>NC_090275.1:128846558-129492183 GCF_040414725.1 Anabrus simplex | reverse complement strand
TTGATAATATTTCTGGGGTATATTAAAGGCTACGGGTTGGGATATAATGCTATATATGATTACTGTTTGCATGAAAGACCTATAACAAAATGAATGGAAGGTTGCAATACAAGTCCCACTGTACAAGGGAAAGGGGGGACAAACATAAAGCAGATAATTACAGGGCAGTCAGCTTGGCGTGTGAGCTGTGGGAAAATATTACATCTGATTATAGCAGACACGTTTGCGAAATTACTAACTGGTTCGATAGAAGGCAGTTCGTATTTAGGAAAGGTTATTCCAGTGAAGCTCAGCTTCTAGGATTCCAGCACGATATAGTACATATTACATCATCTGTAATTGGGACATCCTGTAGGTAATAAATAAATATATTCTATTCTATTCTATTTTAGATCCAGGAGGTCAACTGGACTGTATCGCTATGGCTTTTGATAGGATACATCACGGGAGATTACTCACGAAAATGACTGAGTGGCCGAAAACAGAGGTCCCGCATGTGTTATTGGAGCTTTATGTTTTATGAGTAAATAACTAGAATCAAAAAGAAGGATATCTGCGGGTGATGTGTATTAAGGCATTATCTGAAAATATCTAAAGTATAAAAACTCGCCGAAAAATTGAGTTTCATTTACCGTAGAATATCTTTGTAAACCACGTTTATGTTATTGCCTTTTGGGGCTAAGATGACATAAACAGTCTCCTCCCAAGTCGAAAAACATATTTTTAAAAGATATTCCAAATACGTATTTCTACGTCTGTAACATCTTTAGTTTTACTCTCATATACCCCACCCCGCCCTTAAGTAAATTTTCGAAAAACAAAAGGTAGGTACTTGTTTCTTTACTTCGAAAGAAGATTCCAAATACAAATTTTCATGTCTGTAATATCTTAAATTTTTGAGACATGAATATGCTCATAAAAATAATTCAACTCGTTTTTCACCCCCCCCCCTTCTCAGTTAAGTCGATTTCACCCTCCAAAATGCGTGTTTATTTTTAAAAGACATTCCAAATACAAATTTTCACGTCCATAATCCTAAGCTTTTAAGATATAAGTATCCCCATAAAAAAGCATTACATTTTTTCACCTCCTTTCATCCTCCCCCTTAAGTAATTTTCCAAAAACAAAAAATACGCATTTCTTCATTTTTAAAGGAGATATCAAATACCAATGTTCACGCCTGTAACATCTTCAGTTATATATATCCTCTTACAAATAATACAACTAATTTTTCAATTCATTCAGCCTGCTTATTTGAAGTTTCCGAAAACAAAAGAAGACATGTTCCTTTATTTTTAAAAGGGATTACAAATAGCATGTTTCACGTCTGCAACATCTTTAGTTTTCGAGATATAAGTATCCTCATACAGAATATTCAATTCATTTTTCAATTCTTACCCCCCTCCCCCTTAAGTGGATTTTCCGCAAACAAACAAATACGTATTTCCTTAGTTTTAAGCGAGACTCCAATTAGCAATTTTCACTTCTGTAACATATTCAGGTTTTCAGATATCACTATCCCAATAAAAATTATTCAACGCCCTTTTCAGTTCTTTTCATCCCACCTTAAGTGTTTTTTGAAAACCCAAATTATGTGTTCTTTATTTCCAAAAGAGATTAAAAATACCAATTTTCACGTCTGTAACAATTTTTGTTTGTGAGATATACTGTAGGCATTCACCTCGTTTGTCGCCCATGTTCACTCCCCATGAATAGGATTTTCTAAAACAAAAACAGATATGTTTATTTTTTAAGGTGATTCCAAATACCAAATTTCATGTCTGTAACACAGTCAGTTTTTGAGATATAAGTATCCTCATAAAAGGTATTCAACCACTTTTTCACCCCCCTTAAACGGATTTTTCGAATACGAATAATACTTGTTTCTTTAATATAAAGGAGATTCTAAATACCAGTTTTTACTTCTGTAAACATTTAAGTTTTTGAGAAATAGACATGCTCATTACTGTGGTTAAGTCAAATATGATTCCAGTTACACTAATTTCGATGTCCATTACGGGTTCGCTGAATTCATTCTAAATTCTGCAACTACTATCTTTAATGAACATGGAATTCCTTTTTAAAATTATGTTATCTGAAAATATAGACTGTCTAAAAGAAGAAGTACTTGTGACCGCATGTCGTATATCACCAGGATTTTAAACATATTCCATCATTAAACATGGAATTAAAAGTACAATTATGAATGCATTTTCCTGGATCGCCTTTTTATGTCCTTTTTGCCAGTTTAATGGCCTTTTTATCCGAGCGCTAGTTATTATGTTAGTAGTTCTAACAAGAAGTCATGTCACTAGGTAACAACCACCTTTCAGATGTGGGAAACAAGCACCCATGTCTCAATCATATTCTCACGGGGGCTTTGACACAGAGCCTCGCCTGGGTGTTTCCAAGCCCGCCTGGGCGGGACGCTTTCCTTTTCGTAATATTCATGTAACCGGGCACAAGTTCCGCATAACACCTCGACAGTTTCACACTCAGTTCTAGGAATAAGGAATGTTATCGACAGAATTCATTGTTTCCACATCTTGAGCATTCAGTTGTGTTTTCAGCAGAGCGGTCATTATGTCCTGTATCATTCTTACTCCAAGAGATGAAGGATTCTACTTGGTTCTATGGATCAGAGTCATGATCTCAAGTTGAATCGCACCGTACGCTGATAATTTTTGAAGGGCGAAGTCTTTGCTCTCTATAGCCAATCATAGCGTCAATCCGACAAAATTAACTCACTCTTCGAAAAGGTCCAAAAAATTCCACTTAAATAGCAACGCAATTGGAACATCACAATTGCCCACCTAAATGAGACCCGAACATTGTTCTTGTTCACCCTCTTTGGGGTACGACAGATGTATCAATGGTTAGTGAGTCGTGTTTTCCTGTCCTCCCAGTACTTGTTCATCCTTTCCTCTCTTCTTCAGAAACTCTGTACAGTCGTTTGGGCTTCACCCTGCCCTCAAAACTCTTCATTTTATCTTTGGATATTTTCTTCGCAGATCCATCTACAAGCATCTCTTCTGTAATTTGGAATTCTCGTAGGTCCTTCTCAGTTTCCTTAAACCAGGTCGACTTCTTGTTATTATTATTATTATTATTATTATTATTATTATTATTATTATTATTAAACGTGCCACAGTTGGGATACAACTTTGAGAGAATGTCTGCTTACAGCCTCCATCTAAGTTGATTTTACTGCATCACTACAATTTCGATATCGACACAAAATGGCGAACACCCCCACCGCTCGCCATGTCATCGTCCATTATCAAAATGAATTTCAAATAATATTGTACAGTACTATTTTAGCTTTAACCCTTTAAGTATAATTTATAGTTGCAAGGTTATGAAGCTGAAATTGCTATGCGTTCCCGTGTGACACACTCGCGGAGTACACACCATACAGTCGAGAAACTGAACGTCGTGCATTTCACCACGTTACAATATCACACGGGCCGCTTACCGACAACTAACAAGTATTCCGGGTTATTTTCAACATTCCTGCTACAGTTTAATTGATTTTTCTCAAAGAATTTAATGACTCAGCAGTTTCAACACCATCAGCCCAGAAGCCACGAACAAGAGGTAAAAGCAGTCTCAAAAACATCAGCTCAGATGTCACGAACAACAGGTAGAAGCAGTTTAAAGGACATCAGCTCAGGTGTCACGAACAACAGATAGAAGCTGTTTAAAAGCCATCAGCTCAGATGTCACGAACAACAGGTAGCAGTTTAAAGGTCATCAGCCCAGATGTCACGTTTAAAAGCCATCAGCCCAGATGTCACGAACAACAGGTAGCAGTTTAAAGGCCATCAGCCCAGATGTCACGTTTAAAAGCCATCAGCCCAGATGTCACGAACAACAGGTAGAAGCAGTTTAAAGGCCATCAGCTCAGATGTCACGAACAACAGGTAGAAGCAGTTTAAAGGCCATCAGCTCAGATGTCACGAACAACAGATAGAAGCAGTTTAAAAGCCATCAGCCCAGATGTCACGAACAACAGGTAGAAGCAGTTTAAAGGCCATCAGCTCAGATGTCACGAACAACAGGTAGAAGCAATTTAAAGACCATCAGTCCAGATGTCACGAACAACAGATAGAAGCATTTTAAATGCCATCAGCCCAGATGTCACGAACAACAGATAGAAGCAGTTTAAAGGCCATCAGCCCAGATGTCACGTTTAAAGGCCATCAGCCCAGATGTCACGAACAACAAATAGAAGCAGTTTAAAGGCCATCATCTCAGATGTCACGAACAACAAATAGAAGCAGTTTGAAGGCCATCAGCTCAGGTGTCATGAAAAACGGTAGAAGCAGTTTAAAAGCCATCAGCCTAGATGTCACGAACAGGTAGAAGCAGGTTAAAGGCCATCAGACCAGATTTCACGAACAAAAGGTAGAAGCAGTTTAAAGGCCATCAGCTCAGAAGTCACGAAGAACAGGTAGAAGTAGTTTAAATGCTATCAGCTCAGATTTCATGAACAACAGGTAGAAGCAGTTTAAAGGCCGTTAGCCCAGATGTCACGAACAACAGGTAGAAGCAGTTTAAAGGCCATCAGCTCAGATGTCACGAACAACAGGTAGAAGCAGTTTAAAGGCTGTCAGCCCAGATGTCACGAACAACAGGTAGAAGCAGTTTAAAGGTCATCAGCTCGGGTGTCACGAACAACAGGTAGAAGCAGTTTAAAGGCCATCAGCCCAGATGTCACGTTTAAAGGCCATCAGCCCAGATGTAAGGAACAACACGTAGAAGAAGTTTAAAGGCCATCAGCCGAGATGTCACGTTTAAAGGGCATCAGCCATGATGTCACGAACAACAGGTAGAAGCAGTTTAAAGGCCATCAGCCCAAATGTCACGAACAACAGGTAGAAGCAGTTTAAAGGCCATCAGCCCAGATGTCACGAACAACAGGTAGAAGCAGTTCCAAGAACATCAACTCAGATGTCACGAACCGTAATCAAAGACTGGTTCCATTTCGGAAGCGTTGGCAGCTCTTACTGACCTAAGGTGTAGGCGAACGTCACGCCTCACGTCTGTTATAACCCCCCCCAGTTCGTAAGCTCAGGAAATATTTGGTTGTGATCGTACAGCTCTGCAGCAGTCACGAGCGACTTTAATGTCCCGTTTTCATTTTCCAAACTTTCGGAGGTATTTATTATCCATTTTGCATACATGTTGAATTTTTACAGTATTTTTTAGCGAACTCTGATCTACTTTTTAGGATATTTCGCGAAACCGGTATTCCACGATTTCAAATTTTAATCGATGCTTCAGATCAATTTGAGTTGTTTGACACCAAGAACTGCATTCTAGTACAACGAGAGCCGAAGATGTACTATCGTGCATGGCATTTTGACATGTTTATTGATTGCGCGCTATCAAGGCGGATGATGTCACAGAAGAGTGGTCTCAAATGAAAGCTATGTTCTGACGACGGAAGCGATGCGTGCAATATATAGCGACCAAGTCACGGCAAGCATTTTCCTTCATTCTACGTGGAAAAGTTTGCCACAAAAATGCAAGAAACCGAATAAGCAGTGACAGCCAGAGAGAAGAGACAGCGTGAAGGCCGTATCGTCCGAATACGAGAGGTTGGTGTTCAGAACGAGTACGCTGTACGGCGGTGTTGGACTCAGTGGACCACCAGTAAGGATCATCCAGAGACATGTCACGACCTGAGCACCGTCGAGCCTGTCTGGACCTATGCAGTGATCCACGCTTCACTATTCAGCAGCTCTCCACCCCAACCAGAGGTTCCATGTTGTGAAGTTCTCCTCTCTCCCCCACCCCACCGCCTGGTGGTGACGGCCGGAACCGTGTCGGTGCGGGGACATGTCCAGGAAATTCTGTGTGATGCAACTAGATAACCCCATTTTGCCCGGCATCATTCAGCGCGTGATATCCACATGCTTCCTTGGCCACCAAGGTCTCAAGACGTCTTGCCCATTGAGAGTAAAGTGGACGGCAAGTACAGTAGGCACGGTAGATCTGGAGGGTCAGCTCCCCCCTACACCCTACTAACTGTTTGTATGACTGAGACATGTCATTAGCGCAATATGGTGTTCGTATCTTCCTTTCAGAAAGGTGAAAGCAATAATACCTGCTAAACTGAAGGGTCAGGGGAAAAAGAAGCAGGTAAGTCAACTTCCTTCAGAACTCAGATAAACGATATGTTAATGCTTTGCATAAGTGAAGTTCCAATTGTAAAAACGTAAATTAAGCTTGGTCCGATGCCCTGTATAACACCGCTAACTGGTTCTTCCCTGACCCTTCAATTGCTTTCTTTTAAAACGAGGGTTGTTATGATTATTCCTTTTACAAATTACTGTTTTGGACAGGCTATTGCAGTATATTTGTGGACTTTTACAAAATACAGTCTTAGGGGTGAGGATGGACTGTCATTAAGGAATTTGCAGGGATTTCTAGGCAATGTGCGAATGGACAAAACATAACGACCTTAGTTCCTGGAAGCGATCTGGAAACCAGCTGTCAATCATACTCTACAGAGTTAACGAGTTTGGTGAGTCTTAACGTTTCTTCATGTCGAGTGCAGTAGGCGTAGCCGGGCTACCGCTGTAGCGTAGTGGTGTGAGCTGAGTAAACCTCTGTACAACGTATAGCTCACTTCACGTAAGGTTGGTCTGCTTGTGAACTGATGGGAGGAAAAATTGGTGAAAGTTTGGAATTTAAACCAAACGATTGTGGTAAGATGACAGACAGAAAATAATTTGTTTTAAAGAAATTCGGAAAATCGTCCAGGTATATTAGAGATACAAGTACCGGTAGTCTTTAACATCATCTTAAAGATATTCATATATATTTGCATTTACTAATGTCGTAGTCCATCTTCTCAGTCAACGTTCGAGCGCCTTCTGTAATAGTGAACCTTTTGTCGTCTAATAAGGAAAATGAATTTACGAATATAGTGAGATGGATTATGTCCCTGATGGTGTTTTACGGGAAACTTTCATTTCTCACATTTACCATCTTCCCTCTACAGACATGGTAAGAAAAATAAATCACAAGTTGTATGACGTAAAAAAGGTCAAAAGTATTAGATGAACTGAGACATGACGGGGGAGTACAGTTCACTGGGAATATCGTAATTCAACATGCCACAATGAGTCGTCGCTGTTTGCACTGAGAGCAGCTACCGAAACATTACTTTCAAAGCGCAGGAATATTTAAACATGTAGAAAAACAGCTTGATAAAAATTAAAGAACTAGGCCTTCATGCACGTAAGTTGATGTGAAGTGGCTATCTTGACCCTCGACTAGTTGGCTACGAACATGGTTTTCGATTTGGATAGTTGTTATTAGTAGGCTGTGTACCTGATCTTGTTATAATTTGTTATGTTTTATCATAAAAGTTTACAGTTGTTAATTGAAAGTGCAAGTGAAATTTGCTCCGTGTGGGTACATAGCTAGATTTAAAAGGCCTCTTGTAGAAGATTTAATGGCTAGGATAAATGATTGGTGTAATTTGAAGACATATCAGGAAGATACCGCTCTTGATCCTAGATTTAACAGTGTACAGCTATCGGACATTCAGCAGCGCTTGGACTGCAGTATGAGTGTTGCTCTCAGAAATACGCGCGACATTTTTTCTCACTGCTTTCAAGTTTTGTAAATGGAACAATGTGTCAGATGCTTAAATTATAATGTGCTTTAGATTCCCATGTTTCTCATTTGAGGTTCGAGGCTCACCAATAGCCTTGGTATACGCCACTGACATAGATCTATTGAAATTCGCGTGGAAAAGAGACGTGGACCAAGACGAACAGGCCATTCCGGTTTGGAGATCCGACATTTGCAGGCTACAAGACGACTTCGCAGACCTCTGCAATGGTCGAAAATACAGCTTCCACATCTCGCACGCATAGCAGTTTTTTTTACAATTGGTTTTACGTCGCACTCTTACCGATAGGTCTTATGGCGAGGACGGGATAGGAAGGGGCTAGGACTGGACAGGAAGTGGCCGTGTACTTAATTAAGTTACAGCATTTGCCTAATGTGAAAATAGGAAACCACGGAAAACCACTTTAGGGCTGCCGACAAGTGGGGTTCGAAACCACTATCTCCAGAATGACGAAAAAATTGCTTTGCACCTAGCTACTTGAGTTCCCTGTGAGAGTGTTACTGAGAGAAGGGCGGTCCTTGGTTCTGAACAAGACCTGCAACAAAGAAACATGAACTTCACACTTTCAAACTTTTGCATCATTAAATCATCAATATTGAAATATATTAAAATTATTAAGTGCTTTTTAATATTTTTATTTCTTGCCTGGCAAGAATACAATTAAAATTTAGAATGTTAAAAGATCTTCTGTTCATCGTATCGATTTATAAACATTTTTATTATGCCTGGTATTTTCTCTGACTTATACTGCGTGAACCCGATTAAAATTCGATTCATCGACCGATTAATCGATCAGAGGCATTTGGTTATCTGATCAAAAGTTTTTAATCGATCGACAGCTAACGCTACATGATGTCATAAAGAGGGATCAGTACATTTGTCCGGCTCCATGGATGAATGGTCAGCCTCTTGGCTTCCACCCTCATGGTCCCAGATTCCATTCCTGGCGAGGTCGAGGGATTTCAATCGAACCCAACGTTCCCGCGCCAAGTTCTTATTATATAAATGAATTAATTGGCTCGTTTTTTTACAACGAAATTAAATTGTGGAAACTGTTTCTCAAAAAATGAATACTGACAAAGAAAATGAATCAGTCATAGAGTTTGTTAGAGCGTCAGTCACACATGTAAACGAGCGAACACGGCGTAGTTACCAGTTGAGGCGCTTGGAGCGCTGAGTAGCGGTTGACGAGACACGCTCGGTGATCATTACTAAGAGTGCTGAGCCAGTGTATCGTCTTAATGTGTAAGTACACTGATGTGTGCCATGTAAGATGAAAAGCAGATCGGGAAGTGGGATTTCGTTTCACGAATTTCCTATCAACAAGCAATAACGTCATAAATGGCTAAATGTTATTTCAAGAAAGGATTTCTCGCCGAATTTCAATTCGAGATCATATGTTTGCCACACCGAATAAATTCACACTTTCACTCTACGTAGGAGATATAAACTGCGAGACTGGAGTAAAGGAGCGCCTCTTAGCAGAAAGTGAGTGCCTAAATGAAGCAGAGAGATGGTGATTGTTGGTTTTCCATCGAACAGCAGATATTATATGACAAGAAACTCGACACCTTCTTTCAGGAGAGAGACGCTTCATTCCACGTTTTCGAATAGAAACTACTTAAGATGACTGTCATGCAAGCGAAAGTAGAAATCGAATGACGCTAGTCAATAAATAACCTTTTCTGATTTATAATTTCTGGAGTGACTACAAAATAAAGGTTTCAGCAAAATTTTTCTTCTTTAAGAGCCTCTTAGGTACAGAGCTACATACTTTAACACTCAAAACAATAAAGGAAGTCGGAATTTGCGGTTTTTTCGTGTTGCGCGTTGTGAGTGATAATCATAAGTCTAATGTTAGCAGGATAAGAAGAATGTTTTCTTCAGAACACACTAAACCGAAAATCCGTCATCCTGTTGATAGTGAAATGCCTCTTCTTGCTTTCGACAATGGCACATTCTGAAAAGTAAGAAATTCTTTACTCAAAAGTTCTGTTTGATGGTTCGCAGGATATAAATGGTGATTTTATCAAGGAACTGTATCAGATGCAATCACGAAACTGTGAAACCGGTTCATTTTTCATACCATGCAAAAACATCGAATCGTCTAAGTTTAAAAAGGTGAATTTGTGGCGCACGAAAGATATTTTCGTGACTGAAGTAATAAAAGCCCTAGAATATTTATAAGACCATCCGTATACAGGTATGAACGATTTTTTTTAATGCAGGTACCACTGTCAAATACATGTTATCGATAAAAAGTTGATTCGACATACGTGTCAGTAGCACAACATTGCAGCCGGACAAGATGCTTTATTCTTTTGACAAGACCAAGGAGTTCAACAGTGCTAATGGACTTGATTTATAAAAGATTAAAACAGCAGGCTGCAGTACCCATCTGATTTGCGACTGTGGATTTTGAAAGTTATTCATAATTTATGCATAAAAATCCTGTTGCGTCTACGAGTGACTATTTAGTGCCTGTGTTGCGTGATTCGCTTCAGTTGTCCTGAAATCGGACATTCATAGCTATTGAGTGAAGTTATTTACGAGTGTGCTATTCCTCTATTCTTAAATAACGTAGCCACATAAATAACATAGATCCTTGAAAGATTTGAACGCGAGGACGCGAAACATTTAAACAGAAAAGTGTGTGAAATTATTTATTTCCTACAGTATTTACTACCTACCGGTAACATTATTTTGTACGGTTTTTCCGCTGCAGAGGGGTACATTATTCACTGAAAAGGTGTAAGGTGTGATTCAAATATGTTTACTGAGTGATTGACTATATATTTGAACAGAAATATACAAAAAAAATTAACGTGTGCTGTAATGCACAATCGTGTTTCAATGCCAGCGAAGCAGCGCTCGGTGTTAAAAATGGGAACTAGGCCCATATCGCTCATATTTCTGTATTGGGAAGGCGTAGTAGAGGGCGATGGTTAGAGACACAGTACGGGTACCAGGCAATCAGCACCTGCTGCCCAACCGACCAGACGCCTTAACGATCATGGTCACCAGGCGGCAATGTGCGGCTACAAGGTCCACTTTACGCAGGAGAATGGCAAATCGTTCGCTAGGTCATGACAGAGAGACATGGACAGCGTGAGACTGGCTTTCACTTCTTTCAGCCTCTCTTGACTTACCAACCGCCGCCACGATCCTCAGTTCTGTCGTCCAACCTCATGAGAGCACGACAAGAGTCTAGTGTTCAACACCTAGTTCCGCAAAATGAGCTTAACAATACCCCAATCAGAGGAGGCCTTAGCTTGGTCCACTATGTGTATTATTTTACCTTTGATGCTTCCCGTTGTAATGCACTCGATTACTGTGCAATCTCAATAACAACACATGATCGTGATCGATTACAGATTTGGTCGACAATAATTAACTTCACTGATCCAAAGAATAGCTATGATACACAACCAAAACGCAAAGAGTAAAAATACTAAAAAATTCAAATTCTCAACATTTCTCCCACCCTGAAATTGTGAGAATAATTTCAGTCACTTTAATACATAACTTATGCCTTTCTTCAGCACAGTTCCATAGTCTATAACTTAAGAGGAGTACTTTGGATTGGGGACCACTCTGCGACCACTACGGGTTCTGTACACATGGGGAATGTTATCAGGTGACGAGGCTTTGGACAGTAAGGGGTCTATCTCCAGAGGGTACAGTCGTTCAGTAACCTGGCTACCCGAGATACACCGTCCTTGCCAGGAAAGAGTGACACTATTCTTGCTAGTGGCCACTCCGCTCTCTTTTGTTGCTCGGAACCAACCAGAACCACATCACCTTCCTTCAAATTCGATGTTCCTTTTCCTTTTCCTTTGGGGCGCTGGATCAGCCGGGACAGGGTTGTATGAGGTGTTGTCGATAGCGCAGGCGTGCCTCGAACTTCTCCCTCTCGAAATTATCAATAGCTTGCACAAAACCCTCTCCAACATCGTTAAGAAATATTGATGGTGTCAAGGGATTTAAATCTTCAGGATCCTCTGATATATAAGTCAGTGGGCGTCCATTAATAACGGCCTCTACATCACAGAGCGAAGTCAGTAATTCTTCATAAGCGAGTACAGACCTTCCGAGTATTCGTCTCAACAGACGGAACAGACGGCCCCACCAACTTACAGTGGGAGGTTGAACTTCCACTCTATTTCTTGAAACCTAGATTGTTGTTGAAGTTCTTTGAGATCTAGACTTTTCAATGCATTGGAAGCCCCAACAAAATTAGTACCGTTGTCAGAATAGATAATGGATGGACGGCCCCTTCTAGCGATACATCTTCTCAACGAAAGAATGAAAGCTTCGGTACTCAATGACGAAACTAGTCCCAAACGGATTGCACGGAAGACGGTACAGATGTAGAGAGCAATCCATACCTTAGAATTACCTCTCAGAATTAATGGTCCTGCCATGTCAATGCCAATCCCTTGGCATCCTTTACTCGATCATTGGGTAGAGGGGCAGACTGTTTAGTTTATGACGCTTGCACTGCAAACAACTTGCTATCACTTTCTTTACAATCCTCCTAGTTTGCACTATCCAAAACATTTTCCTCAAACAAGCCATTAAAAACTGCTAATCGGCATGACAATGAAGTCGATGTTGCTCCATAATCATTGCTTCCACTATTTTATGTTCCTTAGGTAGTAACAATGGGTATCTGAAGTTCATTAGATCCTCTCTCATCACAATCTTGGTCTTCACTCGGATGAGACCTTCCTCATCCCTAACAACATTTATCCCATTGACGTTATCGCCTTCAGCGGGGAATGGATATGATTGAATACCTTTGGTGACAATCAGCTCTGCTGCCTTTAATTCTGAAAAATGTAGGGGACCTGCACGGTACTTAGTCTTCCTTGCATTACTACAGAATCTAAGAATCCATGCCACAACCCTAACTTGTTGAGAAAAGCTCAAATGTCTTGTCATTTCTGGACTTAGTATTGTCATAATGTAGTCCAACTTCTTCCTTTCTGCTAGGATTGTGATTCCATCCTCACTGTCGTCCAGCTGATTAAATGGCCACCCTTCTTCTGGTCGTTTTAACCATTCCGAGTCCTTCAGCTGGGTCGGATAACATCCTTATGATATGAGTGAGATGAGCCAGATTGTGTATTCCTGGAATATGTTTCCAATCCTCTGGACATGCTAAACTCCTGATCTCTTTTACTCTGTTGCCAACAAATGTAGCCCATGGTTCGTCTCGTCTTATCCAAGCTAATGCGGTTGACGAATCGTTGCAGAAATATTCTCTTACATTTTGTAGATGTAGAGCAGACTTAACTGTTGATCTGAGTCTACTTCCAACTAGGCAGCCTAATAATTCCAGCCTGGGAATACTGATGGCTTTAAGTGGGGATACCCTGGCTTTAGATAACAGCAGCTGCACTGAAACTTCCTGGTCACTTTCAGTTCGTGAAAAGATCACAGCAGCATAAGCGTGTTGGCTAGCATCTACGAAGGTATGGCGCGACCATCGATTCCTTTCCTTCACACCGCCTGTGATTAGTCGAGGAACTTCCAATTAGAAGTTTATTTCCTGATAACGCTTACGAAATTCATCAGCGATACTCTCAGGTAATGGCATGTCCCACTTCTATTTGACCTTCTTGCTTTCATTTTCTACGCACCATGCCTTCTGCAACAACAGCTTGAATGGGAGAAGAGCTGGAGTGAGAAACCCAATTATATCAAAAATCTTATGTATTAAGGGAAGTAAGATTCTCTTCGTCAATACTTTTGGGAGAGCTAAAAATTTTGTATTATTCAACACTCAGTGTGTTCGATCTTCTGGTCCACTATATTCCGAGAACCTTTGCGATGTATCTATTCTCAATTTCGCTTCCTCCATCAGTGTGATTCCTTCTGTTGAATATTCCCGGTTTCTAAGTTCCATTTTCGCATCATTCATCAGTTTAATGCTCTCAGTTCGAAATGTATCAATTTCTTCATTCAAAGCTACCAATGTCACACAGTTGTCGACATACATCGACTCCACAATTTATGTTTGATACATTATGTCGCGGTTGCCCGGCGGACACGTGCGGGGCAGTCAATACTGCGGACCCCAGATACACCGTCCTTGCCAACATCACCTTCCTTAGCGGCGCTGGATCAGCCGGGACAGGGTTGTTTTAGTTCTTGCATCAGGTGTTGTCGATAGCGCAGGATGGAGAAGGCATTCTTTCAGCAGACTTGGTCAAAATGGCAACATTCTTCAAGGCGTTTGATCCCAAGTGCTTCTAAGACCGAGGTTTCATGTTTTCATCTCAGCAACCGACTCGCAAACTATGAGCCATCTGTTTTATTCCTTGGTGAAAAACTAAAGTACAACCCGTTCCCGAAATATCTAGGAGTCACAATGGACACAACTCTGAGCTACAAAGAACATCTCAGCAAGCTCTCTCACAAAATCGCTACAAGGAATAACATCCTGCACAAGCTTTGTGGCAGTTCCTGGGGAGCCTCGGCTGACTGCTTACGATTAACGGGTATCAGTCTTGTCTACCATGCAGCGGAATACTGTGCCCCGGTATGGCTGGAAAGTGCACATGTGCATAAAGTGGATACTAAGTTGACTGATACCATGCGCTGCATAACTGGTACTGTAAAGTCAACACCTCGCCACTGGTTACCCATACTTAGTCATATCCCAGAAAGGAGAAAGGACAAAGGAAGCTCTGCTGAGAGAAGCAAAAAGATTTGGTCATCTCCCTCATCACCAGTTCACCAGGAATTTTGTTACCCATCGTCACGTCGACTTCGATCTAGGACACCAGCAAGTATACTCGCCGGTCGACCCTTGAGAGATAATTTTAATCTAAACGAGAGCTGGCGGGATGAGTGGTCAATTTCAACATCTGGAACAAATGATCATGACCTAAATCCAACTTAGAAAAGGAAGGGATTCGACCTCCCAAGAAAACTATGGTGTCGCCTCAACAGACTGAGAACTGGGCATGGATGCTGCAATTTCATACGCCATAAGTGGGGTTGGATGGATTCTCCAATGTGTGAATGTAGTGAGGAGGAAGAGACCATGAACCATGTTATCCTGCGCTGCCCTCTTCATGCCTACTCCGGAAGCCCCAGCGAACTGTTTTATCTTTCAGAAAGTGCTGTAGAGTGGCTGAAACACTTGGACCTGGACTTATAAATTTGTAGTTATAATCAGTATACGATTAAATAACAAATCAATTTATGTGCTGTTGACTTGTCTTCCTAACGGATGTTGGTAACATGGTTTCTCTTACTGCGTTTATGATAACCGGACTGCAGGTAGTTCCAAAAACCACTCGTGAGAGTCTGTAAACTTTAATTTTTTTCATTTCGAAATTCTCCCACCATAGGAAACGCAGAAAATCATGATCTTCCATCGCAACCTCAATCATTTGGAAGGCTTTTCAGATGTCTGAAGTAACTCCAATTACGTTCTCTCGAAATCTGAGGAATATGTCTGGAATTAACTGAACATGATTGGGCCCCTTCTCTAGACAGAAATTCAGTGAAATACCTTCTTCTGTCTTTCAGGATTCCTCAAAGACTGGACGAACAGGAGTTGTCAAGCTTGTTAATTTAATTACTGGCCGGTGAGGAAGATAACGACAGCATCTTTCTAATCCTTCGTTCGGTACCTCTTCTATGAATCCATCTTTCTTCCAATCAGTGAAAACTGATCGTAGCTGGTGAACAGGTTTGCCTTCATCAGCTTGTTAGTTGTAGACTCAAGTGTCTTCTCTCCAATATGCTTATTGTAATTGATCTCGGGGAGATCTTTCCTCCATGGGAAGTTTATTATATAACGATCATTGCCATCTCTTTTCCAAGTGCTAAGGTGATTCAGTTTCATCTCTTCAGTCGTTTTTTCTTCTACCTGATCACAGATACCAATAGTCCACAGGTTCCAAAGATCAGATATGGTTTGCATATCGTCACAAGCCATTGAGATGGTGAGGTTACTCAGATTAACATCAACAGACTGGTCTTGCCTCTCACCAGCCAAAGTCCATCCGAGTTTCGTTTCCACGGCTAGGAGTCAACTGAACTACCTTTCCTGTGAGAATCTTGGCGTATACATCCATTCCTATGAGGAGCTCAATCTCCGGAAAATCATCACCCAGGTCACTGACCCATATTCTCTTCATTTTCTGAACATCTTGCCACTCGTGGAATCGATTGACAAATTCTAGGATGATTCCATAACCCTATTTCACAATGGAACTGTCCATCATTTCTTCCTATGTTGATTTTATATCTCTTGTGCTTAATGCTAGAAGTTGATCTCCACCAAACAAAACATGGGTTATGTGTTCTACTATGAAACTGTATGTGAAAGGTAGGTCTAAAGAGAAATTACTGTAAAACATGTAGGAAATGTGAAGTCTGAACTCATTCTGAAATGTGGATTCAAAAGAAAAACAGTGTTGCGGCACAGTGCAAGTTAACTTCTAGACCTTGAACTGAGTCTACTATTAACTTAATTGTGATTTGTGGTGATCTATGAACCTGGGTGATTTGGGGATGCCTTCACTTTGAGATGCCATACGAGTAACACGCGTGAGTTTAAGCTCGTGGAATTTAAGTGTTTTGGCAGGTGTAAACAATTGCGACAGTGCTGTAATTTGCCACAGTGCATCTATTTGTATCGTGGAATCAAGTACTATCAACAATTAGTTCGTTCTTTGTTCGAGTGCCGTGCAATTAGTGTAATAGTGAAATGGCGCCAGGAACGAAGAAGAATCAACAGCAGGCCGAGTGCAGGAGTGCCAACCCAACAGAAGACACCGTGAAGAAAATAATAGAAGAGACACTTTAGTCTAAGGTATTCGTGGAATTAATTGTGAGTACCATAGTGGACAAAATTACGGAGTGTGTGTTAAAGAGACTAGAGGAATCTGTTCAGTTCAATATAAATGCATGTGAGGACCTAAAGAATCAGATTGCCAAGAGAGACAAGGAACTCGCAGAACTTAAGCGGAAGTGAAGTCAAATTATGATAATTTGGAACAATATCAGCGTAGAAATAACCTCCGCATATTTGGCATTCCGGAAGAGTCGAATGAGGACACGGACAATTTAGTATTAAATGTTGCACGTGACATTGGTGCCGACATAAAATTGACTGATATTGACAGGAGCCTCAGAGTCGGGCTTAAAATTGGTAATAAACCCCGGCCTATTATCGTGAAGATGACAAGTTATCGCAGCAGGAAGGAGATATTCGCAAAGAAAAGGCATTTAAAAGGATCTCTTGTCACGATCCGGGAGGACCTTACGTCTGCCAGACTGACGGTTCTGAAGGCGGCTATCTCCAAGTTCGGCGTCAGAAATGTCTGGACCAGTGATGGAGTTATCCTGTTTAAGACCGCTGATGGCAGCATGCACCGCGCTACGCAGATGAGTGACATTCCATGAGCTTACTCATATCTAACCTGTGTTTAGTTTACTAACCCATAAGTTGGTAACCCTTTGTATTAAGTTTTGTTTCCTCTTCTAGGACACATCTCCCTCTCGCTATCTCTCTCTCTCTCTCTCTCTCTCTCTCTCTCTCTCACTCTCCCCTTCACTGCTCTTGCATTCCACCCTGCTTGGCTGAACGGCTGTAGTCTACCTGCTTGACCTTCACTAGCTCGTTAATTACGGTACCCCACTGGACACTGACCTTGTCCCAACCCTCTGTACAAACTCCGTACTTACAGTAACTTCCTTCTTAGTAATAACTAACAGCTGACTTTAACCTTTTCCTGTAAATAGTCAGAATAGGTCTAGAAGATGATTATGTAACATACCAACCTCTTTCAGAGACGAGAAGGGGCATCAAAGATTGCACGAGTAGATTGCAGAAGCATGCGGACGGGAAAAGTACATTACAAATTTTTCATACTAATATTAGAAGCATAAGGAAAAATAAGAACATTTTAGACGTTGTTTTGAAAGCATATGATCATAGGTTTGATGTCGTAATTTTAACAGAAAGTTGGTCACTGAGTAATGCAAATATAAGTAACCATGCCTTGTATAAATCTTATTACAATGAGGGTTCAGTTAACAAATGTGATGGTGTTGTATTAATGGTAAAAAAGGGTTTGGAGCACGAAATGGAAATTATTGAGTACGATGACTTTAAATTTCTCAGAGTAGTAATTAACTATGACAACAAGAAAGTAGCTATTACAGGAGTATATCGGTCACATGAATATCACAAACAGCGGTTTCTCAGTGCGTTAGATCATTATATCCAAGATAGATGCCATGTTGAAACCGAACTGATAATAGGGGACACAAATATAGACCTTTTAAATGAACACGGTTGTGACGAATATCTCAACATGGTACAAGAAAGAAATTTTCAGTCCTTAATAAACAATCCTACTAGAGTATCTGGTACAAGTAAATCCTGTATTGATCATGCTTTGATTAAAAGTAGGTTGAGAAATGACGACATTCTGTCTATCATCTCTCAAAGTAAAATTTCAGATCATTATCCTATAATAGTAAGTCTCAACATTCAAAATGCCTCGGTCCCTAATAATATACCAAATTTTCGACGTCACTGTTTTAAAATAGATCATTTTGAGCTTAAAAATCATTTAAGTAAAATAAATTGGGGAAACATCTTAAACAGCAGTGATTTAGGTATCAAACTTGATAAATTCGTGAATACAATTAAAAGCTGCATGAGCCTGTCCACTGTTAAATTGAAATCAAAGGAAGTCAAAAGAACAGAATGGATTTCTTACGGTTTGGTAAAATCTATTCACACAAGAGACCGACTTTATCAACAATATTTAAAAAATAAGGATAACTTGGAAATTAAAGAACAGTACAGGAAATATAGGAACAAACTAAATGATCTAATTATGAAAACGAAAACGGATTACTATAGGAATCTGATCAATCGCAATTCAAATAACCGGGGTAAGGTCTGGGGCATAGTCAATGAAATAACACAAAGGTCAGTTAGAAAAGAAGAGATCAAGGAAATCAGATATAAAGGTGAAATCTGGAAAGATGACATAAATATTTCTAATAAATTTAACAATTATTTCATTAACGAAACCACTGAGAAAGCAAAGCATCACAGACAGATTTCCGACTCCACATTAAATATCGCTCGCAACCCTCATACTTGCTTCCTTGCACCGGTAACAGAATACGATCTGAAGAGATGTTTGAGTGAAGTACATGAAAACAAAGCTGTAGGAATAGACAATATTTCGGCTCGAATTATTAAAGAAAATATAGAGTCATTAAAGGAACCGCTGCTGAATATTATCAATGATTCCTTCACCTTAGGTTACTTTCCAAAACAGCTTAAAACAACAATAGTAAAACCTCTTCACAAGTCTGGAAATATTTGTGACATTAGAAAGTACAGACCCATTTCGATAACTACAACAATATCAAAAATATTCGAGAAATGCTTAAAGAACAATATTTACCAATTTTTAGAAAAACACCAAATACTTTCGCCCAGACAGTTTGGATTCATTAAAAATCTCGGAACGACTGATGCTATATCCGCCTTAACAAAGAGAATATACGAAAATCTTAATTCTTCTCTGCTCTCCACAGGGATTTTTCTCGACCTTGAAAAGGCATTCGATAGTGTGTCACACCGCTTGCTCCTCCAGAAATTGGAAAAATACGGCTTTAGGGGTAATGTGCTGGATTTGCTTGAGAGTTACTTGACAGATCGAGTACAGTATGTCAAAATTAATCAACATATAAGCACACCAATGAGGATAATAAAGGGTGTCCCACAAGGCACAGTATTAGGTCCTTTATTGTTTATTCTATTTATTAATAATCTAGAGAAAACAATAGCAAATGCCGAACATACGCACGTCGTAACATATGCAGATGATACAGTCATTTATGTTGAGGGTGATAGCTGGAATCTCGTCAGACAGAGAGCAACTCGAGCACTGCTTAAAGTTAAAGCATGGTTAGATAATAATGAATTCTTTCTAAACATTAAAAAGACAAAATTTATGAATTTTTCTGTAACAGATACACGAAACGATTTTAATGAAGTAATTGTACACAACATCAACTGTAAATTTAATTGTAACTGCTACAAAATTTATAAAGTAAATAATGTTAAGTATTTGGGATTATTAATTGATTCGAACATGAAATGGAAAAGTCACATTACCGATTTAAGAAAGAAAATCAGAAGAACTGTTTATATATTTCATAATTTAAAATACATATCCAGTATAAAATTGTTAAGAGAGGTTTATTACGCTTTAGTTCAGTCTATTCTTAGCTACGGAATTTTGGCATGGGGAGGAGCCTACAAAAATGTAATCAATAAAATACAGGTTGTTCAAAACCTTATATTACGAATAATGTACCAGAAAGGAAGATTATACCCAAGTAGTCAATTATATGCTGAAGCAAATATATTTAATGTAAAACAGCTCTATGCCCTTGAAATATACAAATATATTAACAAAAACAAAAATATAATAGAGAACATTAAACATGAATATTCAACACGCAGTAAGATGTACCACCGTTGTATGTTATACAAACCCAAACTTAGCATAACAAAGCACAATTTCTTGTACTTCATTCCAAAATTCTTTAATGTCCTTCCCGGTTCTTTACAAACTACTTTATTAGGTCAGAAAATGAGTCTGAAGTGTCTTAAATCCTTTGTCAGGGATAATAAAACTGTTATGGAAGAAATAACTACATGAGAATATCACGTCACCATATCCAATTTCTATTCAATGCTCCACCATGTGCTGTTGATCATATCCGTCATTCACTCATACCCATACTCGTATTTCAGGCATCATTTAAAATATATTTCTCACTATGTAATTAATATTCTAAATTACCACACACAAGGTTTCACCTTACGTGGTATTTTACTGATATCTACTCGACTCTGTTGAGGTTGGTGTGATTTTGTATAATAATAATAATAATAATAATAATAATAATAATAATAATAATAATAATAATAATAATAATAATAATAATTTATTTAATGTGTGCAAGGGATAGTTAGAAGTTCAATTTATTTTAAGTATTAATATGTTGATAATAATACTACTACTTCTGTAATATATGTGGTTTAGTTATAAGATTAATATTTCTCAAGTAATAATGTTATTAGAAGAGTTATGTATATATAAAACAGAGTCCTGTAAATACACTGACTGACAGAGCAAATGCAACACCAAGAAGGAGTGGTTCGAAAGGGATGAAAGTTGGGGAAAAAACAGAGACGGCACGGACGAATAATTGATGTTTATTTCAAACCGATATGCAGGTTACACAGTGCGTACGGCATCGACTCAGTAGGATGTAGGACCACCGCGAGCGGCGATGCACGCAGAAACACGTCGAGGTACAGAGTCAATAAGAGTGCGGATTGTGTCCTGAGGGATGGTTCTCCATTCTCTGTCAACCATTTGCCACAGTTGGTCGTCCATACGAGGCTGGGGCAGAGTTTGCAAACGGCGTCCAATGAGATCCCACACGTGTTCGATTGGTGAGAGATCCGGAGAGTACGCTGGCCACGGAAGCATCTGTACACCTCGTAGAGCCTGTTGGGAGATGCGAGCAGTGTGTGGGCGGGCATTATCCTGCTGAAACAGAGCATTGGACAGCCCCTGAAGGTACGGGAGTGCCACCGGCCGCAGCACATGCTGCACGTAGCGGTGGGCATTTAACGTGCCTTGAATACGCACTAGAGGTGACGTGGAATCATACGCAATAGCGCCCCAAACCATGATGCCGCGTTGTCTAGCGGTAGGGCGCTCCACAGTTACTGCCGGATTTGACCTTCCTTCACGCCGACGCCACACTCGTCTGCGGTGACTATCACTGACAGAACAGAAGCGTGACTCATCGGAGAACACGACGTTCCGCCATTCCCTCATCCAAGTCGCTCTAGCCCGGCACCATGCCAGGCGTGCACGTCTATGCTGTGGAGTCAATGGTAGTCTTCTGAGCGGACGCCGGGAGTGCAGGCCTCCTTCAACCAATCGACGGTAAATTGTTCTGGTCGATATTGGAACAGCCAGGGTGTCTTGCACATGCTGAAGAATGGCGGTTGACGTGGCGTGCGGGGCTGCCACCGCCTGGCGGCGGATGCGCCGATCCTCGCGTGCTGACGTCACTCGGGCTGCGCCTGGACCCCTCGCACGTGCCACATGTCCCTGCGCCAACCATCTTCGCCACAGGCGCTGCACCGTGGACACATCCCTATGGGTATCGGCTGCGATTTGACGAAGCGACCAACCTGCCCTTCTCAGCCCGATCACCATACCCCTCGTAAAGTCGTCTGTCTGCTGGAAATGCCTCCGTTGACGGCGGCCTGGCATTCTTAGCTATACACGTGTCCTGTGGCACACGACAACACGTTCTACAATGACTGTCGCCTGAGAAATCACGGTACGAAGTGGGCCATTCGCCAACGCCGTGTCCTATTTATCGTTCGCTACGTGCGCAGCACAGCGGCGCATTTCACATCATGAGCATACCTCAGTGACGTCAGTCTACCCTGCAATTGGCATAAAGTTCAGACCACTCCTTCTTGGTGTTGCATTTGCTCTGTCAGTCAGTGTATGTAAACGACATGATGAATGAATAAATACTACTACTACTGCATACAGTAGGTATCTGAAGTTGGACTGCGTACCAGTGATTGTTATTTATTCTGGACTGAAACACCAAAAAATAGCTTGATTTTAAATAGTAGACTACGTCGAGCGGTGACGTATGGAAATATGAAACGCTTAAGGGGGGTGGGGAGGCTGAAACCGAGGTTTCGTATTAGTCTCCTCTCCAATTACGTTTTCGCATGGGCTGTTACGGAGTAGAAATTTCAGTCAATTATGCTACTGCTTAACTGTAAGCTCTCCATTATTTCTTATGCTTTGCCATGTTATGTTTTATTCTTCGAGCTTTGGTAAGCTCTGGTTGTTACTGCCACCCTATGCGCCTCCCCCTCCGTCTTGCTCAGGCCAATCAGTGAATAAGACGGCCATCTTGGAAGCTCACGACCCCGGCGAGGAAGGGAAGGGAAGCGTTTCATTTCGCTGGTGTCCTACATGGAGAGAAGACGCTTGTGTGTTTACCGCTGTGCCAAGGAGTGTAGTAGCGGCATGGATTACGGATAGTAGGCCTAAATAGGAGTTTTCTATTTGTCATCCTCATTATATAAGATTTGTGGTTTTCCTGCAATTTTGTGATCTTCGTCTGGTAAGCCAACATGGCTAGGCCATGTTAGAACTTCTTTAGTACTGCGGCAACCAAACTGTAAGTAAGGTAAGGTAAGGGTTATTCTTCCCGAAGGCAGATCCGAACCTCCGCAGAGGTGTTCCTGAGCCGGAGTTTACGTGAGGTAGGGTGGCCAGTTCCTTTCCGCTCCTCCATTCCCTTACCCCCACACAAACAGCGCGTGGCAACCACGCCCAATGTTGCTTAACTTCGGAGATCTCACGGGATCCGGTGTTTCAATACGGCTACAGCCGTTGGCAAACTGTAAGTGACCATCTTTATTTAAATTCGTATATTCATCGGTGACGAACTACTTCTGGAATTTCTTCAAGGAAACCCTTCCTATCATAAAATATTTGCTGTGTGTCAGAAATTTATTGTCGGCTTTCTTGTAAAAAATTTATCAACATACTGTACTACTAAGCTTTATTTAAAGACGTAGTGTTTAACGGTCACATTAAGGAATTTAATATGTTTTGGGGCAAGGTTGTAAAGAAAAGAAAGGAAATAGGAAATTATTATTATTATTATTATTATTATTATTATTATTATTATTATTATTATTATCAGCTCTTTGCTGTCCTTCTGTTTCGAAATAATCTTTGTTTTAAAAACTGGGTTAATACATGGGAGTTCCAGTAGGAATTATCATGGTGGGATGCCTTTGGTACTAAATTTGTTTCTTGTTCCTTGTATTTAATGACGTGTTATTTCTCATTTTGGTCGTTACGTGAGTTTCGGTTTGGCCTGTTGTTTATTTGCCTCTAATTTTCCTACAATTGTTGGTCCACTAACGGGATTGGTTCCCGCTAATTATATCGATTAATGATGGTTGCCTTGGTGATAAGGATTGTTTTTAAGATTATGATTATGTTTTCTAAATGGTGGACGGGCTAGTCGTAATATTGATCTGTGCTTTTATGTAACCCGTGTTGGGTGTGATTGTTTATTTTTGGCCCTCATTTATGCTCTTTCCCTTTCATTTCCCTGCTTGGTGTTATGGGGGTTTTCCTTTCCCTTTTGGTATTTTACTAAAAAGGATCTGATATCCTGTGCTGGATCTCCCAGTGTATCTTGATACCCTACCTGTATTGTAATGTGAGAAAATAAGAAAACACCTCTGAAAGTGTAATTCACTTCCTACCACTGTGTTTTACCAATTTTAAAAGGATAATTTCTTCGGTAACCGAAAGCTATGATTGTACAATTTTATTTCTTTCAAATCTTTTCTGGCCGGCCGGCGGTTTTAATCTAATTTCGTTTAATTTAACATAATTCAGTTTCAAACTTGAGATTAATTGGGGTTTTACTGTGGATTTAATTTGGTTTTAATTCGATGTTATTTTAATGTTAATTTGATTTGATTGAATTTTAAGTTGATTTTATATTAATTCAATTAACCTATATTTTATCCTATTATGCAAATCTTCGAGGATGACCTGTAATTTCTTTCCTCTTTTAATTCCCCTTTGAGATTATGAATTAAATAATTCTTATCTTAAAAGAAAAGATTTGTCTTGTTTCTGCTCAAAACTATTTGACACACTGACAGGTTAACTTGATCCACCGGTTTGTTGTTCCTTCTAGCACCTGGCGGTAAGTTTTAATCTGTTTCTATTTTTCATCTTTGTTCTGGGTGTGTGGCGCTTCCTGATTTGTTTGACTTGCACGGGGCCATTAGCTATGGGTGGTGCAGTGGTACTGCCGATCAGCTGGGTGCTGTGTGGGGCAAACTGAGAGGATGACGTTCTGCCTCCCGCGTGAGAGCGAGGAAATCACGTTGGTAATTCCCGAAGCCAGACACATTCGCGAAATGGCTTGCTAGATGGTTAGCAATCGAGAGTGGTTCAGTGACGATATTGCCAGCATTGGAAATTCCCGGTACAGAAGATGATCCTTGGATACCCGAAAAACGTCGAAGTTTAGTCCTCACTTGAGATGATGGAGTTTGTGACGTCATAGGCGACATATATATATCTCCCACGAAGCTTTCTTACTTTCACGAATAAGGATTCGCGCCTTAGCGCGGAGTTGTTTAAATGTTACCAGGTTGGCCACAGTAGGCTGTCTACGGTAACGTTTATGAGCTCGACGGCGTTCTTTGACAACTGCTGCTGCTATTGCTTCGTTCCACGAGTTTTCGACGAGGAGGACCCGAGAAGGAGGGAATGGACTCCTCAGCAGCAGAAAGAATGACTTGAGTGACGTAAGTTATTTCCTCGCCGACGGTCCGACTGATATCGTCGTTAAAGACAGCTAGTGATGTGTACTTTGGACAATTTGCATGTTTAAGTATCCATCGAGGGGGAGCCTCGATGGATTTATGTTTCAACAAAGTAAGGATGATGGGAAAATGATCACTGTCACAGAGATCATCGCGTGTGTTCCACCGAAACAGCGGAACCTACGTTCGCCTACATAGACTTACGTCTGTGCGAGAATATGTGCCATAACGAACACTAAAGTGAGTTGGTACCCCTGTGTTCAAAATACATAAATCCAGCTCTTTTACTAATCTTTCCAGCACTCGTCCCCTAATGCAAGGCGTCTCAGAGCCCCATATGGGGTGATGGGCGTTAAAATCACCGAACAAGATGAAGGGAGGTGGAAGCTGATCTATAAGATCCGTGACATCATTTATGTTAAGAGGCTGGCCTGGTAGAAAATAAAAGTTACACACTGTTGCTATGACAGACAGAGGTACCTGCACCGCAGTTGCTTCCAGTGGTGTCCTTAGACGAACCTCTTCGCTATTAGTATCATAATGGACAAAAATACCCACACCACCATACGCCCGGTAGGCATAATATAGTTCTGTCGAGTATAGTCTGAAATTTCTCAAGACCGTATGATGACCAGGTCTGAAGATTATCTCCTGAATACAGACTCTACTCGCTGCGTACTCACTAATGAGCTGACGTAACTCAGCAAGATGCCTGTCATAACCGTTACAATTCCACTGTAACAGTATCATAGTGTGGACTATAAAAGGAGTGTTAGGTTATGAGCGACAAGATGCTCGCAAGCCTAAACACTATCAAGATCTACATCCGTAGATGTAGATGACAGCGCGACGTCCATCCCGTCATCGATAGACGGCGGAGATGACGCCCAGAACTTCGACGCTTTTCGGGGGCGGGAAGTTCTTCTACGAGGAGAGCGCGTATATTTTGGAGCAGGAGTACCTGCTGGCGCAAACTCAGGGCATGATTTCTCTTCTGCAGGGAAAGAACGAGTGCGCCCGGCAAGGGGGCTCTTCTTCGCCGCCTTCTTTTCTGGTATAGACGGGCTGGGAGTTGGTTTCCCAGCCGTGGTGGACGATGCCGCCTCCGCCGGCTGGGGCACGGCTTTCTCCGACCTCTTAGGGTGGGGGGGATTTAGCCTTCCCCTTTGCTGTGCCGGCTTAGAACTGCCATCCGGCACAGACTTCTGGTGGTCCCCCATCGAGCTTTTGCTCTTTGCGACGTTGCTCTGAGGAGCAACAGTCGCCTTGGGCGCAGCGATCAGCACGGGTGACGATGTCATAAATGACAAACCTGGAAGACTCTGAGCTATCATGCTATAGCCGAGTCTTGATCTCCTGGATCTTCTTCTCACTCAGATACGTCGGACAGTTCCGATCCCGAGAAGATTGAAAACCAGAGTAGTTAGTGCACTTGTACGGAGTTGTGCAGTGCTTCGCGCCGTGAGCTACTTGTCCACATGTACCACATACAGACGGATTCGAACAACGAGATACCATATGTCCGAATCGCTGGCATTGATAGCATCACATAGGAGGCGGGATGTACGGCCTCACATCGCAACGATAAGTTGTTACCTTGACTTTCTCTGGTAACACTGACAACTTCAAAGAGACAATGAAGGCACCACTGGCAACGTCTTCACCGTTAACCTTGAGAAGGACGTGGGTCACTCCACGGTTCTTCATGTCTTCCATCAACTCGTCGTCAGTGTTCAAAATAAGGTCGCGGTGAAAGATGACTCCGCGAACCAGATTCAAAGACTTGGTGCTCCTCCACTTTGACGGGGATTTCGCCAAAGTGGTCGCACTTAAGCAACTGATCAGCTTGCAGTGCTGTACGAATCTTCATAAGCAAACTAGCGTTGCGCATTTTCTTGAGGTCCTCAAGTTCGCCGTAGACGCCTTCAATGTGTCTACTAAAAAGGATCGACTTTACCAGCTTAAAATCATGCCCATCGGTTCTGGTAGCGACCAGAAACCTAGGGAAGCTGGATCCCATTCCTTCACGCTGAGCATGTTCCCAGGGAAGCAAATGTTAAAGACTTCGGTGGGGGACCACCTTGAGAGGGGCGACTTCGTTTCGAAGCCATGCCGGAAATCATCCTCCCCGAATGCCACCCACTCCGATCAGGGGTCTATGTAGCCGAACCAAGCACCCAAGGCAATACCCACCTGGCCCGGGGTCCGATGTTGGACGATGCCTAATACGGGATGACTGAGGCAATGAGCACTAGGACTCCCTTCCTCCAGTCACCCGCAATAGCACGTACCCCATAGCGTGAACAGAGCACTAAATATAGGGAAAAAGAATAAATAATTAATAATAATATGTCCTTCTGGCATTCGGCTGTGCGGTGACCTGTGCTGTCAGGCGGATACTACTGCCAAGGTACATGGCGCTCCCACCCGCAAGATTCCTGGGTGGTCAGATGCAGGCTTTTTGGCGTAATCGCACACGTAAATTTTGAAATGGTCTACAACTGACACTCGGAAAAACAAAGAGGGGACCATGGCCACATGACCCTTTTAGTCGCCTTCTACGACAGGCAGGGATTACCTGTAGATGTACTCAGCCTCTCCCATCGACAGGAGGTCCAATACATTATACCAAACCGCAATCCATGTCCGCGGCTAGGTCGCCCCTTTTAGTCGCCTCTTACGACAGGCAGGGGATACCGTGGGTGTATTCTTCGTCTGCGTCCCCCACCCACAGGGGGTGTGATGTTCAGTTCCTGTTTCCATAACCTGCAATAAATACTGAAATTTGTCACTACCATCTTCGTGAATCTTTCGAAATTGCGACCAAAAACTCAACCACTCCCGTAAATCACCGTAAAACTTCGTAATTTCAGTCTTAGGAAGTTTATAAGTTCTCCTCCTCTCCTGACTAAGGAACTGTGATCTACGGAGCGTCGAAACATTTGTCAGCTCAAATTCGTCGTTATACTTCTCGGAAGTTTCCTTTTCTGATGTATTTCTAAACGTGCATCCATTATTTTGCTGTCTAATTCACGAAGCTCCGACATTAATGACTCTACACGACTGAAATTTGAAGTAAGTGCATCATTAAATTCGGGATGCGTACCTGTTAAGAGAATTCTCTTAGTGAGCATTTTCTCACAGGTAGGCCAATCCTACCTTTCTTCATTTTCTCGACTTAGAAGAAATAGTGACTCGGTACCACGCGCTATTGTATGTCAAATCCCTTCTTTTCTAGGTCACGAACAAACTCACAGCATCTATCATTTCGGGGGTCACCAAAATTTTGTTATACACTCGATCTAACTCCGTAATTATTTACAACACATAATCGTGATAGATTACAGGCTTGGTCGACAACAATTAACTTCACTGAGCCATGATACACAACCAGATACAAAGAGTAAAAGTACGTACACCCCTTTGGTGATTCTTGTCTTCCTTTGGCCGATACCTTCATTTTTCGGAGTGTCAGATCCCTTCCATTTGTTCTCTCTGATTAGTGTTATATGGTTGCCTAGCCCACCTGGAGGCAGGGTAGGGGAGAAACCTCTCCGCAGTGCTCATATGGAGCGAGGGCATATGACGCTGTCCGTCGGATGGGGACGTTAAGCCTTGAACAGACTCATTGGTGCAATTCGACAGGAGTAGGCTATGTGCCGGCACACGGTTTCACCCTCTTCCTACTATCATATACCACTTTCTTCATTCCATCCCATTAACTCCTCTGATGAGGTTGACGTCAGGAAGGGCATCCGGTCATAAAAACCCGCCACCTCATACCCGTCCCCGTAGAGGGTTGGATAAACAAACAGAGGATGGTTGTCTACTTGTACTCCCTGTCAAAACAGTAATCACCACCACCTCTATAAATTTTACAAACATTTATGTGTCTAGGTGAACTAAGTGATCTTTAATAGTTCACCACGAAACTGACTGTGTATCAAATTAGTTATAAAACCTAGCAACCGGGGTGTGAACCCACATGCTCCTAGAGGAAGGAACATCTCATCTGCACGACTGGCGTGATGTTTCATGCATTGGGATCTAGTTTCATCTCAGTCTCCGATTTCCCACTTTCTCACCGCTGATAATCTCCGGCTCCGTGGCTAAATTGTTAGCGTGCTGGCCTTTGCTTCAAGGGGTCGCGGGTTCGGTTTCCGGCCTGGTCAGGGATTTCAGCCTTCATTGGTTAATTAGAATGGCTCGGGCGTTGAGCGTTTGTCCCATCTTCAGCACCCCACGTGAACTACGCGCGTCGCCTATAGGCGGCACCAGGACTCTCCGGAAACTAAACACAATGTAGACCACAGAGTGGTGGTGGTGATTACTGTTTTAACTGGGCAACCATCCTCTATGTAACACTAATCAGAGAGAAAAATGGAAGATATCGGCCAAAGAAAGACAAAGGCCACGAAGGGCGAGAAAATGAAAGACTCCCTAGGCCTCCGTACGTAATACCGTCGTTGACCAAGAGAGGTCGGATAGGATAGATGAAAGTGAGCAGCCTGGCACAAGAAAGTGAAAGTAATGCCAGGACTCAGCTAAGGACCCCGAAGTCGACAACCCACGCTACAAACTTAGTCAGCTCTTACGACAGACAGGGCATACCGTGGATGTTATTCTACCGGAGGGTGTAGATCACAGACATGACTTACGGCGATCTTGTCGTGAACAGTCTTCGATTACTCGGAGAACAGAGTTGGATGATTCTTTTACACTGGACTGTCCAGCTCCATGGCTAAATGGTTAGCGTACTGGCCTTTGATCACAGGGCTAGCGGGTTCGATTCCCGACAGGGTGGGGAATTTTAACCATCATTGGTTAATTTCGCTGGCACGGGGGCTTGGTGTATGTATGTGTCATCTTCATTATGATTTCATCCTCATCACGACGCCCAGGTCGCCTACGGCCGTCAAATCGAAAGCCCTGCATCTGGCGAGCCAAACATGTCCTTGGACACTCCGCCTGTTTATTGTAGCAAGATCTTGGCGCGTTTCAAACGTAAGCCGTCCTACTTGTCACATTTCACAAGTTCTTAACACTAATGTTAACGCGCGCCGTGCCGCAGCCTCCAACAGTTTAGCCATCTCTGTGACAGCGGCGTGTTCCTTTTGTGTTTGTGCTTTTTTGCGCCAGCAGTTAGCGTTCGTTTCAGCGTCATTTGTCGTTAATAAGTGCACACAGTATGTTTTATTTACAACGTTTATTCCTCTTCAGCCACTTTCCAAAACAAAACCCTCCTGAGATCTAATAAAAAGATACGAGCCGAAATTGGTATTCCGCTTATTAGATGTCAGTCAAGAATGCTCCTTAGTGAGTTTACCGACCCGATCATCGTACTCTAAGAACAAGAAGCCGAAGACTCTCCCTTGGATAACTTACGACCTTTCTTAACTGGTTACCTCTCAATTTTGCGGCCTATTCTAAATTAAGTCACTAATTAATAAAAACCTCAATTAAATCCCCCCTGAAAAGACCCGTTTGTTAAGAAGTGAAACTTTACCCCCGATCTAAATTCTTCTTCTTCTAAACTTACCCTGACCCGGGCCTAGCGAAGAGGGGGTTTCATCCTTGACAGATCGCTTTGCCGCGGAAACAGACTCTCGCTCTAGCTGTCACGTGGTTCGGCAGCTGTCAGTTCATCGCGGGCTGGTTTACGTCGCACTAGCATATGGACGACAGTAGTAGGGCTGGGCAGGTTCTAAGCCACCTCGTCAGCATTTTTGTGCTGAGTCAGCACCCGAGGTCATGACCACGTGACTGTGAAGACACGCCCACGTGCCATTGTTTATAAATAAGGCCACGTGCTCTTGAAAGCTGTCAGACACTAAACTCACTTTTTAAACACGTGGACGTCGCTAACCTCACTGCTGTCACCTTGACAGGTCCTAACCACGTGCAGTTGTTTGGCGCGGAATTCGAACAGGTGAACGTCGCTAACCTCACTGCTGCCATCTTGAGAGGTCCTAACCTTACTTTCTGTGAATAAGTATACGTGCCAAACCCCACTGCTGCAAACTTAAACACGCAGGCGCGGAATTTGAATATGTGACAGCTGTCACGATAGCAGCTGGCATCTTGACAGATCCTAACCTTACGTTTTTGGCCACGTGGGGCGCGAAATTTAAACAAGGGAACGTGGCAAACCCCACTGTTGCCATCTTGACAGATCCTATTTTTTACCACGTGGGTTCGGAATTTGAACAAGTGAACGTGGCTAACCTCGCTGCTGTCATCTTGACGGGACTTAGCCATGTGCGACACATCTTAGAGGGACCTAACCTCAGAGGATCCTAGTTTTAAGGGTAGCTGCCCTTCCCGTTACTATCTTGGAGGGGTCTAATTTTTATATGCTCGTAGTTTTAAGACTAGCTGCACTTCTCGACATGCCCCTTCCCGACACCATCTTAGAGGGGCCTAAGGACCCTAGGTTTATGGGTAGCTGCCTTTCTCGATATGCCCCTCGGAGGAAGATTAACTACACCGTCGCTAAGGCTTTATGTCTCCATCCGACGCGTGACCTCCCCTCCTGAACTAGATAATCAATCCTGTTACAGAGGACCGGAAATGATGTGCCCTCTACCAAGAACAACATTTTATGTGTAGTCTGTTGTTATCTTACAGTAAAGATTTTCATAGTCAGCATACATTGCCCATCGTATCCTGAACGGAAAAAAATACCTTGATTATAAATGTATGTTAGAAGGAGGGCGTGCGGTATGTCGTTGATAAAAAACAAGAGAAATTGACACGCAGCAGACAATGATGATTGCATTGAAAACCCACCTATCTTTCTTTATTTTTGCGAATATAACACCAACTTTATGTCGCAAACAGAATAAAAAATCATATTTCGAACTCTGATCTTTCTGTTCAAATAAAAATCTAACACATGGAACAGAAAAAAATCTGTATTACAGATATAGATTCGAGCTCTGATTTAGTCACCATGACACAATAAAAAATCATTGGCACACTGCGAGATCCTGCCAGCACATCGCTCGCTGGCATGACCGGATGTAACAGCTCAGCATACACGGTAGTACCTGGCCTCGTCAGGACACTATTAAGAGAGACCGTCTATTCCATTATTATTATTATTATTATTATTATTATTATTATTATTATTATTATTTTGGAAGTAACGCTATCTATTGATAGTTGCGGTGCATAATTCACCGAGCTTGTTGTTTATCCATGAAGACCTGCGCGTTGCAATGCCGAGCTTTTGAACAAGGCACTGACAGCCATTCACGGTAGTATCTGACTCTGGCAAGGCAGACCCCCATTCCATTATTATCATTGTTAGAAATTCCTCTTATCGTTATAATTGTTTATAATATGTCTGTGTGTTCAGCGGCTGACGACAGTGCTATCTCCCGGGTGCAAGCTCTATAGCGCAACAGCGTCCCGAACTACCAAGCGACCGCAGTTCAGCCCGAAGACCTGACTGCCTGGTGTATAGCGACCAAGACTACACAAATATAATACTGATATTATTATTAACACACAGATATACTTGGTCATTTCGTAGTATGTGCAGAGAAGACGCAGTGCAGCACACAGGGATCGTGAGTGGTCGCCGCCGCACGGGGGCCTTCCCAGGGGCCCGCGCCTCCCCAGCCAGGGGCCTCTTCCAGTGCTGTCAACTGAACCATGCTCCTTTTGCATGTTTCTCATATGTTATGTTTACTACTCATACAAGTTTTGTTGACCTCAGTTCGAGGAAAAACCTGAGTATATCCCTTGATAGGCCACAGAGCGCAGCACTCTGCGTGGTGTGTATTGACGATCTTTTGCCGTACTAGACTACTGTTTTCATCTTTTGACGCATATCTTTGCCTTCCTCACTCGTGATTTTTTTTAACAATGGAGGCTAGACGATGTGAAATCGCCTTCCTTTGCTTTAGGTGGATTTTTACCTTATTTAAACGTGGGTTTACCACCATTCATGCCATAATTAATGTCTTGATTTAACAGGTATGTGCTTTCTGTTGTCTCTTTATTATTACTACGTTTGCATTACCTTTTTACGATCCCTGATGGGTCGGTCGATGTGCATCTTCTATTTCGGTTCGTGTAAATGGTGTGTGTGACTGTCAGAGGTTAATATTATGATTACTGCTAATTTGGGAATTTGGTCTCGAATCCATCACGTTTTTGGTGCACTTGTTCGGGTGCATTTGTTTTGTTTGTACCTGGCCGCCTTCGAAGCAACGACTTTCGTGTCGACAAAGTTTTATTTGAAGTCGTACGAAACTCAAACTTAATGTGATTTGGTGCACGATCCTGCCTGTTTTGCCCGATTATACAATATACGTATAATCTTATATTGTGCTCCCATAGTGCACGTTATTAGTTCAATATGCGAGATCTGGAACTGTGTTAAGGTGAGTCATGTGGCGTGTATTTGTACCTCATGTGAATGTTATGAGTGAATGCTGGTGTCTGAAGCAAGTAGAAGATGGGCTATCGATTGGTTCATTCATGTTTTATTTCGGTTTCATTTCGATTTTGTTTGGGTACCTCATTTCCTTATCTTGGTACAGATTTGTCATTTACTTGGCCATGTGTTGGTTGGGGCTCGGCCTAACCGCCGGTCGGCCATGTTGGTATTCTTATTTTTCGTATCTCTGCGCATGCCTGTTTTATTTTGCTGGACCAAAGATGCTGTACTCAGCGCCTTTGGCTGGTTCATTCCTTTTCTCCTTGCGTCTTATGTTGATCTCTGTGGTGACGTGGGTTAAAATGTTTTTGTAGTAGGAGGCTTCTATTGTTGTCGTGCGAATGGAGAATGGAAAGATATGCGCTGTGAATAATTTAATCTGAAGTTTAAAAAAATAAAAAAATATATATTGGCTGTACTACCGTGCGCACGGCAAATTTAATTGAAATATTAATGGTAATGAGGTCATTGCTGTATCAGTGAGCTGATAACGAAATATTTGGTGTGTGTTATAATTATTTATGTTGAGCTCACCCCACGACCTCGGGAGAAACGCTTGTGAAGGTATGTTTATGTCTTGGTTTTTCTTTTCTCTGTTATGCGATTGGCTTCTTTTTTTCATGTTTGGATTCTATTATTAATTTACTAATAAACCTTGTCCTTATGTTTATTCTACGTTTCATTTATAGTAGTGTTCTATAATCGTCCTCGTTGGTTAATAACGAGGCCCATCTTGAGCTCAGGGCCGTTTTCTGCCTTCCCTAATCGCGGTCCGCACCTCATTCTCCCGTTACGTGTGTTTCATTTTCGTCATATGCTATCCGTAAGGGAGGGGTTTGGCACAAATGGTAGCAGAGGCGTACTCGATTAGGGTATCTCTTCTGAAAAGAAGGAAATTCAGACGAGATAGAGCTGGAGATGGAGATTATGTACATATTAGTCTAGTGCAAATTCCCATGCCTTAAGTTCATGAAGCCAATATATATATATATATATATATATATAATTTAATTCTAACCTTCTGTGTTTGTTTGTCATTATATGTGTGTGTTGTTTAATATCTCTGAGAAATTATCTGCATCATGGAAAACCCCAAAGATTTAGAGTTGAGTAAAGATAGCGAGGTATTCGCGGCAGATATGTCTAATCTTGAGAATGATAAGAGAGATCGTAGTGGTAGAATTAATGAAATGCCTGCTTCTGGTAGTAACAGTGATAGATGTACTGATGATAGGCATCCCATTGCATATGGTAATCGCGCCCTCGGCGAAAATCGTGTTGACCCTTTTTCTCCAAATTCCAGATTCACTAGCGATTATAAGGTTAATGTTAACCCTGTGTTCGAGGTTGTACGTAAGTGGAAATTAAACTTCTCGGGGGAAGGGAACGGCTTCAGTGTAGTCGAGTTTCTGGAACGGGTGGAAGATATCGCTCAGTGTAGCTCAATACCCCTTGACTTGTTTATCCCTGTTATTCCTGGAATGCTGGAAGGTCCGGCGTTGCGATGGTTCCGATTAATTAAAAGTAACATCCAGTCGTGGGAGGAGTTTGCTGCTCGAATAAAACAGCGCTTTGGATTGTCCGACATGGACTATTGTTTGAGGCAGGAAACTTTTAGAAGAACGCAAGGGATAGGGGAAAGCATTGATGATTATGCTACTGGAATTCTCACCTTGTTTAATCGGATGTGCGTGAAGGTACCTGAGTCCGAGGTTTTCGATCAGTTTTACCGGAATTTAGCCCCTGATTATAAATTGCATATCAAGCGGTCTGAGGTCGAGTGTGTAGAGGACATCATAAACCTTGGTCGCGAGTTTGAGTCTGCCGTAAATCAAAATAAACTGTATCGCCCACCTCCTACCCCATCTGATTGTTCTTTCCCCGATGTTGCTTGCCGTGCGCCCGCCAAATCCGTCTCCTTCGCTACTGCACCTTCTGCATCCCCCCCTTTTAGTACCCCAAATCGTAGACCCGACTTTGCATCTGCCCCTCAGCGTTGTGTAAATTTTATCCAACCTTCCAACCCACCCAGTGCAAGTGTGCCCACAGTGAGAAATTGTTGGAATTGTGGGAAAATGGGGCACGTTTCTAAAAATTGTTGGTCAAGGTGTCCCGCTAAATGCTCTAAGTGTGGTCTTGCTGGTGTTACACTGCGCGTATGCCCTCGGTGCAACTCCCAGCAGGGAAACTAGAGGCGCGCCGGCGTGGTGGCCCGTCGTTGGCGCCTGATGATGGTGTGAATAAGAGGATCTGGGGGCCTTCCTTCGTCTACACCCTGGGCCAAAATTCTTATAGGATCGCGCATATTTTATGCTCTGTTGGACACCGGTTCGTGTGTTTCGTTTGTCAATCAATCCTTGGTGTCTTCTGTCAATTTCGCGTATCTGCAAGGTTGTGAAAGCTTAGGAAAGTTCATGTCTGCTGACGGTCGTGAGGTATGTCCGGTGGGTCGAGTCATATGTCACATTAAAATTCATGGTTTGTCCTGGGATTGGACTTTCAATGTCGTTCCCGACCTGTCGGTACCGATGATTCTTGGAACTGATTTCATGCTAGCTACTGGCCTGTCTCTTGACTTTATCACTCGAACCTTTGCCTTCCGTTTTAAATCGGGCGTTAGCTACCCCTTTGAAGCCCCATTCCAACGTGCCTCTGTGTGTACCCTAACTCAATGCCAACTTCCCAATGCCTCATGTGACCTTTCTGACAATCAAAATCTTATGTTAAATGCGCTGTTGGAAGAGTTTTGTGATGTTCTAAGTGTCGAGCTAGGATGTGCTAAAGATTTCTCCTACACCATTGAACTGAAAGAAAATACCCCTGTAAGATCTCCTCCGTTCAGTTGCTCGCCCCCTAAGTTACGCGCCATGCGTGAATGTGTGAACGACCTGTTGGAGAAGAAGGTCATCTCCCCCTCCAAGTCGCCCTATAGTAGCCCCGCCTTCCTAGTCCCCAAAAAGGACGGTAAATCTAGATTGGTGATCGACTATCGAAAAATAAATAAGAACGTCGTCTTCGACAGCTTCCCGTTGCCCACTATCGAGAGTGCGTTTCAACATTTCCATGGGGCCAAATATTTCACTGTTTTCGACTTCAATTCTGCTTACTTCCAAATCCCCTGGGACCCCAAAAGCCGCCCCTGCACTGCCTTTGCCACCCCTTTTGGCTTATTTGAGTTCAATAAAGTCCCGATGGGCATCTCTATTGGTGGCCAAGCGCTCAGCCGGGTGATGGATACGATCTTCGGCGATTTAAAATTTTCCTACGTGTTTAATTTTCTGGACGATCTTCTCATTTACTCTGCCACTTTCGACGAGCACCTGGCTCATCTGCGTGAAGTTCTGACTCGCTTGCGAAAGCACGGATTCACAATCAACCCCAAAAAGGTGTCCCTTTGCTCCAAACGTTTGAACTTTCTGGGTCATATCATCTCCGATTCTGGAATCGCTGTTAACCCTGACAGAGTTAAATGTATTAGGGAGTTTCCTCAGCCCAAAAATGTCCGTGGCGTTAGGAGATTTCTCGGTATGGTCGGTTTCTACAGCCGTTTCATCAAGGATTTTTCTTACATTTCGGCCCCCCTTAATTTTTTGAAAAGGAAAAATTGTCGTTTCGTATGGGAGCAAGATCAAACCCGTGCCTTTGAGCTACTGAAGAAAGCTCTTTGTGAAGCCCCGGTCCTCCACAGTCCCGACTTTTCACGAGACTTTGTTCTGCAGTGCGACTCTAGTGAAATCGCCATTTCTGCCGTGCTTAATCAGTCTGATGAGGATGGGAAGCTAGTCCCCATTGCATACTTTAGGAAACTGTTACGTGGAGCTGAATTGAAGTACTCGATTTACGAGAAGGAATGCCTGGCTGTTGTATTAGGTGTTGAAAAATTCCGCTCATACTTGGAACACCGTCATTTCTTCGTCCATACGGACAACCAAGCCCTGTCGTGGATGAGCGCGAATGTCAAGCGGCTCGGTCGCACGGCTAGATGGATTCTCCGGCTGTCGGCCTATAAATTTACAATTGTGCATGTACGTGGTAAGGAAAATGTCGTGGCCGATTGTCTGACGCGAATGTTTGACGGGGAAATGGAGAGTGAAGCCGAACTGGAGGAAGACCATTGTCAAACTGATAGTATTGAGAGTATCAATATCTTGCAGAATTATCCCTGGTCCTTCACGGACATCTCCGAGCATCAGAAGGATGATTATGAGTGTCAGGAATTGTTAAAAGGAGTCGCTGATGGGTCTGTCCGAGACAAGTCGTTCTGTGTCAAAAGGGGTTTGTTGGTTCATCGTAATTGCAAAAAAGGAAAGGACAAGGTTTATGTCCCGGTTAAATTAAGGCCCATGATGTTGCATTATTACCACGATTCCTACCTAGGCGCTCACCTTGGCCAGTACAAAACCTTGCACCGCGTTTCTCGTGATTTCTTTTGGCCCAACCTCAAAAAGGACGTACTTGAGTATGTAAGGAGCTGCGATGTGTGTCAGCGGTCTAAACCTGCTCAATCATCCCTAACCGGTTTCCACTCTGCCGATGTTGCGACATATCCGGGGGAAAAACTGTTTATCGATTATTTTGGTCCTCTCACAAAATCTAAGAATGGCAACGTCGGAATTCTGTCCGTCGTCGACGCCTTTTCCAAGTTCGTATGGTTGTTCCCCGTGCGTAAAATGAATTCGAGCAACGCTGTTCAGCTTTTAACCCGACATGTATTTGGTGTTCATGGTCCCCCGAAAGTCCTAGTGTCTGACAATGGTTCTACTTTCAGATGTCGCCAATTTCGGCATTTGTGTTTCGGATGGGGTGTTAAACACGTTTTTCTGAGTCCCCACTACCCCAAGCCTTCCCATGTCGAACGTTTCCATAGAAATTTGAAAGCCTGTCTGTCAGCCTTCCACAGCGCGGACCAGCGTAGCTGGGACAATAACCTGTCTTTCTTTGTTTTAGCTTTTAATAATGCACTTCATGAGTCTCATCGCAATTCCCCAGCTGTTCTGTTTCTAGGGAGAAATCTTACTGACCCGCTCCAATAGAAATGGGACATAAACTATCTGTCGGAAGCATCCAGAAACAGGAGCGTGGAGGAGAAATGGAAAGAAGCTTTGGACCAGTTAGTCAGAGCCCGGAACCGAGTGGCTAAAAGATTCGACCAAGGGAGAAAAAGAGTCACTCTTGAAATTGGAGACTTGGTCGTGGTGAAGATGTTTCCAATAAGCTCTGCTGCTGACCAAATTACTGGTAAATTGTGTCTGAAATGGTCTAGCCCCAAAAAAATCGTAAGATTCCTGGGACCAGTTACAGTGGAGTTAATGGATTTAGCCAATAAGAGGGTATCAAAAGCTCACGTGAGTTTGTTGAAGCCCTATCGTCAACGGGCCAGTAATGTTTGATGCTTTTGCCTTGTAGTTTGGTAGCATCGTATACTTGAGTGAACTGTCATACCATTATTTGCATTCTAAAGTCCTTCCTGTTTCAGGGATAACGACGCAAAATGAAATGGTTAGAATGGATGCTGGTATTTTTCGATGAAAATGAACCGAATGAATTTCAAAACCTTGGCATAACGGGAGAGGTTCACCTGTTTGTACCTTTCCTCTTTCAAGCCCGGTCTCGAATTTATGAATGAAGTGGATCGTTTAATGCAATAAGGCATAGACTGATTGATTCAGCGTAACCCTTTGTGAGAAAATACACACGTCAATATGTAACGAACTGACTTATTTGAATGTTGTTGAAACATATGGTTAAAATCATTTATGTTGTGCTTGTATATAGGCATAATTTAATTTTAAGGTCTTAGTTGTAATAAATGCGCGCATTTATTTTAAGGGAAATCTCGTTTAAAACGTGTCTACTTGCTTGATCACCAAGATAAGACACATTTTAAACGTGGGGCTGCTGGATGGTGAACCATGCTCCTTTTGCATGTTTCTCATATGTTATGTTTACTACTCATACAAGTTTTGTTGACCTCAGTTCGGGGAAAAACCTGAGTATATCCCTTGATAGGCCACAGAGCGCAGCACTCTGCGTGGTGTGTATTGACGATCTTTTGCCGTACTAGACTACTGTTTTCATCTTTTGACGCATATCTTTGCCTTCCTCACTCGTTTTTTTTTTAACAATGGAGGCTAGACGATGTGAAATCGCCTTCCTTTGCTTTAGGTGGATTTTTACCTTATTTAAACGTGGGTTTACCACCATTCATGCCATAATTAATGTCTTGATTTAACAGGTATGTGCTTTCTGTTGTCTCTTTATTATTACTACGTTTGCATTACCTTTTTACGATCCCTGATGGGTCGGTCGATGTGCATCTTCTATTTCGGTTCGTGTAAATGGTGTGTGTGACTGTCAGAGGTTAATATTATGATTACTGCTAATTTGGGAATTTGGTCTCGAATCCATCACGTTTTTGGTGCACTTGTTCGGGTGCATTTGTTTTGTTTGTACCTGGCCGCCTTCGAAGCAACGACTTTCGTGTCGACAAAGTTTTATTTGAAGTCGTACGAAACTCAAACTTAATGTGATTTGGTGCACGATCCTGCCTGTTTTGCCCGATTATACAATATACGTATAATCTTATATTGTGCTCCCATAGTGCACGTTATTAGTTCAATATGCGAGATCTGGAACTGTGTTAAGGTGAGTCATGTGGCGTGTATTTGTACCTCATGTGAATGTTATGAGTGAATGCTGGTGTCTGAAGCAAGTAGAAGATGGGCTATCGATTGGTTCATTCATGTTTTATTTCGGTTTCATTTCGATTTTGTTTGGGTACCTCATTTCCTTATCTTGGTACAGATTTGTCATTTACTTGGCCATGTGTTGGTTGGGGCTCGGCCTAACCGCCGGTCGGCCATGTTGGTATTCTTATTTTTCGTATCTCTGCGCATGCCTGTTTTATTTTGCTGGACCAAAGATGCTGTACTCAGCGCCTTTGGCTGGTTCATTCCTTTACTCCTTGCGTCTTATGTTGATCTCTGTGGTGACGTGGGTTAAAATGTTTTTGTAGTAGGAGGCTTCTATTGTTGTCGTGCGAATGGAGAATGGAAAGATATGCGCTGTGAATAATTTAATCTGAAGTTTAAAAAAATAAAAAAATATATATTGGCTGTACTACCGTGCGCACGGCAAATTTAATTGAAATATTAATGGTAATGAGGTCATTGCTGTATCAGTGAGCTGATAACGAAATATTTGGTGTGTGTTATAATTATTTATGTTGAGCTCACCCCACGACCTCGGGAGAAACGCTTGTGAAGGTATGTTTATGTCTTGGTTTTTCTTTTCTCTGTTATGCGATTGGCTTCTTTTTTTCATGTTTGGATTCTATTATTAATTTACTAATAAACCTTGTCCTTATGTTTATTCTACGTTTCATTTATAGTAGTGTTCTATAATCATCCTCGTTGGTTAATAACGAGGCCCATCTTGAGCTCAGGGCCGTTTTCTGCCTTCCCTAATCGCGGTCCGCACCTCATTCTCCCGTTACGTGTGTTTCATTTTCGTCATATGCTATCCGTAAGGGAGGGGTTTGGCACACAACTTAAACTTACTAGCGCGAAATTTGAATTGGCAAACAAAGCCACGTGCTTTTTTACAGACAACAACGCATCGCTAACCTCACTGCTGCCATCTTGACAGGCCTAAATCTCAGTGCTGCCAACTTAACCTCTCTAGCGCGAGATTTGAATCGGTAAACAAAGCCACGTGCTTTTTTACAGACAACAACGTATCGCTAACCTCACTGCTGCCATCTTGACGGGCTTAAACCTCAGTGCTGCCACCTTAACCTCACTAGCGCGAGATTTGAATCGGTAAACAAATCCACGTGCTTTTTTGACGGCTGTCATCTACCATCTTTAATCAGCAGAGCACCCTGCTACCCTCTTGCAGGCATTTTCGTCAGCTGTCATCCGCCATCTTTAATTAACAGAACACCGTGCTGCCCTCTTTATGGGATGTAGTAGCTGGCAATTTGAAAAGTTCCGTTGGCTGTCATCCGCCATCTTTAATCATGAGAGCACAGTGCTGCACTCTTTAGCTACTTACCTTTGAAATGTGGTGGCGGCAATTTCTACGTGCTATTGTTTGGAAAAAATCCAGGTGCTTTTATGATAGCAATCATCCGCCATCCTTAATCAAGAGAGCACCGTGCTGCACTCTTTAGCTACTTACCTTTGAAATGTGGTGGCGGCAATTAAAAAATATTTGACATGCTGCCATCTTTAATCAACAGAGCACCGTGCTGCTATCTTTATCGTAGTAGTGGGTAGTTTCTACGTAACAGCTGTTATCCGCCATCTTGCATCGCTAACCTTAGTGCTGCCCTCTTTAGCTACTTACCTTTGAGGCGGACTATTTGAAAAATTCTATTTGACAAGCTGTTATCCGCCATCTTGCATCGCAAACCTCAGTGCTGTACTCTTTAATTGAAATGTGGTTGCGGACAATTCGAAAAATTCTATTTGACAGCAGCCATCTTTAATCAATAGAGCATCGTGCTGCTATCTTTAGCTACATTCCTTCGAAATGTGGTAGCGGGCAATTCCACGTGACAGCTGTCATCCGCCATCTTGCATCGCAAACCTCAGTGCTGCCCTCTTTAGTTGAAATGTAGTGGCGGATAATTTGAAAATTTCTATTTGACAAGCTGTTATCCGCTATCTTACATCGCTTACCTCGGTGCTGCACTCTTTAGCTAGGTACTTACATTTGAAATGTGGTGGCGGACAGTTTAAAAAATTATATTTCACAGCAGCCATCTTTATTCAACAGAGTACCGTGCTGCTATCTTTACGACTACTACGTCGCTAATTAGCACTTAGAGGCTACTACACAAGGTGGCGGTGGTTGTTATACCTCTTCCTCTGTTAAGGCATAGCTTTATCGAACAAGTTTAAACATGCATCGGGATAGCTAGAGTAAGCACGTGCTACAGTGATGACGTCATTGTGTATGTTTAGACTTGATCGTTTTCTCAAGAGTGAGTAGGTGTAAGGAATGCAATAAGTACAACATTTTGAATGCGATCAAATATTTATTTCCAATGCCCTACAACAGTGTTCGTTTTGCTGCTGATAAGGATAGTATGCTTCTTAACAGCGTTTTGCAGTATGCTTCTGAAATGCCTCCTGCAACATTCAAATTAAACAAAAACATTTAGAAATATATTGTACTAAGTATGTTATGCTTTACAGAGAAGATTATACACTTCTTACCTTGTTGTTATTCCTTTTCTGAATCATCATCATCATGAGGTACTAGAGAAAGTTCATTCATACACTGTGTACAGTGTTCAATCCTCGGATTTGGTCCATCCCAGTCATCACCATCATTTTCTCCTCGATGCTTGTAATGTCGTTGACAAGTTCTGCATAAAGCTTCTTCAGTCGACATCATACTGTGTAGAGGACGGATGTCCCAAACATTATGTACTGAACCCTTTAGGTCCTTATTGAGGGATACCTACCTTCCTTACCTATCAGCAAAGTTCATGAGATCTGTCTCTTGGGTCGTTTCGGGTTCTTCGTCACTTGCTGAGGTAAAGGTAGGGTTCATTAATTCTAATCTATCTACTGGAATGAAAGGTCTATTTATAAGATTCCTATTTATTCAGGGAAATGAAGTAATTTACTATGTCAACGATGTCATAGTCGATTGTGTCCACTGGACACCACCATCATTTTTACATAAATGTCAGAACACTGGTGTGAGACTTTAACGTAATTGCCTGATGGGCATTCTTACTAGAAACCATTGTCTCAATTATTAATCATTTAAGAAAGGAAAGTCTGGAAATCCTTAAATTCGGCTTCCATGTGAGACCACATGTACCATCATAGTGATTCGTTATGGTCCAGCCTTCGTAACACGAACTCTGGACTCTGAGTATAATTAAGGCCGTCCAATCGGTGTGTGCCACACAGTGGTTCTACGGCATGGACCCTTAATTGAATCGATGTGACCTGCGTCTATGTCATGGACCGACATCTAATCTTCTAAGTTACTTTAAAGTCATTGTGGATGATGACCGCAAGGAAATGATGCTACAATGGCATATGGCCCTAATCTAAGTCACTGAGGTTGATGACCCCCTGACCATCCAAGTTTCTAGGCTGAAGGCTAGACACAATTAAGTTACATCGGTTGATGACCAAAGTTCCACTTTACTATCCCCAGCACATTCACTGCTCAATCAATCAAAGTTCAATAATTACACCAACAACAATGCTCACAAACTTTGTGGCAGTAAAATCCATTTCCTTCGGATATGTCCCTTTAATCTTTACTTTATTTTTAATATTCCCCAGACAACAAACTAAAATTTCCAGAATGCATCTCCAAGTTATTCGCTTGATTAAAGTTATTTCAAAATGCGGGTTCACTGAATTTAATAATTTAATAAATTTAAATGATTTAACGAAATATTCACAAACAACAAATTTTATCTCCGCGGACTCTGGTTTCCTCACAAATTTCTACGCAGCTGTGATGTAAAATTCAATATTGCGATGTTTATCTGGCTGGAAAAGAATTTGTTACATCATTCAGGCCCAGCTATATATCTCATCTCGTGATATCATGCTTAAAAATCTAATCTAATCCTAACCGTTATTAACACTTGGATATCCTAATAATCTACGTACAAACCAAACAACTCGCCATATCATTACGATGTCATATCTCGTCATCACTGAATTTGCACACCCCTCGCAGACAAATCGATCATCACGACCATCGCTCTATATTTTAGACAACCCTGAAATTGGGTTACTCTGTTCCTTATACTCAAAGTTTATGGTTTCAAATGTTCATTCCGTCCCCAATTACAGTATTTCACAATACTTAGATCATTACCGGCTATGAATTTTCAACTAAATCCAGCATTTTAACGTTTTCCTGGCCGAGAATACAGTCTCAATACCAAGCCTGTCCCGTTAGATAGCTGAGGTGTCTCACCCCCCTCGCTCGCTTGGCAGTTACAGGAACCACCTGGTTTATTCACAGATGACTGACTTCTCAAATGTTCCCTTTAAACTCTGCCGACATAATTAAACAAATACGATATTCTAACCAACAAAATGCACAGATTATGCTTCAAGATGCCCACACTAATTATACGCCAATTATACCGCTATGGATTTCTATGAATTTCTTTCCATTCTCAACATTATAAAATATTCCTCGGGTTATCATATCCCGGCTTCAATGACAGGACTCTAACCTGATTCGCACATCTCATCTCAACTCATATAAAACATTCCTCGGGCTTCCGTATCCCGGCTTCAATGACAGGACTCTAACCTGATTCGCACATCTCATCTCAACTCATATAAAACACTCCTCGGGCTCTGTATCCCGGCTTCAATGACAGGTCCAACCTGATTCACAAAACTAACCTCTGTTTCCCAGCTCCACAATTATCATCGACAAAGAACTGGAAATAAATCCTCACTAGAAATACCGACGTATAATATCGCACAATGCATTACTCATGAATAACTTTGCATAAATGATATCGTATTTAATAACTTGATTTTTTTACGAGAAATGACTGAAACATTCTACTAGATCTTTTTATTGTCAGTCAGACACAGTTTAAAATGGGCATTAAAAAAGAACGTTTCTCTCCGTGACCAAATTCATCCCCTAGGTTCTCACCCGACAGCGCGCTTCCACTCGATTGAAAATGAGTGACCATGGATTATTATTATTAACGTCAAATTGCAGACAGAAGAATTTTACATCGAATGAACATCTTACTTTGACATCACAAAATACAGGCAGTACACTCACACGGATGACGATCTACATTGGACGTGATATCACTTCGGAACCCTATTCAATAACTTTTTACAACATTATATGGCACTCGCAAGACTTCAAAATTTTATCCAAGTGGAAAATAAAACAAATGACTCTTGTAGTCGTACCCTCACATTTACAAAACTTAGTAGGGGTGACCACTGCGTCGTATATCCCCATGCAAAATACACTTTTAGAAATCACGAGATGAGATATAAGAGGCAGTAAGATGGGAAGTCACCTACCTCATGTCTTCATGCCAGTATTCGTCTTAGGGCTCACCTGCGACCCTGGCATTTTATTTAGCCATTTTTACATTCATGGCTTTACAATTTATAATTATTTCTTCAGGTTTCCTGGAATAAAGCATAAAAAAAAAAGAAAATACCCTTCACTTGATTGCTTGAACGCACACGATGGATTATAATTACTCCCGCACACGAATTACTTAATCACATTAGAATATTTCAGTACTTTGACCGTCCTATCTGATACACTTATTTCTCTCAAGAAAACTATCTCCCCATGGAGTCAAGACTTAGCCACACTGGCTAAAATCTGCAGTCGAACTCAGTCTACTTTCGTTGATTTGATTTCGCGGAGCAACTCAACAATTTCGTCCGCTTTGTATCACAAATGCCGGAGAAGGAAACTTCGTCATGGCGTCCCTTCATATTTATAGCAGTTACCCCCTCTCTTCAGGTCTCTCCCTTTGCCGCCAAGAAAATTTTATATAAATTTTCTGACTTACCTAAACTGCAATTTCAAGAGTTTTGAAAGTGACTACATGCTTGCTACATTTCTGGCGGTAGTGTTCATGGACATTTAAAAATTTTACGGGTTCGATTTGTGAGATGATCGACCTCCTTTGATAGGCACTATATTTTTTTGACTTGGCGTGGTCACGCCGTGTACACGCGCTTTGAAATAGTTCATAAAAATTACTTGAGATTCTTCCGCCGTCGACACGTGTGGTTGACGTCACGTACCCCAGAGCGTGGGACCGAAGGTAATCACCCCCTCGTCACGTGTCAAATCCATGCTATCAAGAATCCAACTTTTAATTATTTTGGTACATTATGCATAATGTTCTTAGGGCACAAAGGTCATGGGTTCATATTTCCCCCAAGACACGAATTCCTTTCGCACAGTGACAAGGAATTTCCTTTAAATACTCCAGATGGCGAAATTTCTAATTTTGACGTCTGATGAAACATGACCTTTGAATGTAAATTCCTTTCCTCTCTCTTATGCAGTTGGTCATCTTCTGGTGTACGGATACTGGTTGATGCCTTCAGCTTCCTGGTAGTTCTTGGTTGCTCGGAGAGTTCGGGGTTGCGGGGTAGATCTCCAGTGAATTGTAGTTGACTTATTGGAAGTTAGGTGGTTTGTCCTTCCAACTTCTCGACGAACTTGCATTCACCTCAAAATGCGAAGTTTCTGGGTTCAAATCCCTGTCCTCATTACTATCGTTGTCACTGACTTCCTTCATTTTTGCAGGTGGTTTACCGTTCTTCTTCTTCATCATTCTCATCTCCTTCATTTTAGCAGCTGGCTGACCCTTCTTCTTCATCATCATCCTCATCTTCATTTTAGCAGCTGGCTTACTCTTCTTCTTCATCATCATCCCCAGGTTCTTCATTTTAGCAGCTGATTTACACATCTTCTTCATCATCATCCTCATCTTCTTCATTTTAGCAGCTGGCTTACACTTCTTCTTCATCATCATCCTCATCTTCATTTTAGCAGCCGGCTTACCCTTCTTCGCATTTGCTTGAGCCTTTCTTGACGGACTATAATCGTCATTACTGGCATCCCCGTCTGAACGTTCATCAATTCTACTTATCTTAGGCCTTTTCTTCTTATTGGCACCAAATCGTTTAGGTTTTGCTTTTTCCTCTTCAGACCCATGCCATAGATCAGAATGTCTGGATTTGTAATTATTCCATCTTCTATCGGCTTCATTTCCACGATGGCGTCTACGTCTTTGGTAAGAATTTTCCCGACATCGACCCTGGTTCCTCCTACATGGATCACGGCGTCTATTCCACTTTCCGTACAGGTAGCTAGGTTGTTCCACGTTCTTACTATTCTGGTTTAGTATGGTTTCAAACCCTGGCCCATTATTCTCTTGTATGTCTGCCTGCGAAACATCCCTTTCCGGTCTACTCTCTTGGATATGAATTACGACATCCACTTGGTTTTCCACATGCGTAACTACTTGTGGCGCTGATTTAGGAGACTCCATGTTAGTAAAATATTCAAGTAGACGGGCCAGTATAACCTCCACTGTTTCTAACTTCTTGTTCGAGTCTTTCGCATCCGCCTTTATATTTTCACTTGGTTCCTTCAAGTCTGCCTGTACCTCCTCAATACTCCTAGGCGTTTCTTCCTGAGTCGTACCTAAATTTCGTATATCCTCTTCTACCTCTGTCTTCAGATTGGCCCTAGGCTCAGCTTGATCTGACATCAACTGCTTATGTAGATCTCTACTTCCGTTGACGTGCCTATCGAGGTCTCCTCTACTTATGTCCCGATTTTCCCGGAGAACACGATGTAGCTCGCGAGTTTCTATGAACTGCTGATCAATGTTATGTTTAAATTCACCAATGTCTTTCCTAATATCAACGCTAGCTTCCTTACAATTTTCCTGAGTGTTCTGCACTTTAATGTCAACCTTTTGAACCATTTCCTTCATACCCTTTAATTCTACCTCTGCACTATCTAATTTGACATCCACGGTTTCTACCTTATTATCCACAGTTTCTAACTTCTCCTTCACATCCTTCCTACACGTCTTTGCACTATCTAACCGACTGTTGATAGATTTAATAGTCTCACTTAAGTCCTTCCACTCCTTCCTCTCGGCCTCCATTTTCTCCATAAAGTCCTTCATCATTTGGACCACCTGCCCTTGGGCCCATTCTCCCTCCTGCATAAACATACTGTATTTAACAGAACGATAGGTCATCGGTGAGCCCGAGACTTCAACGGCGTATAATAAGACTACAACGATAAACATCACAACATCCTCCTATCTAACACATCACACTGTTAATGCAACATTCTCTAAAATTTTTATTTAATAAAATGTGAAATTCAATGTTCACTCGATCAAAGTGATCAGCCAAAACACTCAAACCAGTATTCAAAAATTTGGGAAATTACACTAACACCCTTAAATTATACATTTCACTCAGTAGATAAATTATTCTCATAGTGGTATCTCCTAGCCTTACTCATCGGGCGTTTATCTATTTCTTCGAGCTCACTATCAACTCTGGCGCACGATTTTATCATCCATAATGTGGCATAGCCTCAACATTATTTCTCTTTTCCTCGAGTACACGATTTTTCCAAAATATCCTTATCGTTATCGTGACTTAGGTTCCCTCATCGTTATCGTGACTTATGCCCCATCGTTGGTGCGACATTTTACTGGTCGACCAACGTATAACAATCCTAAAATTGGTCATCGTTTCACTGATGTCAACCAATTTAACTTGTAGTTCTTCTCTCGATGTACTTAGGCCCTCTCTTAAGTGACTGAAGCCACCACGTTGAAAGCCATTTTACTGAACCCTTTAGGTCCTTATTGAGGGATACCTACCTTCCTTACCTATCAGCAAAGTTCATGAGATCTGTCTCTTGGGTCGTTTCGGGTTCTTCGTCACTTGCTGAGGTAAAGGTAGGGTTCATTAATTCTAATCTATCTACTTATTGTTGTGTACTATCCCAGACAATATATCCCTCCGTTCATTTTTTTTTTTTTGCAAATAAGTTATTTTATTTTTTTAATTTAAAATTTTCCCCCCGTAAAGAATGGCTAAGGAGCGCGAGTGTACTTATTGTGGGTGTGGTGAGGCATTGAGGGGTATGAGGGAGGAGTTGGAAAGTTTGAGGGAAATAATTAGGATTCTCACAGAAGACGGGAAGGAAGATAGGACTCCCTCAAACAATGTACAGGTTACAGTAGGTGTACAAGAGGGAGGGGAAGGAGAGGGAGGAGTTGTAGAAGACAGGTGGTCTAATGTTCTAAGGGGAAGGAGATTGCAGGCCAAGGGGTCTATTCAGGATCAGAATTCAGGACAGGTGTCAGTGCAAAATCGGTACGAGTCACTCCAGGTAGAACAACAGAGGGAAGATGAGGGACAGGGAACTGTTGCTGAGATGCGTGGAAGTAGGAGGAAGGGAAAAGGTAGGAAAGGGAAATGTAGAGTAGAGGATAGGAAAAGACAGGTGGAACAGGGTCATGGGAAGGAGAAAAGGGAGGAGGAAGTAGCTTCTGCAGCTATCAGGAAAGATAGGGCTGACCAGGAGGGGAGGGGATCAAATGAGGTGGGTAGGGTTGAGGCTCTGGTCATGGGGGATTCCATCGTTAGACACGTGGGGAAAGTGTGTGGAGGAAAGGGAACCAGGGTAGAATGTTATCCAGGAATTAGGTTGAGGCAGATGTTGAGGAAAGTAGAAGAGAGGGAGGAGGGGAAGGAGAAGGTGGTAGTGTTTCACGTTGGTACCAACAACGTAAGGCAAGCTGATATAAGTACCAACATAGTTGGAGATGTGTGGGATCTGGTAAATGCAGCACGGGTGAAGTTTAAGAAAGCGGAGATTGTTATTAGTGGAATACTGTGTAGGAGGGATACTGACTGGAGGGTGATTCGGGATTTAAATGAGACTATGGAGTGGGTATGTGGGAAACTGGGAGTGAAATTTCTAGATCCTAATGGGTGGGTAGGAGAAAGGGATCTGCGCTCGGATGGCCTTCATTTAAACCGCAGTGGTACGTATAAGTTAGGAAATTTGTTTGGAAGGGTAATAGGGAGGTATATTCAGGGAAACGGGATGGCCTAGGGAGCGGTGATAAGGGAACAGGGAACTGGAAATCAAGTAGGGATGACATAAAATTGTTAGTGTTGAACTGTAGAAGTATTGTAAAGAAAGGAATAGAATTAAGTAATTTAATAGATATATATTTACCAGATATTGTAATAGGAGTTGAATCATGGCTGAGAAATGATATAATGGATGCAGAAATTTTCTCACGGTACTGGAGTGTGTATCGTAGAGATAGGATAGGAAAGGTGGGAGGGGGAGTTTTCATTCTGGTGAAAGAAGAATTTGTAAGCTACGAAAAAGTTAAAGATGAGACACATGAAATTCTAGGTGTAAGGCTCATTTCTAAAGATAATAGGCAACTTGATATATTTGGAGTGTACAGATCGGGAAAGGGTAGCACTGATGTGGATTCGGAATTATTTGATAGGATAGTCAGATATGTGGGAAACGACATGGAAAGAAATGTGATTGTAGCGGGAGATCTGAATTTGCCAGATGTCAATTGGGAAGGAAATGCGAACGACAGGAAGCATGACCAACAAATGGCAAATAAGTTAATATGGGAAGGACAGCTGATTCAGAAAGTGATGGAACCAACCAGAGGGAAAAATATTTTGGATGTGGTGCTGATAAAACCAGATGAGCTCTATAGGGAAACTGAAGTAATAGATGGTATTAGTGATCATGAAGCTGTTTTTGTGGTAGTTAAAAATAAATGTGATAGAAAGGAAGGTCTTAAAAGTAGGACTGTTAGGCAGTACCATATGGCTGATAAAGCAGGTATGAGGCAGTTTCTAAAAAGTAACTATGATCGGTGGAAAACGGTAAATAAAAATGTAAACAGACTCTGGGATGGGTTTAAAGAAATTGTTGAGGAATGCGAAAACAGGTTTGTACCTTTAAGGGTGGTAAGGAATGGTAAAGACCCACCTTATTATAATAGAGAAATAAAGAGACTAAGAAGGAGGTGCAGACTGGAAAGAAATAGAGTTAGAAATGGCTGTGGAAGTAAGGAGAAATTGAAGGAACTTACTAGAAAATTGAATCTAGCAAAGAAGGCAGCTAAGGATAACATGATGGCAAGCATAATTGGCAGTCATACAAATTTTAGTGAAAAATGGAAGGGTATGTATAGGTATTTTAAGGCAGAAACAGGTTCCAAGAAGGACATTCCAGGAATAATTAATGAACAAGGGGAGTGTGTATGTGAGGATCTTCAAAAGGCAGAAGTATTCAGTCAGCAGTATGTAAAGATTGTTGGTTACAAGGATAATGTCGAGATAGAGGAAGAGACTAAGGCCAAAGAAGTAATAAAATTTACGTATGATAATAATGTCATTTACAATAAGATACAAAAGTTGAAAACTAGAAAAGCGGCTGGAATTGATCAGATTTCTGGGGATATACTAAAGACAATGGGTTGGGATATAGTACCATATCTGAAGTACTTATTTGATTATTGTTTGGCCGAAGGAGCTATACCAGATGAATGGAGAGTTGCTATAGTAGCCCCTGTGTATAAAGGAAAGGGTGATAGACATAAAGCTGAAAATTACAGGCCAGTAAGTTTGACATGCATTGTATGTAAGCTTTGGGAAGGCATTCTTTCTGATTATATTAGACATGTTTGTGAAATTAATAACTGGTTCGATAGAAGGCAATTCGGTTTTAGGAAAGGTTATTCCACTGAAGCTCAACTTGTAGGATTCCAGCAAGATATAGCAGATATCTTGGATTCTGGAGGTCAAATGGACTGTATCGCGATTGACATGTCTAAAGCATTTGATAGGGTGGATCATGGGAGACTACTGGCAAAAATGAGTGCAATTGGACTAGACAAAAGAGTGACTGAATGGGTTGCTATATTTCTAGGAAATAGATCTCAGAGAGTTAGAGTAGGTGAAGCTTTGTCTGACCCTGTAATAGTTGAGAGGGGAGTTCCTCAGGGCAGTGTTATCGGACCTTTATGTTTTCTTATATATATAAATGATATGAGTAAAGGAGTGGAATCGGAGGTAAGGCTTTTTGCGGATGATGTTATTCTCTATAGAGTGATAAATAAGTTACAAGATTGTGAGCAACTGCAACGTGACCTCGAAAATATTGTGAGATGGACAGCAGGCAATGGTATGTTGATAAATGGGGCTAAAAGTCAGGTTGTGAGTTTTACAAATAGGAAAAGTCCTCTCAGTTTTAATTACTGCGTTGATGGGGTGAAAGTTCCTTTTGGGGATCATTGTAAGTATCTAGGTGTTAATATAAGGAAAGATCTTCACTGGGGTAATCACATAAATGGGATTGTAAATAAAGGGTACCGATCTCTGCACATGGTTATGAGGGTGTTTAGGGGTTGTAGTAAGGATGTAAAGGAGAGTGCATATAAGTCTCTGGTAAGACCCCAACTAGAGTATGGTTCCAGTGTATGGGACCCTCACCAGGATTACCTGATTCAAGAACTGGAAAAAATCCAAAGAAAAGCAGCTCGATTTGTTCTGGGTGATTTCCGACAAAAGAGTAGCGTTACAAAAATGTTGCAATGTTTGGGTTGGGAAGAATTGAGAGAAAGAAGAAGAGCTGCTCGACTAAGTGGTATGTTCCGAGCTGTCAGCGGAGAGATGGCGTGGAATGACATTAGTAGACGAATAGGTTTGAATGGCGTCTATAAAAGTAGGAAAGATCACAATATGAAGATAAAGTTGGAATTCAAGAGGACAAACTGGGGCAAATATTCATTTATAGGAAGGGGAGTTAGGGATTGGAATAACTTACCAAGGGAGATGTTCAATAAATTTCCAATTTCTTTGAAATCATTTCGGAAAAGGCTAGGAAAGCAACAGATAGGGAATCTGCCACCTGGGCGACTGCCCTAAATGCAGATCAGTATTGATTGATTGAATATTGGAATGAAAGGTCTATTTATAAGATTCCTATTTATTCAGGGAAATGAAGTAATTTACTATGTCAACGATGTCATAGTCGATTGTGTCCACTGGACACCACCATCATTTTTACATAAATGTCAGAACACTGGTGTGAGACTTTAACGTAATTGCCTGATGGGCATTCTTACTAGAAACCATTGTCTCAATTATTAATCATTTAAGAAAGGAAAGTCTGGAAATCCTTAAATTCGGCTTCCATGTGAGACCACATGTACCATCATAGTGATTCGTTATGGTCCAGCCTTCGTAACACGAACTCTGGACTCTGAGTATAATTAAGGCCGTCCAATCGGTGTGTGCCACACAGTGGTTCTACGGCATGGACCCTTAATTGAATCGATGTGACCTGCGTCTATGTCATGGACCGACATCTAATCTTCTAAGTTACTTTAAAGTCATTGTGGATGATGACCGCAAGGAAATGATGCTACAATGGCATATGGCCCTAATCTAAGTCACTGAGGTTGATGACCCCCTGACCATCCAAGTTTCTAGGCTGAAGGCTAGACACAATTAAGTTACATCGGTTGATGACCAAAGTTCCACTTTACTATCCCCAGCACATTCACTGCTCAATCAATCAAAGTTCAATAATTACACCAACAACAATGCTCACAAACTTTGTGGCAGTAAAATCCATTTCCTTCGGATATGTCCCTTTAATCTTTACTTTATTTTTAATATTCCCCAGACAACAAACTAAAATTTCCAGAATGCATCTCCAAGTTATTCGCTTGATTAAAGTTATTTCAAAATGCGGGTTCACTGAATTTAATAATTTAATAAATTTAAATGATTTAACGAAATATTCACAAACAACAAATTTTATCTCCGCGGACTCTGGTTTCCTCACAAATTTCTACGCAGCTGTGATGTAAAATTCAATATTGCGATGTTTATCTGGCTGGAAAAGAATTTGTTACATCATTCAGGCCCAGCTATATATCTCATCTCGTGATATCATGCTTAAAAATCTAATCTAATCCTAACCGTTATTAACACTTGGATATCCTAATAATCTACGTACAAACCAAACAACTCGCCATATCATTACGATGTCATATCTCGTCATCACTGAATTTTGCACACCCCTCGCAGACAAATCGATCATCACGACCATCGCTCTATATTTTAGACAACCCTGAAATTGGGTTACTCTGTTCCTTATACTCAAAGTTCATGGTTTCAAATGTTCATTCCGTCCCCAATTACAGTATTTCACAATACTTAGATCATTACCGGCTATGAATTTTCAACTAAATCCAGCATTTTAACGTTTTCCTGGCCGAGAATACAGTCTCAATACCAAGCCTGTCCCGTTAGATAGCTGAGGTGTCTCACCCCCCTCGCTCGCTTGGCAGTTACAGGAACCACCTGGTTTATTCACAGATGACTGACTTCTCAAATGTTCCCTTTAAACTCTGCCGACATAATTAAACAAATACGATATTCTAACCAACAAAATGCACAGATTATGCTTCAAGATGCCCACACTAATTATACGCCAATTATACCGCTATGGATTTCTATGAATTTCTTTCCATTCTCAACATTATAAAATATTCCTCGGGTTATCATATCCCGGCTTCAATGACAGGACTCTAACCTGATTCGCACATCTCATCTCAACTCATATAAAACATTCCTCGGGCTTCCGTATCCCGGCTTCAATGACAGGACTCTAACCTGATTCGCACATCTCATCTCAACTCATATAAAACACTCCTCGGGCTCTGTATCCCGGCTTCAATGACAGGTCCAACCTGATTCACAAAACTAACCTCTGTTTCCCAGCTCCACAATTATCATCGACAAAGAACTGGAAATAAATCCTCACTAGAAATACCGACGTATAATATCGCACAATGCATTACTCATGAATAACTTTGCATAAATGATATCGTATTTAATAACTTGATTTTTTTACGAGAAATGACTGAAACATTCTACTAGATCTTTTTATTGTCAGTCAGACACAGTTTAAAATGGGCATTAAAAAGAACGTTTCTCTCCGTGACCAAATTCATCCCCTAGGTTCTCACCCGACAGCGCGCTTCCACTCGATTGAAAATGAGTGACCATGGATTATTATTATTAACGTCAAATTGCAGACAGAAGAATTTTACATCGAATGAACATCTTACTTTGACATCACAAAATACAGGCAGTACACTCACACGGATGACGATCTACATTGGACGTGATATCACTTCGGAACCCTATTCAATAACTTTTTACAACATTATATGGCACTCGCAAGACTTCAAAATTTTATCCAAGTGGAAAATAAAACAAATGACTCTTTTAGTCGTACCCTCACATTTACAAAACTTAGTAGGGGTGACCACTGCGTCGTATATCCCCATGCAAAATACACTTTTAGAAATCACGAGATGAGATATAAGAGGCAGTAAGATGGGAAGTCACCTACCTCATGTCTTCATGCCAGTATTCGTCTTAGGGCTCACCTGCGACCCTGGCATTTTATTTAGCCATTTTTACATTCATGGCCTTACAATTTATAATTATTTCTTCAGGTTTCCTGGAATAAAGCATAAAAAAAAAGAAAATACCCTTCACTTGATTGCTTGAACGCACACGATGGATTATAATTACTCCCGCACACGAATTACTTAATCACATTAGAATATTTCAGTACTTTGACCGTCCTATCTGATACACTTATTTCTCTCAAGAAAACTATCTCCCCATGGAGTCAAGACTTAGCCACACTGGCTAAAATCTGCAGTCGAACTCAGTCTACTTTCGTTGATTTGATTTCGCGGAGCAACTCAACAATTTCGTCCGCTTTGTATCACAAATGCCGGAGAAGGAAACTTCGTCATGGCGTCCCTTCATATTTATAGCAGTTACCCCCTCTCTTCAGGTCTCTCCCTTTGCCGCCAAGAAAATTTTATATAAATTTTCTGACTTACCTAAACTGCAATTTCAAGAGTTTTGAAAGTGACTACATGCTTGCTACATTTCTGGCGGTAGTGTTCATGGACATTTAAAAATTTTACGGGTTCGATTTGTGAGATGATCGACCTCCTTTGATAGGCACTATATTTTTTTGACTTGGCGTGGTCACGCCGTGTACACGCGCTTTGAAATAGTTCATAAAACTTACTTGAGATTCTTCCGCCGTCGACACGTGTGGTTGACGTCACGTACCCCAGAGCGTGGGACCGAAGGTAATCACCCCCTCGTCACGTGTCAAATCCATGCTATCAAGAATCCAACTTTTAATTATTTTGGTACATTATGCATAATGTTCTTAGGGCACAAAGGTCATGGGTTCAGTACGTAAGAGGCAGCGTACGTAGACAATATCCTGGTGGTAAGTATTGAATAAGATGTTTCGGCATCGACGTTCTATGTTTATAGAACATCTTAATAGCCTCACTCACTCGTGAAAGATAAATAAGATGTTGCGTATGAGCATGCAAACAGCACGCACATTTACAGTTTTGTTCTATAACATACGATGTCGAAGCACACACTAATGTTAATGATAAAGAGCTATCCTTATTTATAGTCTCGTAACAATATTCGTTAGCGGATGGTAAGTAACATCACTTATATGATTAATAAGACAATAGGCTGCTGTGTTAGCAGGAATGTTTTCAGATGTTTCAAATTCTAAACGAATTTCAACTGGAGATTCTTTTATAAATTCTACATGATAAGAGCAGTCTATAACTACAATCGATGCTTTATTTTTAAATTCTTGAGGTGTAAATAGCGGACGATCTTCTTTCTGATAATACGATGATTGAAATTTACAAAACATATCATAGAGCATCCCAAACTTATTTTTCTCAAAGTTAATGTCTATGTTTTCGCAGGGATACGTAACTCCGTTGAGATATAGTCTAACGTGTCTTAATTTACACTGTTCAAACAGTGAGCTTAGCTTTATCGCGATTGAATTTACGATTAGTTTGAAGTCCAAAAATAATATACAAGGGCTTCTCAGTAAAACGTGATGTTTTAACAGCCCAGCTATGCTTGTTTGTAGGTGGTAACACAGGATATTCATGCAGTTCCCAACTTCGAAAACGTATAGGTAATGGTCACGGGTGGCCCAGATTGGTTGCGCAGTAGATGTTAGTTTTCCCTCGTCCTGCTCGTGACGTCATCACATTAGCACCGTGATTGTGTAGCATACAACCGCACGTGTATCTCATTTCATTGTTTATAAATGTCTGTCTTATAAAGAAAGGATTTCCACGTAATAACTATACGTAATTTCTTTCCGTATATTGCTGTTGGTTTATACAGTGACCTACTGTATTTTGCGTAGTGTGTGTGTGTCGTAGTTCGTTTCTGTGAGATCTCTGGTAAGTTGCTGTGTTTCGTGCAGTGAGGTACACTTATTTTCTGTTCGTTAGTTGCGTGTACAGTGTAATAGTAGCTGGAGTGAAATTTATGTGTTCATTGTACAGTATCATTACGATAGAAAACTGTGCCGTTAATGATTCACCGACCGAGCTCGATAGCTGCAGTCGCTTAAGTGCGGCCAGTATCCAGTAATTTGGAGATAGTGGGTTCGAACCCCACTGTCGGCAGCCCTGAAGAGGGTTTTCCATAGTTTCCCATTTTCACACCAAGCAAATGCTGGGACTGTACATTAATTAAGGCCACGAACGCTTCCTTCCCATTCCTAGGCCCTTCCTGTCCCATCGTCGCCATAAGACCTATCTGTGTCGGTGCGACGTAAAGCAAATAGCAAAGAAAAAAGATTCACCGCAATCTACAGCGACACCTGATTGTTCAGCAGAGGGATGTCGTTACCTCGCCGGCTACATCGCCGACCGTGAAAGAAAATATGACAGGTCAATGCGAAGTCCCACTGGGGAAATGCTTTCCATTTCTCCTGGTACAGTCCCTGTGGGATGGATAGAAATGTTATCTCGGGGAGGTCTACTCGTTCCATCGTTAGAATGGTAAACCAAATAAAGGAAATTGAGTTAATTTTCAGAGACACTCACGGACGTGCTGAACTATGACAACTGTGACACATACCTAATATTATACGCAAAGTGTGTCAAATAATTAGCAGTAAATTCCCCGCTGTACCACCAGAAATATTAAAAATGTATGTTAGAACGAGAATATTCATACGCATACGACAAATGAACATTCGGAGAAGAACTGAAAAATCCATAGCAGCTCATCGGCGAAAGGCACGACAGTGGATTTCATCTTCAAAAGCAACCACTTCATGACATCTAATCTCACAGGTAGGACTGTGTTCTAATGAAGCGCTATCTATGCAGAGCCTCCGTGGCTCAGACGGCAGCGCGTCGGCTTCTCACCACTGGATACCGTGTTTCAAATCCCGGTCACTACGTGTGAGATTTGTGTTGGTCAAAGTGGAGGCGGGACAGGTTTTTCTCCGGGTACTCCGGTTTTCCCTGTCATCTTTCATCCCAGCAACACTCTCCATTATCATTTCATAGCATTTTTCTGTCATTAATAAATCACTTTGGGAGTGGCGACTCCATTACAATAATAGCCTGCGTCCTCCACCCACAGGGGGTTGTGTATTTGGTCCGCGAGAGCTATTTTATTTCCCTCAAGTCCGCCGGCAAGCCTATATGTGGTTCATTCATTATATCCCTGACCCGGTCAAAGACTGGAAAACAGGCTGTAGGTTTTCCAGGACTATCTATGCATGGTTTCAAATATAAACTTACTTCTGCTGCTGTTATAATATGTGTTAAGCTTTAAACTCGATACCAGCGGAAGTGAGTCAGGATATCGTATGTTAATATACGGTAGTTCGTCACGGAATTTCTGCTTTAAAGATTTAATATGACAAAGATTTCATATCTCTAAATATTTATGTTTACAGATTTGAAAGCGCGTAACCTTCCTCAAACTAAATAGAGGAACTTCTAAATGTTAATAAATTTCAAGCGTTGGTTAGTGTGCCGTCACGTTTACTCCTTATTCGTAATGGAACTCATGAAAAGTTACTATGCTGTACTCTTTTCTCTATCTTATAACTGCAGGAATCTTTATATCTGGTTCTGTTAGTTCTGAGAAACTGTAATATTTGCTGATATTATGAGATTCCTACTGATTTGCGCGCTCTGGGCTCGGCTGCCTTGCTCCTACTGTGACGTCATTTCGTTAACCAATAGCAGCTCGGCTCGCGTTGGGCCCAACCTGTAGTAGTGTTTAAGAACCTTGGGTAATGGTGTATCATTTTCTACAATCTTGAGCAATCGAAGTTTTTCACTATCAGATAAGGTTATATGTGGAATCCTCCACAGTATACGATGAAGTTCAATTTTCGATTCCACTTGTGTTTCTGTTGCTTTAAGAGAATTGTAATCACTTCGATCACGGATTAGAATAGTCTCTTGTTTTGCGTTGATTATAATACGTGTAAAGTCTTCTGCGAAGCCAAAAATATGTTTTAGTGATAACATACCCGTAAAAGGTCCATCCTCATTAATCATCCAGTTGTTAGTAGCTTTTGGACACCATCCAGTCATCCGCAAAAGATTATTTTCTTCATCACAGAAAGGATGGTAGAGTTTCATTGCACTTGTAATACCAACATTCTTCGTTCGATCTGTTTCAACATTATTTACTTCATATCGCGCTTCAGAAAATAGAAAAGCTAGAGCATGGTTGTTTAGTTGTGATGTGCTTGGTCCACTTCCATCCGACTTTTCTAGTCGTCCTTCAATATAGAGGTAGCTTTCGTGTGGTAAGGTGTATACGTCTTGCTGATTAATAATAAAATGAATTTCATCATTGTTATTTAATCCAAACGTAAAAGGTTGATAGGAATGAAGCTCACTTCGTACAACACCTTCACGAGTTTCTACTGTATTCGTTATGTCTAGCATTTCTTCCATTCTGTTGTAGTAGCGTATATCCTAAATTTTGGAGTATCTGCTTATGGGTATCTGTTAACTCGATGAGTCTCTGCACACATGTAGTATGTCTTCGGAATGTACACCATGTTTTATAGATGTTTTTCATACTGGTTTGAGATGTAGTTTGTAAGCTACGTACGCGTGCCGATCTAAATGAATAAGGTGATCATGTTTATTTACAAGTCTAAGAGTAATATTGCTAATGTGTTTTACAGACACAGGATGATAAAGAACTACTGCTGGTTTCTCACAAATAGTATATCCACGTTCCTCTGTAACAATAAAGTCGTGCAGGACGTGCGAAGGTTGTAGATTACTATTCAAGTCTGTAATAATATTACAAGTAATGTTCACATGATAATCATCGAAGAGTGTTATAGGTTGATCAGACTCGTAACGTACGTTCGGTAGGAGCTCCCTCGATGAAAATCCAAGCAGTGGTCCAATCGAATCAGGTTGTGATTTGAAGTTAATCTTAAATGATGATTCAATAACACATTTATGTGTAATATTGCTTATAGTGATTGAGAACTTGTAATTATGATTACTAAAACTATCTTCTCCAAACTTATCAATTAACGTACTTTCAATATAGTCATGAATATCGTCTACTGTATAACTACCTGAGGGTAGTGTTAGCACATACTCATCGTAATAGAACTTGTTTACACCATCACGCACATTATAGATTTTATTGTAGCTTTCAAACTATACTAGTCCAAGACTATGCGGCTGATAGCCAAGTTCGATTGGTGGATTAAAATAGACGGTTGTTTCAGGTCCTTCCCCACGTACAGCAAACGTTCTTTCACTGTTAGTCATCGCGTAGACACTAATGCTCTTTCTCTACTGTCTGGGTTTGATATAAGAACATAAGACATAATCGTCCGCATATGCGTGTATTACAGATTTGCACACGGTTTTTATTGTAAACAATGTCTGCACTGCCTCCGAAATAACGTATGAGCTCAAAAGGAGGAGGTAAGTCTCCATAGCTATCAAAATACCATACTTTAGATTTACGTTTTACATAAGCAACGTAATGAGTTCCAGGTCAACGACTGTTGTCCAAGTTAATTACGGCACTTTCACGTTCACGTGGGCGCGTTGGTAGTTGATCGCGCATATATACTCCTCGAAAATAATGAATTCCTAGTTGTTTAGCAAACGTAAAAACTTCATCATGCGTTAGAGCTCGATGTGGCAGTGCATTCAGTAGACGTTGTTTGGAGAAATGTAGATACCAAGCCCTTTCTTGTACGGCGCTAGCTTCATGTTCACAGCTTTACCTCGTAACGCAATTGCCTCCATCGTCGTGTTATGACGTTCACTCTCTTTCAACTGTTGTTTCGCTTCTTCTACAGCTTTGACAGTTCTCGCTACAGCACTAGCACCACCTAGCAATGACCCTAAAGCTGCTAAGCCAGCAAACAGCTCAGGGAGAAATCCTCCTCGTTTTGGTACAGGAATAATTCGTGCACGTTTACTAAATATTGCTCTGCACTTTGGAGAAATTCTCGCTCATGCTGCGCGTAATGCCTTACTAGTAGCTAAGCGAGGATTGTATTCCCCTCGAATAGCTTTTTGCGCAGCCTTTATAACATCTTTCCTTCCAACAGTTATTGCTTTCTTCTTCTTCATGTAGTTTGGATATCGTTGTTTCACCATGCTGTACGCAAATCATAAACTAATCGTCACCTCTTGTTTCATTTAATATATATATATATATATATCACTATTACGTACTTTATGATTCAGTTATCATGAAGATTATAAAGCAGCAAGACACACTACCTGTTACCGACATTGTACCACATCTCTTACCTACTCTAGTACAACTACAAGAAAACGTCATGGAACGTTGTTTCCTTTTACTGTTCGATGTATTATATCAGGTCCGTCGGGATGCGGGAAGACAAATCTTTTACTTACACTTATTACTCCTGTAAATGGTGTACGCTTCGAGAATATTTACGTTTTTGCAAAGTCAGCGTATCAACCGCTATATACTATTCTACAAACTGTAATGCACGATCTAGTTAAAGATGGAATAAGATATTTTAAATTTAATTCGCATGAGCAAGTACCATCACCAGACGATGTGCTTCCTAATTCTCTTATGATCTTTGATGATGTCGCAACAGAACAGCAAAACGTTATTCGTGCATTCTTCCGTATGGGACGGCATACATATGTTGATTGCATCTATTTGTGTCAAACCTATTCTCGTGTGCCTAAGCAGTTGATACGCGACAACGCAAATGTTATTGTGCTTTTTTCGGCAAGATGAGCGCAACATGCGACATGTGTATAACGATTATGTTAACACTGATATGACATTCGATGACTTTAAACGTATGTGTGCTAAATGTTGGTCATTGCACCGTTACAGCTTTTTAGTTATTGATAAAGAAAGTGATGTACAGCATGGACGATATCGCATGGGTTTCGATCATTGTATATGCATTAACACAGAATTACAGTAACTACTTGATTAAAAGCCATCATCATGTTAACATCTAGCAAGGAGATTACAAAACATACCATCCAAGCTCGAAACAATATTCGACGGAAATTTAAAGAGCTTAAACGTATTCAAGCAGACACGGATTTGTTTTTAAAAACACAACTAAGTACACCACTCAAAGAAATTTTTAATTCTACTTCATTACCGCAGTCTACTTCAAGTTTTGCTTCTATGCAAACATCATATCATAAAGAGAAGCATGAAGAAGAAGAAAAGCATGAACATGATAAGGAAGAGAAGAAGCAGGATGTAGATCAAGAAAAGGAAGAGGAAGTTAAGGGAGAAGAAGAACTTAATGATACATCACCATCTAAGCGTGTTGAGTTTTTAACTACAGATGTTATTGCTGAAACACCTACTACATCGACGCAAAATCTACCAACTTTGTCTGCGGTTATGATAACACCAGAGTATCGCAATCAGTTTAGAACTTTTGTTCAAGATACCTATGGATCTCTCTTTGCACCTTATATAGAAAAACTTTTTACAGGACAAACTGACACTACCTACGGTATTCGCTACGAAGATGACTGTTTCTGGATAGGAAATTCAAATGTTAAGATTAATAACAACAAACTCATTGAAAAAGGTGTTACCTATAAACCTACGAAAGGACTCTTAGAACTTCTTTTCTCACGAATACCTGACAAGGATATAATTTTACAAGATGATCTTAAAAAATATATAGCAATACTTTTTGCTACTGACGCAACATGACTTAATTACAAGAGAACAGAAGCTGTAAATGCAAATACGATTTACAAGTATCGTGAGTTTATTTCTAAGCTGTTTCCGACTGCACATAGTCTTGATGTTATCTACAAGCCTTTGTTGCCGTATGTGGATGTAAGATACTGGAATGACCCAAATTTACTCGTTGAACGATAGCAACTTTTAAGAGCATCGCAAGAGGCTGGTCACTCAGGTCACGAATCAGAAATTCTAGAAATAGAAGGAGAATTACGTTATGCCGGTATTATTTTGTAATGGCTCGTCAAGAGAAGATCTCACCTGTAAAGGTAAACATCGCACATGAGTTACATAAACCAGCACGTCGCACCTACTGTCACAGACGCGTTATTACACGAGGAAAAGATGATCTCTGGCAAGCAGACTAGTAGAAATGATTCCATATGCCTCTAGTAATAAGGAGTATAAGTATCTACTTACTGTTATCGATGTGTACTCGAAGTTTGCTTCTGCGCAAGCCGTACGTTCTAAAACAGCAGCTCAAGTTAAAGAAGCATTTAAACATATTGTTGAAAAATCGAAACGCTGCCCAAGCCTTCTACAAACTGATCAAGGTAAAGAGTTTTACAACAAGGATTTTTCTTCTTACCTCAAGTTACTTGGCATTCAACACTACTCTACGTTGAGCAATCTCAAGGCAAGTGTTGTAGAACGCTTTAATCGTACACTCAAAACAATGATGTGGCGAGAATTTACAGCGCAATGTTCATATCGTTGGATTGATCTGCTACCTAGACTTTTTCTACCTACAACGATACACCTCATCGCACTATCGGAACAAAGCCACGTCTTGTTACAAGGAATACACCTCGTCTAGATGCTATTCATCTTGTAATTAAAATAGCTGATCCACTTCGCCATCGCTTTAAGGAAGGCGATTTTGTTCGCATCAGCAAACACAAGTCTATTTTTGAGAAAGAATACACACCCAACTGGAGCACTGATATTTTTCAAATCAGAAGTGTTAAGCTTACTAATCCAGTTATGTATTTACTTCGCGATCTCAGAGGACAGCCTATTGAAGGAGGATTCTACATTGAAGAACTGCAGAAAACCAAATATCCTGATCACTATTTAGTTGAACGTGTTATTCGACGTCGTAGGAATAAACTGTATGTTAAATAGCTTGGTTTTGATAACAGCTTTAATTCATGGATTAATAAAGAGGATGTACTTTCAATCGTATGCGTGTTTTTAATCCTCAACTCTCGTTCCTTCTAAGTCACTAGGGCATGTTGTAGGATTAAACAACACCTGTAATATGTTTTGAAAATTCATATTCATTTTAGAATATATATATATACATTTTTACCCTTTGTTTATTTTACTGTCTTTGTCACTTAGTTTTCGTTTTATTGCACCAACAACGACAAGTGCTGCTATCTTCTGAGCAGCTGAAGCACTAGGTAATAACACACACAGCATAACTTTACGAAGAAGATTTTATCAGCTACACGACATACTCTATGCAGGCAGCATGTAACTACGTGTCAGGCGAACGTGTTCTAGAGCCGCAGGGAAGATGAAGCTCGAAGAAAAGATGAATCACTTTATTGATGAGCCCACGCCCAACATGCTTACTCATCTTTTTCCCAGCACGTTTCTTCACCTTTTCCTTGTTTACTCCCTTCGCAGCCATCTTCTAACTTCTAACTAAACTCACGTGTTCATGATGTAAACTACACGTTTGAAGCTCTGACAAAACAGAATCTTGAGTCCACTCACGAGGCACCTTATCCCAAATCTTCTTTACAGCATTCGCAGCTACATTAACCAAAAATGCCTTTGGTAATGCATTTGACTCTTCTTCATTAAAAGTGTTAATTTATTTTTGCATGCTTAAAACTTGACGATTGCCTTTTCAACTGCGTTACACTTAGTATCTGTTAGAAATGACATGATGTCTTTACTCTACAAATGTTTCTTTTACAGTAAGGTTATTTCGTCACTGCAGGTTACATATGTTGTTCACTTCCCGGCATGCACTGCCACACAACCAATCAAAGAGCATGAATACATGTTGTAAAGACTGTTTACTTGTTTCTCTACTGTGCTCTTTCGGAAGAGTTTTAAATGATGGACACCCCAATTCATGCATGTCGATAATTTCACACGATGCTGGTAGATAATCACGCAACCATTCTTTCTTTTCATAACCCTTTAAAAGAACAAGATCTGCTCTTGACAAATGTGCATTCATCATTAAAGGTTGAAAACGATAAGGTATTCCGTTTTCTTCCCACTTCAAACCTAGATTGTTTTCAATCCATTGACTCTGCTTTTTATCTTCATCTGTTTGAAAACAGTAAGGGAACGGTGGACTAAATACTAAACTAACAAGTTTTGGTGCCCACAACACACTGTAATCTAACACAGCCACCTCTTTAAACACAAATTTGTTGCCGTTTACTTTAAAGCCTTGCACATCAACTATTAATGTTTTCGTAATGTTTGCACTCCACTCTCTATCACTGTTTCTTGAAGACTAAAGCTTTTAGTCAACGAACAGGTTTAAACATGCATACCTACAATGACGTCATCACTGCAGCACATGCACACTCTTGCTTTTAAGATGCATACTTATTGCATTCCTTACAACTACTTACTCTTAAGAAAACGATCAAGTCTAAACATACACAATGACGTCATCACTGCAGCACGTGCTTACTCCAGCTATCCCGATGCATGTTTAGACTTGTTCGATAAAGCTATGCCTTGACAGAGGAAGAGGCTATAACAACCACCGCCATCTTGTGTAGTAGCCTCTAAGTGCTAATGAGCGATGTAGTAGCCGTAAAGATAGCAGCACGGTACTCTGTTGAATAAAGATGGCTGCTGTGAAATATATTTTTTTAAATTGTCCGCCACCGCATTTCAAATGTAAGTAGCTAAAGAGTGCAGCACCGAGGTAAGCGATGTAAGATAGCGGATAACAGCTTGTCAATCTGCCACTACCTTTCAACTAAAGAGGGCAGCACTGAGGTTTGCGATGCAAGATGAAGGATGACAGCTGTTAAAAAAATCATGTGGATTTTAAATTACCAGCAGTGTCGTAAAGAGGGCAGCACTAAGGTTAGCGATGCAAGATGGCGGATGATAGCTATCACGTGGAATTGCCCGCCACCACATTTCGAAGGTAAGTAGCTAAAGATAGCAGCACGATGGTCTATTGATTAAAGATGGTTGCTGTCAAATATAATTTTTCAAATTGTCCGCAACCACATTTCAACTAAAGAGTGCAGCACTGAGGTTTGCGATGCAGGATGGCGGATAACAGCTTGTCAAATAGAATTTTTCAAATAGTCCGCCTCAAAAGTAAGTAGCTAAAGAGGGCGGCACTAAGATTAGCGATGCAAGATGGCGGATAACAGCTGTTACGTAGAAACTACCCTCTACTACGATAAAGATAGCAGCACGGTGCTCTGTTGATTAAAGATGGCAGCATGTCAAATAATTTTTTAATTGCCGCCACCACATTTCTAAGGTAAGTAGCTAAAGAGTGCAGCAGTGTGCTCTCTTGATTAAAGATGGCGGATGACAGCAGTTAAAAAAGCACGTGTGTTTGTGAAGCACTTCGAATTTGCCGCCACCACATTTCAAAGGTATGTAGCTAAAGAGTGCAGCAGTGTGCTCTCTTGTTTAAAGATGGCGGATGGCAGCTGTCAAAAAAGCACGTGAGTTTTTTCCAAACAATAGAATGTGGATTTTTTCAAATTTCGCGCTAGTAAGGTTAAGTTGCAGCACTGGAAGAGGCCCCAGGCTGCGGAGGAGCGGGCCCCTGGGAAGGCCTCCCGTGCGGCGGCGGCGGAGGTGGCCCCTGAAAGCCCTGCGGCGGCGGCGGCGCCCGAATCCCTGACTTATACTACTATCGTGATTTGCTGACTCGAACATACCTTTTGATAAGTTCGACAGGTTGTGGACTCTGCGAAGGGATGTCCAAGACTACATTGAACTGACTTGTGCACTTGCAACTGATGTCCCCATCGTCGTCATAAGACCTATCTAGTTGGGGAAAGTCGAAAGAAATAATAATAATAATAATAATAATAATAATAATAATAATAATAATAATAATAATAATAATAATAATAATAATAATAATAATTGTACCGGGTGGTACACCTCCACGCCGCTAATTCAAACTTTGCGCCAGTTAAAACTCCTCTACTGGAGAAAGCCTGAACTTTAACTTCCATACTAATTCAACGATTTCTCAGAAGATCTCATTACTATAAATTTTGAAGTGTTCTGAACTATGTCAGTTTCGATTCATTTTTGTTTTATCTGTAGCAAGAAGTGTGAACATTCTCTTCTAGAGGACACTACTTAAGAACTACAATTGTGCACCCTAGTGCGAATTGAAGGAACCTTTCTTTTTGAAGAAATTTAGTACTTATATGTTTGTTCTTTATTAAATTTCTTTCTGCCATTGTTTAAGTTGGCAATGTTAACCCTTTCTTTCCGCCAGTTTTGAATTTGACCAATAAGGAATTTCTGTAATTAATTTTCCACCAATAAGGTGTTTCTTCTTCATCTGGTGTAGTAGTTTTTGCCATTAACCAATAAAATGCTTGTGGGCGGGTGTTATCATTCACGAAACGCCTCGAACTTTCCACGAGGGTATATAAACTGCTGATTTTCGGGTCTCCGGGCCACTTCAGTAACATCTATCTTTGTGTAAATTATGTAGCAGGGGGCGGGAAGCGCCTCTTTCTTCGGGCAGCAGTTCAACCACCAGGTAATGGCCTTTTAATAACTGCTTTTCTTGCTAGCTCAGCAGTTTAACTCTCGGGGCAGGTCCGAAGTCTTTTACCATGTAACTTTCCTCTAAAATGTAAAGACACTTGGTATCAATTCTATCTTTTTAAACTACAAATTGGGATAGAGAGTGCCTAACCCTCTCGAGCTCCCACTCATATTGCTTTGAGGTGAACTTATTTTCACAACCGTTTCTTCCCTTCTAGTGTAATGTAAATCGTTTTCTTATATAAGTCACCTCTTTAGTATGGGATTAGCCCTTGCATTAGCGGCCTAGTGCCAAGTAGGTTTTAGTAAAGTATATTAGGAGTGCAGTTTTGCCTCCTCTCAAGTTGGTATTGTGGAGGCCATGTAATATTTCTGTTTCTTCACTGAATAAGCCTCAGTAGGTTGGGTATTTTTTTTTACCCCTGTGTGTATGTCCTTGGAGGACAGCTTGAACGTGGAGTTTGGTGTGGCCTTTGATAGGCTTGAACTTTAAGAGCGGGTTGCTCTTTCCTAAAATTTGTTTCTGCGTGCCTCGAGGAGGCTTTACTGTGTGATTGGGAGCAAGAGCTCCTGGGCATGATTGGGGTCTTCTGCCCCTTTGTTGAATCTTGTATATCGTAAGGTTGGGCTTATAGCTCAAGAATTGTGTGTCTGGCTCTCGGAGCCCAAATCCTGTAACACTGTAATTGTACACTCTCGATTTGTTGTTAAGCTACTGAGTATCTGTTATATTTGTTATTTCTTGATCTTGAAAAGAAAATATAACCTTTGTTAAATTTTATCTTAACTTTAATTTCGCATTTTGAGACCTGTTCACCCCAGCACCTTCTTTCACCTCTGCACATCCACAATACTCCGTAACAATAATAATAATAATAATAATAATAATAATAATAATAATAATAATAATAATAATAATAATAATAATAATAATAATAATGTACCGGGAGGTACATTCTACGCCGCACATTTAAATCTTGCGCCTATAAAACCTCCTCTACTGGAGAAGCACTGAACTTGAAACTAGACCTACTTAGACTTTTATTCAGAAGATGTCACCACCTTAATTTTGGGATTGTGAAGTTTCCAGTACTGTATGACATTCTATGTGTTTTGTTTACCATTTATCAGGAAGCTTGGGCTTTCTGCAACAGATGTCACTACAAAAACTGTGACCATGCACCCTGGTGCGAAGTGAAGGAACTTTATTATAAGAAATTTTATATTCATAAGTTTGTTCTTTACTAAATTATGTTCATTCATTTTTGGGTTGCCAATGTTACAAAATTACAATCCTTGCTCAGAAGCTTTAAATATTGTATATATATATATCGATACAGTTTCGTCAGATAGATGCTTCCTAGTTGCCAATTTGTGTCCGGCAAATATCTCGTTCACGGGCTTGGAAAATATACTAACCAAGATACTAATGGCGTCATTATAAGTTTTGGCTTCATTGATATATTCGTAAACGGTAGTGAAACATGGTTGATCAATATGCGTAATTTGTCAGAGTCACTTACTTGATACGCCAAAATGAAGTTCTTGAACGTGCTGTACCTATGTTTCCATTCTTGTTGAGCGTTACTGGATTCTGGGTCAATGCTTAAACGTTCCGGACGAAGTAATTTTTCCATTGTCTTTCTTCTTAAGTTTAATAAATTGAAGTAAAGGAGCATGTAATCACCTTTTATAAGGTTTTATTAAACTTAAGACGACCAACTGGTGCAGTGGCAACAGTAACATCTGTCAGAGAAAATATACAAATAAGGCAACTTTAAAACTAGATTAAGACATGTCAAAGAGATCACACAAATAAATTATGTCAGCCACTTAATAAGAAATTCATAGGTCTTATGAAAGTTTAATGTAGTATGAATATTATGACGGAGTTTACCACCAAAAATGTATGCATGTGAGACAGAAAATTCACAATCCATGTAAAAGGCAAAAGGCGTACGTTCAAGCGTAGTTAGCCATTTACATGTTCAACTTTATTGTAATGTACTAGCATCTAAACATGCTGCTTTTTGTAGACAGATAAGAACACAACCACGCAGACATTATGTTTTTACTATTGAGTAGAATAAATGTTCATTAAATCCATTTGGTAATAAAAGTGTGTGGAATAGTGATTCTCTTACGAGTGTACCATAGGGGTACAACAACATATAACTGTTTGTTATGCCATGATTTTTTACATACATACATACATACATACATACATACATACATACATACATACATTCATACATACATACATACATACATACATACATACATACATACATACATACATACATACATACATACATACATACATACATACATACATACACACGTACATACATACATACATACGTACATACATACATTATCATTATAGACTGTTATGCCTTTCAGCATTCAGTCTGCAAGCCTCTGTGAATTTACTAAACGTCGCCACAACCCTCGATTTTCAACAAGTGGTGTGGCCTCATATAGTTTATTATAATTAAACAATCAATCAATACTGATCTGCATTTAGGGCAGTCGCCCAGGTGGCAGATTCCCTATCTGTTGCTTTCCTAGCCTTTTCCTAAATGATTTCAAAGACATTGGTCTCTTATCTTTAAATCGTTAGAAACCGAGTCTAACCATCGTCGTCTTGGTCTACCTCTACTTCACTTACCCTCCATAACAGAGTCTATTAATCTCCTAGGTAACCTATCCTCCTCCGTTCGCCTCACATGACCCCACCAAACAAGCCGGTTTATACGTACAGCTTCATCCACGAGTTCATTCCTAAATTAGCCTTTACCTCATCATTCCGAGTACCCTCCTGCCATTGTTCCCACCTGTTTGTACCAGCAATCATTCTTGCTACTTTCATGTCTGTTACTTCTAACTTAAGAATAAGATATCCTGAGTCCAACCAGCTTTCGCTCCCGTAAACCAAAGTTGGTCTGAAAACAGACCGATGTAAAGATAGTTTCGTCTGGGAGCTGACTTCCTTCTTACAGAATACTGCTGATCGCAACTGCGAGCTCACTGCATTAGCTTTACGACACCTTGATTCAATCTCACTTACTATATTACCATCCTGGGAGAACACACAACCTAAATACTTGAAATTATCGACCTGTTCTAGCTTTGTATCACCAATCTGACATTCAATTCTGTTGAATTTCTTACCTACTGACATCAATTTAGTCTTCGAGAGGCTAATTTTCATACCATACCCATTGCACCTATTTTCAAGTTCCAAGATATTAGACTGCAGGCTTTCGGCACAATCTGCCATTAAGACCAAGTCGTCAGCATAGGCCAGACTGCTTATTATATTTCCACCTAACTGAATCCCTCCCTGCCATTTTATGCCTTTCAGCAGATGATCCATGTAAACTACGAACAGCAAAGGTGAAAGATTACAGCCTTGTCTAACTCCGGTAAGTACCCTGAACCAAGAACTCATTCTACCATCAATTCTCACTGAAGCCCAATTGTCAACATAAATGCCTTTGATTGATTTTAATAATCTACCTTTAATTCCATAGTCCCCCAGTATAGTGAACATCTTTTCCCTCGGTACCCTGTCATATGCTTTCTCTAGATCTACGAAACATAAACACAACTGCCTATTCCTCTCGTAGCATTTTTCAATTACCTGGCGCATACTGAAAATCTGATCCTGACAGCCTCTCTGTGATCTGAAACCACACTGGTTTTCATCCAACTTCCTCTCAATGACTGATCGCACCCTCCCTTCCAAGATGCCAGTGAATACTTTGCCTGGTATACTAATCAATGAGATACCTCGATAGCTGTTGTAATCCTTCCTGTTCCCTTGCTTATAGATAGGTGCAATTACTGCTTTTGCCCAATCTGAAGGTACCTTACCAACACTCCACGCTAATTTTACTGCTCTATGAAGCCATTTCATCCCTGCCTTCCCACTATACTTCACCATTTCAGGTCTAATTTCATCTATTCCTGCTGCTTTATGACAATGGAGTTTATTTACCATCCTTTCCACTTCCTCAAGCATAATTTCACCAACCTCATTTTCCTCCGCCCTATGAGCTTGGCTGTTCGCAACACCACCAGGATGATTTCCTTTTACATTGAGAAGATGTTCAAAATATTCCCTCCAGCTCTCCAGTGATTCCCTGGGATCTATTATAAGTTCACCTGAATTACTCAAAACACTGTTCATTTCCTTTTTCCCTCCCTTCCTAAGATTCTTTATTACTGTCCAGAAAGGTTTCCCTGCTGCTTGACCTAGCCTTTCCAGGTTGTTACCAAAATCTTCCCATGACTTCTTTTTGTATTCAACAACTATTTGTTTCGCTGTGTTTCTTTCATCTACGTACAAACCCCTGTCTGCCTCGGCCCTTGTTTGGAGCCATTTCTGTTAAGCCTTCTTTTTACATTTACAAGCTGCTCTCACTTCATCATTCCACCAAGATGTTCGCCTTTTCCCATCTTTACACACAGTTGTTCCTAGGCATTCCCTTGCTGTTTCTACTACAGCATCCCTGTATGCCACCCATTCACTTTCTATATCCTGAACCTGCTTACTGTCTACTGTTTGAAACTTCTCACTAATCATTTCCATGTACTTCTGTCTAATTTCCTCGTCCTGGAGATTTTCTACCCTTATTCGTTTGCAGACAGATTTCACTTTCTCCACCCCAGGCCTAGATATACTTAGTTCACTACAGATTATCATCGAAAAATCCGCTGAAAACTTGTACATTCCTAACAGATTTCCTGAATTCGAAGTCTGTTAAGATATAGTCTATTATGGATCTGGTACCCCTAGCCTCCCATGTGTAGCGGTGAATATCCTTATGCTTGAAGAATGTATTCGTAACAGCTAAACCCATACTAGCACAGAAGTCCAGCAAACGCTTCTCATTCCCATTAGCTTCCATATTTTCCCCACATTTACTAATCACCCTTTCGTATCCTTCAGTTCTATTCCCAACTCTCGCATTGAAATCGCCCATTAGCACTATTCTATTCTTACTGTTGACCCTGACCACGATGTCACTCAATGCTTCATAAAACCTGTCAACTTCATCCTCATCTGCACCCTCACATAGTGAATACACTGAGACAATTCTTGTCCTAATTCCTCCAACTGACAAATCTACGCACATCATTCGCTCATTTACGTGCCTAACAGAAACTATGTTGCGTGCAATGGTATTCCTGATAAACAGCCCTACCCCAGACTCTGCCCTTCCCTTCCTAACACCCGTCAAGTACACTTTATAATCTCCTATCTCTTCCTCGTTATCTCCCCTTACCCGAATATCACTTACTCCTAGCACATCCAGATGCATCCTCTTTGCTGACTCAGCCAGTTCTACCTTCTTTCTTCCATAAGCCCCATTAATATTGATAACTCCCCATCGAATTCCATTTCGTTCGCCAAGTTGTTTCCAAGGAGTCCCTCGCCTGTCAAATGGGAGTGGGACGCCATTACTCCCATAGGTCCGAGGCTTGCTTAAAATGTTCTGAGCTAGGTAAATTCATGAAGCAGGATGCTACCCTACTTGCACATAGACCAAGTGAGGATCTCTCGTCTAACGGGTTATGGACCACCTGTGAATTGTATAGCACAAGGAATGACTCAGAATATATCCGAGATGCCCACTCCCATTCCATAGCAACTGGTATCCCGACTCTCAGGACCACTTACTAGGCCACTCAGCCGTTGCCCATGGTTCACGAACTAAGACGTGACTACAGTAACCCACAAACATGAACCACCATGATTTTTAATTGTAAATAATGTTCACAAAAATTCGATTATTGTAATTATGTGTAAAAAGGGGAAAGATTATCTACAACAATATTTCTACATCATCATTTATTTAAAATTTTATTTTTGTATCTATATTCAAGTTGTAAAATATCAATCACATATTCAAATGTAACATTATGTTTATTTTAAGTAATATGCAAATCATTTTCGGAAAATTATATCATTTCTCTATTTTTATAAAAACACAAATAGTGAGAATAATAATTTTTGTTTGCAATGTTCGAAAATCACTAATAATAACGATAATGATGATGATAAATAATACAAAACAAGAATGGTATATTGTTTTATTTTTATTAAAATAGATTATCATCACACATCTATTCCTCTTCCTTTGTCCATCTATTTACGATTTTTTAGAAAAAACTGTTATGAATAAGTAAAAAGTTTTACCTTCTCCTTACTGCATCCTCCTCTTTCATCTACCGCTCCTTTCCTCTTCTCTTATTAAACGAAAAGGGTAAAAAGGAACAAGGGTAAGTAAATCTTACGCGACACATCTTATTAGGAGGTAAAAGAACAAGAGGACAACTCCACACCAGCTTTCTGCATCAAAACAGGTAAAGGAGGTAATATTAACGATAGATATATGACTAATCCTCTTATCCGTTATTCTTTGCAAACTATACTGGGTGTTAGCTCTTTAAGTGTATTAATAACAAAATTATGATTCTAGCAAGATCAGCTAGCCTTAAACTAGGGTCCTGTAAGATGGTGTCGGAGAGGGACATGTCGAGAAAGGCAGCTAGCCATAAAACTATAATCCTCTGAGGTTAGGCCCTTTAAGATGTGTTGGGAAGGGGCATGTCGAGAAGGGAAGCTAGCCTTAAAACTAGAGTCCTCTCAGGTTAGACCCCCTAAGATGGTGTTGAGAAGGAGCATGTCGAGAAGAGTAGCTAGCCTTGAAACTAGGATCCTCTCAGGTTAGGCCCCTCAAAAATGGTGTTGGGAAGGATCATGTCGAAAAGGGCAGCTAGCCATAAAACTATGATCATTAGACCATTCCAAGATGGTATCGAGAAGGGGCATGTCGAGAAGAGCAGCTAGCCTTAAAACTAAGACATTTAAGGTTTGGCCCCTCCAAGATAGTAACGGGAACGGCAGCTACCCTTAAAACTAGGATCCTCTGAGGTTAGGTCCCTCTAAGATGTGTCGCACATGGCTAAGTCCCGTCAAGGTGACAGCAGTGAGGTTAGGATCGTTACCTTCTTCACGTTTCTAAGTCCCGGTGAGGTTAGGGTCGTTCAAAATTCCGCGCCAAAACAAGTGCACGAGGACCTGTGAAGATGGCAGCAGTGAGGTTAGCCACGTTCACCTGTTCAAAATTCCACGCTGACCTGCCAAGATAACAGCAGTGAGGTTAGCCATGCACACTTTTTCAAAATCCGCGCCAAAACAAGTGCACGAGGGTAGGACCTGTCAAGATAACGGCTGTCAGTTTAGCTACGTTCACTTGTTCAAATTCCGAACCGACGCGGCCAAAAATAGGAACTGTTAAGATGGCAACAGTGAGGTTAGCCACGCTGTCATCTTGACAGTTGTCTCTTATTCAGATTCGGCGCCCACGTGGTTAAGATGGCAGCAGTGGGGTTAGTCACGTCCACTTGTTCAAATTCCGCGCCCACATGCCCAGAAAAGTAACGGCCATGTTGTCATGACGTAATGGGCTCTATGACCTCGGGTGCTGACTCAGCACAAAAAATGCTGACGAGGTGGCTTAGAACCCGCCCAGCCCTACTACTGAGGAGGTGATAATAGAGCAGGGTTAGGACTGGGATGTGCGAGCAATTGACTGGTGTGAGAATCAGAAACTACGGAAAACATCCTCAGTGGTGCTGATAGTGGGGTTCGAACCCAAAAGTACACAGAGAGGGAAAGAGCAACTCGTAGACCGGAGATGGCGACCTCGCTGAAGCTACAGAGAACAATAACGGGAAGTCGATGACAGGAACCTTCCAAATACTACTTTCTTCTGTGTGGAGCTCTCGTGTCCACTTTCGTTCTACACCGCCTCTCACCAGTCACACGAGTTAGCCCTCCTCTTACCTTTTCCAATCCCTCAAGAAATCGCAGGTCGTCGGGTTAGTGTTGAAAGGCACACTTGCTCCGCCCCACCTACAGAGTAGCTGTTGGTTTCCCCGACCCATCCTGGCTCCACATTTTCATGTCAAAATTCACGAGGTGTTGCGAAGAACAAAACCTGAGTAACGGAGAGTCAGTGCACTTCATCCGTGTCTTGTTAAGTGGAGGTTCGTCAGTAGCAGGTTGAAAAACAGGTTCTTTTTCCGATCCCATCACATGGCATGTTTTACTTCCAGTTGCCAACCTCACTAGTGGTGGTGATGATTGTTTTAAGAGGGAGTACAACTGGGCAACAATGCTCCATTAATACTAATCAGGCGGATCGAAAAATGAAGGTATCGGCCAAAGAAATACACGGGCCGCGAAGCGCGTGAAAAAGGAATACTCCCGCGTCGCAATCTAATACCGTGGGAATCGGAAAAGAGGTGGGATATGAGTGAGGAGCCTGGCACCAGAATTCAGCTAAGGGCACCGTGGTCGCCAACCCACGCTTCCAAGTTAAGAGCCCCTTTTAGTCGCCTCTTACGACAGGCGAAACCACAGCGGGTAATGAACTCTGCCGCCATTTGTCAAGAGGCTCGTACTCTATTCTCAAGGTACAAAAGGCGACATAAATGTTGGTATTTTTAGCCGCCTGCGAAGTCAGGGTGGTTGTTCCGTGTTCATGTTCACTGCATGTATCGGAGTATTTTCTGGCTACGTTTTAAGAAAACTTCAATTTTATATGACGTGCAAGCATAACACGCCATCAACTGTGGACATTTATCGAACATTTCCCATGGTAAATTATTCCAATGTTAACTTTCCAAAATATTATAATAGTAATAATAATGGGCCGGCGTAAGGTTGCACATGACAGCTGCGCACTGCAATGGCGCACGAAGCGACAACAGCTAATTGCACGACACGTGCGAGAAATGTTTTTAATGTCATGGCGATGATACACAATACAAATGAAATCTGAACTTTCAACTCACCGATTATTCATCACACAAAATTATACGAGATAAATATACTACGAAGTTCTTATTATCGCGATGTTAGAAAACACGGAAGAAATCGGCCGACAAGGATCTCACTTCAAATACACCAATAAATGTTAGAATAATACACACCGGTGCTAACACAAAATGTTTCAAGTAAAATCTAAATTTTACGAAAATTCAGAAACCTTATTTTCATACCTGATTCACAAAGGCAGAGGCTCGATAGCCTCCAGTTCACTGCCATCACTATCGTCGCCTTCGTTGTCATGTCATCATCGTCTAGGCAGATCATCAACTCCTGAGAGTCACTGATGGTGCCATGTATTGCCATTGCCGAATTAATGAATGCTGCGACATGACTAAATTTCTTCCTGCACAAAGCCGCATCCATTCGAGCAATACTCTCCCGGAACAGTCCTTCCACTTCAGTAACTGTGAAGGACTTGTTATAAGTGCGTACGTAATGTTTTACTCCTTCACCCCATACCGTACCAACTCAATGAGGTTGAAGTGACCGTGGTATGACAGCAACCTAATAACCTCGTGACCTTGTTCCTTCGCTACCTCGTCGACTATTTCCTTTTTTCTTTTTCTTTTTACTATTTGCTTTATATCGCACCGACACAGACAGGTTTTATAGCGACGATGGGACAGGAAAGGCCTAGGAATGGGAAGGAAGCGACCGTTGCCTTAATTAAGGTACACCCCCAGCATTTGCCTGGAGTGAAAATGGGAAACCACGGAAAACCATCTTCAGGGCTGCCGACAGTGGAATTCGAACCCACTATCTCCCGGATGCGAGCTCACAGTTACGCGCCCCTAACCGCACGGCCAACTCGCCCGGTGTCGACTAATTTGGTCATACACATATGCGCTGGGATATTTCTTTACTGCAGCCATTAAACTTACAGTTCTTTACGGGCGCTCGAAGAAGGGGTCTTGTCCATTATTACGGAGTGGTAATGTGCATTGTCCATAACAATGACAGAAGGGACTTTGGGCTGTAAAAATCGTACTCGTGTCTTCGTATTGCATCAGCCTGGAAAGAATTAATTCCTATTACAGGAGATAGCATTATTCGTTTCTTTCCCGGAGTGCTGTGAAACAAGTCCCTACTATCAGCCCCGTTTTTGCTACTGCTATGTACCCCAGTCACTTTTTCCTTCTGTTCTTGGAGGCGAACATCTGTTTGAATGACAGTACGCTTTGAAAGCCCTAATGTTTGAGATATGCGATCCACAACATGATCTACAGGAACGGAGAGACGGCTATACAAGCGTACGAATTTCGTCTCCCTCTCGTAAAACTTTTTTTTTTTTTTTGCTAGGGGTTTTACGTCGCACGGACACAGATAGGTCTTATGGCAACGATGGGATAGGAAAGGCCTAGGAGTTGGAAAGAAACGGCCGTGGCCTTAATTAAGGTACAGCCCCAACATTTGCCTGGTGTGAAAATGGGAAACTACGGAAAACCATCTCGTAAAACTCACGAGTTCTCCGCACTAATTCTAATGCCTGACTATTAAGGGACACTCCGCGGCTCAAAGGATTATCACTTCGCGCTTCATGACTATGTTGTCATTTCTGAGACATCGCACTGCATTCGTTAAAATAAAATTTCACAATTATCTCACAATGAAAACAAAACTTTGTAGCTCGCTTAAACCTTATAATATATTTTAAATGCTCATATTTGTGTAAGCAAATAAAAGATTATAAACACTATATGGAATTAAATACGAATTAACATGAATAAAATGCGTAACTGTATCTGACATAAAAAGTAGTAGGTTGGTGGTTCTGATTGACGGGTGACGTTCTTCATTTCATTTTTGTAGTGGTGCCAACTGTCAAGTGCAACCTTGTGCCGGCCCACCTATAATAATAATAATAATAATAATAATAATAATAATAATAATAATAATAATAATAGAAGGGGTTGGAGTGAGAGAACGCAGCAGGATGGACACGCACATGTATATGAGTGACTTTTGTGACATTCGTTGTATTAAGCTGTGCAGTAGATGCATATCCAAGTTAATAAAGTATGTTTAGTATATTTGGTACATTGTTCAGAAGACATTAAAAAGATGGTGAGGAAAATGCTGGAAAATGGGGACAGGAGACAAGGAGTGTTTCAAATGGCTTTCTCGCCCGTGCGCGACCTGTGGCTCACACACAAGTGAGGAAGCTTGCGCACCAGTAAATAGTTCTTGCTACCCTCACTTTGATTAGAACTGACTTGTCCAATTGAAATTTTCCCCCTGTAAAAATGTGGAACTAATTGGCTTATCTGTCATAGGCTATGTAGATTGCTGTGAATTTGTGGTAAAATATAACATTATTTAATATGAGCTTGATATTTTATTGCATTGTGTACTTTGTAAGCTTTGTTACTTAAATGTTAGGACGTTAAAGTTGACAATACTGGCCGTAACGTGTGGGTCTTGCTGCTGTAACGCTTGAGTCACCTGCAAAATACTTTAAAGCCAATAAAAGTGGGGATAAATTAAGTAGGAATTCGCAGCACACAGTGGGAGTGGTAGAATAACATCCTGCATGTCGTAAGAGGTGACTAAAAGGGCCCTTGTGTCTTCTATGCTACAACACTAGTTCTTTTCGGACCGCGACAGTCTTAGAACACTCGCGAGTCTCTCACTTGTCTACCGATACCTTCATTTTTCGAAGTGTCGGACCTCTTCCATTTTTTCCCCTCTGATGACTGTTAACAGAAGATGTTTGCCAGTTTTACTTCATAAAACAGTAATAAGCACCACCAATTTTAACGGTACGAGAGTGAGTGAATATACAGCGGCAGGTTCGCAATAATCAGGTGAGTTCCATGGATGTCCTTATTTCTACCGTGTACAGGAAAGTGTTGTGTGTTCGGGACAGTACAAACACCCAGGTTAAAATCTCCGACCCGGCCAGAATCGAACCCAGGGCCCTCTGAACCGAAGAGCACTACATTGACAATTCAGCGAAGCAACCGGAAATAGCATAGCGCCTATAGGAAGGAGTACTACACAAAGAAAAAATGAAATTGTAGCGTGATCCCAAGTGGTCAAATCTAACAAGGAATTGTGTCACGAGCAGGAGGGCTTGAATTGATGGAGAAGAGCAGGTTACACGTCTATGGACTCGGAAAATAACAAGAGTTGACCAAGGAAGTCGGATAGGATAGATGAAAGTGAGGACCCTGGGACAAGAAAGTGAAAGCAATGTCAGGACTCAGTTAAGGGCCCCGTGGTCGCCAACCCACAGAGGAAGGAATAGAGGAGCGAAACTGTCGTGTCAGTGATGTGGTGCGGTGGGAAAGCTACCTCACTCCACACGTAGCCTATCAGGCTCGCTGCCTCCGCTATAATATCCCTGGAACTGCCTTGAATACGATGCTGATGATCAACGCAGTGTTGATGGTCCAACTGCTCAGCAGGGAGAGTGAAAGTGGTTCTTGACCGTGACTTAACGATGCGGGCCACCCAAGACCAGGATCTACACATCATTTCATCCGGAAGAACTCCGTTTGACTACATCTTACATCTTGGATAGTCGTAGCAATATTTTTAAAATAAACATTTCTACTTCACTAGGCACTCTCATTACTATAGCAATAAACAGTCCTGTTAGACCGTGCAATACCAACAACCTCCTTCAAGTCCTGCCGGGCTGAGTGGCTCAGACACTGGCCTTCTGACCCCAACTTGGCAGGTTCGATCTTCGCTCAGTCCGGTGGAATTTGAAGGTGCTCAAATACGTCAGCCTCGTGTCGGTACATTTACTGGCACGTAAAAGAACTCCTACGGGACAAAATTCTGGCACCTCGGCGTCTCCTTAAACCGTAAAAGAGTAGTTAGTGGTACGTAAAGGAAATAGCATTGTTATTATTAAAGATGTCCTAACTATAGAAGCAGGCGGCCATCCTCCGCTCATAACACAGCCTTCAACTGTCATTCGAACGACACGCGGGGTCAAAATATTCAGTTCAAAAGTTATAGATTTGATCGTCATTGTGTATGGAATGTCGAACGACAGAAGCATTCTGTTGCTGGATATTACCACATTCTTGAGCCATTTTTCTACTCCTAAACGTCTGTCCAAGATTCCGTAGATGAGTCCAGTATATTTTATTATTATTATTATTATTATTATTATTATTATTATTATTATTATTTATATATTTATTTAGGCGAAGGAAAGTCTTCCATGTGGACACCAGAAGAAGTGGACAGTATGAAAAGCCCTTAACAGACTCTGTACGGAAGTCGGCAGAACAAAAGTAAATTTGCGGAAGTGGGGCTTCTCAAGTGATTGCGGAGAGCACCAGACGATCCATCATCTATGTCAGTGTGTTTTATGTCCTTCAATGTGCACTATGAAAGACTTGATTGCAGCCTCCCGCATCGCTATTGACGTCGCCCAATACTGGGCAAGCATCATCTAGCTCTCGAATATTGTTGCTCTATCTGTGATTGTACACTGACTGACAGAGCAAATGCAACACCAAGAAGGAGTGGTTCGAAAGGGATGAAAGTTGGGGGAAAAAACAGAGACGGCACGGACGAATAATTGATGTTTATTTCAAACCGATATGCAGGTTACACAATGCGCACGGCATCGACTCAGTAGGATGTAGGACCACCGCGAGCGGCGATGCACGCAGAAACACGTCGAGGTACAGAGTCAATAAGAGTGCGGATGGTGTCCTGAGGGATGGTTCTCCATTCTCTGTCAACCATTTGCCACAGTTGGTCGTCCGTACGAGGCTGGGGCAGAGTTTGCAGACGGCGTCCAATGAGATCCCACACGTGTTCGATTGGTGAGAGATCCGGAGAGTACGCTGGCCACGGAAGCATCTGTACACCTCGTAGAGCCTGTTGGGAGATGCGAGCAGTGTGTGGGCGGGCATTATCCTGCTGAAACAGAGCATTGGGCAGCCCCTGAAGGTACGGGAGTGCCATCGGCCGCAGCACATGCTGCACGTAGCGGTGGGCATTTAACGTGCCTTGAATACGCACTAGAGGTGACGTGGAATCATACGCAATAGCGCCCCAAACCATGATGCCGCGTTGTCTAGCGGTAGGGCGCTCCACAGTTACTGCCGGATTTGACCTTTCTTCACGCCGACGCCACACTCGTCTGCGGTGACTATCACTGACAGAACAGAAGCGTGACTCATCGGAGAACACGACGTTCCGCCATTCCCTCATCCAAGTCGCTCTAGCCCGGCACCATGCCAGGCGTGCACGTCTATGCTGTGAAGTCAATGGTAGTCTTCTGAGCGGACGCCGGGAGTGCAGGCCTCCTTCAACCAATCGACGGTAAATTGTTCTGGTCGATATTGGAACAGCCAGGGTGTCTTGCACATGCTGAAGAATGGCGGTTGACGTGGCGTGCGGGGCTGCCACCGCCTGGCGGCGGATGCGCCGATCCTCGCGTGCTGACGTCACTCGGGCTGCGCCTGGACCCCTCGCACGTGCCACATGTCCCTGCGCCAACCATCTTCGCCACAGGCGCTGCACCGTGGACACATCCCTATGGGTATCGGCTGCGATTTGACGAAGCGACCAACCTGCCCTTCTCAGCCCGATCACCATACCCCTCGTAAAGTCGTCTGTCTGCTGGAAATGCCTCCGTTGACGCCGGCCTGGCATTCTTAGCTATACACGTGTCCTGTGGCACACAACAACACGTTCTACAATGACTGTCGGCTGATAAATCACGGTACGAAGTGGGGCCATTCGCCAACGCCGTGTCCCATTTATCGTTCGCTACGTGCGCAGCACAGCGGCGCATTTCACATCATGAGCATACCTCAGTGACGTCAGTCTACCCTGCAATTGGCATAAAGGTCTGACCACTCCTTCTTGGTGTTGCATTTGCTCTGTCAGTCAGTGTATAATAGACTTGTATAGTAGGAATGTAGATATATTGTTGCTTTTTGTTAAATATCTGTAAGTAAAGTTGATACTTCTGACACGAATAAAGAAAAAAAGATTATTTTCCACTAATTGTAGGTATATTTTATGGATGGTGAATAGCCCCACACATCACCAATTAAAATGTCGGACTCGTTGTCAGCGTACTGGCCTTTGGTTCAGATGGTCGATTCCCGGTCGGGTCGGGGATTTTAACCTTCATTGGTTAATTCTAATGGCACGGGGGCTGGGTGTTTGTGCTGTCCCAACATCCCTGCAACTCACACACCACACATAACACTATCCTTCACCACAATAACACGCAGTTACCTACACATGGCAGATGTCGGCCACCCTCATCGGAGGGTCTGCCTTACAAGGGCTGTACTCGGCTAGAAATAGCCACACAAAATTATTATACCACTTAAAATTGCAATATTCAAATATACAATTACATTCTACATAGTGTGCTTATATACATTTATCGTATTTACACACAGTCTTTCTCTCTGAATCTCTATCTCACTAGAATCCCCACATATACTTTAGCTAGGCCGGCTCACTCATACAGTACAGTCTCACTCACTCGGGACCGTCCTCTCACTCATACTGAACATTCACACAGTAGAAAAATTATATTATGTACAGAAGGTTTCATTATATATACATCGTTTTTATCTCTTTACAAAATTTCTCTGGAGGTAGTTATCTGTGGTGGGAGTTCTTGTAGTGATATCTTCTGGGAAGATACTATATATGTTGAGAGCATTGTTGGCGTAATACAGAATCGCGGTGGTAGTGCTTATTGTTTTTCTACTTAAAGTTGCTTTATGTCGCACCGACACAGATAGGTCTTGTGGCGGCGATGGGACATAAAAAAGCTAGGCGTGGCAGGGAAGCAGCCGTGGTCTTTATTAAGGTACAGCCTGGTCTGGTGTGACAATGGAAAAGCACGGAAAACCATCTTAAGGGCTGCTGACAGTGGGCCTCGAACTCACTATGTCTGAAATAGTGCATACTGGCCACACTTAAGCGACTGCAGCTATCGAGCTCGCTGTTATTGTCACTGATGAAAGGTAAAATGGAAAGGGTCCGATACTTCGAAGAATGAACGCATCGGCCAAAGAAAGACTAGGGCCATGAAAAACTCCCTAGGCCTCGGGAAACTAACACCGTCGGGAGGAGGTCGGATCATCGTGTTACAGTGGTAGCTGCGTGTTTACCAACCATTACTTCGGAAGATCAGATACGAAGTCCAGGTACAAAGGAAGACCAGAGACACTAAGACGTCAGATTTTGTGAATACACTTTCTAAATGTAGCGAGGAAATGTATGCTCTCTCTATGTGCCATCAGCTCGACGAGGACTTCGGGCGACTAGGTCCATAGGAGTGGTGGTGGTGCTTATTGTTTTAAGAGGAAGAACAACTTGGCAACCATCCTCTATCAACACTAACCAGAGAGAAAAATGGAACGGGTCTGGTTCTTTGCAGCTATATGTTTCAGGTCTTTCAGTGGCCACTTCATGGAGTCTACCCACTCAAAACTGGCCGTCTCGTCTCCTTCTTCCGTCCACTTTTCCAAGCATAATCCTTTTCTCGATAGAATCAAGCTGCATCAGATCAAGCTCTCAATGGATAGGCGTGCCCTGATCCCACTCACTTGTTTTCTCGAGCACGTCAATGTGCTTCTTGTCCTCCTTCTTGAGGGACCAGCTTTCACAACCACATGACGCTGATCATAGCGTGCACAAACACGTCAGGACATCTAAAGATTTGAATTTCTGAACTATCAGACCCGTTGGTTGATTCCAAAAGACAGAAACTATCTACCTCTTTGATGACATCACCGTCCGTTCTTTCGCTCTGCTGCGTAGTCCTCTTCAGACCAGCTTCTCTCGTGTTACAACTGAGGATCACGAAACAGCAGGTTAAGTTATTACAAACAAGAAAAAATAAATAAGAATGAAAATATTTACTTGCGGGGATTACCAAGTCTTTTTAACCTCAATTTCCGTTCTTTTGTAGCTTGTGTATCAACTTCCAGTAAGCATGGCGTTGTTTTTATTTCCTAGTTTCTGAATTTCACTGTCTTCTCTGTATGTGTCCATCCTCTTCTACGGACAACTCTTCGTCCCTGTCCAACTCGTTCTCCATTATCTCGAAGTACAGCAAATGTAAGACATACAGAAGCAACAAGGGTTATGCAGCGGTCATCCAGAGAGTTTAAAATGTTAAAACAATAACTGACATCCATAGAGTTTACGATACCGGAACTACATTTGTATTTTTGACCACTGTACGTCGGATAAATCCTGACGCTAAATTGCTACGTCCTCCGCCATGCAACAATACAGTGCCGATTGCCGATCTTCTTCTTCGTCAGGGGTGTGGTTGGACTCAATGAATTATCGTCCAGTCTTCTTCTTATTCTTCTTATTCTTCTTCATGAAATGTTGAGTTGGGCTCCTTGTGATTTTCGCCCAGTCAATATTCTTATGAGAGTTATAAAACACCGTATATATATCTGTATAAATATAAATAAATAAACAAATGGGAGCACTGCATTATAAGTAGTATAATTGGACAGTTCGGCGGCCTCCCCCGGCTCCCAGAGGCCTCCTCCTCCTCCTCCTCCCGGGAGCCTTCCCAGGGGCCTGCTCCTCCTCCCGCGCGTAATTTGAATTGGTAAACAAAGCCACGTGCTTTTTTTGACTCCTATCATCGACAACAACGCATCGCTAACCTCAGTACTGCCATCTTGACGGGCCTAAACCTTAGTGGTACCAACTTAACCTAACTAGCGCGAGATTTGAATCGGTAAACAAAGCCACGTGCAGCTGTCATCCGACATCTTTAATCAAGAGAGAGCCGTGCTGCCCTCTTTAGCTAGATACCTTTGAAATGTGGTGGCGGCAAATTCTACATTCTCTTGTTTGGAAACAAACCCATGCGCTTTTTTGACAGCTATCATCCACCATCTTTAAACCAGAGAGCACCGTGCTGCCCTCTTTAGCTACTTACCTTCGAAATGAGGTGGCGGCAAATTCCACGTGCTCTTGTTTGGAAACAAACCCATGTGCTTTTCTGACAGCTGCCATCCGCCATCTTTAATCCAGAGAGAACAGTGCTCTACTCTTTAGCTAGATACCTTTGAAATGTGGTGGCGGCAAATTCCACGTGCTCTTTTTTGGAAACAAATCAACGTGATTTTTTGACAGCTGTCATCCGCCATCTTTAATCAACAGGGCACCGTGTTGCATTCTTTAGTTGAAATGTGGTGGCGGCAAATTCCACGTGCTCTTGTTTGGACACAAATTCTATGTGCTCTTCACCTGTCATCCACCATCTTTAATCAAGAGAGCAGCGTGCTGCCCTTTTTAGTTGAAATGTGGTGGCGGATAAATTAAAAAATTATTTTTGACAAGCAGCCATCTTTAATGAACAGTGCATCGTGCTGCCCTCTTTAGCTACTTACCTTTGAGGCGGTTAATTTGAAAAATTCTACTTGACAAGCTGCCATCTTTAATGAACAGAGCATCGTGCTGCTATCTTGCGGGTAATTTTTACGTCACAGCTGTCATCCACAAACTTGCATTGCTAACCTTAGTGCAGCCCTCTTTAGCTACTTACCTTTGAGGCGGACTATTTGAAAAAATCTATTTGACAAGCTGTCATCCGTCATCTTGCATCGCAAACCTCAGTGCTGCACTCTTTAGTTGAAATGTGGTAACGGATAATTTGAAAAATTCTTTTTGACAAGCAGCCATCTTTAATCAACAGAGCACCGTGCTGCCATCTTTAGCTACCGCCATCTTACATAGCTTACCTCGGTGCTGCACTCTTTAGTTGAAATGTGGTGGCGGTAAATTCGAACAAGTTTAATCATACATCGGGATAGCTAGAGTAAGCACGGGCTACAGAGATGACGTCATTGAGCATGTTTAGACTTGATCGTTTTCTTAAGAGTAAGTAGGTGTAAGGAATGCAATAAGTATGCATCATAAAAGCAAGAGTGTGCATGTGCTGCAGTGATGACGTCATTGTAGGTATGCATGTTTAAACCTGTTCGTTGACTAAAAGCTTTAGTCTTCGAGAAACAGTGAGAGAGTGTGTAGCGCAAACATGACGAAAACATTAATAGTTGATGTGCAAGGCTTTAAAGTAAACGGCAACAAATTTGTGTTTAAAGAGGTAGCTGTGTTAGATTGCACTGTGCTGTGGGCACCAAAACTTGTTAGTTTAGTATTTAGTCCACCGTTCCCTTACTGTTTGCAAACAGATGAAGATAAAAAGCAGAGTCAATGGATCGAAAACAATTTAGGTTTGAAGTGGGAAGAAAAACTAATACCCTATCGTTTTCTATCTTTAATGATGAATGCACATTTGTCAAGAGCAGATCTTGTTCTTTTAAAGGATTGTGCAAAGAAAGAATGGTTGCGTGATTATCCACCATCATCGAGTGAAATTATCGACATGCATGAATTGGGGTGTCCATCATTTAAAACTCTTCCGAAAGAGCATAGTAGAGAAACAAGTAAACAGTCTTTACAACATGTATGCATGCTCTTTGATTGGTTGTGTTGCAGTGCATGCCGGGAAGTGAACAACATATGTAAACTGCAGTGTCGAAATAACCTTAGTGTAAAAGAAACATTTGTAGAGTAAAGACATCATGTCATTTCTAACAGATACTAAGTGTAACGCAGTTGAAAAGGCAATCGTAAAGTTTTAAGCATGCAAAAATAAATTAACACTTTTACTGAAGAAGAGTCAAATGCATTACCAAAGGCATTTTTGGTTAATGTAGCTGCGAATGTTGTAAAGAAGATTTGGGATAAGGTGCCTCGTGAGTGGACACAAGATCCTGTTTTGTCAGAGCTTCAAACGTGTAGTTTACACCATGAACACGTGAGTTTAGGTAGAAGACCTTCTGTGAGACAGTGCCGTGCATGTCAACTAATTAAACTGTATCACGGACCTAAAACTAACGAGTTGTCTTCGCTTATAACACTTATCATGGCTGCGAAGAGAGTAAACAAGGAAAAGGTGAAGAAACGTGCTGGGGAAAAGATGAGTAAGCATGTTGGGTGTGGGCTCATCAATAAAGTGATTGATCTTCTTTTCTTCGTGCTTCATCTCCCCTGCGGCCCTAGAACACGTTCGCCTGACACGTAGTTACATGCTGCCGGCAAAGAGTATGGCGTGTAGCTGATACAATCTTCTTCGTAAAGTTATGCTGTGTGTGTTATTACCTAGTGCTTCAGCTGCTCAGAAGATAGCAGCACTTGTCGTTGTTGGTGTAATAAAATGAAAACTAAGTGACAAAGACAGTAAAATAAACAAAGGGTAAAAATGTATATATACATATATTCTAAAATAAATAAGAATTGTCAAAATATATTACAGGTGTTGTTTAATCCTACAGCATGCCCTAGTGACTTAGAAGGAACGAGAGTTGAGGATTAAAAACACGCATAAGATTTAAAGTACATCCTCTTCATTAATCCATGAATTAAAGCTGTTATCAAAACCAAGCCATTTATCATACAGTTTATTGCCACGATGTCGAATAACACGTTCAACTAAATAGTGATCTGGATATTTGGTTTTCTGCAGTTCTTCAATGTAGAATCCTCCTTCAATAGGCTGTCCTCTGAGATCGCGAAGTAAATACGTAATTGGATTAGTAAGCTTAACACTTCTGATTTGAAAAATTTCAGTGCTCCAGTTGGGTGTGTATCCTTTTGCAAAAATAGACTTGTGTTTGCTGATACGAACAAAATCACTTTCTTTAAAGCGATGGCGACGTGGATCAGCTGTTTTAATTACAAGATGAATAGCATCGAGACGAGGTGTATTCCTTGTAACAAGACGTGGCTTTGTTCCGATAGTGCGATGAGGTGTATCGTTGTAGGTAGATAAAAGTCTAGGTAGCAGATCAATCCAACCATATGAACCTTGTGCTGTAAATTCTCGCCACATAATTGTTTTGAGTGTACGATGAAAGCGTTCTACAACACTTGCCTTGGGATTGCTGAACGTAGAGTAGTGTTGAATGCCAAGTAACTTGAGGTAAGAAGAAAAATCCTTGTTGTAAAACTCTTTAACTTGATCAGTTTGAAGAAGGCTTGGACACCGTTTCGATTCTTCAACAATATGTTTAAATGCTTCCTTAACTTGAGCTGCTGTTTTAGAACGCACGGCTTGCGCAGAAGCAAACTTCGAGTACACATCGATAACAGTAAGTAGATACTTATACCCCTTATTACTAGAGGCATATGGAATCATTTCTACTAAGCCTGCTTGCCAGAGATCATCTTTTCCTCGTGTAATAACGCGTCTGCGACAGTAGGTGCGACGTGCTGGTTTATGTAACTCATGTGCGATGTTTACCTTTACAGGTGAGATCTTCTCTTGACGAGCCATTACAAAATAATACCGACATAACGTAGTTCTCTTTCTATTTCTAGAATTTCTGATACGTGACCTGTGTGACCAGTCTCTTGCGATGCACTTAAAAGTTGTAATCGTTCAACGAGTAAGTTTGGGTCATTCCAGTATCTTACATCCACATACGGCAACAAAGGCTTGTAGATAACATCAAGACTACTTGCAGTCGGAAACAGCTTAGAAATAAACTCACGATACTTATAAATCTTATTTGCATTTACAGCATCTGTTCTCTTGTAATTACGTCGTGTTGCGTCAGTAGCAAAAAGTATTGCTTTGTATTTTTTTAAGATCATCTTGTCGAATTATATCCTTGTCAGGTATTCGTGAGAAAAGAAGTTCTAAGAGTCCTTTCGTAGGTTTATGGGTAACACCTTTTACAATGAGTTTGTTGTTATTAATCTTAACGTTTGAATTTCCTATCCAGAAACAGTCATCTTCGTAGCGAATACCGTACGTAGTGTCAATTTGCCTGTAAAACGTTTTTCTATATAAGGTGAAAAGAGAGATCCATAGATATCTTGAATAAAAGTTCTAAACTGATTGCGATACTCTGGTGTAATCATGACCACAGACAAAGATGGCAGATTTTGCGTCGATGTAGTAGGTGTTTCAGCAATAACATCTGTATTTAAAAACTCAACACGCTTAGATGGTGATGTATCATTAAGTTCTTCTTCTTCTTCCTTATCATCCTCTTCCTCTTCTTGATCTACATCCTGCTTCTTCTCTTCCTTATCTTGTTCATGCTTTTCTTCTTCTTCATGCTTCTCTTTATGATATGATGTTTGCATAGAAGCAAAACTTGAAGTAGACTGCGGTAATGAAGTAGAATTAAAAATTTCTTTGAGTGGTGTACTTAGTTGTGTTTTAAAAAATAAATCCGTGTCTGCTTGAATACGTTTAAGCTCTTTAAATTTCCGTCGAATATTGTTTCGAGCTTGGATGATATGTTTTCTAATCTCCTTGCTAGATGTTAACATGATGATGGTTTTTAATCAAGTAGTTAATGTAATTCTGTGTTAATGCATATAAAATGACCGAAACCCATGCGATATCGTCCATGCTGTACATCACGTTCTTTATCAATAACTAAAAAGCTGTAACGGTGCAATGACCAACATTTAGCACACATACGTTTAAAGTCATTGAATGTCATATCAATGTTAACATAATCGTTATACACATGTCGCATGTTGCGCTCATCTTGCCGAAAAAGAACAATAACATTTGCGTTGTCGCGTATCAACTGCTCAGGCACACAAGAATAGGTTTGACACAAATAGATGTAATCAACCTATTTATGCCGACACATACTAAAGAATGCACGAATAACGTTTTGCTGTTCTGTTGCGACATCATCAAAGATCATAAGAGAATTAGGAAGCACATCGTCTGGTGATGGTACTTGCTCATGTGAATTAAATGTAAAATATCTTATTCCATCTTTAACTAGATCGTGCATTACAGTTTGTAGAATAGTATATAGCGGTTGATAGAGTGACTTTGCAAAAACGTAAATATTCTCGAAGCGTACACCATTTACAGAAGTAATAAATGTAAGTGAAAGATTTGGTTTCCCGCATCCCGACGGACCTGATATAATACATCGAACAGTAAAAGGAAACAACATTCCATGACGTTTTCTTTTCGTTGTACCAGAACTAGGTAAGAGATGTGGTACATTGTCGGTAACAGGTAGTGTGTCTTGCTGCTTTATAACCTTCATGATAACTGAATCATATAGTAATATATATATTAAACGATACAAGAGGCAACGGTTAGTTTATGATTTGATCTTGACTAGTAAAGTCGTGTACAGCATGGTGAAACAACGATATCCACACGACATAAAGAAGAAGAAGAAGATTAAAGTAAAAACTGTTGGATGGAAAGATGTTATAAAGGCTGCTAAAAAGCTATTCGAGGGGAATACAATCCTCGTGTAGCTGTTACTAAGACATTCCGCGCAGCAAGAGCGAGGATTTGTCCAAAGTGCAGAGCAATATTTAGTAAACGTGCACAAATTATTCCTGTACCAAAACGAGGAGGATTTCTTCCTGCGCTGTTTGCTATCTTAGCAGCTTTAGGGTCATTGCTAGGTGGTGCTAGTGCTGTAGCGAGAACTGTCAAAGCTGTAGAAGAAGCGAAACAACAGTTGAAAGAGAGTGAACGTCATAACAAGACGATGGAGGCAATTGCGTTACGAGGCAAAGCTGTGAACATGAAGCTAGCGCCGTACAAGAAAGGGCTTGGTATCTACATTTCTCCAAACAACGTCTACTGAATGCACTGACACATCGAGCTCTAACGCATGATGAAGTTTTTGCGTTTGCTAAACAACTAGGAATTCATTATTTTCGAGGAGTGTATATGCGCGATCAACTACCAGCACACCCACGTGAACGTGAAAGTGCCGTAATTAACTTGGACAACAGTCGTGGACCTGGAACTCATTACGTTGCTTATGTAAAACGTAAATCTAAAGTATGGTATTTTGATAGCTATGCAGACTTACCTCCTCCTTTTTAAGCTCATACGTTATCTCGGAAGCAGTGCAGACACTGTTTACAATAAAAACCGTGTGCAAATCTTTAATACACGCTTGTGCGAACGATTATGTCTTATGTTCTTATATCAAACCCAGACAGTAGAGAAAGTGCATTAGTTTCTACATGATGACGAACAATGAAAGAACGTTTGCTGTACGTGGAGAAGGACCTGAAACAACCGTCTATTTTAATCCGCCGATCGAACTTGGCTATCAGCCGCATAGTCTTGGACTAGTATCGTTTGAAAGCTACAATAAAATCTATAATGTGCGTGATGGTGTAAACAAGTTCTATTACGATGAGTATGTGCTAACACTACCCTCAGGTAGTTATTCAGTAGACGATATTCATGACTATATTGAAGGTACGTTAATTGATCCGTTTGGAGAAGATAGTTTTAGTAATCATAATTACAAGTTCTCAATCACTATAAGCAACGTTACACATAAATGTGTTATTGAATCATCATTTAAGATTGACTTCAAATCACAACCTGATTCGATTGGACTATTGCTTGGATTTTCATCGAGGGAGCTCCTACCGAACGTACGTTACGAGTCTGATCAACCTATAACACTCTTCGATGATTATCATGTGAACATTACTTGTAATATTATTACAGACTTCAATAGTAATCTACAACCTTCGCACGTCCTGCACGACTTTATTGTTACAGAGGAACGTGGATATACTATTTGTGAGAAACCAGCAGTAGTTCTTTATCATCCTGTGTCTGTAAAACACATTAGCAACATTACTCTTAGACTTGTAAATAAACATAATCAGCTTATTCATTTAGATCGGCACGCGTACGTAGCTTACAAACTACATCTCAAACCAGTATGAAAAACATCTATAAAACACGGTGTACATTCCGAAGACATACTACATGTGTGCAGAGACTCGTCGATTTAACAGATACCCATAAGCAGATACTCCAAGATATATGATATACACTACTACAACAGAATGGAAGAAATGCTAGACATTACGAATACAGTAGAAACTCGTGAAAGTGTAGTACGAAGTGAGCTTCATTCGTATCAAACTTTTACGTTTGGATTAAATAACAATGATGAAATTCATTTTATTATTAATCAGGAAGATGTATACACTTTACCACACGAAGGCTACCTCTATATCGAAGGACGACTAGAAAAGTCGGATGAAAGTGGACCTAGCACTTCACAACTAAACAACCATGCTCTAGCTTTTCTCTTTTCTGAAGCGCGATATCAAGTAAATAATGTTGAAACAGATCGAACGAAGAATGTTGGTATTACAAGTGCAATGAAAATCTACCCTTCTTTCTGTGATGAAGAAAGTAATCTTTTGCGGATGGCTGGATGATTAATGAGGATGGAACTTTTACGGGTATGTTATCACTAAAACATATTTTTGGATTCGCAGAAGACTTTACACGTATTATAATCAACGCAAAACAAGAGCTTATTCTAATCCGTGATCGAAGTGATTACAATTCTCTTAAAGTAGTAAAACACCAGTAGAATTGAAAATTACACTTTATCGTATACTGTGGAGGATTCCACATGTAACCTTATCTGATCGTGAAAAACTTCGATTGCTCAAGATTGTAGAAAATGATACACCATTACCTATACGTTTTCGAAGTTGCGAACTGCATGAATATCCTGTGTTACCACCTACAAACAAGCATAGCTGGGCTGTTAAAACATCACGTTTTACTGAGGAGCCCCTGTATATTATTTTTGGATTTCAAACTAATCGTAAATTCAATCACGAAAAAGATAGCTCACTGTTTGATCACTGTAAATTAAGACACGTTAGACTATATCTCAACGGAATTACGTATCCCTACGAAAACATAGACATTAACTTTGAGAAAAATAAGTTTGGGATGCTCTATGACATGTTTTGTAAATTTCAATCATCGTACTATCAGAAAGAGGATCGTCCGCTCTTTACACCTCAAGAATTTAAAACTATGGCTCCGATTATAGTTATAGACTGCTCTTATCATGAAGAATTTATAAAAGAATCTCCAGTTGATATTCGTTTAGAATTTGAAACATCTGAAAACATTCCTGCTAACACAGCAGGAATATGAGTGATGTTACTTACCATCCGCTAACGAATATTGTTACGAGACTATAAATAAGAATAGCTCTTTATCATTTACATTAGTGTGTGCTTCGACATCGTACGCTATGGAACAAAACTGTAAATGTGCGTGCTGTTTGCATGCTCATACGCAACATCTTATTTATCTTACACGAGTGAGTGAGGCTATTAAGATGTTCTATAAACATAGAACGTCGATGCCGAAACATCTTATTCAATACTTACCACCAGGATTTCTATCTACGTACGCCTCTTACGTACATAATTTTTGGGACATCCTTCCTTTACACAGTAAGATGTCGATCGAAGTAGCTTTATGCAGAACTTGTCAACGACATTACAAGCATCGAAGAGAAAATAGTGATTATGATTGGTATGGACTAAATCCGAGGATTGAACACTGTACACAGTGTATGAATGAACTTTCTCTAGTACCTCATGATGATGATGATTCCGAAAAGGAATAACAACAAGGTAAGAAGAGTATGATCTTCTCTGTAAAGCATAACATACTTAGTATAATATATTTCTAAATGTTTTGTTTAATTTGAATGTTGCAGGAGGCATACTGCAAAACGTTGTTAAGAAGCATACTAACCTTGTCAGCAGCAAAACGAACACTGTTGTAGTACACTGTAAATAAATATTTGATCGCATTCAAAATATTGTGCTTATTGCATTCCTTTCACCTACTTAGTCTTAAGAAAACGATCAGCTAAACATGCACAATGAAGTCATCACTGCAGCACGTGCTTACTCTAACTTTCCCGATGGATGTTTAAACTTGTACGATAAAGCTATGCCTTAACAGAGGAAGAGGCTATAACAGCCACCGCCATCTTGTGTCGTAGGCACTTAAGTGCTAATTAGCGATGTAGGAGCCGTAAAGGTAGCAGCACGGTACTCTGTTGAATAAAGATGGCCGCTGTTAAATAGAACTGTCCGCCACCACATTTCAACTAAAGAGTGCAGCACCGAGGTAAGCGATGTAAGATAGCGGTGGCTGTGTTGATTAAAGATGGCAGCTTGTTAAATAGAATTTTTCAAATTATCCACTACTACATTTCAACTAAAGAGGGTAGCACTGAGGTTTGCGATGCAAGAAGGAGGATGACAGCTGTCACGTGGATTTTAAATTACCAGCAGTGTCGTAAAGAGGGCAGCACTAAGGTTTGCGATGCAAGATGGCGGATGACAGCTGTGACGTAGAAATTGTCCACTACTACGATAAAGAGTGCAGCACGGTGCTCTGTCGATTAAATATGGCTGCTTTTCAAATTGTCCGCCACCACATAGCCTCCTCAGTCCCGAGTGGAAATGTTATATGTTACAAGTTTGTTTTTTTTGCATTAATAATTCAGTTAGGTACCAAATAACACAAAGAAAGAAATAATTTTCTTTCATCATAGATATTTTATTACGTAACAGTGTGTCCAGTATGCTGGACACTGGGTCTCAATTGTTGTAAACACAGAGAAAATAAGTGAACATAAAATACGATTCCAACTATCGAGAATCAATTCTTTACACACCTTGTGCTTCTGTTGTTAACAATGTAACATTCGGCTGTGAAATTGTAGGGAACACAGCCTCTCACTCGATATGCACAGAAATACATTACACTGAACACACTTGAATTTCGTTTTAGACTGACAGTCCTTGTTTCGACATCTCATCCATTTGTTTTTATCATCATTTGCACAGATAGGTAGATGGTTGTTTCCTGATTTTCTGATGTCTTTGTTGGGAATTGTAGCTGGACTGTTTTTCTTTCTTGGTGGTTCAGGGCTCTCATCGTCCTCAGGAAGGGCCATCAGGAAGGGCATCCGGCTAGATCATGTTATGACGATCGCGCAGGTTGCCAGGATTTGAATCGCGGTATCCATCATTGTGTCTGACTTGCAAGCTCACGCGTATTATTTTTTTGCTGAGATATCATGCTACTTCCGTTCGCTAGCTAGAGCGGAAACTCGCAGTACTGCGTCTATTTCGTCTTACAACTTGGAGGAGACAACATGTGTACATATAATTTATGATCTTTCACCCCCAATATTTTTTTAACATGTAAGTATGTAGTATCTCGGAACATTCTTATCCGTGTGTGTATCAGTGTTGCAATTACTAAGCGAGTGACCCGAGCGAGTTGGCTACGCAGTATGCCTTCTTGATTTTCGTATGACATATATCAGTGTATTTGCAATTACTAAGCGTCTTAGCAGTGCGATGAACGAGTTAGCTACGCGGTATAGATTTTTTATTTTCGTACTAAGCAAATCATTTGAAGAGTTGCCGAGTTAGCTATGCGATATGTGCACAGTGTGTTTTTGATTTTCATACTAGGCAAGTGATAGGCGAGATAGCTATGCGATATGTGCACAGTGTGTGTTTTACACTAGGTAAATCATTGAAGTTGTACTGAACACATCAAACAATGTTCTTACAGTGTTCGATTCTAGTCTTGCTATGCTTCAATCTAATTTTCTTAGAACAAAGGTATCCCCTAACATGTTGTATCGGATCACATGTTAAGGTTAACGACATCGAGTGCAGTGTTCGATTCTAGTCTTGTTATGTTTCAATCTGATCTTCTTAGAACAAAGGTATCTCCTAACATGTTGTACAGTGTTCGGTTCTACTTGTTTAGTGATCTGAACAAATCAATCAATGTTCTGATCACATGTTAAGGTTAATGACATCGAGTGCTGTGTTCAATTCTAGTCTTGTTATGTTTCAATCTGATCTTCTTAGAAGAAAGGTATCCCCTGACATGTTGTACAGTGTTCGGCTCTACTTGTTTAGTGATCTGAACACATCGATCAATGTTCTGATCACATGTTAAGGTTAACGACATCGAGTGTAGTGTTCGATTCTAGTCTTGTTATGTTGCAATCTAATTTTCTTAGAACAAAGGTATCCCCCTAACATGTTGTACAGTGTTCGGTTCTACTTGTTTAGTGATCTGAACACATCAATCAATGTTCTGATCACATGTTAAGGTTAACGACATCGAGTGCAGTGTTCAATTCTAGTCTTGTTATGTTTCAATCTGATCTTCTTAGAACAAAGGTATCCCCTAACATGTTGTACAGCGTTCGATTCTACTTATGTAGTGTTCTGAACACATCAAACAATGTTCTGATCACATGTTGCATCGAGTAGTGTTCGATTCTAGTCTTGATCACTTATTTTGTGTTCTGAACACATCAATCAATGTTCTGATCACATGTTGTATCGAGTACTGGCTGTCTCATAAGGAGCTATGTATAGCCGCCATCTTGCATCCGCCATCTTGCGCAAGCATCCTTAGGGCGTCCCTAGTCATCTTGTGCAAGGATCCTTAAGCCGCCTCATAAGAGCAACTACCATCTTGCGCAAGCATCCCTAGGGTGTCTCATAAGGAGCCTTGTATAACCGCCATCTTGCGCAAGCATCCCAAGGGCGTCTATGTATAGCGATCATCTTGCATAAGCACCTTTAAGGAGTCATGTATAGCCACCATCTTGTGCAATTAGCGTCGAGAGATGGCTGCTGTAGAATTTTTCTTTTTAAATTATCCACCACCATTTTTCAACTAAAGAGTGTAGCACTGAGGTTTGCGATGTAAGATGGCGGATGACAGCTGACAAAAAGCGCGTGAGTTTGTTTACTAAACAATAGCACGTGGAATTTGCCACCACCACAGTTCAGCTAAAGATCGCAGCACGGTGCTCTCTTGATTAAAGATGGCGTATGACAGCTAACAGAACTTTTCAAATTACCCGCTACTACAGAGAGCAGGGCGGATGGTAGCTGTCAAAAAAGCACGTGAGTTTGTTTCCAAACAAGAGCGCGTGGAATTTTTCAATTTGCCGCCACCACATTTCAAAGGTATCTAGCTAAAGAGGGCAGCACGGTGCTCTCTTGATTAAAGATGGTGGATGATAGCTAACAGAACTTTTCAAATTGCCCGCTACTACGTGCTTAAGGTAGTAGCCATAAAGAGGGCAGCACGGTGTTCTGTAGATTAAAGATGGCGGATGACAGCTGACGAAATTGCCCGCAGCACGGTGCTCTGTTGATTAAAGTTGGCGGATGACAGCTGTCAAAAAAGCACATGGCTTTGTTTCCAAACAAGAGCACGTGGAATTTGCCGCCACCACATTTCAACTAAAGATTGCAGCACTGTTTTCTCTGGATTAAAGATGGCGGATGACAGCTGTCAAAAAGCACGTAGAATTTGTCACCGGCACAAAGAGGGCAGCACGGTGCTCTCTGGCGGTTGACAGCTATCAGAAAAGCACATGGGTTTGTAAAGCACGTAGAATTTACCACCACCACATAGAGGGCAGCACGGTGCTCTCTAGATTAAAGATGGCGGATGATAGCTGACAAAAAAGCGCATGGCTTTGTTTCCAAACAAGAGCACGTGGAATTTGCCGTCACTACATTTCAAACTAAAGAGTGCAGCACTGAGTTTGCGATGCAAGATGGCGGATGACAGCTGTGACGTACCACATTTCAAAGGTAAGTAGCTGAAGAGGGCAGCACGGTGCTCTCTGGATTAAAGATGGCGGATGACAGCTGCACGTGGCTTTGTTTCCAAACAAGAGCACGAGGAATTTGCCGCCACTACATAGAGTGCAGCACTGAGGTTTGCGATGCAAGATGGCGGATGACAGCTGTGATGTACCACATTTCAAAGTTAAGTAGCTAAAGAGGGCAGCACTGTGCTCTCTGGATTAAAGATGGTGGATGACAGCTGCACGTGGCTTTGTTTCCAAACAAGAGCACGTGGAATTTGCCGCCACTACATTTCAGCTAAAGAGTGCAGCACTGAGGTTTCGGATGCAAGATGGCGGATGACAGCTGTGACGTACCACATTTCAAAGGTAAGTAGCTAAAGAGGGCAGCACGATGCTCTCTGGATTAAAGATGGCGGATGACAGCTGCACGGGGCTTTGTTTCTAAACAAGAGCACGTGGAATTTGCCGCCACTACATAGAGTGCAGCACTGAGGTTTGCGATGCAAGATGGCGGATGACAGCTGTGATGTACCACATTTCAAAGGTAAGTAGCTAAAACGGGCAGCATTGTGCTCTCTGGAATAAAGATGGCGGATGACAGCTGCACGTGGCTTTGTTTCCAAACAAGAGCACGTGGAATTTGCCGCCACTACATAGAGTGCAGCACTGAGGTTTGCGATGCAAGATGGCGGATGACAGCTTTGACGTACCACATTTCAAAGGTAAGTAGCTAAAGAGGGCAGTACGAATCTCTCTGGATTAAAGATGGCGGATGACAGCTGCACGTGGCTTTGTTTATCTCGAGCTAGTGAGCTTAAGTTGGTAGCACTAAGGTTTAGGCCCGCCAAGATGGCAGCACTGCCGATGACAGGTGACGAATTTTACATCTACTACGATAAAGAGGGCAGCACAGTGCTCTGTAGTTTAAAGATGGCAGATGACAGCTGTCAAAAAAGCACGTGGCTGTCAAAAAACACGTGGATTTGTTTACCTCGCGCTAGTTAGGTTAAGTTGGTACTACTGAGGTTTAGGCCCGTCAAGATGGCAGTACTGAGGTTAGCGATGCGTTGTTGTCTGTCAAAAAGCACGTGGCTGTCAAACAAACACGTGGCTTTGTTTACCTCACGCTAGTTAGGTTAAGTTGGTACCACTGAGGTTTAGGCCCGTCAAGATGGCAGCAGTGAGGTTAGCGATGCGTTGTTGTCGATGACAGCTGTCAAAAAGCACGTGGCTTTGTTTACAAATTCAAATCTCGCGCCAAAATTCAATACGCCCGCCAGAATTCAAATTTCCCGCCAAAATTCAAATGTCCCGCCAGAATTCAAATTTCCCGCGGGAGGAGGCGCCCGAACCATCCAATTATACTACTTTCCTCAATTTAAACATCATGTCTCTGGAAATGACAGTCACTGCAGGTACCCTTAAACCCTAACGGTAGTATCTCCGAAATCTAGGAAATTTCATGCATCCTGTAATAATATGTGCCCCCACAAGTTGTTTAATTTCCTTGGGATTGTTTGAAGTGGTCTTTGATTATCCTGCAAGGCTCTGATATTAGTTTGTTCAGCTACAATCTTCCATATTTCATCAGGAGAGTACTGCTCGAAGTACCTTAGTGGTGTCCATAGTTCTCTCCCTCCCACAGAACATTCTTTCTCAGGTAGATCCTTCAATTTGTCATCAAATTGCTGCCTCTTTCATTTCATGTTCCTTTGCTTGGTAGACTTTGATGTGCAGGGGGTATGTATATCTTCAAGTTCTTCTGGCTCAGGTGAAGGATCAGAATTTTCCTCGGAAGAAACAACATCCCACGTTGGATCATCAAAAACATCATCATCCGATAAGTCTTCAATGTCGCTGCTCTCCTCCAACAGAGTGAATATGTCCTCATCTGTGATTGGTTTCCTGTAAACTAAACAGATAAAACGAAGATTATTATTATTATTAACACTCAATACAAGAATAACGGATTAACATATAAATTAATTTTGGATAAGTTCTATTTCAATGGAACAAATATACGGACTGAACTGAGTTAAGATTTCACTTTGTAAAGACGTCATATTTTCCCACCAAAAAGCTGAGATACTGAACAGTGACCTGGTGTCCAGCCGGCTGGACTTCATAAGAAATAGTGGATTAAGCAAATAAATAATATAGTTACAGTATGCTACACCACACAGAGAGCTTCTCCATTATATATACAAATAATTTCAATACTTAACCGTACAATAATTTGTGAATTACTTAAGTACTTACCCTTATTTCGTCGGGAAGTCTTCCTACCCATCTCAGCTATAGACGCCATGATGGCTTAACGCGAATAGCCAACTTCAGAAACATAAAATCAAAGATTAAAAAACCAAAGAGTAAAAGGTACAGGTGCAGCAAGCTCGACAACAGGATTTAGAGAGTGAAACTGAATTTCTTGCATTTACGGCTGTACATAAGTGTGTCCAGCCGGCTGGACACCTGGACTGAGGAGGACAGAGTGCAGCACGGTGCTCTCTTGATTAAAGATGGCTGTTGTAGAATTTTTGCGCCTCAAAGGTAAGTAGCTAAAGAGTGCAGCACTGTGCTCTCTTTTTTAAAGATGGCGGGTGACAAAAAGCACGTGAGTTTGTAAGGCACTTCGAATTTGCCGCCACCACATGTTAAAGGTATATAGCTAAAGAGGGCAGCACGGTCCTCTCTTGATTAAAGATGGCGGATGACAGCTGAAGAGCACGTAGAATTTGTGTCCAAAACAAGAGCACGTGGAATGTGCCGCTACCACATTTCAACTAAAGAGTGCAGCACGGTGCTCTCTGGATTAAAGATGGCGGATGACAGCTGCCAGAAAAGCACATGGGTTTGTTTCCAAACAGGAGCACGTGGAAATTGCCGCCACCCCATTTCAAAGGTATCTAGCTAAAGAGGGCAGCACGGTGCTCTCTGGATTAAAGATGGCGGATGATAGCTGTCAAAAAAGCGCGTTGGTTTGTTTCCAAACAAGAGAATTTAGAATTTGCCGCCACCACATTTCAAAGGTATCTAGCTAAAGAGTACAGCACTGTTCTCTCTGGATTAAAGATGGCGGATGACAGATGACGAGCACGTAGAATTTGTGTCCAAACAAGAGCACGTGGAATTTGCCGCCACCACATTTCAACTAAAGAGTGCAGCACGGTGCTCTGTTGATTAAAGATGGCGGATGACAGCTGTCAAAAAGCACGTTGATTTGTTTCCAAACAAGAGCACGTGGAATTTGCCGCCACCTCATTTCAAAGGTATCTAGCTAAAGAGTACAGCACTGTTCTCTCTGGATTAAAGATGGCGGATGACAGCTGTCAGAAAAGCACATGGGTTTGTTTCCAAACAAGAGCAAGTGGAATTTGCCGCCACCACATTTCAAAAAACAAGAGCACGTGGAATTTGCCGCCACCACATTTCAACTAAAGATTGCAGCACGGCGCTCTGTTGATTAAAAATGGCGGATGACAGCTGTCAAAAAAGCACGTTGATTTGTTGCCAAACAAGAGCACGTGGAATTTGTCGCCACCACATTTCAATGGTATCTAGCTAAAGAATGCAGCACTGTTCTCTCTGGATTAAAGATGGCGGATGACAGCTCTCATAAAAGCGCATGGGTTTGTTTCCAAACAAGAGCACGTGGAATTTGCCGCCACCTCATTTCAAAGGTATCTAGCTAAAGAGGGCAGCACGGTGCTGTCTGGATTAAAGATGGCGGATGATAGCTGTCAAAAAAGCGCGTGGGTTTGTTTCCAAACAAGAGAATGTAGTATTTGCCGCCACCACATTTCAAAGGTATCTAGCTAAAGAGGGCAGCACGGCTCTCTCTTGATTAAAGATGTCGGATGACAGCTGCACGTGGCTTTGTTTACCGATTCAAATCTCGCGCTAGTTAGGTTAAGTTGGTACCACTAAGGTTTAGGCCCGTCAAGATGGTAGTACTGAGGTTTGCGATACGTTGTTGTCGATGATAGGTGTCAAAAAAGCACGTGGCTGTCAAAAAGCATGTGGATTTGTTTACCGATTCAAATCTCGCGCTAGTTAGGTTAACTTGGTACCACTAAGGTTTAGGCCCGTCAAGATGGCAGTACTGAGGTTAGCGATGCGTTGTTGTCGATGATAGCTGTCAAAAAAAGCACGTGGCTTTGTTTACCAATTCAAATTTCCCGCGGGAGGAGGAGCAGGCCCCTGGGAAGGCCCCTCGGGAGAAGGAGGAGGAGGCCGCCGAACTGTCCAATTATACTACTATTATACACACGACAGAAAACGCAGGGGGTTTGGAAAAAGAGGTGCGCACGATAGACATGATTAATTTATAGAGCGGTAACGTTATCGTATGGAAGGTAGTAAGCAGCTCCAGTAACAAAATAGAAGAAAAACTGAGAATGAAGGAAGAGTCACTACGAAAAACAAACGATCAGGTTATATACACAAAGGAAGCCAGGAGCATACCGACAAAAAATGAAAGACTAATATGATATCAAGTTATAAAGTGAGGTTGGAGTCATCAAGAAAAGTTTCAATTATTGAAATTGCAGTGGGTGTCAGATTTTAGAGTAAACATTATCGTCCACTCAAGAAACTTACTGGGCTACCTTGCTTACGTATAAGGGCAGAAACGTCTGATTGTAGTGTATTTTTCAAACCACTGAGTGCGTTGGTATCATCAGCGTAAGGACACACAGATATATACTCTCTGGAGTAAACTATTCTTCTCACTGTGAAATTCATTGTAAGGAATAGATATAATATGCTGTGCAGCTGTTCATAACAGTTGGCGACGAGGTGATGTTAGGGGTATACGTGCAGATGTCGGCAAAGAAAAATACATCTCACAATATGTCGTCGCTGCTGGGACAAAACCTCCTATGTGAAATATTTTAGCTTAGAACTTTGGCCGGTAAGGTTGTGTCATCTAAGGTGCAATATTGTGTGAATGTTGTCAAGGTATTCTCGCTCTTCATAATGTATGTGCTGCGGGTCAGTATATCTCCAAAAATATTATCACAAAGGAGGTTTTGTCCCGGCAACGACGATATGCTTTGTACTTTTTACCTTGTCCTATTAGTTTTCCCATAACTGAGCCAAATATTTGAGGACCTACTGTGTTTTGAACGGCCGTAGCAGGATAGACCGGTTATGTCATTCTGTCCACACATAGTGAAAGTACAGTAGCAGAGTATAGGGCTTGTTGAACCTGTTTCTTATCGCAGGCCAACACATGTTGTGCACTTCCCCTAAAGGCTTGGCACGTAGGAGAGGTTGGCTCACGTGCCAGGCCACTTACTGTACTCGGAAACCGGTCTAGGGTAGCCTGTGTGAGAAGTACACAGAATCCTTACAGTGACGTCGAAGATCCGTACCAGCACCAGCCTGCGAATCAAGTGTTGTGTAGTTGTGTGTGATTAATAAGACGTCAGTGGCATTACTCAGTGATCCAAGCTGACAAAATAAAAGGAAATAGTTAATGAGTAAATGAAAATGGGCGCAACATTTCTGTGCTCTTATTGCGACAGTCTGCGATGAATCTGGCAAGAGACAATGCGAGTTGTCTATGCTTATTCATAAAATGAAAGGACGGTGGGCACTGAAAGAAAAGGCTATAAGTATTCAGTGAAATTGTTATTAATGAGACAAATTTTAAAAACCGCAGTTGCTTCCATGCGTGAACATTGCTCGAAGGAAAAAGAGCTACTGTGGAATTGCCGCCGGACATTTGTAATAGAAGGCTTATTCTTCTTTTTCCTAATCTGTTTGCCCTCCAGGGTTGGTTTTCCCTGGGATTCAGCAAGGGATCCCACCTCTACCGCCTCAAGGGCAGTGTCCTTGAGCGTGAGATATTGGGTCGGGGATACAACTGGGGAGAATGACCAGTGCCTCACCCAGGCGGCCTCACCTGCCATGCTGAACAGGGGCCTTGCGGGGGAGGAGTTGGAAGGGATAGACAAGGAAGAGGGAAGGAAGCGACCGTGGTCTTAAGTTAGGTAACATCCCGGCATTTGCCTGGAGAAGTGGGAAACAACGGGAAACCACCATCGGACCACCTCTACTCATTTGACCTCCCGAGGCTTAGGCGACCGCGTTCCAGCCCTCGTACCACTTTTCAAATTTCGTGTCAGAGCTGGAAATCGAACCCGGACCTTCGCAGGGTGGCAGGTAATCACACTAACCACTATACCACACAGGCGGACAGAAGGCTTATTACGGGACAGTAAGTGCCGACAGGTAAAATGATGACTGTAATGGACCCGTTTAATTAGAACTTCCGTAATAATAATATTACTACTACTACTACTACTACTACTACTACTACTAATAATAATAATAATAATAATAATAATAATAATAATAATGTCTTTACGTTCCACTAACTAATTTTCACGGTTTTCGGAGACGCTGAAATGCCAGAATTTTTTACCGCAGTATTTTTTAATGCAAGTAAATCTACAGACACAGGACTGGCGTATTTGAGCACCTTCAAATACCACCGAACCTGCCAAGCTGGGATCAGAAGAACAGCGCTCTATCGTCCGAGCTACTCGGACCGGCATTAGAGCTTAGAGTAAGTTGGTCGGGCAGTTAGGGGCGCGCAGCTGTGAGCTTGCATTTTGGTGATAGTGGGTTCGAACTCCACTGTCGGCAGCCGGGAAGATTGTTTTCCGTAGTTTCCCATTTTCACATCAGGGAAATACTGGGGCGGTACCTTTATTAAGGCCTCGAACGCTTCCTTCCCAATTGTATCCCTTTTCTCTCCCATCGTCGGCGTAAGACCTACTTGTGACGGTGCGGCGTAAAGCAATTTGTAAGTACGTGTTTCGGTAATTTTGGAGACATGTCTGCAATTATAATATTAATAATAATTCAGACTTGTTAAAAGTTCACTATTTTCTTTAGTGTTTTCTGACAGATTACGAGCTTCGGAGTTTGAGTGGGGCGTTTAACTTTTATTTTCATAATAGTTAATAATAATAAACTAACACAGTTATTATTATAATATTACTAGTGTCTTTACGCTCTTAATCGCACGGCCAACTCGCCCAATAATAATAATAATAATAATAATAATAATAATAATAATAATAATAATAGTAAATGTCAGAAGCGGACGTATTTGAGCACCATCAAAAACCAGCGGACTGAGCCAGGATCGAGCCTGCTAAGTTCATGAAACCAGTGCTTGAACTGTCTGAACCACTCAGCCTGGTAACGTTTAGTTTGATACGTTTAACAGTCACTGCAAAAGCAGCAGTAAGCTAGGATGCTTTAATTTACCATTAAACATGTTCTTTTCGTTTGGAAGCACGAAAGGAAGGTATGTTTAATTTATTTATTTTTATAACATGTCCCTTATTGGTATGGAGCAAAACGTTCGATGAGCTTTGACAATTCAATTCTGATACTACTCATTTGGAAATCCTATCCCATGCATTCTTTCGTTGACGTAAGAATATTTACATACACGTCAAAACGGGGTGTTTCTGCAGGCAGGTACGGCGAGTTGGTCTCCCAAAAATCCATGATATTGAAATCACACTGTGGGAGAATATTCCACGTAAGCACTTCGACAAAAGCTCTAGACCTGTCACGTGCCGGTTCGGTTGTCTGCTGTTCCTAGCGACGGGGATGTGGTAGGACGGGTTCCCACCCCTACATGAAACGGGATTAGAGGTATGAGCTGTCTGTCTGACGTTGACCTGAATAACAGCTGTCAGAGTTGAGAATCATCGTCCATACTAGTGCGCGAGTTACTTCGTAGTAGTAATAGTAGTAGTATTTGAATAATGCCAGTGTATGGATACCACGAATACCATGATATGCTGCTAGTGTATCGTGTGGCAGAACAGAACACGGGTCGCCCTCCATGAATCTATCGGGAAAGGCTTCCCAACAGACGGGTGCCAAATCCAGCAACCATACTTGCTGTACTGCAGCGTATTCGCGATACAGGTTGTGTTGCGTCACGCTTTGAAAAGCGATGGCCTGAACAGCCACGTGTAATCCTAGACGCGGAAGAAGACATCATGACAATGAAATTAAATGGAGTATGGCTTTTACTGCCGGGAGATGCCAGGACGGGTTCGGCTCGCCAGGTGCAGGTCGTTTGATTTGACTCCCATTGGCGACCTGCGCGTCGTGATGAGAATAAAATGATGATGAAGACAACACATACACCCAACCCCGTGCCAGGGAAATTGACCATGATGGTTCAAAGTTCCGACCCTGCCGGGAATCGAACCCGGGACCCCTGTGACCAAAGGCCAGCACGCTAACCGTTTTTCCATGGAGCCGGGCATCCTGACAATAGTAAACGATATCCCGGGCGCCGTACGCGTAGTATAACACGTGCCGTAGGTGTACCAACTTGGACCATACGTAGGACACTGCATGAAGAGCGAGTGCATCCTGACCACATTCAACGGGTGCAGTGTCTTTCACAGCTGATTACCATTCTTTTACGAGTTGATGTACGTCGCCACGACACCGATAGATCTTACGGCGACGACGGGACAGGAGAGGGCTAGGATCGAGAAGAAGCAACCGTGGCCTTAATTAAGGAACAGCACCAGCATTTGCCTGGTGTGAACATGGCAAACCACGGAAAACCGTCTTTAGGGCTTCCGACAGAGGGGTTCGAACCCACTATATCCCACTCATGGGCTGTGGAACACCCCCATTCAGTAGGAAAAGGCAATTTCCAGCACCGGTTCTGAATTAATACTTGGATGGGTGTAGTAGTTGGTCGGTTACGTGGACTAATCATCTTTTTATTAATGTTACCTTGCTCCTGTAGATACAGTACGTTACTGGAGCTTTCAGAGGACGTGTCGCTTCGACCACGCAGAACCACGTGGATTTTACACGATGGTGCAGACATTTCCTCAACGGTGGACAGGACGATGTGAACTATCAATTGGCCAGCCAGTTCTCCAGACCTTATTCCAATGGATTTTTATGTCTGGGGGCATGAAACACAAAGTATATCGAACTGAAGTAACCACTTCGGATGACCTCCGTGAACGTATTGTTTAAGTAGCAGAGGATATTCTGAGCAACCTTGATGTCTTGGCTCGAATGCGTCCCAACTGGATTCGGAGAATTGAAGCCTGCAGTGAAGCCCAGGGTGATCACTTTGGACAATTGCTACGAGTTTTACTTCGGTATGCCAGATGTTACGCCATTTCTGCAACGTAATGGCTTGGGAGTACAGTACAGAATCGATATAGTATTTTGAGTCTCGATAGTTCGATATTCTCATAAATCCGAGCAGAGAAATTGATGTAGCGTAACAAAAATTATAAATCTAGAGTTTCAGTGTGCGAGTGCGTTGTATGTGGCGAAAGCTGAACACAACACACGGAAGACCTGCTTGTTAAAACGCTAGGCATTGACCTTGAACGCAGTTCGGCTGTACCTCAATCATACCCTGCACGTGGTTTGGGTTTATTACGTGTGTTCGAGCAATTTATATTTTGTTTCTTATTCACTACGAGTTTAAACAGAAGACACTTTGCGTTTTTAAGTGCCGATGACCTTAAAACAACAACAATCATCATCATCATCATTATTATTATTATTACCACGTATAAAAATTCAATAAAATGCTTGTTTTATATTCATCATTACTGAAATAGGAACTATAAGTAAACATTTAACTTAAGAAGGTTGCCTAGAATGTTTTGTTAATTTATAAAAGAAACTTTAAAATTTATTTTAGTGTAAGGCAATATATACGTTTTTGTTTTCTAAACTGTTGTACTGTAATGTTTAACATAGGTACATTTTTGTACACAGGCGTTTTCGTGTACGTTCGTAAATTTGTGCTTTTCTATTCGAGATAGTCTTGTTACCGTCCACCTGGAATTACGAGCCCCTACTGTATTTTAGTTCATCATTTTCTACAACAGAGTGTTACTATTGCGGCTGTATTTCCTACGACCACACCACTCTTATGTCTGTGTCACTAATGTGCGCCTTGTTCGGCTCTGTCCTGCTTGACTATGTGGCTCTCATTACCTTCTTCTTCCTCTTCTTCTACTGCAGCCTTATGTCTTAACAGCTATACTGTATTCTACCGACATCATCATAAGACGCAGTAGCGTTATCTGTTGCGATTTGTTATTAGCACTATCATAGTAAAATGTAGGATGTAGTTGTGGCGGAATATTCTTAAATACGTTCAACATCTGTGAATTGTGTATAATTTGATAACTCATCTTGTGCTCATGAAAGCGACTGTCGGCCTGGTGTTCAGGTTAATAGCTACATGTCTCTAACGTGTAACCTTGTTTATGTTTCTCAGATTTGTTGATGTGTATGTTTGATGTTTATACACAATACGAGATAACAGCTGACTCATCCCCACGAGCTTGACCTGGTTCTCGTCTTACGCATAGTAATGTGTAGTTAACTACCGCGACCGATATTGTCTCAAGTGACGTATATTTCATCTTGTTTCCTCTTAAACCACGCATATTTTACTATTTTCTTCCACGTATTCCAGCTTTTAGTGACCTGATAATAATAATAATAATAATAATAATAATAATAATAATAATAATAATAATAATAATAATAATAATAATAACGTTAAGTGGTTTACGTCCCACTAACCACTTCTACGGTTTTCTGAGAAGCTGAGGTGCCCGGATTTAGTCCCGTAGGAGTTCTTTTACGTACCAGTAAATCTACCGACACGAGGCTGACGTACAGTATTCGAGCACCTTCAAATTCCACCGGACTGGGCCAGGTTCCAACCTGCGAAGTTGGAGTCAAAAGGCCGGCAGCTCACTCGTCTGAGCCACTCAGCCCGGAAGGAGGCACGAAATGTATTTAGTTGTATAACATGCCCATTATTCCTTTCAAACTAAACGTCCGATGTGTTTCGATAATTCAATTCTAATGCACAACAAGGATCGTACCGTATTTTGACGTCCCAGCGCGCCTATCCTAACCAATAATTATATCACACGCTCGTACAGGTCCTGCACCGACACAGGTTTTCGGGTCATTTCCATACTCACTAGACCACGGGGCTGATGACCACAGATATCCCAGTCCCCTAAAGGACGTAACAGCAAATGAACCAGTATTAACGCTGAGAAGTCGATACATATCCAGGGTCCGAAACCGATGACCAGTGTTGTCTGAAGCCCCTAAGACGGAAACTAAATACTAACAACAACAAAACCAGTCTGGCGAGAATGTAACGTAACATGGCATACACTACTGTAGTAGCCGCCTTCAGCTGTTATCGTAGTTTAGTTGCTCTTAAACATAACACCAGTTTGACAAGTATGTTACGTAACATCTCATGCATTGCATAGGTAGCGTTCAACTGTTACGTTAGTACATTTGCTCGTTAACATAAACAGAACCCAGTTTGGCACGGATGGCGCGTGACTTGCCTGTTAACAAAGGGAAGCTATTTATTTACAAGAACAAGGCATACTACCTATTCTAAAAACATTGTACCTCTTTGCTCTCGAAAATAACTTCCGAGGATTACTAAAAGTTTGATGTATAGTGGTTCGTCACATCGTTCTCTATTGCTAGAAGAAATATCTGCAGGTATACCCCTAACACCCTATATACCGCTGTCTTGACACAAACAATTTGGTTACGCTCAGGAAAATGGATTCAGAACAATTTGCTAAACTATTAGATGCATTCAACAAGCCCTGATTACTCAGTTTATAACAATATTACACAGTGAATCATGAAGAGAGATAACTGTTCAAGCATACAACCATTTGAACATTTTGATTCTCGGAAGAAAAACTTTGCATGCTGTATGGAAAGGTTTGAGAACTACGTAGCGATGAAAAATATCATAGATAAGGCAAAGAAACACAGCTGCCACGCGTCTCTATAGGTTATGTGCATTACAACGGTCTGTCTGCGTTTCTCGGACCAGAAAAATCGATCAGAACTCAGTCATCTACAGATCTGGTTAAACCGTTCACCCAAATGCTTGTTCCCAAGAAAAGTGCCTATGACTATCAGAAAGAGGGACAGGACAGTCTATCGCCGAACGTAATTTGGCTGAGTGCGGAAAGTGCCAATGTCAACGTACAGTTTCAATTTGAGATGAAGAGCCCAGTTCATAAGAGGTTTACGGGACAATCTAATGCCACCTAGCTATTAGAAATGTCTGGAATCAAAAGTAGACAAACCTCTTCGTCAGCATCTGAACTCGACAACAGCGATACATTAAGTTTACTACCGGTTCTCCGAGCCCCAGTTATAGCAAGAGTCGAGTCCCTACAGCACACGTTCACCGAATCAAAGTATCTGATATCGTCAACGTTCTCTCCCTACCTGATTTCAGAATATAGGAATTGATAACGTCTGTTTCCGATGTGTTAAGCCGAATGCCGAGTCAGTAGATATGATATTAGATGAGAATGTTGTGGAAGAGAAGTTCATCTCGCCAAAGTCTGTATCACCAGACTAATGAAGTGTACTGGTTATTGCAGAAAAAGCGGACCTGGACTCTCTTTTTTTACAACCGCGTATTGGATTTCGATCACACAGACCAGTAGACTGACTTTCAAAGATTCAAAAGCAGCGTAAAATGAAAATGACGTATAGTGGTAGGTGTTCACATCTTTACGCAGTCAAAAGTCTTTGTAATCTACGAAGCACATGTAGAACTTCTGCTCTCTCTGTCATTCAATTCCCCTCACCCCTCTCCAGTGGTAGAATACATCCATGGTACCTCCTGTCTGTCATAAGAGGTGACTGTGAACTGGCGACCATGGTTCCTCTGCCGAGTCTACCTCCCTCGGCCAACTCTTATTCTGTTGCAGTCCGGTTTGCGAGTCCTCGCCCTTCGTGGTCCTTATACTTTCATTCTCCAAAGTGTCGGACCTCTTCTATTTTCGCTCTGATTAATAACAATAGAGGACGGTTGTACTTGCGCATCACTAGTAATGTCTCTGCTTCCGCGGCCCTTTCTGGGCGTTCAGTATTAGAGCTAAATCTCGCTTTTATGGATTGGGATTTAGACATGCCATTCCGTTGTTTCCCAGATTTGCTTACATAGTGCTGTTAGAATTGTGACTGAAGATTCTTCTGCTGGAATCTCGGAGTCTTGCTTGAGCCGCCCTCAGTTATCCTCTATCTTCGTGAGCACAAGTACATATTGTTGTTTGTCTTTCGAACACTTCTTTGAAAAGTCTCTGTTTAGAACTCTGCTCTTTATTTTTAGTTCTTTCTGCGGTTTCCGGTGACATCCAGTTCTTCTTTTTCTCATCCACTGATAACCTGTGCTCATATCCTTCACAGTTCGTCCGGTTCCCGATCAAGGATGCTAAATACTCTACTTCAAAACAGTTCCTGGTGGATTTTTTAAAAGCTGCCGTATCTGGGGATATGAATGTTCAGCGTCGAGGTCTTAGATTCGGAGGGTCCCGGGTTCGATTTCCGGCCGAATCGGCGTTTTAATCCAAAAAAACCAAACCAAACCCCATGGCACTACAGCCCTTGAAGGGCCTTGGCCTACCAAGCGACCGCTGCTCAGCCCGAAGGCCTTCAGATTACGAGGTGTCGTGTGGTCAGCACGACGATTCCTCTCGGCCGTTATTCTTGGCTTTCTAGACCGGGGCCGCCATCTCACCGTCAGATAGCTCCTCAATTCTAATCACGTAAGCTGAGTGGACCTCGAACCAGCCCTCAGGTCCAGGTAAAAATCCCTGACCTGGCCGGGAATCGAACCCGGGGCCTCCGGGTAAGAGGCAGGCACGCTACCCCTACACCACGGGGCCGGCGGCGTTTTAATCGCGTAAGGTTATTTCCAATACTCTCCTCTTCATCACGCTACCGAGCAGTACAGAAACACCCTTCCTCTCCAAAGGGAGGAACATCTGTTCGTAAAACAGCCGAAGTCCACATGTGGGAGAGCGACATGTTGGCAATCTAGAGGTACAGTCTGCTGAAAACCAAACTGCATTCGCTTGAGCTCTCTGTACATCAACATTATGCCAGGTGTTATCATACTTTCATATTCCTAGCAATATTTACTAAACACGTAACACAAGAAGTTTTGTGCAAGTCATTATTAAAAGGGGAAATGTGTGATGATTTAAATGCCTCGCATATTGGCTTATGAACATGTATCAGTTTTCTGTATATCTCAATGTTATGTTTCTTTTACATGTCCAAATTACTAAAATAAGCAAAATGAATTACTTAGTATAGCAGAGACATATTTTCTGTGTGTCTCTCAAAATATTGATCTAGTGGCATATCGAAAAATCCCTCTGTTGCCTTGAACCGAAGATGATGCGCGAGATGACCTATATTCTCAAAACTTGAGGAACATCATCCGGCGGATGGTGATGATTGATGATCTAAGAAAAGAAGGCAGCGGTATCATTAAGGTTGCAAAGTTTCGACACAGGAGGTTATTTTCTCTGTTTACACAAATTTACGTGCTACGTCGTGAGATTATCTGGTCTTGTGGGCAAAAACAAGCTCGCCATTTGCAATGAAGTGACGCAATGTAAAGTAGCAAGAAGATGACATTTCACATTGCGTAGCTTCTTATTTACCGCGTGACCTTTGAGAAACCCATTTAGCATAGCTCAGATGTGCATTTCCATGACAAGCCTACAACCCTGTGTGTGGGACCGGTAGAATAACACCAACGCTATCCCTTGTATGTCGTAAGAGGCGACTAAAAGGGGTCTCAGGGGCTCTCAACTTGGGAGCGTGGGTTGGCGACCACGGGGCCCTCAACTGAGTCCCGCTGGCCTTCTAACCCCAACATGGCAGGTTCGATCCTGGCTGAGTCCGGTGGTATTTGAAGGTGCTCAAATACGAGAGCCTCGTGTCGTTAGATTTACTGGCACGTAAAAGAACTCCTGCGGGACTAAATTCCGGCACATCGGCGTCTCCGAAGACCGTAAAAGTAGTTAGTGGGACGTAAAGCAAATAACATTATTATTATTATTATTATTATTATTATTATTATTATTATTATTATTATTATTATTATTATTATTATTATTTCAACTGAATCCTGACATTGCTTCCACGTACTTGGGTCAGGCTCCTCACTTTCATCTATCCTCGCCGACCTCCCTTGGTCAACTCTTGTTCTTTTCCGACCCCGATGGTATTAGAGCAGTCATTTTAACGCCCTTCATGGCCCTTGTCTTTCTTCGACCGATGCATTCATGTTTGGAAGTGTCGGATCGCTTATGGTTGCCTGGTTGTAGTTCGTCTTAAAACTAGAATCTCCGACCAACAACCTATAATGGTCTGTTTTGTGTGAAGAACATGTCATGGATTTTATTGCCCATATTTTACAATGTGTTACCATTCTCCGTGTTTGTACCGATAATGCGAAGTGCGTGTGGTTTCCTTTCGGCGGAAAAGAAGTTTGGAGTTTCGCGAGCTCCACAGAGAAGAAGCCGAGCTAGAATGGCGGTTACCAACCCTGAAGATGGTTTCCCTATCTGCTCATCCTTGTGACTTTAAACCTCCATCACAAAGCACAAAATAATGTTCCTGGCCTTTTCTCACTGTATTGAGACCAACCCTGTGCGTGTAGCAAGAAAAAAGCAGTTAAAATCCTCGACCTGGCCAGCAATCGAACTCCCCCCACCCAACACTGAGCAGCTTTCAGTGAGAGTCACCGGCTTGAATACTTATAGAAATAGAAGTAACAGAAATAATCATTGGTGGTTTGCTTTAAACGTAGAGAAACTCAAAATATCTAATACACTTGGATATGCGCACCATTAATGTCCATGTGTTTCGTTGCACTGCAGACGCGGTACCGGTAGCTGCATTTAACGTGTGTGTGTCTGCTCAGACGCGTGGCGCTATCTGTCTGCTAGTGATGGGACATTCATATCAATCGGGAAATAGCACACTAGGGATGGGCTTAGCAGTTATTTTTGATTAACGGTTATAACTGGAGCGGTTACACAAATATACTCGTTAACGTTAACGGTTAAAAATAACCTCTAGTGCCGAAATTAGTGGCTGAGACGGTTGAGGCGCTGGTTCCATCCTGCCTCAGTCCGGTGGTATTTGAATACGTTAGCCTCGTGTCGGTAGATTTACTAGCACGTAAAAGATCTCCGACACCTCGTCTTCTCCGAAATCGTAAAAGTAGTTATAACCTCTAGTACAAAAGGGGTACCTAATATTCGCTGCACAAAGGAAATACGATGGCAGTAGCGTGCCGGCCTGGTCAGCGATTTTAAACTGCATCTGAGAGCTACTTCGAGAGGTCCGAGTGTTTATACACTTGAGAAGCTATCTGACTGTGATGACGGCCTTGGTCAAAAATGCCCAAAATAACGACCGGGAGGATTCGTCACGCTGACCACGCGTCACCTCATAATGTGCAGACATGCGGGGTGAGGACCGGTCGCTTAGTAGGCCAAATGTCCTTCAAAGCAGGAAGCATTATGGAGGTATAGTATGTGTACCAACTGCAAGGTTTGACGTAAGGAGCGTAAGTTAAGTCATAATTCCTTTCTATGTAATTGCTACATACATGAAGTCGATCAGTTTAAGAATGACGAAAAATTACCTCCAAATAACAGAAGGATACTGTAAATGAATGTAAAATACATGCTTAAATAACTTTATAGAAAAGCCAGAAGCATGAACAAGGAAAACAACAAAAATGTAATCCACCATCATTTAAGAATACTGTTAATTACAAGCTGAAATAACTTGCATAAATTCCGATTACTGTGATGGAAACTGGTAGTGAGTACGGGCGCACGGCTCTGCCCACTTCATAATTACCGTTTTTAAGGTCGGGCGCACATTGAGAAGCAGTTGGCTGCAGAGCAGGACAGAACGAAGTGGACGTGAGCGCGTTTTTTCTCATTTTGATAGTCACCTTCACAATTTCTCTTGTGCGGTTATTCACCTAAAGACAATCGCAATAAAAACAACCACCTTCGCCAGTTTACAAGACCGAACAATATTTCTATGTTAGCGATGTTCGGCGTTCATATAGACTAAGCAAAAAAAAAAAAAAAATCTAAATTCAAGATTAGTTTTTATATGTTTTACATCGCACCGACACAGATAGGTCTTATGGCAACGATGGAATAGGAAAGGGCTAGGACTGCGAAGGAAGCGACCGTGGCCTTAATAAAGGTACAGCTCCCCCAGCATTTGCCTGGTGTGAACATGGGAAACCACGGAAAACCATCTTCAGGGTTGCCGACAGTGGGGTTCGAACCCACCATCTCCCGAATGCAAGCTCATAGCAAGGCGATTCTAACCGCACGACCAACTTTCATGGTGAATTCATTAATAGGATCAGAGTGGGGGAGAGGGAAAAATATGTATTTACAAATGTACTGCTAGATTTTCATCTACAGTAGTTGCGACAAGACACAAGACACAATCAACATTGACAATCTGTTGTGAACGCGTTAGCATTTATATTTGACAAGTCATGATAAATTATTTTCCGTATTTATCTCTTCACATAAATGTGATGATGGATGACGGCGACGGAGTCGGCGATGATGCTCTCCATAATCAGCATTAGATCTTTGTCTTAAATACTCTATGTTGCGAGAACTTGGGTCACGGATTGTTTCATAGATATTTAAGGATTACATTTTTTTTTTTTATTTTGCTGTTTGTTTAACGTCGCACTAACACATCGAAGGTTTTCGGCGACGGAAGGTTGGGAGATTGGGAAGGTAGCGGCCGTGGCCTTCATTAAGGTACAGCCCCAGCATTTGCCTATTGTGAAAATGGGAAACCACGGAAAACCATCTTCAGGATTGCCGACAGTGGGGCTCGAATCCACTATCTCCCGAATGCAAGCTCACAGCTGCGCGACCCTAACCGCACGGCCACTTGCTCGGTGGATTACATTTTAGGCCTTCCTCTAAACTACCTTATTACCCAGCGTGAATAAAATGATTTATAGCCTAGACTGTAGTGCCTTATTCCTCGAATTTACATACCAATTTTCATTAAATTCTGTTCAGCCATTTTCTCACATCCGCACACTTTATCTTGATGCATTTGTGTACGGGCGGTGAGGAGTGAGGAGGGAGCCGATAGTGCTGCCAACTGAATGAAAATTAAATCTGAATTGAATCGAGAATATGATCGATCGATATGAAATTTCTAAACCGTTATCATCTTAAGCCAACAACTATGTCACGTACACATTATATAACATTATAAAACATTTCTCGATGCGAATCTTGTTCCTAGCATGAATTCTATACTTTGGCTTTGTTGTGTAAACAACAACAGTACTAGTACGTAAAGTGTACGCCAGATGTCACACAACGATGCTTAAGCGATTCATAGTTTGTGTTTCAAAGGTTGCCAGTACGAATCTCGAAGATCGCCGAGGTCGACCGATTCAGCACTAAGATGTAAATGCACGAAGATAAAGTGTGCGGATAATACATACATACGTGCATATTGCTTTGCAGTCCACATGATGCACATAGTACCTACAAAACATGGTGAGACCGAACGACTGTGGTAATTTTCTCCTCCATTTCTTAACTAATTACGCAACACGTGCGCAGGAAACTGTGTTTCCGAAGACTGCGCGTGATAGGTGCAGAACCGGCCTGCTCTGCTCTGCCCTGTCCTGTCTGTCAACTTGCGATGGTGCGATGATTTGTATGGATTACAAAAATCTGCTCTGCGCTGCGCTGCTTTAGCTGCTTCGCCTGCGTCCCTATGTGCGCCCGGCCTTTAAGTCACACGTCTACGAGTCAGTGACCGCGCACTGGCCTCGTTATAACCGAGTACACGCGAGTATTGGCGAGCCCCTGTTATTTCAGTAATCGAGTATCTCCTGTAATCGTAACAAGCTCCAATCGTGTACTGGTAAAAGATCCTTGTTAAGTTATTTACCAGCCACAATTTTCATGAAAATATCATTTCCTGTCTGTAACGTCTGCAAGGTAGAAGCAAGTAGAGTAAGTTACGTACTATTTTCTCCGTCTCCATTGTACAACCGACATCCACGGAGAAATATATTAAGTCGATCATTTAAAAAAAGAACTAAACTGCCAAAAAAAGAATCCTACTTAATAACAGAGAAATGTACTGTAAAATGAATGTAAAAGGCAAATATAGACAACTATTTAGAGAAAAGCTGAGGCAAGTGTTGAACAGGAATTATAATATGTTTAACAATACGGTAATTAGAATAATTAAAAACAACAGAATATTACCCTAAATAATATAAGAGGCAAATGAATGCAAAATACAAGCTTAAGTAAATATTCAGAGAAACAATATAATTTTGTTTTAGGTCGCACCGACACAGATGTGTCTTACGGCGACGATGGAATAGGAAAGGGCTGAGAGCAGCAAGGAAGCGGCCGTCGCCTTAGTTAATGTGCAGCCCCAACATTTGCCTGGTGTGAAAATGGGATACCACGGAAAACCATTTTCAGGGCTGCCGACAGTGGGATTCGAACCCACTATCTCCCGAATGCAAGCTTCGTGGAACCAAGCCACGTGGCCAATTGTTCCATACACATTTAGAGAAAAACCAAGGCAACTGGTAAATTGGAACTTAATTTTTTTAATAATATAGTAACAAAAATACGACAAATTGAACTCCACATAATAGACCTATAAGAATAATATAAATGAATGCGAAATGCACGCTTAAATAACTGTGCTATCTGTCCAACCATTGGCCCGTTTCTTTGCGGAGCCAGGTATGTTCTTTTAGAATTTTGCTTTACGTCGCACTGACACAGATAGGTTTTACGGCGACGATGGGATAGGGAAGGTCTGAGAGCAGCAAGGAAGCGGCCGTCGCCTTAGTTAATGTGCAGCCCCAACATTTGCCTGGTGTGAAAATGGGATACCACGGAAAACCATTTTCAGGGCTGCCGACAGTGGGATTCGAACCCACTATATTCCGGACGTCGCAAGCTCACAGCTGCGCGCCCCTAACCATATGGCCAGCTCGCCCGGTAGGGTCAAGTATGAAGTGAGATGAAGCTTCGTAGGAAATTTTACGACCGGATCCACTTCCCGACGACAAACTCATCAGAGGACTTAATGAAATGATATGGCGTGTATGGTTTTCAGTGCCGGGGTGCCAGGATCAAGTCTTTTGAATTGATTCCCGTAAGCGACCTGCGCGTCGTGATGAGGCTTCGTAGCGATGTTTTACAATCGGATGCTCTTCCTGGCGTCAAACTCATCAGAGGACTTAAACAGGGTTTCGATATTTATAGGTAATATCAGCAGGTAATAATAATAATAAAAATACCGAGCGAGATGGTACTTGGTTTAGGGTACATAGTAGGCAGACTGAGAGTTCGAACCCCACTGTCGGCATTTCTGAAAATGGTTTTTCGTGCTTTCCCATTTTCACACCAAACAAATTAAGGCCACGGTCACCTCCTTCCCAGTCCTAGCCCTGCCCTATTCCATTGTCGCCGTAAGACCTGTCTGTGTCGGTGCGACGTAAAACAAGTCTACTACTACTACTACTACTACTACTACTACTACTACTACTACTACTAATAATAATAATAATAATAATAATAATAATAATAATAATAATAATAATAATAATAAGCAATAATAATATAATTCTATGTTCTAATCTTTTTTCAACTGTTATAGGTTTTTGAGAGACGTCGGGGTTGCGGCATCTCATCCTGAAAAGAGGTTCTTTTCTTCTTTAATTTACTGGCATGAGTCTCTTAAATTGGATTCCGCAGCACTGAGCAAAGAGAGGCAGAGAGATACAAAACCTTGCCTGCTTACATTACAGAGTAAGATCACAAAATACTTATATCGACTGCTATTTTTAATTAATTGTTGGATGAATCCTTTCCACGCGTCTTTTTTTTTTTTTTAATTTGATATGGAAAACTTGTAAGAGCATTTCTTCCCGCACATAGAACATTTCGCGAACTCGCTATCTATTACCACATAAAGCTCGTCTTTACCCTTTGTAAAACGTTGACGATATAAATGCATGGTTACAATTCAATTCCGCGTTAAGAGTAATATTAGTGATCTAGACGCACTGAGCGCGCTGATGAACACTTTCGCGCATCGCCATGTTGCGGGCATGGGTAGCACGTGATAATGTTTACAGTCTGTTAGTGGATCTGTTGTAGTATTATACGTGACGGAGTTATAATATGAATGGATGAAAACCATAACGGTATAAGTGACATTTAAAAAAAAATGAGCCAAGTGCAGGATGTAACTCCGGGAGGATGTATACTTTCACCAGCAAAGAGATACAAGTGAGAGCGGTAATATTCTGCGCTCTAGTGATGGGTGGTATAACTACAAATAGCATGCTTTATATGAGTGTTAAGATATTTAAATGCCTCTTTTTCTGAATGACCAAAATGATACTTATACCGTTATGGTTTTCATCCATTCATATATTGTCAAATATTTTCAAGAAATGTGGGAACTGATACATTACGGTAGTTAAATTGATCGGCAATATTAGACATACAGTTAGGCCTTACGTGTGGAATAGAAAGGTATTCACGAATGTAAATTCATGTGCAGCCTTAATTTATACAGATTGTTATCAGAAGGTATCTGGTATTTCTTTTCGCATGCGAGTAGAAATTGAACTGTTATAAAATAACTTTAAGTTACCATAATCGAGAACTAAACAGGATGATTCAGAGAGCAGGACACGAAATTTAGAATTTTTAGGCTTCTTCTTGTTTGCCCTTTTCCAATTCGTCGGGGATAATTGCTTAGTACTAAACAGCTGTTCTGGAAAAGACTACAGGCTGTGTAGACCTACCGTTATAACAAATCTGATAAACCTGGGCCTAGAATCCGTAAGACATGAATGATAAAGCTTGATATAACGCTTTTAATATTAGGGTAAAGTACTGAGTAGTATAATTGGATGGTTCGGGCGCCAACTCCGCCTCAGGGCTCCCAGGGGCCCCTCCGCCTCCGCCTCACGGGAGGCCCTCCCAGAGGCCCCCTCCGCCACCGCCTCACGGGGGGCCATCCCAGAGGCCTCCTCCGCCTCCGCCTCCCGAGGGGCCATCCCAGAGGCCTCCTCCGCCTCCCGCGGGAAATTTGAATTTGTAAAAAACCACGTGCTTTTTGACAGTTGTCATCGACAAAAACGCATCGCTAACCTCACTGCTGCCATCTTGACGGGCCTAAACCTCAGTGGTACCGCCTTAACGTAACTAGCGCGAGATTTGAATTGGTAAACAAATCCACGGTTTTTGACAGCCACGTGCTTTTTGACAGACAACAACGCATCGCTAACCTCAGTACTGCCATCTTGACGGGCCTAAACCTCAGTAGTACCAACTTAACCTAACTAGCGCGAGATTTGAATCGGTAAACAAATCCACGTGCTTTTTTGACAGCTGTCATCCGCCATCTTTAAACCACAGAGCACTGTGCTTCCCTCTTTATCGCAGTAGCTGCAAATTCGTCACCTGTCATCCGCAGTGCTGCCATCTTGGCGGGCCTAAATCTTAGTGCTACCAACTTAACCTCACTAGAGCGAGATAAACAAATCCACGTGCTTTTTTGACAGCTGTCATCCACCATCTTTAATCTACAGAGCACAGTGCTACCCTCTTTAGCTACTTACCTTTGAAATGTGGTGGCGGATAATTTGAAAAATGCTTTTTGACAGCAGCCATCCTTAATCTAGAGAGCACCGTGCTGCCCTCTTTAGCTAGTTACCTTTGAAAAGTGGTGGCAGACAATTCCACATGACAGCAGCCATCTTTAATCAAGAGAGCACAGTGCTGCCCTCTATGTGGTGGCGGCAATTTGAAAAATTCTACATCCTCTTGTTTGGAAACAAACTCACGCGCTTTTTTGACAGCCGTCATCCGCCATCTTTAATCAACAGAGCACAGTGCTGCACTCTTTAGCTAGATACCTTTCAAATGTGGTGGCGGCAATTTAAAAAATTCTATGTGCTCTTGTTTGGAAACAAAGCCACGTGCTTTTTTGACAGCTGTCATCCGCCATCTTTAATCAATAGAGCACCGTGCTGCTATCATGCGGGCAATTTCGTCAGCTGTCATCCGCCATCATTAATCCACAGAGCACCGTGCTGCTCTCTGTAGTAGCGGGCAATTTGAAAAGTTCTGTTAGCTGTCATCCGCCATCTTTAATCAAGAGCGCACCGTGCTGCCATCTTTAGCTAGATACCTTTGAAATGTGGTGGCGGCAAATTGAAAAATTCCACGTGCTCTTGTTTAGTAAACAAACTCACGCGCTTTTTTGTCAGCTGTCACCCACCATCTTGCATCGCAAACCTCAGTGCTACACTCTTTAGGTACATACCTTTGAAATATGGTGGCCGATAATTTAAAAAGGAAAATTCTACAGCAGCCATCTCTCGACGCTACTTGCACAAGATGGTGGCTATACATGACTCCTTAAAGGTGCTTATGCAAGATGGCCGCTACACATAGGTTCTTATGAGACGCCCTTGGTATGCTTGCGCAAGATGGCGGTTATACAAGGTTCCTTATGAGACTCCCTAGGGATGCTTGCAATGAGGCGGCTTAAAGGTCTTTGCACAAGATGGCTAGAGACGCCCTAAGGATGCTTGCGCAAGATGGCGGACGCAAGATGGCGGCTATACACGTCTCCTTATGAGACGCCTTAAGGGTGCTTGCGCAAGATGGCTGCTGCTCTTATGAAGAAAGCTAGCTTAGAGGCTAACGCGTCGTGCTAGTTCGATACATCAAATTTGGGGCTTAAATGCAAAATGTTAAATATCACGAAAGCGGTGCATCGTAGAGCAAAACGGACAACAATTTTTCTGCCCAGTACCTCGGTTCGCAGTACGAGGAACAAGAAAAACATAGTCTAATGATGAGATCAACGGTTCGGTTCCTACTTAGGCCCTGTGGCATTCGCTCTGTTTTAGTTTGTATTGAAGCAAGTCTTCGTAACATGATCAGGTTTAGCTATGGTAGAGAGTATAACGTGCCGTGCAGGTTCGATTCATTAAATTTGGGGCTTAAATGCAAAATGTTATATATCTCGAAAACGGTGCATCGTAGAGCAAAACCTGATACCTAGGTTTGCAGTATCAGGAACATGATAGCATAAGAAAAACATAGTCTAATGATGAGATCGACGGTTCGATCCCTACTTAAGCCCTTTGGCATTGGCAGCTATCTAATTCTACAAGATGGGGGCTATACATAGCTTCTTATGAGGCAGCTTAAGAGAGCTTGCACAAGATGGCTGCTGCTCTTATGAGACGCCCTACGGGTGCTTGCGCAAGGTAGCAGCGACAAGACGGTGACTATACACAGCTCCTTATGATACGGCCTAGAGGTGCTCACACAAGATAGTGGCTGCTCTGATGAAGAAAGCTAGCTTTGCATCGTGCAGGTATCTTTACAGCACTAAACCTCATACGTTTGAAATGTGGTGGCGGGTAATTTGAAAAATTCTACGTGCTTTTTCTTAACAGCAGCTATCTTTAAACAATAGCGGCTATACATAAGCTGTTAAGGCCTCCTCTTATGTCAAGGCATAGCTCTATCGAACAAGTTAAAACCTGCATCGGGATAGCTAGAGTAAGCAGGTGCTGCAGTGATGACGTCATTATGCATGTTTAGACTTGCAAATCACTAAAGAAACATAACAAGCCTAGAATCGAACACTGCACTCTATGCCGTTAACTTTATCATGTGATCGGAACATTGATTGAAGTGTTTAGAACACTAAGTAAGTGATCAAGACTAAAATAGAACACTGTACTCGATACAACATGTGTTTAGAACATGTCAGGGGATACCTATGTTCTAAGAAGATTAGATTAACGCACATTCCTTGTAGGGCTAATAGGCTAAAGGGCTAATGGGCAAATGGGCAAAAGGGCTAATGGGCAAAAGGGCTAAAGGGCTAAAGCGCTAATGGGCTAAAGGGCTAATGGGCTAAAGGGCTAGGGTGCCTCTCCTCTCTTTATCCGGGCTTGAGACCGGCTATACAACTAGCGGCGGAGTTAACACCCTAAGGAAGGGAAAATGTTGGGAAATAATCTATACGAATACAGCTACTCGATCGACTATATACTACAGATGGATGACTTAGGTGAGGGTAAGTGCTTACTTAATAATACCAACACGACGTAATTCATACTCTATTTCAAAAAAATCTTCCTTTTACTGTGTGTAACCAGCATCATGACAGGCTCTTAGCAGTTGTAAACGTTTTACGAGTACGTTGGGGTCTTTACAGTAGCTTATATCTACATAGGGTAACAGAGGCTTGTTGTGAACTTTGAGTCTATATGCAGACAGTTGATGTGCAGGGACTTGTTTTGATGTAATACGTGCTTCAGCAGTAGCGTTTCTAGGTACAAACTTAACTTGTTTCGATAGCGATGAAGCGTTGAAATTTCCTTCTTCTTTACCTTGCATCTCTTCTTGAGATGTTTGCACTTCGACAGAACGTGTAGTAGGCTTAGGAAATGAAGTAAAATCATCAAGCTGTAATGGCAATGAAACATTAAGATTTTCTTCTTCTTCTACTTTCCCTTTACTACTGTTTTGATCAACATCATTATCCTTATTATCATAATCATGATCTTGCCTCTCTTTATCTTGAAGTTTGTGCTTAGTAACAGAACTTGCAGCAGGCCGAGACAACAAGGGAGAATTAAAAATCTCTCGCAGAGGTGTACTTTTTAAACATAAATCAGTGTTCGCTGGAATACGGCTGAGCTCTTTGTATTTTGTTCCCGATGAAGCTAACTTACACGCGGCTTCATGACGTTGAGCGTTGTATGCGTTCTTGAACTCTCTTCTACAATGTTTGCATTGAAAATTTGTCCTACATTATATCTCATGACGTCTCCTGTGATAGCTTCGGGAAAATGCTTTTCCACACTCTTCGCAAATATACCTAGAAATAGGTTTTTCCATGACGGACTTTTATATTCTGCTAACAGATTCTTCTTTAAATCTACTTGACATTTGTTACTCTCTACTTCGATGATGCGAACAGCTTAGCGATTAACAGTAAACTAACACAAAAACGTATAACCTAGGTAAAAACAGTAAGGTTTAAGCCCATCAAGATGGCAAGAGTGAGGTTAGCGTCGTTCTGCTGTTGGGTTTTATATTCCGCGCTACAACATGCATAAGGTGGCAGCCTTGAGGGTTAGCGCCGTAAAGATGGCAGCAGTGAGGTTAGCGACGCTCTATTGTCCTTCCATGTGAGGTTAGGGTCCGTCAAGAAGACAGCTGTCAAAAAAGTACGTAGCTTGGTTTACTAAACAAGAGCACGTGGCAGTGCCGTCACGGTCACGTAATCAATCCTTAGCTCTACGTCGTTAAGAGCAGCATTAGGATTGGCTATGTTTAAAAATCTTGGGAACAGAGCAGCAGTATGAATAGCTATGTTTCAAAGAGTGTACACATCACCTATCGATTTTACATGCATCGACCCTCGTACTAAAATCTTCCGCTACATCATGCTGCTATCTTAGCATAACCTATACGTATGAACTTACAGTACAAGGGATAGCCATGTTTCAAAGCGTGTACACATCACCTACCGATTTTACATGCATCGACCCATGTACTAAACTTCTTCCGCTAGAATGTGCTGCCATCTTAGCATAACCTATACGCATGACCTTAAAGTACAATAGCCATGTTTCAAAGCGTGTACACATCACCTATCGATTTTGCATGCATCGACTCTCGTACTAAACTTCTCCCGCTAGATTGTGTTGCTATCTTCGCATAATTTTATACACATGAACTTACAGTACAAAGAATAGCCATGTTTCAAAGCGTGTACACATTACCTATCGATTTCACATGCATCAAATATCGCACTAAACTTCATCCGCTAGATTCTGCTGCAATCTTAGCATAATTTATACGCATGAACTTAAGGTACAAAGAATAGCCATGTTTCAAAGCGTGTACACATTACTTATTGATTCTGCATGCATCGAATCTCGTACTGAACTTCTTCTGCTAGATTGTGCTGTTATCTTAGCATAACCTATACCCATAAATTTAAAGTGCAAAGAATAGCCATGTTTCAAAGCGTGTACACATCACCTATCGATTTTGCATGCATCGACTCTCGTACTAAACTTCTCCCGCTAGATTGTCCTGCTATCTTCGCATAATTTTATACACATGCACTTACAGTACAATGAATAGCCATGTTTCAAAGCGTGTACACATTTCCTATCGATTCACATGCATCAAATATCGCACTAACCTTCATCCGCTAGATTCTGCTGCTATCTTAGCATTACTTATACGCATGAACTTAAAAGTACAAAGAATAGCCATGTTTCAAAGCGTGTACACATTACTTATTGATTTTGCATGCATCAAAACTCGTACTAAACTTCTTCCGCTAGATTGTGCTGCTATCTTAGCATAGCATATACCCATAAATTTAAAGTGCAAAGAATAGCCATGTTTCAAAGCGTGTACACATCACCTATCGATTTCGCATGCATCGACTCTCGTACTAAAACTTCTTCCGCTAGATTGTACTGCTATCTTAGCATAACCTATACCCATAAATTTAAAGTGCAAAGAACAGCCATGTTTCAAAGCGTGTACACATCACCTATCGATTTCGCATGCATCGACTCTCGTACTAAAACTTCTTCCGCTAGATTATGCTGCTATCTTAGCATAACCTATGTGCATGACCTTAAAGTACAAAGAATAGCCTGTTCCAAAGCGTGTACACATCACCTATCGATGATGTATGCATCGACTATCGTACTAAACTTCTTCCACAACAGTGTGCGATCATCGCTTGTGTGTGCTGCAATCTTAACATAACCTATGTGCACGAAGTTAAAGCACAAAGAATACCCAAGAACAAAGCGTGTACACGTCACCTCTCGATTTTGCATGCATCGACGTTCGTATTAAAATTCTTCCACTAGAGTGTGCGACAACCTTATAAGTATGCTGCTAACTTAGTATAACTTATACACATGAACTTAAAGCATAAAGAATAGCGATGTATAAAAATCTTGTGAACATAGCAGCAGCAGAAAGAATATCAATGTTCTAAAAGCGTTTACGTATTGCATATCGATTACACATGCATCAACTAGAGTACTAAACTTCTCCCGCTAGAGTGTGCTGCTATCTTAGCATAACCTATGTGCACGGATTTAAAGCACGAAGAATAGTTAAGTTTCAAAGCGTGTACAAAACACCTATCGATTTTGCATGCATCAACTATTATACTAAACACATCCCGCTAGAATGTACAACGTTCACATGTGTTAGCGCTGCTACTTTAGCATGACCTGTGCGAACGAACTTAAAGAACAAAGAATAGCGATGTTTGAAAATCCTGCGAACATACTAGCAGTAAGAATAGCAAGGTTTAAAAGCGTGTACATATCACCTTTTGATAATGCATACATCAACTATCGTACTAAACAACTTCTACGCGAGCGTGCGACAATCGCTTGTACTTGTGCTGCTATCTTAACATAACCTATGTGCACGAACTTAAAGCATAAAGAATAGTTATGTGTAAAATCCTTGTGAACATAGCAGAGTGTTAACTACGTAGGTGTAGACATTGAACTTTGCATGCTGAAGCAGCAAACTACGTGACCGTGACGTAACTGCCACGTGCTCTTGTTTAGTAAACCAAGCTACGTGCTTTTTTGACAGCTGCCTCATTGACGGACCCTAACCTCACATTGAAGGACAATAGAGTGTCGCTAACCTCACTGCTGCCATCTTTACGGCGCTAAACCTCAAGGCTGCCACCTTATGCATGTTGTAGCGCGGAATATAAAATCCAACAGCAGAACGTCGCTAACCTCACTCTTGCCATCTTGATGGGCTTAAACCTTACTGTTTATACCTAGGTTATACGCTTTTGTGTTAGTTTACTGTTAATCGCTAAGCTGTTCGCATCATCGAAGTAGAGAGTAACAAATGTCAAGTAGATTTAAAGAAGAATCTGTTAGCAGAAGATAAAAGTCCGTCATGGAAAAACCTATATCTAGGTATATTTGCGAAGAGTGTGGAAAAGCATTTTCCCGAAGCTATCACAGGAGACGTCATGAGATATCATGTAGGACAATTTTTCAATGCAAACATTGTAGAAGAGAGTTCAAGAACGCATACAACGCTCAACGTCATGAAGCCGCGTGTAATGTAGCTTCATCGGGAACAAAATACAAAGAGCTCAACCATATTCAAGGGAACACTGATTTATGCTTAAAAAGTACACCTCTGCGAGAGATTTTTAATTCTCCCTTGTTGTCTAGGCCTGCTGCAAGTTCTGTTACTAAGCACAAACTTCAAGATAAAGAGAGGCAAGATCATGATTATGATAATAAGGATAATGATGTTGATCAAAACAGTAATAAAGGGAAAGTAGTAGAAGAAGAAAATCTTAATGTTTCATTGCCATTACAGCTTGATGATTTTACTTCATTTCCTAAGCCTACTACACGTTCTGTCGAAGTGCAAACATCTCAAGAAGAGATGCAAGGTAAAGAAGAAGGAAATTTCAACGCTTCATCGCTATCGAAACAAGTTAAGTTTGTACCTAGAAACGCTACTGCTGAAGCACGTATTACATCAAAACAAGTCCCTGCACTTCAACTGTCTGCATATAGACTCAAAGTTCACAACAAGCCTCTGTTACCCTATGTAGATATAAGCTACTGTAAAGACCCCAACGTACTCGTAAAACGTTTACAACTGCTAAGAGCCTATCATGATGCTGGTTACACACAGTACAAAGAAGATATTTTTGAAATGGAGTATGTATTACGTCGTGTAGGTATTATTAAGTAAGCGCTTACCCTCACCTAAGTCATCCATCTGTAGTATATAGTCGATCGAGTAGCTGTATTCGTATAGATTATTTACCAACATTTTCCCTTCCTTAGGGTGTTAACTCCGCCTCTAGTTGTAGAGCCGGTCTCAAGCCCGGATAAAGAGAGGAGAGGCACCCTAGCCCTTTAGCCCATTAGCCCTTTAGCCCATTAGCCCTTTAGCCCTTTTGCCCATTAGCCCATTAGCCCTTTTGCCCATTTGCCCATTAGCCCTTTAGCCTATTAGCCCTACAAGGAATGTGCGCTAATCTAATCTTCTTAGAACAAAGGTATCCCCTGACATGTTCTAAACACATGTTGTATCGAGTACGGTGTTCTATTTTAGTCTAGCCACCACATTTCAAACGTATGAGGTTTAGTGCTGTAAAGATACCTGCACGATGCAAAGCTAGCTTTCTTCATCAGAGCAGCCACCATCTTGTGTGAGCACCTCTAGGCCGTAACATAAGGAGCTGTGTATAGTCACCGTCTTGTCGCTGCTACCTTGTGCAAGCACCCCTAGGGCGTCTCATAAGAGCAGCAGCCATCTTGTGCAAGCGCTCTTAAGCTGCCTCATAAGAAGCTATGTATAGCCCCCATCTTGTAGAATTAGATAGCTGTAAATGCCAAAGGGCTTAAGTAGGGATCGAACCGTCGATCTCATCATTAGACTATGTTTTTCTTATGCTATCATGTTCCTGATACTGCAAACCTAGGTATCAGGTTTTGCTCTACGATGCACCGTTTTCGAGATATTTAACATTTTGCATTTAAGCCCCAAATTTAATGAATCGAACTAGCACGACGCGTTAGCCTCTAAGCTAGCTTTCTTCATAAGAGCAGCAGCCATCTTGCGCAAGCACCCTTAAGGCGTCTCATAAGGAGACGTGTATAGCCGCCATCTTGCGCAAGCTTCCTTAGGGTGTCTCTAGCCATCTTGTGCAAGGACCCTTAAGCCGCCTCATAAGAGCAACCGCCATCTTGCGCAAGCATCCCTAGGGAGTCTCATAAGGAACCTTGTATAACCGCCATCTTGCGCAAGCATCCCGAGGACGTCTCATAAGAACCTATGTGTAGCGGCCATCTTGCATAAGCACCTTTAAGGAGTCATGTATAGCCACCATCTTGTGCAATTAGCGTCGAGAGATGGCTGCTGTAGAATTTTTCTTTTTAAATTTTCCGCCACCATATTTCAAAGGTATGTATCTAAAGAGTGTAGCACTGAGGTTTGCGATGTAAGATGGTGGATGACAGCTGACAAAAAAGCGCGTGAGTTTGTTTACTAAACAAGAGCACGTGGAATATTTCAATTTGCCGCCACCACATTTCAAAGGTATCTAGCTAAAGATGGCAGCATGGTGCGCTCTTGATTAAAGATGGCGGATGACAGCTAACAGAACTTTTCAGATTGCCCGCTACTACAGAGAGCAGCACGGTGCTCTGTGGATTAAAGATGGCGGATGACATCTGACGAAATTGCCCGCATGATAGCAGCACGGTGCTCTATTGATTAAAGATGGCGGATGACAGCTGTCAAAAAAGCACGTGGCTTTGTTTCCAAACAAGAGCACATAGAATTTTTCAAATTGCCGCCACCACATGTGAAAGGTATGTAGCTAAAGAGTGCAGCACTGTGCTCTGTTGATTAAAGATGGCGGATGACGGCTGTCAAAAAAGCGCGTGAGTTTGTTTCCAAACAAGAGCATGTAGAATTTTTCAAATTGCGGCCACCACATAGAGGGCAGCACGGTGCTCTCTTGATTAAAGATGGCTGCTGTCATGTGGAATTGTCTGCCACCACTTTTCAAAGGTATCTAGCTAAAGGGGGCAGCACGGTGCTCTCTAGATTAAAAATGGCTGCTGGCAAAAAGCATTTTTCAAATTATCCGCCACCACATTTCAAAGGTAAGTAGCTAAAGAGGGCAGCACTCTGCTCTGTAGATTAAAGATGGCGGATGACATGTGTCAAAAAAGCACGTGGATTTGTTTATCTCGCGCTTGTGAGGTTTAGTTGATAGCACTAAGGTTTAGGCCCGCCAAGATGGCAGCACTGCGGATGACAGGTGACGAATTTGCAGCTACTGTGATAAAGAGGGCAGCACAGTGCTCTGTGGTTTAAAGATGGCGGATGACAGCTGTCAAAAAAGCACGTGATTTGTTTACCGATTCAAATCTCGCGCTAGTTAGGTTAAGTTGGTACTACTGAGGTTTAGGCCCGTCAAGATGGCAGTACTGAGGTTAGCGATGCGTTGTTGTCTGTCAAAAAGCACGTGGCTGTCAAAAACACGTGGATTTGTTTACCAATTCAAATCTCGCGCTAGTTACGTTAAGTTGGTACCAGTGAGGTTTAGGCCCGTCAAGATGGCAGCAGTGAGGTTAGCGATGCGTTGTTGTCGATGACAGCTGTCAAAAAGCACGTGGCTTTGTTTACAAATTCAAATTTCCCGCGGGAGGCGGAGGGCGCCTCTGGGTAGGCCCCTCGGGAGGCGGAGGCGGAGGAGGCTTCTGGGAGGGCCCCCCGTGAGGCGGAGGCGGAGAGGGCCTCTGGGTGGGCCTCCCGTGAGGCGGAGGCGGAGGCGGAGGGGCCCCTGGGAACCCTGAGGCGGAGGCGGCGCCCGAACCATCCAATTATACTACAGTACTGCTTCAAATTATCTGAAAAATGATTTATTAGAACCGTATGTCTTAAGTTCTTAATTTTTTACACTTGATTTATAATAAAAGAATACAATTGTTAATACGCTATTCCACAAAAATTTGACAATGAAAATAAAAATGAAAATCCACAGCCTGTTTCCAGTCATTCGACCGGATCAGGAATGGAATGACAATATAAAGTCTAAATAAAGCTCATTATAAACCTGTCAGTCCTAGTCTGCATTAGAAAACGCTAATCAAAACAACTGTTTAACTATGATATTAATCTTCTTGCAAGTGTTTTACATTCAACTTTATTTTTATCTGGTGTAAATCATGGTGCTCATCTTCGAGAAAAATTAGAATGCACTTTCAATATTTATTTGTGCTCAGATACTGTTAATTCAGATTGATTTTGTAAAAACAGTAATGCGGGTATTTAAAAAGATAATATTATAAGGAGGGTATCACATCTTAAATTATAACTTTCTTACTTAAGCCTAAACGACTCAGAGAAACTCAGACTAACCCTAGACATTTATTTAATTTTAAGATATACACAATAGAGGCAGAGGAATGTCAGGCAGCATTTACCTAAGTGCAAATCACATAGAAATGACAATTTAACTTCTGCTAATCCAATTACGTTATTTCATATCCAAACCAAACCCCATGGCCTACGAAGCGACCGATGCTCAGCCTGAAGGCCTGCACGAGGTGTCGTGTGGTCAGTACGATGAATCCTCTCGGCCATTATCTCACCGTCAGATAGTTCCGCAATTGTAATCACATAGACTGAGTGGAATTCGAACCAGCTCCCACGTCCATGTAATTGAATCCAGGGCCACAGGGTAAGAGGTAGACACGCTACCCCTACACAGCGGAGCTGGCATTTCATATTCATAAAATGACAAGAAATGTATCTGATCGTTTTAGAAAGATTTCTGCAGTCATATACACTTTTTAAACAAAATGTTCAGAGAATTGAGTAAAACTTGCTGTAATGACTTATAAAAGAGGAATCATAAGCTATGTGCCTGTCATAGAAAGATTTTATTTCACAGGTTTCCTTTTTGCTGATATTGAAGATTATTGCTATCGGAAATATTTAATGTGCCCTCCAGTTTGCTAAGAGACAGGCAATTTTTATCTCACGTAATCGTACTTAAGTTGTAGACTGCTGTCATTTGAACATGACTTCGTATTTTCAATAGTGTAGAACCTAGGTTTCAATTATATGTATCTGTTCCGAATATTCAAACAAAACAGTTACAACATGACCCTTATATTAAAATGAGCGACATTATCATTTATGAGGTACCCGTAGGCCTGTATACTGTTTTTTCTGTTTTCGGGGACTGAAATTCAAATATGCGTTTATTTATATGTATGTGTATGTTTAGTCATCAGCCCAAAGGCTGGTTGGATCCTCAACAGTTCCGCCATGAGCTGTCATATATGGCCTAGGCATCACTGAAGAGGCGTACTAGGGAAATGAGGAGTGAGGTAGTTTCCCGTTTCTTTCCTCACCGAGCCAGAAGTTGCTATTACACATCAGTCTACCAAGCCCACGGAAATGCATGCACCAACCGATCCTATGAGCAACAGTTTCACACCATACATAGCAGGGACTGGCTGCACAAGGAATGGCATTACTAGCATCGCTCATACCTCAGTCACTTTCAATTTGTCAAAGCCAAGGATAAGACAGAGACAGATCAATGAAAGTAACAAAATTGCTCTAGCCCATACCACAAGACTTAGTGCAGTGTAAACACTAGATCCCGCCAGCAAAGGCATGTTTATTTATATACGTATTTATTTTTATAGTAGTGTATTTTTCAGTCTTATTCAGTCTCCTACAGGTTTTTTATTTTTTTATGTGCGCCACCTATGGGCTATCCAAAGGATTTGTGTAGATTGTTCAGTTTTTACACAGAAGTACCTTTTAATATTACCACAGTCTTGATATGTATATTTATTGCGCGTGTACACGGTAGTCGGTATAGGCTGTCATTAATTTACTAGGACGGGTGTTTTCATACGTGCGAAAGTTCATGCATGAATTCTATACGATCTCGTCAAGCTGAGGAGCGCCCGCAACATGGCGGTACGCGCATGGACATGACTTCCCCCGTCATACGCTTCTGCGCAGCCAGCGGTGTGGGGCCTTGGTTAATAGAGGCGGTTACTGCTAGGGAGTACAGCCACGCGCTGCCGGAGTTAACCGAGTTTACCCGAGTATTGTCGAGTCGCAGTTATTTCAGTAACTGGATATCTCCTGTAACCGTTACATGCTATAACCTTTACAAGTGCGTACTTGTTAAAAATACTCGTTACGTTATTTACCAGCCAGCACTATAGCACACACGCCTTCGGGAAACTGGCAGATCGCTTGTTATATCCCGCTACAACACCAAGCACAGATTGGCGTCTGTCGCACCACACACATATTGTGTGTAAAGAAACATTTTGATGATAACATCTAGATCATCGATCCCTAATGGTATGAAATGTAATGGCAATTTAAAATTCCAAAATTCATCCACTGACCAGTCGCAGCGATAAGGACCCGCGGGGTGGGCCATCACGGTTTCTTAATTCCAGTGGCGACTCCTAACTTTTCGTCAAGGGAATGTAACCGGAAAAAATTGCAAATATCAACGCAAACCAGGGTGCGAAATCGGGAAAAAATGGTGGTGCGGGGGAGAGGATCATAGGACTTGACTAGTAGGTAGTGTTAATTTCAAGCAGTACCCAGCCGGGGAACGGTATACTGTATAATTCCCTTGTAAGTACATTACCAACTCCCCCTGAAAAATATACATTTAAAATATCTTTGTTTGAATTCTGTTGTTATAATAAGAATGATGTCCCGGGTTTCAGATGGAACATGAACAATAGGCTGCATGTGCGAAGTTGTTTTATTGCTTAAGGTCTGGCAGTCGACCTATTATTTCTAATTTATGTGTATTATGGTTGTTTTTATGAAAATATGCACAGTTAAAAACCACTGATTTCAGTAACATAATATGTGTTATATTTTCCTCATTTTATAACGAAGAATCCACCCGGACAATTTTAGTGATTTTTTTTGAGATAAAATCATCGGTAGGGGGGAAAACCCTCCCTTCCCTCCCATGATTTTGCACCCTGAGTCTCAAACATTACCCACCGAGGCGAAATTATAGAAAATGGTACTCAAGGTTTAGTAACACGAGCCACCGCTAGGTAGCGCCAAGAGGAACGAGAGTGCTGCCAACTGTTGGTGCGGACAGTATGCGCCTTGCCTCTCGAAGGGGCCACTGTTCTCATGACAGAGATTGGCCTGGATGTGCAAAGATAGGTTACAACTACTAAACTACCTTTTTCTTGTTTCCATTAATGCTTTCACGACCCGTACTTATAGACATGATATTCTATAGGTTTTGGGCTTGTGCCGTGTCAAGAAAATAAGGTGAAATTCTTAACGTTTCGCAGAAAACTGTGCTCTGCGTCCTCAGAAGAATTCTCCACTGTCCACGAGAAAGGCTTCTTAAACAATGACATTTTTAAATTTGGAACGTTATAATAGAAGCATAAGTGGAAATGGTACGCTCATTGACCACCAGATGGACCCCAGGACGTGGCACAACGCTAGCGTTCGAAGCGGAAGCTGAGCGAACCATCACAATCAGACTAAGCGGTTCACATAACGTGTTTGCGTAACATATGACAGGTGTAAGACACAGACATAAACCTGGAATGGAACATCTGGCTACGAGGAACGTACGAATTTGGAAAACACCGAGACGAAATAACAATAGTGAAGGGGCAGGGAAGGGAACTACCTACGTAAATTATTTATGGCTGGCAACCAGGTATTACTTAATTGATAGCCAGTGTCCCTGTTGAAATTGTTAGGATTTCTACGTATTTCCACAGCTTCCCGTATAATCCTGGACCTGTAGTGTCTCGTGTGGGTAAGAGCTCGAGCATCTTGGAACATGACATCATGACCCGACGATAGAGCGTGCTCAGCTATTGCCGATTTGTCAGGATGGTTGAGACGAATATCACGTTCATGTTCTTTGATACGGGTACCAATGGACCGGCATGTTTGGCCGATGTATACCTTACCACAAGTACAGGGAATTTCGTATACCCCAGAGTGTAAAAGTGGGGACAATTTGTCCTTGGTTTTACTCACACTGTGAGCAATTTTAGTGGCGGTGCAAAACACGGTTTTTATATTGTGTTTGCGGAGGACCTTGACAATTCAATCTGTGGTGTTGTGAATGTAAGGCAAGTAGGTAGTTCCCTTCACTTCTTCCTTCTGTGAGATTTGCTTGGTCGTTTCTCTGGGAAGTAGGGCTCTATGAATCTGCAAATCGCTGTAACCATTACCCTTAAACGCGATTTTGAGCGTGTCCATCTCCATCTGGATATATGATGGCTCACAAATTCGCCTCGCCCTCTTGGCGAGTGTCGTGAGGATGCCTTGTTTTTGTGCTAGATGGTGGTGAGAATCTGCATGAAGATAGCGATTGTTATTTCGTCTCGGTGTTTTTCCTGGGGTCCATCTGGTGGTGAATGAACGTACCATTTCCACTTATACTTCTATTATAACGTTCCAAATTCAAAAGTGTCATTAAGGAAGCCTTTCTCGTGGACAGTCGAGAATTCTTCTGAGGACACAGAGCACAGTTTTCTGCGAAACGTTAAGAATTTCACCTTATTTTCTTGACACGGCACAAGCCCAAAACCTATAGAATATCATGTCTATAAGTACGGGTCGTGAAAGCATTAATGGAAACATTAAAATCCTCTATGGGAAGGATACTTTGAAGAAGGCTTCAAAATTCAGCAAATTAAGGAGAAAGAAGTCTATTCTTCTTTCTTATTTGTGCTTTTTACTGAGATGCAGGGACCATAACATCATTCCCAACTGTGTGAAGCTAAAGCACACGTTAAATACACCAAAAGCCAGGAAAATATATCAACGCGCTAGCAGGCTCTTGTGATCGAGAGAGTGCATAACACTCGTAGGGAACTGGATTCAGTCTCCCCACAGTTGTTTCGTTTACATCTGCTCTTAAGCAACACTCTCTCGCGGGAATTGTGGTTGACTTTCGACCGCATTACTGCTCTACAGGCTGAACGAAAATTCAAGCAGGTGTCATTCAGAGAGAAATCAAAGTTCCTCCGCCTAGCGCAGAAACAGGCGGTCTCTCGCAAGAACCCGGATGCTAGTAAAACTGTCGTCAGTCTTTCCAAGAAATCCTTGGACGAGAACCAAACGGCAGTTCTAGCTAGGGGTCCTAATTTCGCTGTCGCTCCCTCAAAAATTCCCACTGAGAAGTTACTTACTTCCGTTGAGGCAGCCATCCACAAACTATCTACGAATAGGGCTGAGGAATTAAGACAGAAATGTGTGAGACTCATAAGGTCCGCTGTTGTACCCCCGCTCAATTTAACAAGAGGCAAGAAGAGAGCTCTGAAGGAGCTTAGAGCTGATTCTAAACTGACCATTCTCTCAGCTGATAAGGGTAACGCGACAGTGGTTATGGGCACTGACGAGTATAAGATATCGGCTATATTGTCAGAGCCTGTCTACAGGACGCCACCACTCGTATGTCCAATGTCAATTCCAAAAGAGGAGCTAAACATCTGTCCCCGGGGGACTCTGTGCCACCACTGCCTAAGATCCATAAGAAAGATGTTCCCCTCAGACTATTGTTAGTGCGATAGGTTCTCCTACGTGTGGTCTGGCTAAATACCTAAGCAAATTGCTTCAGCCACACATAGGACGTACTGAATCATACGTCAGGTACTGTTGGTATTTCATCAAACCTTAACCCTTCAACCTAATGCACTTTTGGTGAGTTTCGATGTGGAGTTCTTGTTCACTAAAGTGTCGATTGACTCGATCATGTCTCTCATTGAACACCTGTTCCCTGAGGACATTACTAGGATATTTTATCACTGCATGACGTCCAGCTATTTCTTGTGGGGTGGGAATTTTTACGAACAGACGGACGGAGTGGCTATGGGAAAAACACTTTCACCTGTAGTGGCTAATATCCTTATGGAGCATTTTGAGGAGAAGGCTATTGCTTCGGCGCCCGTCAAGCCTATGATATGGTGGAGGTATGTTGATGATATATTTGTGATCTGGACAGAAGGTCCTGAGAAACTTCATCTATTTCTAAAATACCTAAATCAGCAACATCCTTCAATAAATTCACTATAGAGATGGAGTCGGACGGATGCCTTCCTTACTTGGATGTTCTAGTAAGAAAGAAACCGGACGGCTCCTTAGGACATACCGTCTATCGTAAGCCTTCCCACACAAATCGCTATCTTCATGCAGATTCTCACCACCATCTAGCACAAAAACAAGGCATTCTCACGACACTCGCCAAGAGAGCGAGAAGAATTTGTGAGCCATCACATATCCAGATGGATATGGACACGCTCAAAGTCGCGTTTAAGGGTAATGGTTACAGCGATTTGCAGATTCATAGAGCCCTTCATCCCAGAGAAACGACCAAGCAAATCTCACAGAAGGAAGAAATGAAAGGAACTGCCTACTTGCCTTACATTCACAACACCACAGATTGAATTGTCAAGGTCCTCCGCAAACACAATATAAAAACCGTGTTTGGCACCGCCACTAAAATTGCTCACAGTCTGAGTAAAACTAAGGACAAATTGTCCCCACTCTTACATCCTGGGATATACGAAATTCCCTGTACGTGCGGTAAAGTATACATCGGCCAAACATGCCGGTCCGTTGGTACCCGTATCAAAGAACATGAACGTAATATTCGTCTCAACCATCCTGACAAATCGGCAATAGCTGAGCACGCTCTATTGTCGGGTCATGCTGTCATGTTCCAAGATGCTCGAGCTCTTACCCACACTAGACACTACAGGTCCAGGATTATACGGGAAGCTGTGGAAATACGTAGAAATCCTAACAATTTCAACAGGGACACCGGCTATCAATTAAGTAATACCTGGTTGCCAGCCATAAAGAATTTACGTATGTAGTTCCCTTCCCTGCCCCTTCACTGTTGTTATTTCGTCTCGGTGTTTTTTCCTGGGGTCCATCTGGTGGTGAATGAACGTACCATTTCCACTTATACTTCTATTATAACGTTCCAAATTCAAAAGTGTCATTGTTTAAGGAAGCCTTTCTCGTGGACAGTCGAGAATTCTTCTGAGAACGCAGAGCACAGTTTTCTGCGAAACGTTAAGAAATTCACCTTATTTTCTTGACACGGCACAAGCCTTTTTCTTGCCGTGCGGACAATATGCGAAGGGAGAGTGGCAATGTTTGGTAACTAATCCTCGGTGTCAGTGACGTCATCCTCTTTCTTACCGAGGCCGACGAGAAAGACAGGCCGTGGTCCGTTAAAGTCACGTGACAAGGCCAGTCCCAGCAAAGGTAGAGTGAAGCCGGTTATCACATGTGTTCTTGCGGTGTTATTGCTAGCTTATTGAGGATTGTGGAAGGAAATAACGGAGATTTTGTGTTTATGTGAATATGTTGGTGTTATGCAACAGTTCCTTACATTCACAGTGTTGTGTGCGGAAGTGTAAGTAAGTATTAATTTACAAAAATGTGTATATAACCTCAACGTTGTTCACATCATTCAGCAATGTTGGGCTGCAGTACACGAGTTGGATAAATTACAACACCAGTGCTGAGCATTTAGAGGTAATACATTCATATCCTATTTAATTACAGATATATGAAAATGTAAGTATTAGGTACGATGCTGAAGCCAGGTATGGAGTGGAACAAATTCAAGACTTGTAAATAGCATAAAATATGCCTAGATACCTTCCAGGAAGGTAGCAAAATTTAAGTATTAGATATGATGCTGAAGCCAGGTATGGAGTGGAACAAATATAAGACTTGTAAATACCTTACAATAGGCCTACCTTTCACCCTGAATTCTAAGATATTCCTTACATGAATGTTATTGTAAATATAGGCTTAATTGTACGTTAACCACTTTCAATAGCAACATTTGACTTATCTGAGTGTGCATCTCTTTACGGCAGTAAGATTTTTAGATTTTGTCAACCAAGGCTAGTAAGCTACACTCTATTTAATTTAATGTCTAATTGAATAGTGTGGTTCCAAGATAACTTCCAGGAAGGTAGCAAACTTTTTTCTACGGGCTTTACGCCGCACCGACACAGATAGGTCTTATGGCGACGATGGGATAGGAAAGGCCTAGGAGTTGGAAGGAAGCGGCCGTGGCCTTAATTAAGGTACAGCCCCAGCATTTTCCTGGTGTGAAAATGGGAAACCACGGAAAACCATCTTCAGGGCTGCCGATACTGGGATTCGAACCTACTATCTCCCGGATGCAAGTTCACAGCCGCGCGCCTCTACGCGCACGGCCAACTCGCCCGGTGTTAGCAAAATTTAAGTATTAGGTATGATGCTGAAGCCAGGTATGGAGTGGAACAAATAAGATTTATAGCTTACAATAGACCTATAATAAATAAATAAATAAATAAATAAATAAATAAATAAATAAATAAATAAATAAATACCTTTCACCCTGGATTCTAAGATATTCCTTACATGAATGTTATTGTAAATATAGGCTTAATTGTACATTAACCACTTTCAATAGCAACATTTGACTTAACTGAGTGTGCATCTCTTTACTGCAGGAAGATTTTTAGACTTTATCAACCAAGGCTAGTAAGCTACACTCTATTTGATTTAATTTCTAATTGAATAGTGTAGTTCCAAGGTAACTTCCACGGAGGTAGCAAAATATAACTATTAGATATGATGCTGAAGCCAGGTATGGAGTAGAACAAATGTAAGACTTGTAAATAGCTTACAATGGGCCTACCTTTCACTCTGGATTCAATATTTCTTACATGAATGTTATAGGATTACTTGTACATTAACACTATTGAGTGAGCATGTCTTTACCTCAGTAGTGTTTGTTCAACCGAGGATAGTAAGAGACACTATGTTTCAGTAGTGTTATTTTAGTGGGTTGAAATGCGCTGAAATGCATTTTATTTACCACGCTACGATAGTTTCTCGCGTGAGCCTGGGGATGCATTCTCTACAGTAAGACCGGGCACATTCAGTGTATGACGTGCGCACCGCGGCCTGTCTCGCTTTCTTACGTGAACCAATCACCGTTATGAGCAATGGAGTATGGCGTCTAAAACAGTATTTCTGGTTATAAAAGTAAATGTAGGCCTACTTCTAGGGGCGGGCAAGAGTATTGAACACATCTCCCTTCCACGATCATTTTATGGTAAGCTCCAGTATTTCACAACTTGCCGTTTGGTACTCTCGCACACTCTTCCCTAACGATTGCTTCCAAAGTTCCCAAGTCACGCGGTTGTCTGGCATACACCTTCTCTTTCAAATACCCCCAGAGGAAAAAGTCGAATGGGGTCAAGTTTGGACTTCTCGGTAGCCACTCAATATTTCTGCGACGTCCAATAAGGCGGCCCGGAAAAGCACTGTCAAGAAATTCTCGCGAAATCAATGCAAAATGGGGAGGTGCCCAATCGTGCATAAAGCGCACAATGTCCACTCCGTCCCGGGTTGAAACAATGGGATAAACAAAAGTTTGTAGCATGTTGCAACGGTCTGTCAGGAACATTGGCCCTGACTGCAACGGTGTGCTGCTGATGCTGGTAGCCTACCTACTGTACATTGAAATATGAAATGGCAAGGGCCAGAGTATATAATAGAATTGAAAGCAACCATGTAACATTGTTAATGACAGAAAAATAGTGATATAAAAATAGCGATCTAATAGTGGATCATCCTGTATAGCACAAGAACCACTCACAAGCATGAACTCCAGTATTTCACAAAATAGCAAATAAATCCCGCCCAGGCGCGATAACTTACAGCACAGGATGGAAAATTCCACCTTGCACCGCCTTCTCGACGGGTGTGGCTGTTCGTTCCGTCTTTTCAACCCCACGAAAGAGATCAACAACCAACAAGCGTTCAATGCTCGTGCCGCCATCTCTGGAGTAGTTTGGCAATTAGTAGCACAACCAACAAGGGTTTTCAATGCTCGTGCCGCCATCTCTGGAGTAGTTTGGCAATTAGACAATTAGTAGCAAATACAGTAGAGACAATAGGGAACATGCATGATCCGGGTTTTTAATTAAAAATATGCTAATCTGATTCAAAATTGCATGCAGAATTCAAAAATGTGATCAGAATGTACAAATAATAACTCCAAACATGATAAAAATCTACGAAAATGTCACGTCACGCAAGTACGCGATCTCATTGGCCTGACGTCATCGTACAGGTTGACTGAATTAGCAGACGAAATAACACACAGTGTGCTGTGAGAAGCAGGATACACTTCGCGTATTTCTACTTTACGTTAGTGTCTAGTATGGTTAAATTCGAGGTCTATACATTGGATAATAATCTGAGTGGTATATTTTAGACTTAAAATGAATCCTGCGCAGACAGTGAGGCAGAAAACTTATAAATGGTGTAGAGTTCCGATGTGCAATAGCACATCGCATACCATACCAAACAAATTGTTTATAAACGTTCCAAAGACGCTAAAACTAGGAGAAATGGATTTTGGCGAGCTGGAGAAATGCTGGTGATATATCGGAAAAGTTTACAGTTTATTGTTTTGAAGATTTTAACGTAAGATGAATTTGTTTGAATTTTCAAATCACTTTTCCATGTCAGCTATTCTAGTGGTAAAACTTTAAATTTTAATGTATGATGCTTTATTTAAATGCTTCAATTACATCTTGGAATATGAAAGTAATAAACAGTGCATTAAATAATGCTGATTATTAAAGTATTCTCCAAACCTAACCTATGTTTTGGGTGATCCATGTCAAGATAATAAATCAAAGGGGTTATGAACCATTTTGACAGCTCTAATTCTACCAATATATCTCGGCATGGGACAGTTATGTATGTCTTTATTGAAGAGCTTAATTGGTAAAGAAATTTAGGCTATATCTAAATACTCTATAATGTAACAAAGAATAGGCGTGTACATCATGAAGGGAAACAACGTGAATTTAACAAATGTATAACTCTACACAAAACCAATGCTTGTCTGTTGGGGTCTTATAAGTTAACAATGCTCAATTATAATAATTATCATAATATTAATGAAATAAATAACACAATTGCACACAAGTGAAAATAGTGATGTAGGTGTTTAAAAAATTATCCAACTTAGCCTAAGTTTTAGGTTATACAAGCCAAGTCAATAAACCGAAGGGTAAAAATACCGCGCGAGTTGGCCGTGCGGTTAGGAGCGCGCAGCTGTGAGCTCGCATCCGGGAGATAGTGGGTTTTGAACCCCACTGCCGGCAGCCCTGAAGATGGTTTTCGGTGGTCTCCCATTTTCACACCAGGCAAATGCTGAGGCTGTACCTAAGGCCACGGCCGCTTTGTTCCCATTCCTAGGCCTTTCCTGTCCCATCGTCGCCATAAGACCTATATGTGACGGTGTGACGTAAAGCAAAAAAAAAAGTAAAAGTCACAGCACCCAAAGACATTCCTGTATTGAGCGACTAAAATGTCACCAGGACACTTTTCTTTCCTGATATGCTCAGCTTGTTAAAAGCCAAATGTAATTAATGTTGTTGGCTTCACGCCCCGCTAACTACTTCTACGATTTTCGGAGACGCCGATGTGCAGGAATTTAGTCCTGCAGGAGTTATTTTACGTGCCAGTAAATCTACCGACACGAGGCTGACGTATTTGAGCACCTTCAACTACCACCTGACTGAACCAGGATCGAACCTGCCAAGTTGGGGTCAGAAGGCCAGCACCTCAACAGTCTGAACCACTCAGCCCGACTTGTGAAAACTAGATGAAGTCATATTTATCTTTATCATGTTTAAATTTTTCCCTCCACAAAGATATTTAATTCTCTTTCATGGGCCCCAGAAGTGGGTAGGCCAGTTGTCCCAACCATAAATATATATTTTTTGGGGAATAATAGATTATAGCCCTATAGTACTATGATCTTTCTTTCTTTCCTTCTTTCTTTCTTTCTTAATCAGTTTATCCTTCAGGGTTGGTTTTCTCTCGGACTCAGCGAGGGATTTCACCTCTACCACTTCAAGGGCAGTGTCCTGGAACGTGAGACTTTAAGTATGGTGATGAAACTGGTGAGGAGGGCCATTACCTCACCCAGGCGGCCTCACCTGTTATGCTCAACAGGGGCCTTGTTGGAGGATGGGAGGATCGGAAGGGATAGACAAGGAAGAGGGAAGGAAACGGCCGTGGCCTTAGGTGCCTGGAGGAGAAGTAGGAAAATACGAAAAACCACTTCGAGGATGGCTGAGGTGGGATTCGAAACCCTTCTACTCAGTTGACCTCCCGAGGCTGAGTAGACCCCGTTCCAGCCCTCGTACTATTTGTTTTCAACTTTCATGGCAGAGCCGGGAATCGAAACCGGGCCTCCGGGAGTGGCACACATTAATCACTACACCACAGAAGCGGACTAGTACTATAATGCTACCTATATGTTTATGTTAGTGCTGAAATCCGATTTCTTACTTTACTAATGCTGAAAGCCCGAAAATGTAATGTTATTCTTTAATAGGGGAATCAGTCTAGAAGGAAATGTTGAAAGTGATGTGATATCTATCCAGGTTCGTTGTTATCCTAATACTATGGGTTACAGTACATTGCACGTATATAAAAGACACCACTTACAAACTTACTTGTTATCCGCGAATTTCTGCGGTCACAAAAGTCACTATTTTTCAACAATGATGACATTTACACACGATAGATTGCCTGATTGTGCTGTTTTGAACCTTTCTTCTGTCATTTTGAAGTTATTCGCAATCATGAATAATAAACAATCGGCTTTTAGCAACGGCTGATGCACAACGGCTGGTAGAGCTCCATGCGGTACTGGATAGTGACGTCACAGCGCGCCGCTTACGTCAGAGGCCGTTTCACTCGCCTTCCGGAAAGGCACTATTAAATATTTTTTTAATGGTAGAAAACAAGGCAACATACCACAATGTAATACGTTTCCGTACTATTTCATTGGTGTACTTTTCAAAAAAAATATTTTTGAAAATGATGCATGTTCCCAATTCGCGAAACTCTGCGAGATATCGAGGGACAGCGATTGGAGCTCTTTCTAGCGGAGTGACCTGAGAGTTACTGATTCCGTCATAAGAGCAAGTGCATTTGTTTGTGAAGTTTTTGGGGTTATTTATGTGTTTACATTAAGTTGGCCTAAGTAAATAGTAGCGTGTATTATTCCTTTATATCTCCTGTCAATATGAGTGTAAAGATATGTGCTGCGTTTGGCTGCAACAACTATGAAGTGCAGAAGGATTCGCGGTCTTTCTTTCGTTTCCCTCGTGATAAGAAAATGTAAGTAAATGCTGTGTTTGCATATATATTCTTCCAGTTATAAAGATAATTTTATAGAAGGCCTACTTCCTAAACTTCTGACCTGCGCGACCCATATTTTAACTGGCATATGTACAGTATGTGGCTGGTGGTGTTCCAAGTTACCTCATTTGGAATGCCGTAATGCGCTGTCAAGCACTGAAGAAAATATGGGTGATTTAAGAAATGTGATGATGATGATGATGCAAATTTGCTTTACCCTAATGTAATGGCAAGTATTGCTTATAGGGAAATTTTGAATCTTTTTCGGCTAAATTTATAGATTTTCTTTCTGTTAGTAGGCTTCAAATTAAAAGGAAAATTGTCATCATCATCATCATCATCATCTCCCAACTCCAGTTTCCCGGGTGTGGTGTACAAGCGCTCGCCATCTCCTTCTGTCTTCATACATCTTCTGATCCAGTACATCCTCCCATTTGTATACTCTCTCTTCCACATCTGATCTTACAGTCTCTATCCAACGTTTTCTTGGTCTTCCCTGTGGTCTTCTTCCTACGAGATTAACCTCGAAATATTTTCTGGCAGATCTTTCCCTGTTCATTCTCATTATGTGCCCATACCACTGAAGTCTGCGTTTCTTTATGACACTGATAATAGGAACCTCAATACCAGCTACTTTCCAATTCACTTAATTTCTGATCTTGTCCTTTCTGGTTGTTTGGTTCATGGTTCTAATGAATCTCATTTCAGTTGCTTGGATTCTACTGAAGTCTTTGTTTAGTAGGGTACATGTCTCTAAACTCTACGTGAGGTTTGGTACGAAGTGTGGTACATGATTGTTTTCGCTTTCAGTGGTATTTTGCAGTCCCAGAGGAGATTCCTGACTTGACTGTGGAAGTTCGATGCTTTCTGTGTCCTGCTGAGTATTTCCTGCCTAACGGTGTTGTCTTTCGATATTGTGCTTCCGAGGTATTTGAAGTGGGTAGCTGATTCGATTTTTGCTCCTTCCAGAAATATATTTGAGCTTGTTCCTTTCCTGTTGATGGTCATTTCCACTGTCTTTTATTTTGCTCATCTTCAGTCCAAAATTTTTGAATGTTTTGTTCCATTCATGAAGTTTCTTCTGAACTTCAGCTTCTGTCTCTCCCCACAAAAGCACATCACCAGCAAATACCAGGGCGTTTGTTTCACTGTCCATTTTCTTGATAGATTTGATGACCTTGTCCATTACTATTATGAACAGAAGTGGTGACAGGTCATTTCCTTGTTGGACACTTCTCTTTGTTTCAAACCACTTTGATCGTCCGTTGCCTTTCTGGACACAGCTGTAGTACTTCTGGTATAGCATCTTGACTTTGTCAGTTAAGTACTTTGGCACCTTTAGGTCTCCCAGACATTCCCATATCTCGTTTCGAGGAACACTATCATATGCTTTTACAATGCACTCAAATGCAATCACAAGATTTCTTCCGTATTCCCAGTACTTTTCTGTCAGCATTTTTACTGCAAAGATAAGATCCACAGTACTTCGACCTTTCCTGAACCCGTGTTCTTCTTCCTCAAGCAAAGGTTCCACTATCTTCCTAAGTCTCAGTTCTATGATCTTTTCCAGCAGCTTCGGTGAGTGTGACAACAGCGTGATGCCTCTGTAATTTCCACATCTCCGTCGGTTGGCCTTTTTGAACAGCGGGATGATGACTCCTAAAAGCTCTTAAATGTAAATTGATTAAATCATGTGTGTAACGAATGTGCCGATATTTTTATTGACAAGTGTCCCAATTTGATGTACAAGGCTTTTAAATGAGGAAAAAAAAATCTAGCCGTGACTGTTCAGGCAGGTATGCTAAAGCTAAAAAGTAATGCATAAATGAAAGATCAAGCCCTTCCACAGCAGTCCATTTCACATCTTGATTATATGTCTAATTTCAGTCTTTAAATAATAACCTGTTAAATAATTCTTCATTCATGTATCCAGAATTGCTTTAGCAAGTTTGAAGTTAATATTTTAGCAACACTTTCTTTATAGACGTAATTCCGTAATTTCCGTATATAAATTTCCATTGATATTTGAATTTAGCGCGCCACTTGCGAATTGGCAGTGCCCCGCTCGTTTCTGTCGAGAGCTGTGCGTTTGAATAAACCAAACCCCGCGGCACCACAGCCCTTGAAGGAGCTTGGCCTACCAAGCGACCGCTGTTCAGCCCGAAGGCCTGCAGATTACGAGGTGTCGTGTGGTCAGCACGATTAATCCCCTCAGCCGTTATTCTTGACTTTGTAGACCGGGGCCGCCATCTCACCGTCAGATAGCTCCTCAATTCTAATCACGTAAGCTGAGTGGACCTCGAACCAGCCCTCAGGTCCACGTAAAAATCCCTGACCTGGCCAGGAATCGAACCCGGGGCCTCAGGGTAAGAGGCTCAAAATATGAATACGAACAATGAATATTTATTTTTCGTATGAATACAAGGGATGTAACGCATCAATCGCATGTATGGGCAATTCGCCACCGCTTAATTCAGTATCTGAAGATTGATTTTTATATTGATAAACCTACAGAACACACTTAGACTGTCGTTGTGGAGAGCTTCTTTCGTCAGTAGGAGTACGGTAGTTATTTCTGAAAGAATGTGGGTTTCCCATTTTTTGCGGATGATGTTATTCTGAATAGAGTAATAAATAAGTTACAAGATTGTGAGTAACTGCAAAATGACCTCGATAATGTTGTGAGATGGACAGTAGGCAATGGTATGATGATAAACGGGGTTAAAAGTCAGGTTGTGAGTTTCACAAATAGGAAAAGCCCTCTGAGTTTTAATTACTGCGTTCATGAGGTGAACGTTCCTTTTGAGGATCATTGTAAGTATCTGGGTGTTAATATAAGGAAATATCTTCATTGGGGTAATCACATAAATGGGATTGTAAATAAAGGGTACCGATCTCTGCACATGGTTATGAGGGTGTTTAGGGGTTGCCGTAAGGATATAAAGGAGAGGGCCTATAAGTCTCTGGTAAGACCCCAACTAGAGTATGGTTCCAGTGTATGGGACCCTCACCAGGATTACCTGATTCAAGAACTGGAAAAAATCCAAAGAAAAGCAGCTTGATTTGTTCTGGGCGATTTCCGACAAAAGAGTAGCGTTACAAAAATGTTGCAAAGTTTGAGCTGGGAAGAACTGGGAGAAAGGAAACGAGCTGCTCGACTAAGTGGTATGCTCCGAGCTGTCACCGGAGAGGTGGCGTGGAATGACATTAGTAGACGAATAATTTTGAGTGGCGTCTTTAAAAGTAAGCAAGATTACAATCTATCTATATAAAATAAGAGTTTTGTCTGTGCATTGCTCAGAATTTGAAAAGAATGGTATTTCTGTATCGATCATGTCCACAGTAACAAGAAAATGCAGATTTTACTTTCCCGTAATTTCTGTCTGTCTGTCTCTCTGTCTGTATGTATGTACACGCATCACGAGAAAACGGCTGAAGAGATTTTAATAAAAATCGGTATGTAGAGTCGGGGGGTGAGCCGCTACAATCTAGGCTGTAAATTATTTTATTCACGCTGAGTAAAATGGTAATTTAGGGGAAGGCCTAAAATTCAATTCTCAAATATTTATATTATTAGTGGTCATATCGATAAATACTACATAACTAAAGTTATGTAGAATTCAATTTCTGATCATTTACGTCTTATACATTTTTACCGTACCGGCTATGATAACACAGATATCCATGAATTTGGATTTTTGTTAAGTCCATATCAACGCCGAGCCCCGACAAAATGGGTACACAGAATTTAATGAAAATCGGTATATAGAGTCGGGGAATAAGAAACTACAGTTTAAGCTATAAACAATGTTATTCACCCTGGGTGAGATGGTAGTTAAGGGGAAGGCACCTAAAATTTAATTTTTAAATATCTACCTATGTTCTTGGTCCTATGGAAAAGTACTACATAACAAAAGTTATAGAGAATACAATTTCCGATCATTTGTGTTTTATTCAGTTTTACCGTACCGACTATGATAAGAGTGGTATTTCAGAACCAGAAGACAATTAATAATGTGACGGCCTACAATATCGAAAGCGCGTAACATAGATCAACAATAACATTACACTGACCGTTGTTTGTTGTAATGTTCTTTGTCTCTTATGCTGACATTCAACTCCGATAGATGGGATTACTGCTGCGTACCGAGTATAACAGCCTGACTGAATATTGGCGGGAAATAACTGAGGAGTTAGACAACTTTCTTCTTTAGCATGCCAATCCTCTGGTTCATACATTTTCTGATACTGCTGGTACGTAACACACTGGTTTATCATAGTATGCCAGCTATTCGACACCTACTCTGACGCGCTGTTTTGAATGAGCAGTGTGCGCACTTAAGTCATCAGAGGTTAAGTTAGTAGTAGGAGGAGTAGTAGTATGAACTGGTCTGGAGTTACAATTTAGCCCTATTCCGAATTATAGTACCACAATTCATCAAATAACTCAAAATTCAACCCTGAAAAGAGCCGTTTCTTATGTAAAGCTTCTTCTTCTTCACTTTCATTAAATCTACATTAATTTTATTCCAAATTAGCAGCGAAGATGTGGTTTCTTCTCTGGCTTGGAGGAAAAATTGCTTCCACGTCAGATAGTTTTTTCCCCCGCCATTATAGTGAATTGAGATTTTCCGACTCATCGGGTACTCCCAGGAAGTCGATAAGTAAACTGGCATAGTTTTTGCCCTGGGACTATCCACTATTTGAACACCCCCCCCCTCCCGCCGAAAAAAGGACGAAGATTATTCATGGATCACGGATGTCTGCGTCTTGGTCATTCCAGCTCTGTAGCTTTGCACTGTTAGTTCGGCAGCATAGTACTGTTCGTTAAAAGTGAAAAAATGTGTGGTTTTTCATTTGATCGAGTATTTCATATGAAGGCATTGCTTTTAATCGCGCCATTCCTACCGACGTCATTGTAATGACCCATGTTCATTTCAGTTGGAAAAACCACTAAGAGAGTCTTTCTGAGAATCTGTAAAGGCAGGCAGAGAGTGAGTGTCTGCCATTATAATGAAAACCCCCAACCTGATTGTGACTGACGGTAGGCAAGGTGGCCTACCATTACACTGAAAATTCCCTAACCCAGTCTTGATATGAGAAAAGACGTTGGTGACTTGCCCGTCGTGTTTCTGGGCAATGTTAAGAGCTATGCAACTTAATACAATCTTGCTCAGAACGTGTGCACTACCTAGCCTAGAATTCCGTAGCGAAGTACGGGTACATCAGCTAGTATGAAGATAAAGTTGGAATTCAAGAGGACAAACCGGGGCAAATATTCGTTTATAGGAAGGGGAGTAAGGGATTGGAATAACTTACCAAGAGAGACGTTTAATAAATTTCCAATCTCATTGAAATCATTTAAGAAAAGGCTAGGAAAACAACAGATAGGGAATCTGCCACCTGCGCGACTGCCCTAAATGCAGATCAGTAGTGACTGATAACCATCCCTTGCTGCCACTCGCAACAATGAACAAGGCTTTTGAAGTAATTAGCCGGTTCTGAGAACCCGATAGTCTATAAGAAAGACATCCTCCTTATCTAAACACTAAATACTGAAGTCTCGAGCCTCGGCAGTCAGTGTAGGTAAGTAGACTTACGATGAATGGTTGAGTTGGTCCTAGGAAGGAGATTGTTGTGACGATCAGCGTGTTTTGATTGGGATGTGAATTTCCTGTGTACCATACAACTTTATTATTTTAATTCCTTCTGATTTGAAAACTTATTATTGTTACCGGTACTATTATTATCATCATCGCCGTTGTAGTTCCTTGTACTACGAAATAAACTTGTAACTTTCCTTATCAGGAAAGGAGGGGTCCACGGGGCCCGAGCTTCTTACCGCCACTTCAAAACCTGTTGATGAAGAATGAATATGAATACAAAATAATCAGCGGATCCAACTCATAATATTAAAAATAATTCCAAATCAATCCACTGACTGGAATTCAAAAACGATTAATTATTATGTGCTTAAAACATTCAGTGGATCCGACGTTCCGAAAAAACGAACTTAAAACAATGACCAACGGGCTCTTCCAAAGGATGCTTGTTGTCCAGGTCTGGCGCCTCAACCGTCTGAGCCACTCAATCCGGCTCTCCCACATCAACCCAGGGGGACGTCCGATGAAGAGGTGTCGTGACAATACAAGAAAGGAAGATTATGATGATCAGAATAGCAATGAAGAATGTATGCATATGAACACAACAAGTCAGGCTAAGACAAAAAGAGTGAGCAAGAAATTCATAGCACAAGAGAGGTGTTTTATGGGCTTCTACAAGATCAAAACTACACAGCATTTCCTCAACTCTTTCTTCCAGACTGTGTTTCCAGTAGTGTTCAGGCACCTTAACGCGTACAACAAGATCTTTCTTTTTTAATCTGTTTACCCTCCAGGGTTGGTTTTCCCTCGGACTCAGCGAGGAGGAGGACCAGTACCTCGCCTGCTATGCTACCATCCCGTCATTCGCCTAGAGAAGTGGCAAACCACGGAAAACCACTTCGAGGGTGGCTGAGGAGAGAATGGACGCTCCTCCTCTACTCAGTTCACCTTCCAAGGCTGAGTGGACTCCCTTCCAGCCCTCGTACCATTTCTATTTAAATTTTGTGACAGAGCCGGGAATTGAACCCGAGCCTGCGGGGGTGGCAGCTAACTATACCACAGAGGCGGACTAACCTAAGAAAGTCCGTAACCAAACAGGGTAAATAGCGCAGTGCTGGGCGCTTTACTTGATAGTGCGTGCTTGATACTTTCCCGAGTTGGCCCTGCATCCGGGAGATCCCACTGTCGGCAGCCCTGAAGATGGTTTTCCGTGGTTTCCCATTTTCCTATCTGGGGCTGTACCTTAAATAAGGACGCAGCCGCTTCCTTCCCACTTCTAGCCCTTTCCTATCCCATCGTCGCCATAAGACCTATGTGTGTCGGTGCGACTTAAAGCCACTAGCGACGACCGATGGACACTTTTCCGAGAATAGTGAAATAAGTCACGTTTTATTGTTGATTTGTAAAATACTAGGGACAATCAGATCAGTCGGGTGGCAGCACACGACTCCCTCTTGTCTCGTCATGCCCATACGAAAGAAATGTTACTGTGGACACCTCAATAATGTTCGCTGCTTCAGCCTCGTGGAGCTGACCCGTTCTCATTTCACTGCCCCTTATGGGTTCGTGTTCCGTTCATGTCTGTCTCAATTTGTCTCGTCTGAAATGTTAAAACAATCAAAATAGGGACCATTAAGCCTTTTGTCGATAAATTTCAATTGGACTTGAAAGTAAGGTAGCACCGATATTGTTTAGTTCAATGAACAGTTATTGAGTCGCGAACTTCACTGAAATTTATTGTTTCAACGTCAGTTTTCTGTGAACCGTGTTGTTTGTATCAAGGAAAAAATAAAATACTTTCGTTATTCCTTCACTTGAACTTTTGCGGCTATCTCCGAGAGACTCGCAATTTCAAAGACCTTTTAATTTCCCGATATAGCGGCATGACCTTGTTTCTCACTGTTTGGAATGAATGGCTAAACGGAGGTTAAAGGTAGCGCCAGACCCAAGCTCTGATGGGCTTGGACATAAAGATCCAAGTGGGATACAGTTTTTCCTGGTACGCATGAGTAAACCTCACGGCCAAATATTTCGACTCCGTAACGGGGAATAGAATACACGTCCTGTACAGTAGCGGTACTATCACAAAAAGAGAACGGATACTGTGTTTCACCTCCGCGACAGATGCAATCAGAGCTTGACTTTCTGTCTGTTTATTTCTCCGTCAGATTTACGAGTTACTTTCAAGATTCCTCTGTTATCCCAGGACGCAGAAAGTCTCTTTCACCTCTCCCAGACCGGTTCGGTAGTCTGACCACACCTTGACATTGACAGCGAAAGTCGCTCTCGTTCTGGCGATCAGCTCGCAGTTCAGATTCTGTAAGAGAGAATTTAACCCTCGGTCTGACTTCGCCGTACGGCAGTGAAGACAGGGTGGACTCAAGATATCTTACAAGTTCGAAGTAACAGGAGTCAGTCCAGGTACTGCCAATGGCAGGAGGGTGCTGTTAATGAAGAGATAAAGGCTCCATGGAGCTGTGAGGTGAATGGAGGATACGAGCAGGCGATGGCTGTGCCTGGCCACTTGTCAAGCGCCTCACCTCTCTTGGTCAAGTCTTGTTATTTTCCGAACCAGGAAATATTAGGTTTACAAGGTGTAGGGAGTCTCATTTTCACGCCCTTGGTGATGCTTGTCTTTCTTTGGCCGATGCCTTCATTTTTCGAAATGCCGGCCTCCTTCCAATTTTACCCTCTGATTAATGTTAATAGAGGATGGTTGTCCACTTGTCCTTCCTCTCAAACCAATCACCACCACCACCACCACTACTACTATTACTAAGGGGACTCGAATAAGCTAACTACGTAAACTTGACGCTCCAATGACAATGCACTTGTACAGTGGTGATGGATACTAACCACAAAAGTAGACGCTACAAGTAAATACGACCACAGCGTGATTTGGAAACATCTTTTCGACGAAGAATATACCGCATTCATCCTCCCGAACATAGACATAGCAGGATCTGACACATTACTCAGATTTGAAGACATCGAAATGAACAAGAGGGAGAAAGGACCAAACGTTAAAATACGTTTGAGCGGATTTACAATCGGGCCATTGAGTTTCAAAATACGACAGGTCGAATTTCACCCTTCTTTCAAAAGTATTCCTTTGATAAATCTGAACTGAACTTGATAGTAAGATAAGTATAGGAAGAACTTAAAACTATTTGTACAAAGTGGAAAGGAAACAAAAAACTCTTATCGACATATTCCCAGAGAGAGATTTATTAAAGGTCAGAAATCTCGTTAGACTTGGCTCCCAAAGGCTCACTGACATCACCTCTAGATGATGCTGCTGCTGCACAGTCAGTCAAATGTTTCAAGAGTGCTTTGTCTCTTCGTAAATGTTGAGAAAAACCGAAGTACTCGCTCCTGGGGCCTATTCCACGAACTTCGCAACTTTGCACTTTGCACTTTTCAGTTCAGATGTTGTTCCACCATCACTTTTCAAATTTAGCTTGCAAAGTGAAAAGTTAGGAATCTTTTCACTTTTCAAGCCTGTTATGTTCCTCCATTGGTACAGAAATGCAAAGTGCAAACTAAAAAAGTGAAAAGTTTTCAGAAATTTTGCAAAGAGATGATTCACTTTTCAGTTGTTAATTAACAAGTATGTACACTAGTTTCTCGGCCTAGAATTTGGTTTTGGATATAAACATGTTACCACGAGAGCTTTTGTTATCATCAAGTGAGGACAGTGATGAATCCAACAAGAGAACATACAAAGACAGGATTAATTTTCATAATCTCTCTTCGACGGAATTTCGCGAGTGTTTTCGTGTTACGCCATTACAGACTTACTATATTCTAGAAATGATTGGTCATTTATTGAAACCTGCAACAAAAAGAAGTCAATCCCTTTCCGAAAAGGAACAAATTCTGATATGCTTACATTGGTGTGGCAGCAATGCATGGGACATCAAAATCAACTGTTTGCAGAACTGTTACTAAAGTCGTAGATGCTATAGTACGTTGGCCTGATAATCCACATAATATAGCGACGGAATTTCTAATGAAGGGTGGCTTTCCTTCTGTGTGTTGGTGGTATTCTCGTTAATACTGAGCACGAGGAGACATGGGCATGGTGATTAGTGGCGCAGACTTGACCTTCTACATTGTCTATACAATAACAAATAATTAACTTTAACACAATTCAACACCATCTTCAAACCTATAAGCAAGGAAACTACATAACAACATAGAACAAAACACTGTCTTTCTTCTGCTGGAAATCGATTATTCGCAAAAGGTATAATTCGCGTTCTCCATATTCTCCCAACTTGCAAAAGCAGTTTTGCAACACATCGACAACTGAAAATTATACTCTTACACTTCACTCATAGATGTGAACCACTATAAGTCTAGTTTCTTGAGTGGTCAGCGAGTCTTGAATTCACTCCTGGAGTCACTACTGGCAACATCTTCGTTGTTTATTGTTTCTCCTGTTCGGTATTGTGAAGCATTGGTAAAATCTTTCTTCTCAAGACAGTTTATCTCTAGAGGATAAAGTCTTTGTACTGGACACCAGTTGCTGTCTTAGTCCTGCCCAGACGAGTCACATTGTCTCTTCCAAGTAACAGCCCCACCAGGACCAGTTGATTCGCTTCTTGTCGTCGCTCCCCACCAACACGATGATAAAAGAAATGAATTAGGAATGACTGTTCACCTTTGCGTAGGTTTTATTAAACAAATCTCAGCATATAGGTATGAGACTATGTTATGTAATACGTGAACGAGGTTAACAATAAGTCAAAGAGCATTAAACATCCAAAGAGTTCTCATTAGATACATTACGTATAACTAACTTCCATAGAAGTTATATCATCACATTCACCCCCCTCCTCAGAATTGAACAAAGTCCTTCAGATAAGCTGGAGGATGCGGGATGCGACTGCTGCGACGTAGTGGCGTTTCGTCTTGAGTACGAATCGCGATTCGAAGTGGACTATCAGGAGTTACAGGGATATTGACCTGAGTGGCAGGGCTCCCTTCATTGGAAATCTCATGACCCGCGGTGGATTCACTAGGGAGTGGCGCTGGTCCATCATTCGCTGTGGGAGTGTCTTCTCCTCTCGGTGCCAGGTGCCTAGTAGATACTGTAGACTCTCGGCCGTCAGGATACCGGATTAGGGCATAATCATGATTACCATTTAGGAGGGTAACTTCTTCAATCAGTGGTTCAAATTTAGATTGGCGATTGAAGCGACGGAGTAGCACAGTTCCAGGTTTCAGTAGCCATGTAGGAGTGGAGTAGCCATTGCTACTGCGTCGTGGGTGGCCAAACATGCGCTCGTGAGGAGTAGCATTTGTGGCTGTGCAGAGTAGAGACCGAATGGCGTGAAGCGCTTCTTGAAGTACGGATTCCCACTCGGTGATTGACAAACTTTTATCTTTAAGGGCAAGTTGAATTGTTCTCCAGATTGTCCCATTAAAGCGTTCAACCTGGCCGTTACCCTGTGGATTGTAAGGTGTAGTGCGGCTGGTGGCCACTCCAAACGAAGCGAGAAAGTTCTTGAGATCCTGACACATAAATGATGAGCCTCGATCCGTATGTATGTAGGATGGGGGTCCAAATATGCTGAAAAGTTGAGTTAGGCAGGAGATGACTGTCGAGGAACTCGTGTCACGACAAGCGAAAGCAAAGGGGAAACGAGAAAATTCGTCAATTACGGTGAGAATGTAGCGATTTCGAGTCTTAGTAGGCAACGGTCCTTTGAAGTCCAGATTTAAACGTTCAAAAGGGGCTGTGGCCTTGATGTCTGAAACACTGAGGTTTTACTTCCGCGCACGTCCTGCATGCAGATGTGACACGCCGGATATCTTCTATTGAGAAGGGAAGATTTTTAAACCGTATCCAATGACCCATTCTTGTGATTCCTGGGTGACAAAGAGATTGATGAAGAGACAGTAGTTTTTCATAATCTGTATTATGATTGATGGAACCGACTCTCGAGAGTGCATCAGCAGTTTGGTTATGGTTGCCTGGTCGATATACAATGTCATACGAATAAGGGGATAGTTCCAAACGCCAGCGCATTATCTTCTCATTCTTTATTTTCCCGGGATGTTTTGAATCAAACATGAAAGTTACAGAGCGCTGGTCAGTGATAAGGTGGAAATGACGGCCCATGAGGAAGTGTCTCCATTTACGAATGGCTTCCACAATAGCATAGGCTTCCTTTTCGATTGCTGAATGGTGGCGCTCAGAACTTGAGAGCGTTCGAGAGAAAAATGCAACAGGGCGTTTATTTTGGGAGAGGGTAGCAGCAATAGTAGAATCTGATGCATCAGTCTCGACTGTGAACGGGGCATTGTTGTCTATGCTACCAAGAGCGGCATTTTCTATAGCAGACTTGATATCTTCAAAAGCTTTAACAGCAGTGGCAGATAGAGGTAGTGAGGCTTGACACAGAGGTTGAGTTTTTGCTGAAAAATTAGACACGAAGGGCGAATAATGTGAGAACATGCCAAGCGCTCTCCTAAGAGACTGGTGGTCACATGGAATTGGATAATCTCTGAGCGGCTTCAATCGATCAGGATCAGGCCTAATAGTCTTGTTACTGATTGTATATCCCAAGAGTCTGATGCATTTTTGTGAGAAGTAGCTTTTCTCAGAGTTGATTGTTAGATTATACTTGAAGGCCGCTTTAAGGAATTTATCGAGGTTCACATCGTGTTCATCTTGGTTTGCTCCACATATTGTGACATCATCTAGGTAAGCGTAGGTATCTGTAAGACCTTCAGCTTGAATGATCTCATCAATTACTCTCTGGAATGCTGATACTCCGTTTGTCACACCGAATGGTATTCTGGTGAACTGGAACAATTTTCCACAAGCCTCGAAAGCGGTAAAGGGGCGATCGTGCTCAGGGATGGGTACCTGATGGTAAGCACTGCGTAAATCAACGGTACTGAAAACTTTATATCTTGCCACCTGTGTAATTATATCGTTGATTTGTGGCAGGGGGTATGCATCCAAAAGGGTGAACTTATTAATAGTCCGAGAATAATCGACTACCATGCGACGTTTGTGATTAGATGTCGATACGACATGAACCTGAGCTCTCCAAGGAGAAATACTACTCTCAATTACACCTTCCTTCAGTAGTTTTTCAATTTCAGCTGCAATGAACTGCGAATCACTATCAGAATAGCGACGAGATTTAACAACTATAGGTTTACAATCAGGCGATAAGTTAGAAAATAGTACAGCAGGCTTAACTTTGGCTGCCGCTAGTCCACAAATATGGAGAGGGGCTTTAGAACCTCCGAAATCGAACTGGACAGAGGAGTGCATCTTCATTAAGTCACGACCAATTATCAGATCACAACAGAGGTTAGGCAGGACTGACAATACTATTTTTGAACAATGGTGTCCACACATTTTAATATCTACGGTACATTGACCAATGATTGTAGCTTTATGTGTGGTAGAAGCAAGACCCACTTCTACAGAGGTAGGATGAATTTTTAAATTCAGTTCTCGAGCAATGCGATTGTCTATAAAGCTCAGATCGCTACCAGAGTCGAGCATGCCCGAAATAGAATGTCCGTTAATTATCACGCCTGTCTTAACCTTAGATATTTGAGAAGATATGGAGCATGAAGTGATGACTGACAATGGGGCAGATTGTTTTAATTTGCTAGTTTTAACCGAGGTAGACCTGCAAACTGCAGCCCAGTGTCCACGTTTTCCACAGGAATTGCAAACGGAATATTTGGCAGGGCATTTGCTCCTGTGATGCCACAAGAGTTGCATTTAGGGAGCGATGTTGCCGCTGTGGAATCAGGAGTAATGACATTTTCCTCAACTGGAGAGTGATTATTTACCTTTCGACACATGTCATCTGTATTTCCAATACTGTTAATTGCGGGTGAAGCATTGTCGTATAAGTGAGAATGCAATTGGGCCTGTTCTAAAGACCGTGCCTGAGTGTAAGCATCCGAAAGGGTAAGAGTCGTGTTCTCTAATAAGCGTTGGCGAATAACAGGACTGACTAATCCTCTGATAAACGCATCTCGTATGCAGTCGTCACAATTACTTTCAGCAGTCACAGCTTTAAACTGGCAATCTCTGCTGAGAATTCTTAGCGATTCTAGATAGCGGTCGATTGATTCATTAGGTTGTTGCCGCCGAGTAAATAGTTGATGTCTAGCGAATATTTCGTTTACCGGCTTGACATATAAGTTCTTAAGAATAGATATTGCATCATTATAAGAACGGCAACGACTTACGCGTTTGTAGACTGCAGGAGATATATAGTTTATTAGCAGACGGAGCTTTTGCTCTTCTGTAGCATCCGGAAATTCTCTTAGGAAGTTTTGAAATGTTTGGGACCAATCATTCCAGCGAGTTGTAGCTGTTGACGAATCTGGATCCATGTCGAGTATAGTTGGTTTCAGGTGGTGTTGCATTAGATCTGTTTAATAAATTGATAAAAGAAATGAATTAGGAATGACTGTTCACCTTTGCGTAGGTTTTATTAAACAAATCTCAGCATATAGGTATGAGACTATGTTATGTAATACGTGAACGAGGTTAACAATAAGTCAAAGAGCATTAAACACCCAAAGAGTTCTCATTAGATACATTACGTATAACTAACTTCCATAGAAGTTATATCATCGCATACGATGTCTCCAACTTGGAGGGATCCCCGTTGCTTTTGGCTCCGTAACTGAAGAAATCCCAAGTATTCCTTTTTGAAGCGCTTTCTAAGGCTCTCTCGAACAGCTTGTAGATAACGCCATCTGTCGTTCAAACTGCAAGATTGAACTTGGTCCAAGTCGGTTAAATCATTACCCTCTAGATTCTGTAGGAACATGAAAGGGCGTAGTGGGTTCAGTTCATCTTCTTCAGAAACATAAGTTAGAGGTCGGTTGTTCATCAAATTCTCACAATCGCACAAACGAGTGCACATTTCTTCATAATTTAGACAAGCCTTGCCCAAAGTACGGCGTAGCAAATCCTTTAAAATCCGAATAAGTCTTTCCCAGAATCCTCCCCACCAGGCTGCCGTGGGAGGGTTCAGCTTCCAGGTAATTTTTAGAAGATCACATGTCTTCTCTATTTCAGTCCAGTCCAATTATTCCAGCGCCCTACGCAGTTCTGGAAATTCGTCCCATTGTCAGAATAAATGGTATTCACTCTTCCTCTTCTTGCCACAAATCTGCGTAGAGCTTGGACATAAGCTACCGTACTAAGTGAAGTGATCAACTCTAGATGCACAGCCCGATAAACTGCACAAGTGAAAATAACAATCCATCCCTTTTCTGCACCTCGTAGAAATACAGGGCCTGCTAGGTCTGTACCAGTGATCTGGAAGGTACTCGATGCTTTAATTCGATCCTCTGGTAATGGAGAGAAAGGTACTTCCAAAGCTTTAGCAGAGTTACGACGACAGATTACACATCTCCGAACAACTGCTGCCACCGTTCTTCTTCCTCTAAGAATCCAAACCCTTTGTGTCCCAGCATGATTATGAAAATAATGAAACTGTTCAATCATCCTTTCAACCATTACATGTCTTGATGGAAGTACAATTGGATAGGTATATTCTGGAGTGTCAACAGAATCAACAACTATTGATTTCGTGCGAAGAATTCCTTTGTTATCTGTGAACACCTGCAGATTCTTCAATTGCTCCTTTCTTTCTTCTTCATAAAGAGTTTCACAGCTTCTTCTCAGCATAGAGAAATTCTTCACTACCAATTTATTTAGATAGATGATCCCTATCATTACACCGTCTGACTCTCAAAATCCAAGCAATAGTCCTAACGAGTTTAGTGTATCCAGAGAATCGTGAACTTAATTGCGGTAAGATCGTTCTCACAACAGTGATCCTGGCAGTTACAACTGTTTTTCTTCTTTCTCTGTTGACTTCTTCCCATACTGGTTCAAGACGGTTAGAGACCCATTCTTCCTCTTTACTTTTAAGCCAAGAGGGGCCCTCCCACCATCGGGATCTCCAAAGCTGTGCAGGTGAACATCCTCTAGACAGCAAGTCTGCTGGGCTGAGACTGCCCGGAACGTGCCAACATGAATCAGCCTTACTGTACTCGTGAATCTCCTTTACCCGATTCTCTACAAACACAGACCAATGTCCTTTGTTTTCTATCCAGGATAAGACTACTGTTGAATCGGACCAAAACACTGTGTGTATACTATCCCTATGTAGGCATCGCAGGCTCAACCGAGACATCCTAACTCCAAGAAGCGCAGCCATCAGTTCGAGACGAGGTAGTGTTAGTTCCTTGAGAGGTGCCACTCCAGATTTAGCCATCAGAAGGCTCAGTTTGATTTCATTTTCATCTTCTGTCCTCAGAAATATACAACAACCAAGCGCCCGTCAACAAATACATGCAATGAGCTGTTGTCATTCAGGAAAATCCTTCCAGGTATCCGGCAGTCATGTAGGCATTGTAGCTGCTGGTTCCATTGATGGAATTCTTCACAAATATCTTCTGGTAAAACCTCATCCCATCCTATCTTCTTTTGCCACGTCTTCTGTAGAATGAGTTTGGGAATAAGGGTGACTGGGGCCGAAAATCCAACCGGATCAAATATTTTCTGCACACTGGAGAGTACCACCCTTCGGGTTACCAAACCTGTAGTTGGGTTGAAGTTGCATCCAAGTTCATCTACGTCACAAAACCATCGAAGTGGTAAGACATTTTCAGTTGTGCCAACATTACAATCTGAGGAATTCACCCATCCCCTCAAATTGAAACCTGCAGAGGACATCAACACTTGTGCCTTTAAAATAAATGGCCCAATCTCTTCTTTTGAAACAACTCCAGTAAGACAATTGTCCATATAAAATGCATATTTCAATTTATTAGCTACTTCCTTCAAATGAGTTGGGGCACCATCCAGAAGGTGGTTCAGTACTGAAACCAATGAAAAGGGACTGGAACAGACCCCCAAAACCACCCTACAATGTATAAAAGTAGCGACCTTACCCTTATCCCACCAAAGAAAACGAAGCATATCTCTATCTTCAGGATCAATTATAATTTGCAGGAAGGCCTTCTCTATATCAGCAATTAGACCTATAGGGCAGGATCGGAAATTGGTGAGTACGGATGGAACAAGGTCAATGAGGTTTGGTCCAGGTTCGAGGCACTTATTTAAAGAATTACCATTTCTGTCCTTGTTGGAAGCATCAAACACTGGCCTAAATTTTGTAATACCACTGTCTTTCAGCACAGCTCGGTGAGGCAGATAATGCTTAGGTCCATCCGAAACCTCGTTTTTCAACGCCTTCAATGATCCCCTTACTTTCCCATTCTTGAAGTATTCAACAATCGTTTCCCAGTAACTTCACGATTTGATTCCAGAGAAGCACAATCGTCAATCCAAGGCAGTTTAACAATGTAGCGTTCAGATGCTGCTTCTCTCTTCACAGTCTTATCGAAGACCATCTTGACCTGTTGTTCCCTCTCTTCCTTTTTGATCTGTTCGCCAGGATCGTTTATACCCATAGCTTCAATTTCCCACAAATCCGCTACTCTTGTTGATTGAGTAAATGTAAGTAGAGTGTAAGACGAGGCAGTTGGTGAGGTGGTCTCAGAAGGGCCCATAAGTGTCCACTCCAAACAAGTTCTCACAACCACCAGATTCTTGTATTCATGCACAAAGTCTGGCGTGATTATCTGAGCCCAGACATCAGCTCCTAACAATACCTGTATGTCACTAGCACTGTTATCATCACACTGTCTAACATCAGTAAGTTCAACTCCCTTATCCTTCAGTAAATTAAACAAGTCAGCATCAACTAGGGGAGCACTAACACAAATACAATCAGAGCCTAACACAGTAACCTCATATTTGCTTTCCTCGTTCATACCCAACAGGGATATCTGATAGGACTCGAAGCTAACAGGTGCTGTTTTCCAACCTCCAAATAATTCTTGACTTGGGGTTACCTTTCCTGTTCGTTCCAACTCTAAGACTTCTTAATGTAGCTTTTCTGCGATCCACTGTCGCAAAGAACTCTCACGCTGTGAGTGGATTCACCAACAACTAGCTTAGCAACTAAAGTCTGCAGATAGGTCACTTGTTCTTCGTTACTACCTGCTATCATGCTAACTGTCTTTGAAACTGAATTATCAGGTTCATCTAAGGCTGTCTTCGCACACATCAAAGCGTAATGTTTTCCTCTGCAAAATGGACACTTCACAAACATCTTACACTTAGCACTGACATGTCCCTGTCGTAGACACCTAAAACAAGCTCCCTTTTTCTTTAACATCCCTTGGCATTCCTCTAGAGAACAATCAATAGCTACAGCACAGTCTTGAGAAGGATATGTGGTTCTGCTACAAAACACGCATGCTATTTCTCTGTTGTTCTTGTTTCCCTTAATAACCGAAACATCCTCTACTGAAACTAAAGCAGCTGCTGAAGGCACTTCATTCTTAATCTTGATTTTATCATCTTGCTCAACACGATCTACCCTCTCATCAGTTTCAAAAGAACCTTGCCTTAGCTTAAGTCCTTCCTCCCCTTCAACCTCAGTCTTTAAGAAAGCTAACAGTTCTGTCAAGCAACAGTCAGGTTCCTTGGTGGACGTTTCTTTCGAGACACGGTACCTGTCCCAGGTTTTAAACATAACCTCTGGTAAGGCACTCTCCACAAGGGGAAATAACATTGCTGCGTATTTCTCCTTTGTCACTCCTAATGAGTCAAGCGCTCTCAACTGTCCCTCCAGACTGCCATAGAGTTGTGCTATGGATCTTAAGCTGTCTTTCTTTAACACCAAGGATTAAAATTTGTCTAACATAGTATTCAATAAGTAACTCATTCTTCCATACCTAGACTTCAACGAATCTATAGCCTTTTTATAGTTTTCCTTGGAAGGAGGAAAGTTTTCTACCAGTTTCTGAGCAGGTGAACGAGGTTCCATACATTGAATCAAATAAACAAATTTGTCTTCATCTTTAAGGCTGCCATCTTCATGTATTTTAGTAAATTGCGCCCAAAACCCAATCCAACCTCTCACATTCCCATCAAACCTTTTGAGCTCTAGTTTTGGTAGTCTTAATAATCTCTGTTTGGAAGAACGTGAACAGTTACTATTGACTTCCGAAAGAGCTTGATCTGCAACTTGTAAGGCCTGTACCTTCCCTCTAACCTTGAAAAAATTCAGTTCGTACTCACTACAATTGTCGATCTCTGTTTCAAGCACGATGTCTTCTAGATTTTCTCTTTGCAGCAGTTCATTGTAGACTTAATCATCAATACACTTTAACTTCTCGTATCTTTCCACAAGAGAAGCAAACCTGCTACGTGTGAGAAACCAGTAATATGTGTTCTTTGTGTTGTTTACCTCCTTGAACTTGGTTATGTATTCTTTGGAAATGGAGAACTCTGGGAGTGTGTAAAAAGAAAATGGTGTGATTGTTTGTGGTTTGTAGATGTCTGGAGAATTAAATCTCGTGTGAAAGTATGTTCTGTGTTTAGAACTGTGTTTACATGTATAGATGACGTTCTGTAGTTTTTAATGTTGGTGCAAGGATCTGTGACACGGGTAGTGCGCGGGTGTCTAGCCCAACATTTAATTTGGTGACCCCGACGTGATAAGTATAACTGTACGTGCCACAATGGAGAATTTGTGTAAGAAACGGAAACCTGTGAAGATATCATTCACGAAAACTTCCCGACTTTTACTAGATGAGCTAAATAAAGACGCGATAAATGACGAAGATGTTAGGTTAATGTCCGTAAAATTTGAACGGTTATTTCAAGAACTTTCGATCTTAGATGAGCAAATACTGGACTTGATTTTGCAGGAAGAAGGGAGTGATAAGAAATATGAAGATGAGTATACCAATATTGAAGAATATAGAGATAAAACGGACGCTGTGAGATTCAAAATAGAAGCACACACTCAGAGGTTAGGTGTAACCTAAGAAAATGATAGGTTTGAAATGGCATGTTCTGTTGATTCACATAAAAAGAAGATTAAATTACCAAAAATAGAGTTGGTTACATTTAGCGGTGACATAAAGGACTGGCTTTCCTTTTGGAGTCAGTTTCGCAGAATTCATGAATATGAAGACATAGCAGCAGAAGACAAATTCCAGTACCTGATCCAGGCGACAGTTCCAGGAACAAGAGCACGAGAGATCATCGACAACTATCCACCGACTGCAGAAAACTATCAGAAGGCTGTGGACGGACTGACTGAAAGATTTGGTAAGAAGGAGTTGCTGACAGAGTTCTACATCAGAGAGCTCCTAGGTTTGGTCATAAAAAATGGCACCAGTGTGAAAGGTAAGGAACTTACTTTACAACTGTACGATAAACTTGAGTGTTACTTAAGAGCGCTGGAATCCATTGAAGTGACTTTTGACAAGCATGCGGCAATTTTGTTTCCACTTGTTGAATCAAGCATTCCAGAGGAGCTTCTGAGGATCTGGATGAGGAGTAGTTCAAGTGTGACTCAGGCAAGTGATTACAGTGAAAAATTGAAGATGTTGCTAGAATTTATAAAGGCTGAGGTGGAAGGAGAGGAGAGGATAATGTTAGCTAAAACTGGGTTTAAATTGACTCATAGATCAGGTAAAACCTCCAATGAAAGAAAAGATTCAGAGGATGAAAGTGTACCTACTGCATATAATCTGTTGACTGGTGAAAAACAGAATACACGATCAAATGTTTGTGTATTTTGTGAGAAGTTTCATGAGAGTAAGGAGTGTTTTAAAGCCCAAAGGATGTCTCTCAGAGAAAAGACAGACTTGTTAAAATCTAAACGGGCTTGTTTCACATGTTTAAAACCCGGACACAGGTCTGTAAGGTGTAAATCCTCACTAAAATATTTGATCTGTGGGAAAAAAACATTATCCGATAATGTGTTCTGACCTGCCTAGAAATAACGAGAAACCAATATTGTCTGAAGAGAGAACACGAGTGTCGTTGGTGCAAACCAGACGTCCTGTTGCAGACTCTAATGGTAGTTATCACAGCTAAGGGTGGTCAACGTGTGGTGGTGCTGGTGATTATTGTTTTAAGAGGAAAAACAACTAGGCAACCATCCTCTATTAACACTAATCAGAAGGAAAAAATTGAAGGGATCCGACACTTCGAAAAATGAAGATATCGGTCAAAGGAAGACAAGGGCCACGAAGGGCGTGAAAATGAAAGACTCCCTAGCCCTCGCAAACCTAATAGCATCGGGGTCGGAAAAGAACAAGAGTTGAGCAAGGAAGGTCGGATAGGATGGATGAAAGTGAGGAGCCTGGCACAAGTAAGTGGAAACAATGCCAGGACTCAGCTAAGGGCCCCGTGGTTGCCAACTCACGCTCCAAAGTTCAGAGCCCCTGAGGCCCCTTTTAGTCGCCTCTTACGACAGGCAGGGGATACCGTGGGTGTTATTCTACCGCCCCACCCACAGGGGGAGTCAACGTGTGGTAAGGGCGATAATAGATACTGGATCCTAGCGTTCCTATATTCTAAAGAAGACTGCTCTGGAAATGGCTTGTTCTTGTGTTGGATCTGAGAATCTCATACAAGTTCTGTTTGGGGGAATCTCGTCGCAAAGACAGGTACACAAGAGATATCGAGTATCACTTCAGAGCATGACAGGAAATTATTCATGTGAGATTGAAGCCTTAGATCAAGTTTCTATATGTGGTTCAATTCCTCGCATTAATCAAAGTGCTTGCCTGCAAGAATTAAAAGAGAAGGGCATTGTAGTCTCTGACACTGGAGCTGGTCATCCTTCTATTGAAATTTTAATTGGAGCTGATTATGCAGGAAGCTTATTCACGGGAAATATGGTAGGACTACAGTGTGGCTTAGTGACACAAGAAACTCGTCTTGGCTGGGTGATAATGGGAACAACCCAAAATACAGGGCATGGTAACACGGCTAACCTGGTAACATCCTTACTAACACATAGTGAAGATCTGGCAAGACTCTGGAGGTTAGATGTGCTCGGGATTACAGATCCAGCAGACAAGAAAAACAGAGAGGAGGTGGAGTTAGCAGTTCTGAATCATTTCAAGAGAACAGTCGCTGTTAACAAAGATGGTAGATATGAAGTCTGCCTACCCTGGTGTGAAAGAAGAGAGGATCTTGAGAATAACAGAATGGTGGCAGAGAAAAGACTTGCATCGATGACTTCAAAACTTGTCTCCGAGAACAGATACGAAGAATATCATTCAGTACTACAAGACTGGCTAAAAGAAAATACACTGACTGACAGAGCAAATGCAACACCCAGAAGGAGTGGTTCGAAAGGGATGAAAATTGGGGAAAAAACAGAGACGGCACGGACGAATAATTGATGTTTATTTCAAACCGATATGCAGGTTACACAATGCGCACGGCATCGACTCAGTAGGATGTAGGACCACCGCGAGCGGCGATGCACGCAGAAACACGTCGAGGTACAGAGTCAATAAGAGTGCGGATGGTGTCCTGAGGGATGGTTCTCCATTCTCTGTCAACCATTTGCCACAGTTGGTCGTCCGTACGAGGCTGGGGCAGAGTTTGCAAATGGCGTCCAATGAGATCCCACACGTGTTCGATTGGTGAGAGATCCGGAGAGTACGCTGGCCACGGAAGCATCTGTACACCTCGTAGAGCCTGTTGGGAGATGCGAGCAATGTGTGGGCGGGCATTATCCTGCTGAAACAGAGCATTGGGCAGCCCCTGAAGGTACGGGAGTGCCACCGGCCGCAGCACATGCTGCACGTAGCAGTGGGCATTTAACGTGCCTTGAATACGCACTAGAGGTGACGTGGAATCATACGCAATAGCGCCCCAAACCATGATGCCGCGTTGTCTAGCGGTAGGGCGCTCCACAGTTACTGCCGGATTTGACCTTTCTCCACGCCGACGCCACACTCGTCTGCGGTAACTATCACTGACAGAACAGAAGCGTGACTCATCGGAGAACACGACGTTCCGCCATTCCCTCATCCAAGTCGCTCTAGCCCGGCATCATGCCAGGCGTGCACGTCTATGCTGTGAAGTCAATGGTAGTCTTCTGAGCGGACGCCGGGAGTGCAGGCCTCCTTCAACCAATCGACGGTAAATTGTTCTGGTCGATATTGGAACAGCCAGGGTGTCTTGCACATGCTGAAGAATGGCGGTTGACGTGGCGTGTGGGGCTGCCACCGCTTGGCGGCGGATGCGCCAATCCTCGCGTGCTGACGTCACTCGGGCTGCGCCTGGACCCCTCGCACGTGCCACATGTCCCTGCGCCAACCATCTTCGCCACAGGCGCTGCACCGTGGACACATCCCTATGGGTATCGGCTGCGATTTGACGAAGCGACCAACCTGCCCTTCTCAGCCCGATCACCATACCCCTCGTAAAGTCGTCTGTCTGCTGGAAATGCCTCCGTTGACGGCGGCCTGGCATTCTTAGCTATACACGTGTACTGTGGCACACGACAACACGTTCTACAATGACTGTCGGCTGAGAAATCACGGTACGAAGTGGGCCATTCGCCAACGCCGTGTCCCATTTATCGTTCGCTACGTGCGCAGCACAGCAGCGCATTTCACATCATGAGCATACCTCAGTGACGTCAGTCTACCCTGCAATTGGCATAAAGTTCTGGCCACTCCTTCTTGGTGTTGCATTTGCTCTGTCAGTCAGTGTATAATTGAAGAAGTTGATGATGACATTGGAAACAAGCAGGGATATTTTATGCCTCATCGTGGAGTTTTCAAGAGTGATTCAACTACAACGCGCCGACCTGTGTTTGATGCTTCCAGTAAACAAGGAGGAAAGCTGTCCCTAAATGACTGTTTGGAGAAAGGCCCCAACTTGCTGGAACTTCTACCATCCATCCTATTGCGATTTCGAGAAAGGGAAATAGGAGTAGTGTCAGATATAAAGAAGGCATTTCTGCAAATCTCTGTGAACGAAGTGGACCGTAATTATCTGAAATTCCTTTGGTGGGATGATTATGCGACCAGGAAGATCAAGATTTTTCGCCACTGTCGCGTGGTATTTGGTGTAAATTGCAGCCCGTTCATTCTAGGAGCTGTTATAGAGCATCATCTTGATAATTGCCCTGCTGGGTACCGTGAAACTGCAGAAAAACTCAAGCATTCATTTTATGTGGACAACTGTGTTGCTTCAGTCAGTTCGGAAGAAGAATTAAACTGTTTCATACAAGAGGCTTCTCTTTTGATGGCCACGGCAAAGTGTGAGTTAAGAGGTTGTGCGAGTACTGCACTAAATGAAAGCGATGTGATTCAAGAAACCATACCGGTACTCGGATTACTATGGAACAGAACAACTGATAGCCTGTCTTGTGTAGGGAAAATACAAAATATAGAGCCACCTGTAACAAGAAGAAAGATTTTGTCTGTCTGTCAGGCAGTATTTGATCCTGTAGGGTATACATGTCCTGTCACTGTTGTACCGAAAAAACTATTGCAGGAAAGTTGGAAAGAGAAGACAAGCTGGGATGCTGAGGTCTCGGAAGATCTGCAAAGAAACTTCGAGAATTGCATTGTTTGGCTGATGTTGAAATTCCTAGACGATTTACTTCAAGCAGCGATCGAACATCATACACTTTACATGTCTTCTGTGATGCTAGTGCTCAGCCTATGCTGCTGTTGTATTTTTAAGAAGTGAAAGTAACTGTGGGATGACAATGCAGTTGTTACTAGCGAAGTCACGAGTTGCACCGGTGAAGAAAGTAACTATGCCTAGACAAGAATTGTTATCTTGCTGCATTGGTGTCCGACTGCTCGTCACTGTCAAGAACAGTTTAGGTCTCATGGAGACTCCTCAATATTGTTGGACTGATTCGACTATTGTATTGAGTTGGATTAGGAGGGATGGAAGATGGGGAACCTTCGTAGAGAACAGAATAAAGGAGATACTAAACTTCACACAAAGGGATGAGTGGAACCACGTTCCTGGGAAACAAAATCCTGCTGACTTCCCGTCGCGAGGATGTTCGGCTAAAGAACTCTTAGAATCTGCCTGGTGGGAGGGACCAGCATGGCTAAGGCTACCTGAGGAGGAATGGCCTAGTAATATGGCTGTGGACATAGAGTCCTCTTGTCAGGAAGAGGAGAAAGGGGTAGTGATGACAATTGGTAGTACTACCTCATTGTTTCTGGAGTATTTTTCGAAGTATACCAAGATAGTGAGGATGGTGGCATGGATATTCAGATTTGTGAAGAATAGTGCAAAACAAACAAATGAAAAAGGAAAGTTAACAGTGCAAGAGATAGAAAGGGCTGAAAAGAAGCTTATACAACTGGTACAAGAGGAAACGTTCACCAAAGAAAGGGATTCTAGTTCGAAATCTCTGTGTGTCTTAAAGGATGCAGAAGGAATCCTGCGGGTGAAGACGAAAATTGTGGAAAGGAAGGACGATGATAACTTCAAATGTCCCGTTGTCTTGCCAAACAAGCATAAACTAGTTCAGCTTTTGATTCAGGAGGAACATGAAAGACTGCTTCATAGTGGAACTCATATACTACTAGCTCACTTGCGCCAGAGATACTGGATACTGAAAGGTCGAAGAACTGTTAGAAATGTGATTGCATCGTGCAAGAAATGCAGACGACATGAAGCCAAAGGTATGGTTCCAGAAGTGCAGTGCCCTCTTCCAGAAGATAGAGAGAAGGACGCATCAGTGTTTGAAGTTGTGGGAACAGACCTTGCAGGTCCACTAATCCTCAAGGGAGGACAGAAGTCGTGGATTGTACTATTCACTTGTGCCGTGTATAGGGCAGTTCATCTAGAACTAATAACCACCCTGTCAACAAGTGGGTTTATTATGAGTCTTCGTAGGTTCATTGCGCGAAGAGGAAGGCCAAAGATAATTTACAGCGACAACGGAAGCAACTTTGTTGGGAGTAATAACCTGCTCAGATCCATTGACTGGAGCAAGATAGAAGAAGATGCCTCGTTGCTACGAATCCAGTGGAAGTTCAACCCGACAACCGCTGCCTGGTGAGGAGGTTGGTGGGAACGGATCATCCAAACAATCAAAAGAGCCCTTCGTCGTGTGCTGGGAAGAGCGTCTCTAAACTACGAAGAACTACTGAGTATAATATGTGACTGCGAGGCTCTGATAAACTCTCGACCTCTCACTTACAACATCAGAAAATCCTCAAGATTTGAGTCCAATCACGCCTAGCATGTTTCTACAAGACCTGCCTAATGTGAGTACTCCTGATTTGGACTTGATAGATGAGAAGTGTTTAACGAAAAGGATGAGATATATCCAGCAACTACGTCAGGACTTGAGAAAGCGATTCAGGGATGAATATCTGGGTCAGCTTGTACACTGTCATCAGAAGTCAAGTGGTGAAACTACAAAAATCAAGGAAGGGGACATTGTGCTCGTTGGTTGCGACCAAAAAAGACGGATCGAGTGGCCTATTGCCAAGGTGCTTGAGGTATATCCTGGAAGAGATGGTGTGGTACGAGTGGTACGGTTAAAGACTTCTTCTGGTGAACTTACCCGCCCTTTACAGAGGCTCTACTTGTTGGAGGGATCTTCACCTTCAGATGTTAGTCCTGTCATTGATGTTGATGACAGAGACCGACAACCTTCAATGTCACCACTGAGGGAGGTACAGGTGACGAGAAGCGGAAGGAGAGTAAAATTTCCTTAGAAACTGAACCTTTGAGCATAGTTGATTGTTGCTTCGTGCAACAATCAAGGGGGGAGGATGTGAGAAACCAGTAATATGTGTTCTTCGTGTTGTTTACTTCCTTGAACTTGGTTATGTACTCTTTGGAAATGGGGACTCTGGAAGTGTGTAAAAAGAAAATGGTGTGATTGTTTGTGGTTTGTAGATGTCTGGAGAATTAAATCTCGCGTGAAAGTATGTGTTTACATGTGTAGATGACGTTCTGTAGTTTTTAATGTTGGTGCAAGGATCTGTGACACGGGTAGTGCGCGAGTATCTAACCCAACACTACGAATTTCCACCTGGTCACAATCGGCAAGATTCAGTAGTTCTTCAAGCTTATTTACTTCGCGAGCAAACACGCCGCGTAATACTCGTCGTAATACTTATATTGATGATGAAATTGCCTGTAATCCTGTCGCGGTCGCCAAATGTTCTATACAATAACAAATAATTTACTTTAACACAATTGTATTAATACAATTCAACACCATCTTCAAAACTTTAAGCAAGGAAACTACATAACAACATAGAACAAAACACTGTCTTTCTTCTGCTGGAAATCGATTATTCGCAAAAGGTATAAGTCGCGTTCTCCACACCAGGGTCTTAAGAAACACTGCCGTATGTAGACGTTGGTTTTGACTCAGGTTGGAGCGTTGCCCACGAGATACACAAGGCCGGGAAATACAGCACACTAAACTTGTCCTCGAGATACTTCCGACAAGCGCCGCTAGAGTTCTCTTTGCTATTCTGTCTCGCCCGCTCATTGCAACACGTTCATATATGAAAAACTATAAAAATTCATTAAAACTAGTAATTTCAGAAGGCAGCAAAAAGATATGAGATCAAAGATAGACGAAGAGGAATTGTTTGACTTATTTTCTACAACGAATTTCTTACAATATGCTTAAACGAAATAAGTAATTCACGAAAGAAGCAGAGAAATCTGATAGCGAGTTTGTCACTTCTTACCGATTCCTTTAATTGTGCCTCAGAGTATCCGAGAAGCGGATCGAGATTGCGGTCATAACTTTCACCAATTATCAGCGATCCAATCTTTCCTCCGCACATCTGATATTTTGACATTCGGACTGAAGCCGCTGTTTGGTGAGCGATGTTATGTCCGTTACGCAAATATTTAGCAGCGTTTACCCGTATTTCTCTTTTTCTTCCCATAAAATTAAATTTGTGTTCGCCTCTGTGGTGTAGTGTGAATAGCTGTCACTCCCGGAGGTCCGGGTTCGATTCCCGGCCATGCCACGAAATTTGAAAAATGGTACGAGGACTGGAACAGGTCCACTCACCCTGGGAGATCAACTGACTAGAGGTGGGTTCGATTTCCAGCTCAGCCATCCTGGAAGTGTATTTCCGTGGTTTCCCATTTCTCCTCCAGGCAAATGCCGGGATAGTACCTAACTTAAGGCCACGGCCGCTTCCTTCCCTCTTCCCTGCCTGTCCTTTCCAATCTTCCCATCCCTCCACAAGGCCCCTGTTCAGCATAGCAGGTGAGGCTGCCTGGGCGAGGTACTGGTCATCCTCCCCAGCTGTAACCCCCGACCCAAAGTCTGGTGCTCCAGGACACTACCCTTGAGGCGGTGGAGGTGGGATCCCTCGCTGAGTCCGACGGAAAAACCGACCCTGGAGGGTAAACGGATGAAGAAAGAAGAAGAAAATTAAATTCGTTCTAACAGGAATTATGCTCCTAAATGACCAATTTTAGCATGCTTTTCAATTTGGTTTGCTTTTTTTTTTTTTTTTTTGGTCAAGTTCAGATACCGTAACACTTTGTTTTTCTGATTTCATTACCCGTATCCTACTTCTCAATTTACAGATTGCTTTTCTGTAATCTGGTATTTAATTTTCTCATCCGTATTTTTTAAAAATAGATTTAACAAGAGATACTCGCAGACTTTCTTTTGATATAGAAACGAGACTTGTACTCCTTTTTCGTTTGTGGCTGATGTATGAAGATATGATATGTTCATCGTTATCTGAATCGGAACTTTTACTAAATTTTCAAGGACCGAGCGAGTTGGCCGTGCGGTTAGGGGCGCGCGGCTGTGAGCTTGCATCCGGGAGATAGTGGGTTTGAATCCCACTGTCGGCAGCCCTGAAGATGATTTTCCATTTTCACACCAGGCAAATGCTGGGGCTGTACCTTAAATAAGGACACGGCCGCTTCCTTCCCACTCCTAGGCTTTTCCTATCCCATCGTCGCCATAAGACCTATCTGGGTCGGTGCGACGTAAAGCCCCTAGCAAAAAAAGAAATTAATGGCAATACATCTTTTTTTGGGAGCTGGACGTTTCCTGCGTTTGACATTTTCCTGTTTGTGAACAGGATACACAATGAAAACAGAAGGAAGTTTGATTGATGTGCTTACACTGAATCTGTTTTATGAGAATTGCTAGGTACCTAAAGAGATCCTACTATATCACCTTGCCTAGAAATAGTTTGCTTCCATTTCTCCCTTAAGCCGCACTCGGAAGGGAAACTATGGAACGTCAATTTTCATGCTTTTTTTTTAAGTGTCATCCGACATATAGAGAGGTTCACAACAGTACACCTTCTTCTCAACGTCACAGACACTCACCTACAGAAACAATATTCACAATAAATTGCACAAAATCAACACAGCATCACAATTACTCCGCATATCACAATGTTAAAGTCTGCAAGAACAGAACGAAAAACTGACATCTAGCGGCCAAACCGTGAACACGGTCGGGCCGCTTTTTCAGCGACAAATTAGTAGCTATGTCCCGGCCTTGTATATCTCGTAGGCCGTTCCCAGGAGCAGTTATATTAGTGCTTATGGACTAAAAGAGTGGCTAATACATAGAAATTCTGACGATGCTGTTGAGCAACGATTTAACAAGCCACATAAATCGACACGGCGTATTGTTGAGAACAGTATCGGAATTTTAAAGGAACGTTTTCCCTGCTTAAACCACTTACGATTATGTGCAACAAAAGCGGGTAAGGTGGTCTTAGCGTGTATTGCATTGCATAATATTGCACGTAAGGTTGGAAGAGACTGACTTACCTTAATGGATGAAAATGAAGACCCCCATCCTGGAAATGATGAGGCACCCGATTTAGACGCCGTTGTTAAACTCAATTCGTTGTTGAGATATTTCACTAACTGAACTGAACAATAATATCTGTTTGTATATTAATAACTTTCATTTTTATTTACTACTAGCTGATGTACCCGTGCTTCGCTACGGGATTCTCAGAAAGACTCTCTTTGTGGTTTTCCTACCTGAAGTCGTCAGAAGGAATGTAGTGATTAAAAGCAATGTTATAAAATACTCGATCAAATTAATAAACCGCACATTTTCTCACTTTTAACGAACAGTACTACGGTGCCGATCTAACAGTCCAAAGTTCCAGTGCTGCAATGACCAGACCGCAGACAGCCGTGAACACTTCTCTGCTATTATTCCGTTAAATATGCACACTGCTCATTCCAATCAGTGCCTCAGAGTAGGAAGTGAATAGCTCGAATGCTATGATGAACCAGTTTGTTATGTATCAGTAGTATCAGAAATTTATCTAACTCCCCAGCTACTTCCCGCCAATTTTCAAGCAGGCTGTTATACCCGGTACGACAGGGTGAGTTGGCTGTGCGGTTAGGGGCGCATAGTTGTGAGCTTGGATCCGGGAGGTAGTGGGTTCGAACTCCACTGTCGACAGCCCTGAAGATGGTTTTCCGTGGTCTTCAGTTTTCACGCCAGGAATATGCTGGGGCTGTAACGTAATTAACGTCGGGGCGGCTTCCTTCCCACTCCTAGCCCTTTCGTATCCCATCGTCGCCATGAGTCCTATCTGCGTCGCGCGACGTAGAGCAAATTTAAAAAAAAATCTCTGTATACAGCAGTAATCCCATCTATCGGAGATGAATGGCAACAGAGACACCATGGAAATCACAACAAACAATGGTCAATGTAATGCTATTGTTGATCAATGTTATGAGCTTTCTGTATTGTTGGCCTTCACATTCAGTTTTCTTTCGACTCTGTAATGTAAGGCCGTCTTACAAAATTTATTATAGCGCAGACTGTAGTTCCTTATTCCCCGACTTTACATACTGATTGTCATTATATTCTGTTCACCCATTTTCTCGTGACGGCGCCGATATGATCTTAGCAACAAAAATCCATATTCATGAATATCTCCGTTATCATAGCTGGTACGAACAAAATGTATAAGACATAAATGATCGGAAATTTAATACTATGTCACTTTAATATATAGTAATTGTGAATAAGACCACTAATAACACAAATATTCGAGAATTAAATTTTAGGCCTTCCCCTGAACTACTATTTTGCTCAGCGTGAATAAAGTTATTTATGGCCTAGATTGTAGCGAGTTATTCCCGAACTGTGCATACCGATTTTATTTACGATGGGACAACTAATAACAAATATTTCAGAACTAAATTTTAGGCCTTCCCCCTAAACTACCATTTCTCTCAGCGTGAATAAGATTATTTACGGCGTAGATTGTAGCGACTTATTCGCCGACTTTGCCATACCTATTGTAATTAAGATAGGACCATTAATAACATAAATATTTGCAAATAAAATTGTATGCCTTCCCCTAAAGTACGATTTCTTTAAGAGTGAATACGATTATTTATAGTTTTTATTGTACCGACTTATTTTAGACCTTTACATACCGGTTTTCATTATGATAGGACCACTAATAACATAAGTATTTGAGAATTAAATTTCACGCCTTGCCGTAAACTACCATTTCACTCAGCGTGAATAAAATAATTTATAGCCTAGATTGTAGTGGTTCATCACCCGACTTAACATTCCGATTTTCATTAAAGTAGTATAATAGGACAGTTCTGCCGCCGCCTCCGCCTCAGGGCTCCCAGGGGCCCCTCCGCCTCCGCCTCACGGGGGGCCCTCCCAGAGGCCTCTTCCGCCTCCGCCTCTCGAGGAGCCTTCCCAGAAGCCTCCTCCGCCTCCCGCGGCAAATTTGAATTTGTAAACAAAGCCACGTGCTTTTTGACAGCTGTCATCAACAACAACTCATCGCTAACCTCACTGCTGCCATCTTGACGGGCCTAAACCTCAGTGGAACCAACTTAACCTAACTAGCGCGAGATTTGAATTGTAAACAAATCCACGTGTTTTTGACAGCCACATGCTTTTTGACAGACAACAACGCATCGCTAACCTCAGTACTGCCATCTTGACGGGCCTAAACCTCAGTAGTACCAACTTAACCTAACTAGCGCGTGGTAAACAAATCCACGTGCTTTTTTGACAGCTGTCATCTGCCATCTTTAAACCACAGAGCACTGTGCTGCCCTCTTTATGGCAGTAGCTGCAAATTCGTCACCTGTCATCCGCAGTGCTCCCATCTTAACGGGCCTAAACCTTAGTGCTACCAACTTAACCTCACTAGCGCGAGATAAACAAATCCACGTGCCTTTTTGACAGCTGACATCCGCCATCTTTTATCAACAGAGCACAGTGCTGCCCTCTTTAGCTACTTACCTTTGAAATGTGGTGGCGGATAATTTGAAAAATGCTTCTTCACAGCAGCCTTCTTTGAGCACCGTGCTGCCCTCTTCAGCTAGATACCTGTGGTGGCAGGCAATTCCACGTGACAGCAGCCATCTTTAATCAAGAGAGCACCGTGCTGCCCTCTTTGTGGTGGCGGGAAATTCCACGTGCTGTTGTTTAGAAACAAACTCACGTGCTTTTTTCTGACAGCTGTCATCCGCCATCTTGCATCACAAACCTCAGTGCTGCACTCTTTAGCTAGTTACCTTTGAAATGTGGCGGCGGCCATTTGAAAAATTCTATGTGCTCTTGTTTAGTAAACAAACTCACGCGCTTTTTTGTCAGCTGTCATCCGCAATCTTACATCGCAAACCTCAGTGCTACACTCTTTAGGTACATACCTTTGAAATATGGTGGCGGATAATTTAAAAATAAAAAATTCTACAGCAGCCATCTCTCGACGCTAATTGTACAAGATGGTGGCTATACATGACTCCATAAAGGTGCTTATGCAAGATGGCCGCTATACACAGGTTCTTATGAGACGCCCTTGGGATGCTTGAGCAAGAAGGCGGTTATACAAGGCTCCTTATGAGACTCCCTAGGGATGCTTGAGCAAGATGGCGGTTGCTCTTATGAGGCGGCTTAAGGGTCCTTACACAAGATGGCTAGAGACGCCCTAAGGATGCTTGCGCAAGATGGCGGCTATACACGACTCCTTATGAGACGCCTTAAGGGTGCTTGCACAAAATCGCTGCTGCTCTTATGAAGAAAGCTAGCTTAGAGGCTAACAGGTCGTGCTAGTTCGATTCATTAAATTTGGGGCTTAAATGCAAAATGTTAAATATCTCGAAAACGGTGCATCGTAGAGCAAAACGGGTAAAATCTTTCTGCCCAGTACCTCGGTTCGCAGCATGAGGAACATGATAGCATAAGAAAAACAAAGTCTAATGATGAGATCAACGGTTCGGTTCCTGCTTAGGCCCTTTGGCATTCGCTCTGTTTTAGCTTGTATTGAAGCAAGTCTTCGTAACATGATCAGGTCTAGCTATGGTAGAGAGTATAACGTGCCGTGCACGTTCGATTCATTAAATTTGGGGCTTAAATGCAAAATGTAAAAATTTCTCGAAAACGGACAAAAAATGTTCCACCTGATACCTAGGTTTGCAGTATCAGGAACATGATAGCATAAGAAAATAATAGTCTAATGATGAGATCGACGGTTCGATCCCTACTTAGGCCCTTTGGCATTGGCAGCTATCTAATACTACAAGATGACGGCTATACATAGCTTTTTATGAGACAGCTTAAGAGCGCTTGCACAAGATGGCTGCTGCTCTTATGAGACGCCCTACGGGTGCTTGCGCAAGGTAGCAGCGACAAGACGGTGACTATACACAGCTCCTTATGATACGGCCTAGAGGTGCTCACACAAGATAGTGGCTGCTCTGATGAAGAAAGCTAGCTTTGCATCGTGCAGGTATCTTTACAGCACTAAATCTCATACCTTTGAAATGTGGTGGCGGGTAATTTGAAAAATTCTACGTGCTTTTCTCTTAACAGCAGCTATATTTAAACAATAGCGGCTATACATAAGCTGCTAAGGCCTCCCCTTATGTCAAGGCATAGCTCTATCGAACAAGTTTAAACCTGCATCGGGATAGCTAGAGTAAGCACGTGCTGCAGTGATGACGTCATTATGCATGTTTAGATTTGCAAATCACTAAAGAAACATAACAAGACTAGAATCGAACACTGCACTCTATGCCGTTAATTGTGACGTCACAGCCACGTGCTCTTGTTTAGTAAACCAAGCCACGTGCTTTTTTGACAGCTGTCTTCTTGACGGACCCTAACTTCACATTGAAGGACAATAGAGCGTCGCTAACCAGACTGCTGCCATCTTTACGGCGGTAAACCTCAAGGCTGCCACCTTATGCATGTTATAGCGCGGAATTTAAAATCCAACAACAGAACGTCGCTAACCTCACTCTTGCCATCTTGATGGGCTTAAACCTTACTGTTGCTACCTTGGTTATAGGCTATTGTGTTAGTTCACTGTTAATCGATAAGCTGTTCGCATCATCGAAGTAGAGAGTAACAAATGTCAAGTAGATTTAAAGAAGAATCTGTTAGCAGAAGATAAAAGTCCGTCATGGAAAAACCTATTTCTAGGTATATTTGCGAAGAGTGTGGAAAAGCATTTTCCCCAAGCCATCAGAGGAGACGTCATGAGATATCATGTAGGGCGATTTTTCAATGTAAACAATGTAGAAGAGAGTTCAAGAACGCATACAACGCTCAACGTCATTGAGCCGCGTGTAATGTAGCTTCATCGGGAACAAAATACAAAGAGCTCAACCATATTCCAGCGAACACTGATTTATTTTTAAAAAGCACACCTCTGCGAGAGATTTTTAATTCTCCCTTGTTGCCTAGACCTGCTGCAAGTTCTGTTACTAAGCACAAACTTCAGGACAAAGAGAGGCAAGATCATGATTGTGATAATAAGGATACTGATGTTGATCGAAACAGTAGTAAACGGAAAGCAGAAGAAGAAGAAAATCTTAATGTTTCATTGCCATTACAGCTTGATGATTTTACTTCATTTCCTAAGCCTACTACACGTTCTGTCGCAGTGCAAACATCTCAAGAAGAGATGCAAGGTAAAGAAGAAGGAAATTTCAACGCTTCATCGCTATCGAAACAAGTTAAGTTTGTACCTAGAAACGCTACTGCTGAAGCACGTATTACATCAAAACAAGTCCCTGCACATCAACTGTCTGCATATAGACTCAAAGTTCACAACAAGCCTCTGTTACCCTATGTAGATATAAGATACTGTAAAGAACCCAACGTACTCGTAAAACGTTTACAACTGCTAAGAGCCTATCATGATGCTGGTTACACACAGTACAAAGAAGATATTTTTGAAACAGAGCATGAATTACGTCGTATAGGTATTATTAAGTAAGCGCTTACCCTCACCTAAGTCATCCATCTGTAGTATATAGTCGATCGAGTAGCTATATTCGTATAGATTATTTCTCAACCTTCTTCCTTCCTTAGGGTGTTAACTCCGCCTCTAGTTGCAGAGCCGGTCTCAAGTCCGGGTAAAGAGAGGAAGAGGCTCCCTAGCCCATTAGATCTTTAGCCAATTAGCCCTTTTGCCCATTAGCCCTTTAGCCATTTGCCCTACAAGGAATTGCGGTAACCTAATTTTCTTAGAACAAAGGTATCCCCTGACATGTTTTAAACACATGTTGTATCGAGTACAGTGTTCTATTTTAGTCTTGATCACTTATTTAGTGTTCTAAACACTTCGATCAATGTTCCGATCACATGATAAAGTTAACGGCATAGAGTGCACTGTTCGATTCTAGTCTTGTTACGTTTCTTTAGTGATTTGCAAATCTAAACATGCATAATGACGTCATCACTGCAGCACGTGCTTACTCTAGCTACCCCGATGCAGGTTTAAACTTGTTCGAAAGAGCTATGCCTTGACATAAGAGGAGGCCTTAACAGCTTATGTATAGCCGCTATTGTTTAAATATAGCTGCTGTTGAGAGAAAAGCACGTAGAATTTTTAAAATTAAGCGCCACCACATTTCAAAGGTATGAGGTTTAGTGATGTAAAGATACCTGCACGATGCAAAGCTAGCTTTCTTCATCAGAGCAGCCACTATCTTGTGTGAGCACCTCTAGGCCGTATCATAAGGAGCTGTGTATAGTCACCGTCTTGTCACTGCTACCTTGCGCAAGCACCCGTAGGGCGTCTCATAAGAGCAGCAGCCATCTTGTGCAAGCGCTCTTAAGCTGTCTCATAAGAAGTTATGTATAGCCGTCATCTTGTAGAATTAGATAGCTGCCAATGCCAAAGGGCCTAAGTAGGGATCGAACCGTCGATCTCATCATTAAACTATGATTTTCTTGTTCCTGATACTGCAAACCTAGGTATCAGGTGGAACATTTTTTGTTCGTTTTCGAGATATTTAACATTTTGCATTTAAGCCCCAAATTTAATGAATCGAACCTGCACGGCACGTTATACCCTCTACCATAGCTAGACCTGATCATGTTACGAAGACTTGCTTCAATACAAGCGAAAACAGAGCGAATGCCAAAGGGCCGAAGGAGGAACCGAACCGTTGATCTCATCATTAGACTATGTTTTTTTATGCTATCATGTTCCTCATGCTGCGAACCGAGATATTGGGCAGAAAAATTTTATCCGTTTTGCTCTACGATGCACCGTTTTCGAGATATTTAACATTTTGCATTTAAGACCCAAATTTAATGAATCGAACTAGCACGACCTGTTAGCCTCTAAGCTAGCTTTCTTCATAAGAGCAGCAGCCATCTTGCGCAAGCACCCTTAAGGCGTCTCATAAGGAGTCGTGTATAGCCGCCATCTTGCGCCCGCCATCTTGCGCAAGCATCCTTAGGGCGTCTCTAGCCATCTTGTGCAAGGACCCTTAAGCCGCCTCATAAGAGCAACCGCCATCTTGCTCAAGCATCCCTAGGGTGTCTCATAAGGAGCCTTGTATAACCGCCATTTTGCGCAAGCATCCCAAGGTAGTCTCATAAGAACCTATGTATAGCGGCCATCTTGCATAAGCACCTTTATGGAGTCATGTATAGCCACCATCTTGTGCAATTAGCGTCGAGAGATGGCTGCTGTAGAATTTTTCTTTTTAAATTATCCGCCACCATATTTCAAAGGTATGTACCTAAAGAGTGTAGCACTGAGGTTTGCGATGTAAGATGGCGGATGACAGCTGACAAAAAAGCGCGTGAGATTGTTTACTAAACAAGAGCACGTGGAATTTTTCAATTTGCCGCCACCACATTTCAAAGGTATCTAGCTAAAGATGGCAGCACGGTGCTCTCTTGATTAAAGATGGCGGATGACAGCTAACAGAACTTTTCAAATTGCCCGCTACTACATGTCATAAAGAGGGCAGCACGGTGCTCTGTGGATTAAAGTTGGCGGATGACAGCTGACGAAATTGCCCGCATGATAGCAGCACAGTGCTCTATTGATTAAAGATGGTGGATGACAGCTGTCAAAAAAGCAAGTGGCTTTGTTTACTAAACAAGAGAGCATAGAATTTTTCAAATTGCCGCCACCACATTTCAAAGGTATCTAGCTAAAGATGGCAGCACGGTGCTCTCTTGATTAAAGATGGCGGATGACAGCTAACAGAACTTTTCAAATTGCCCGCTACTAGATGTCATAAAGAGGGCAGCACGGTGCTCTGTGGATTAAAGGTGGCGGATGACAGCTGACGAAATTGCCCGTATGATAGCAGCACAGTGCTCTGTCGATTAAAGATGGCGGATGACAGCTGTCAAAAAGCACGTGGCTTTGTTTCCAAACAAGAGCACATAGAATTTTTGAAATTGCCGCCACCACATTTCGAAGGTAACTAGCTAAAGGGTGCAGCACTGAGGTTTGTGATGCAAGATGGCGGATGACAGCTGTCAGAAAAAAGCACGTGTGTTTGTTTCTAAACAAGAGCACGTGGAATTTCCCGCCACCACAAAGAGAGCAGCACGGTGCTCTCTTGATTAAAGATGGCTGCTGTCAAAAAGCATTTTTCAAATTATCCGCCACCACATTTGAAAGGTAAGTAGCTAAAGAGGGGAGCACTGTGCTCTGTTGATAAAAGATGGCGGATGTCAGCTGTCAAAAAAAGCACGTGGATTTGTTTATCTCGCGCTAGTGAGGTTAAGTTGGTAGCACTAAGTTTTAGGCCCGTTAAGATGGCAGCACTGCGGATGACAGGTGACGAATTTGCAGCTACTGCGATAAAGAGGGCAGCACAGTGCTCTGTGGTTTAAAGATGGCGGATGACAGCTGTCAAAAAAGCACGTGGATTTGTTTACCACGCGCTAGTTAGGTTAAGTTGGTACTACTGAGGTTTAGGCCCGTCAAGATGGCAGCACTGAGGTTAGCGATGAGTTGTTGTCTGTCAAAAAGCACGTGGCTGTCAAAAACACGTGGATTTGTTTACCAATTCAAATCTCGCGCTAGTTAGGTTAAGTTGGTACCACTGAGGTTTACGCCCGTCAAGATTTCAGCAGTGAGGTTAGCGATGCGTTGTTGTCGATGACAGCTGTCAAAAAGCACGTGGCTTTGTTTACAAATTCAAATTTTCCGCGGGAGGCGGAGAAGGCCTCTGGGAAGGCCCCTCGGGAGGCGGAGGAGGCCTCTGGGAGGGCCCCCCGTGAGGCGGAGGGGCCCCTGGGAGCCCTGAGGCGGAGGCGGCGGCAGAACTGTCCTATTATACTACTCATTAAATTCCCTTCAGTCGTGTTCTCGTGATGCGTGTACATACATACATACAGACAGACAGACAGAAATGACGGAAAAGTAAAAAATGCATTTCCTTGTTACTGTGGACATGACCGATACAGAAATACCATTCTTTTCAAATTCTGAGCAATGTACAGACAAAACTGTTATTTTTTTATATATAGATACTATATTTCTACTAATCTGCATACAATAAACAAGTTACTATGAAATTTAAGTTCAAATCAATGACTCGGTACTTTCACTGGCTAGGCAAATAGCTGCAATGTCTATCTCCAATTCCCTTTCCAACTTCAGAGTTTGCAACTTCCACACGGAGAAGTTCCTGCCTCACCGTATCTTCTTCGATGTTAGCAATAGGACGTGGGGAATTCGACAGCTTCCTTTTCTTTCTCCTCAGTGCATTTTGTAGGTTTTCGAGGTTTTCGCCACTGGGAAGTTCAGCAGGAGTCGATATTGGCTCCACGGTCGCTTGATCTTCCATGTAGCTTTCAGGAAGATTTAACCCGTCTAAAACGGCCGAATCTTTCTGCAGGATGTCAAAGATAGCAGCATCCACCTCATCCAATTGCTTGCATTAGTACAGTCCGTAGACCGGCGTAATTTGTAATGTTACGAGTGAGTGGAATTAGTGAAATCTTACTTGGAGAGCATCTCAGAGGAGAGATGTGTTCTTTGCGATGTCCAGGAATCCACCATCCCGCCCCAAGAAGCATATTTACTTTTATAACCTAATACAGATTATTACACACCATGTTCATTTCTGAAGTAGGTACTTTTATTCTTATTGGTCAATGTAAAGTGGCACGTTATCTCCTTCCCGTCAAGTATGTTGATGATAATCCGTTACCAACCGCAGCACAATAAAAGCGCAAGTACCGTATACGAAACTAGGGGCCTAACGCCGCTTCTGAACGTCCAAACAAATGGTCTTGTCTACGGCAAGAATCCTAACCGTCCAGACCAATGGTCTTGCCTAGATCCTATCCTAACCGTATACGAAACTAGGGACCTAACGCCACTTCGCGGTTTCTAACCGTCCAGACCAATGGTTTTGTCCACGGGAAGAATCCTAACCGTCCAGACCAATGGTCTTGCCTAGATCCTATCCTAACCGTATACGAAACTAGGGACCTAACGCCCCTTCGCGGTTTCTAACCGTCCAGACCAATGGTTTTGTCCACGGGAAGAATCCTAACCGTCCAGACCAATGGTCTTGCCTAGATCCTATCCTAATCGTATACGAAACTAGGGACCTAACGCCGCTTCGCGGTTTCTAACCGTCCAGACCAATGGTTTTGTCCACGGGAAGAATCCTAACCGTCCAGACCAATGGTCTTGCCTAGATCCTATCCTAACCGTATACGAAACTAGGGACCTAACGCCGCTTCGCGGTTTCTAACCGTCCAGACCAATGGTTTTGTCCACGGGAAGAATCCTAACCGTCCAGACCAATGGTCTTGCCTAGATCCTGTCCTAACCGTATACGAAACTAGGGACCTAACGCCCCTTCGCGGTTTCTAACCGTCCAGACCAATGGTTTTGTCCACGGGAAGAATCCTAACCGTCCAGACCAATGGTCTTGCCTAGATCCTATCCTAACCGTATACGAAACTAGGGACCTAACGCCGCTTCGCGGTTTCTAACCGTCCAGACCAATGGTTTTGTCCACGGGAAGAATCCTAACCGTCCAGACCAATGGTCTTGCCTAGATCCTATCCTAACCGTATACGAAACTAGGGACCTAACGCCGCTTCGCGGTTTCTAACCGTCCAGACCAATGGTTTTGTCCACGGGAAGAATCCTAACCGTCCAGACCAATGGTCTTGCCTAGATCCTGTCCTAACCGTATACGAAACTAGGGACCTAAGTCCGCTTCGCGGACGGCTAGGAATGTATAGAACTAGCACCGATAGAGCGCACTGCTGTTTTACTGGGTAAGCGCAATGCGCTCTTCATTTGTCTCCTGTGTACTCATGCCGCTAAATATCCACGAATTTAAGTTGCTTAAATTGTTATTTTCGTGACTATGTCGAGCTGTTGCAGTGTTCCTCTTTGAAAATATCAGGGAAGCCCATTTTCGTTTCATCAGTTTCCACAAAATAAAGAAATGAGGAAGAAATGGTTACATGTTATTAGAAGGAAAAATTTCGGTGAGAAAAATCTGACCGAAAGTATTAAAGGGTGTTCCCATTATTTTCAATCCGGTAACTTCACGAAAATTTTGTTGGGCAAGTGCGATTTACGAAGGAAAATAATTCCTATTTTCTACCGATAAACTGACTGGGCATTTTAATAACAACCGCCGAATTTATGCGTTTGATTTTGAAGGTGAGAGAGCAAGAATAAAACCGGGCGCTGTTCCATCGCTTTTTCCGTCGACCACGAACACAACGACCAGAAATTTGCCTGATTACCACGATAAGCCTACAATATCGGAATATGCAGAAATAACCTCCCTTGAAGTACGGGAAGAAATCGTGAATATCCCCGAAGATGTGAATGTTACATTTGTGACTCTCATTTTCAAAGACAACAGCACTCAAAAAATTCTACAGGTAATTTGGTTGTTGAGCAAGCAATGCGTAATCGTGATGCCATATTGCTTTATTCAGGGTTTGTAGACGTCCAACATCGTAATTTGGTGTTTGCTGTTCTGGGAGAAAACAGATATAATTTACAGATATTCCCTCCTGAACCCAGACTGTGTTTCTTCAGCAAATCTGGACAAAGAACTAGGCCTTAAATTCGGAATCCATAAAACAACTGTTGGGAGAAATTTAATGTTTGGATTAATTTCATGTACTGCCAATTTAAAGAGTTGGACATTTGGCCTGATAGAGAAAATATCCTTGAAAACAGCCCCCTTGTTTTTAGACAGAAATGCTCCTCGACTAGAGTTATAACTGGTGCAACTGAGTTTATACATAGCAAAACTTGTTCCAAGGGCAAACATTCCACTTTCACAGGGCTAACTGGCCTCAATCTTTGGTAGGGGAATGCTGAAAAGTTTATAAATTTTAGGTGCATGTTTCTGAACACTGAATAATACCAGTCTTGGGCAAGTCCTCTAATGCGTAGCTTACAGCAGCAATATGCTTACAACATGCCTTGGGGCCTGCTCCAGCAAAACGTTCACATTCCCCTCCTATAATATCACCAGGTAATCCTAAAATAAACTTCACATCATAGGGTGTACCCGAATTTCACAGCACTGCATTTTAGAATTTCAACCTTTTATAAACAAAACAAACTTTCCACTGAAAAGTCTGTATCTAACATAACACAATGATTTGTAGTTGGAAACAGGTGTTCCATCTATTTCCGATTTTCTAAATGCGAAATAATCCATCAGATGCAAATTTGTGATAGTGATCTTCACCTTCTGGCTGATGGTCAAATGTTCAAAGGAACCGGCACTGGGAAACTCAAGAATATTCACATGCCTTTGGTGGTGGACAGAGGCTGTATCTGCAGTTTCATGTAAGCCATCAACCATAAAAAATACATGAATCGCGAAGTCTATAAGCAAGGGGAGGAAGTGGATGTTAAATATCGATTTATGATTTAAGTCTTGTGGAGGTACATTTATATATTTATCAATGTACAATACTCAAGTAATTGTTATCTTAAGGAAAAGGCATGCTGACTCCTATTCATTATTTGGATAATAAAGCGTGTTAGAATTTTCTAATTACCGCAGTACCGGTACTAATTCTTCCTTCCTCTCGCTAGTTTTAGCGTTTCTGGTCCGTAGCTCATTTTGCAGCTGTTTAAGGCTTAAACGCTGAAAATCGTCCGTAATATACCAGGGAATATACCTATACCATTAATTAATATAGTCTTGGAGTAAAACTAGAGAAGATACAATCGGCTTTAGCTCAGAAATGTCGGTCACATTCGATACATTACACGTAGCTGACTGGGATAAACATAAGACGATCGCCTTGCGCTTACCCAGTAGTACACGAGCGCTATCTGGCGCGAACTTTCCTGCCTATAGATGGGCCGGCGTAAGGTTGCACATGACAGCTGCGCACTGCAATGGCGCACGAAGCGACAACAGCTAATTGCACGACACGTGCGAGAAATGTTTTTAATGTCATCGCGATGATACACAATACAAATGAAATCTGAACTTTCAACTCACCGATTATTCATCACACAAAATTATACGAGATAAATATACTACGAAGTTCTTATTATCGCGATGTTAGAAAACACGGAAGAAATCGGCCGACAAGGATCTCACTTCAAATACACCAATAAATGTTAGAATAATACACACCGGTGCTAACATAAAATGTTTCAAGTAAAATCTAAATTTTACGAAAATTCAGAAACCTTATTTTCATACCTGATTCACAAAGGCAGAGGCTCGATAGCCTCCAGTTCACTGCCATCACTATCGTCGCCTTCGTTGTCATGTCATCATCGTCTAGGCAGATCATCAACTCCTGAGAGTCACTGATGGTGCCATGTATTGCCATTGCCGAATTAATGAATGCTGCGACATGGCTAAATTTCTTCCTGCACAAAGCCGCATCCATTCGAGCAATACTCTCCCGGAACAGTCCTTCCACTTCAGTAACTGTGAAGGACTTGTTATAAGTGCGTACGTAATGTTTTACTCCTTCACCCCATACCGTACCAACTCAATGAGGTTGAAGTGACCGTGGTATGACAGCAACCTAATAACCTCGTGACCTTGTTCCTTCGCTACCTCGTCGACTATTTCCTTTTTTCTTTTTCTTTTTACTATTTGCTTTATATCGCACCGACACAGACAGGTTTTATAGCGACGATGGGACAGGAAAGGCCTAGGAATGGGAAGGAAGCGACCGTTGCCTTAATTAAGGTACACCCCCAGCATTTGCCTGGAGTGAAAATGGGAAACCACGGAAAACCATCTTCAGGGCTGCCGACAGTGGAATTCGAACCCACTATCTCCCGGATGCGAGCTCACAGTTACGCGCCCCTAACCGCACGGCCAACTCGCCCGGTGTCGACTAATTTGGTCATACACATATGCGCTGGGATATTTCTTTACTGCAGCCATTAAACTTACAGTTCTTTACGGGCGCTCGAAGAAGGGGTCTTGTCCATTATTACGGAGTGGTAATGTGCATTGTCCATAACAATGACAGAAGGGACTTTGGGCTGTAAAAATCGTACTCGTGTCTTCGTATTGCATCAGCCAGGAAAGAATTAATTCCTGTTACGGGAGATAGCATTATTCGTTTCTTTCCCGGAGTAGTAGTATAATAGGCGGGTTCTGCGGCCGCCTCCGCCTCAGGGCTCCCAGAGGCCCCCTCCGCCTCCCGAGGGGCCTTCCCAGAGGCCTCCTCCGCCTCCCGCGGGAAATTTGAATTGTAAACAAAGCCACGTGCTTTTTGACAGCTGTCATCGACAACAACGCATCGCTACCCTCAGTACTGCCAACTTGACGGGCCTAAACCTCAGTGGAACCAACTTAACCTCACAAGCGCGAGATTTGAATCGGTAAAAAAGCCACGTGTTTTTTGACAGACAACGCATCGCTAACCTCAGTACTGCCCTCTTGACAGGCCTAAACCTCAGTAGAACCAACTTAACCTAACTAGCGCGAGATAAACAAATCCACGTGTTTTATGACAGCCACATGCTTTACTGACAGCTGTCATCCGCCATCTTTAAACTACAGAGCACCTTTACAATTCCTCGCTAGATTTGGAAATGGCGGTATTTCAAACGCGAATTCTTGAACAAACTCAACCGTGCGACGAGGCAACGGGAGAATCCCCCGAATTCATTCACTGACAACTAATATTACATGAGCGAACAGCTTTGTCACCACCAAACAACACTTCCTACAGAGCACCGTGCTGCCCTCTTCATCGCAGTAGCTGCAAATTCGTCACCTGTCATCGGCAGTGCTGCCATCTTGGCGGGCCTAAACCTTAGTGCTACCAACTTAACCTCACTAGCGCGAGGTGTGAATCGGTAAACAAATCCACGTGCTTTTTGACAGCTGCCATCCGCCATCTTTAATCTATAGAGCACAGTGCTGCACTCTTTAGCTACTTACCTTTGAAATGTGGTGGCGGATAATTTGAAAAATGCTTTTTTGACAGCAGCCTTCTTTAATCCAGAGAGCACCGTGCTGCCCTCTTTATGACATGTAGTAGCGGGCAATTTGAAAAGTTCTGTTAGCTGTCATCCGCCATCTTTAATCAAGAGAGCACCGTGCTGCCATCTTTAGCTAGATACCTTTGAAATGTGGTGGCGGCAAATTGAAAAATTCCACGTGCTCTTGTTTAGTAAACAAACTCACGCGCTTTTTTATCAGCTGTCATCCGCCATCTTACATCGCAAACCTCAGTGCTACACTCTTTAGGTACATACCTTTGAAATATGGTGGCGGATAATTTAAAAAGAAAAATTCTACAGCAGCCATCTCTCGACGCTAATTGCACAAGATGGTGGCTATACATGACTCCTTAAAGTTGCTTATGCAAGATGGCCGCTATACATAGGTTCTTATGAGACGCCCTTCGGAAGCTTGCTCAAGATGGCGGTTGTACAAGGCTCCTTATGAGACTCCCTAAGGATGCTTGCGCAAGATGGTGGTTGCTCTTATGAGGCGGCTTACAGGTCCTTGCACAAGATGGCTAGAGACGCCCTAAGGATGCTTGCGCAAGATGGCGAACGCAAGATGGCGGCTATACACGACTCCTTATGAGACGCCTTAAGGGTGCTTACGCAAGATGGCTGCTGCTCTTATGAAGAAAGCTAGCTTAGAGGCTAACAGATCGTGCTAGTTCGATTAATTAAATTTGGGGCTTAAATGCAAAATGTTAAATATCACGAAAACGGTGCATCGTAGAGCAAAACGGGTAAAATTTTTCTGCCCAATACCTCGGTTCGCAGTATGAGGAACATGCTAGCATAAGAAAAACATAGTCTAATGATGAGATCAACGGTTCGGTTCCTACTTAGGCCCTTTGGCATTCGCTCTGTTTTAGCTTGTATTGAATAAAAGTCTTCGTAACATGATCAGGTCTAGCTATGGTAGAGAGTATAACGTGCCGTGCAGGTTCGATTCATTAAATTTGGGGCTTAAATGCAAAATGTTAAATATCTCGAAAACGGTGCATCGTAGAGCAAAACGGATAAAATTTTTCCACCTGATACCTAGGTTTGCAGTATCAGGAACAAGAAAATCATAGTTTAATGATGAGATCGACGGTTCGATCCCTACTTAGGCCCTTTGGCATTGGCAGCTATCTAATTCTACAAGATGACGGCTATACATAACTTCTTATGAGACAGCTTAAGAGCGCTTGCACAAGATGGCTGCTGCTCTTATGAGACGCCCTACGGGTGCTTGCGCAAGATAGCAGCGACAAGACGGTGACTATACACAGCTCCTTATGATACGGCCTAGAGGTGCTCACACAAGATAGTGGCTGCTCTGATGAAGAAAGCTAGCTTTGCATCGTGCAGGTATCGTTACAGCACTAAACCTCATACCTTTGAACTGTGGTGGCGGGTAATTTGAAAAATTCTACGTGCTTTTCTCTTAACAGCAGCTATCTTTAAACAGTAGCGGCTATACATGAGCTGTTAAGGCCTCCTCTTATGTCAAGGCATAGCTCTATCGAACAAGTTAAAACCTGCATCGGGATAGCTAGAGTAAGCACGTGCTGCAGTGATGACGTCATTATGCATGTTTAGACTTGCAAATCACTAAAGAAACATAACAAGCCCAGAATCGAACACTGCACTCTATGCCGTTAACTTAATCATGTGATCGGAACATTGATTGAAGTGTTTAGAACACTAAGTAAGTGATCAAGACTAAAATAGAACACTGTACTCGATACAACATGTGTTTAAAACATGTCAGGGGATACCTTTGTTCTAAGAAGATTAGGTTACCGCACATTCCTTGTAGGGCTAATAAGCTAAAGGGCTAATGGGTAAAAGGGCTAAAGGGCCAGGGTGCCTCTCCTCTCTTTATCCGGGCTTGAGAACGGCTCTAAAACTAGAGGCGGAGTTAACACCCTAAGGAAGGAAGAATGTTGGGAAATAATATATACGAATATAGCTACTCGATCGACTATATACTACAGATGGATGACTTAGGTGAGGGTAAGCTCTTACTTAATAATACCTATACGACGTAATTCATGCTCTATTTCAAAAATATCTTCTTTGTACTGTGTGTAACCAGCATCATGATAGGCTCTTAGCAGTTGTAAACGTTTTACGAGTACGTTGGGGTCTTTACAGTATCTTATATCTACATAGGGTAACAGAGGCTTGTTGTGAACTTTGAGTCTATATGCAGACAGTTGATGTGTAGGGACTTGTTTTGATGTAATACGTGCTTCAGCAGTAGCGTTTCTAGGTACAAACTTAACTTGTTTCGATAGCGATGAAGCGCTGAAATTTCCTTCTTCTTCACCTTGCATCTCTTCTTGAGATGTTTGCGCTGCGACAGAACGTGTAGTAGGCTTAGGAAATGAAGTAAAATCATCAAGCTGTAATGGCAATGAAACATTAAGATTTTCTTCTTCTTCTTCTACTTTCCCTTTACTACTGTTTTGATCAACATCTTTATCCTTATTATCATAATCATGATCTTGCCTCTCTTTATCTTGAAGTTTGTGCTTAGTAACAGAACTCGCAGCTGGTCTAGACAACAAGGGAGAATTAAAAATCTCTCGCAGAGGTGTACTTTTTAAACACAAATCAGTGTTCCTTTGAATATGGTTGAGCTCTTTGTATTTTGTTCCCGATGAAGCTACATTACACGCGGCTTCATGACGTTGAGCGTTGTATGCGTTCTTGAACTCTCTTCTACAATGTTTGCATTGAAAAATTGTCCTACATGATATCTCATGACGTCTCCTCTGATAGCTTCGGGAAAATGCTTTTCCATACTCTTCGCAAATATACCTAGAAGTAGGTTTTCCATGACGGACTTTTATCTTCTGCTAACAGATTCTTCTTTAAATCTACTTGACATTTGTTACTCTCTACTTCGATGATGCGAACAGCTTAGCGATTAACAGTAAACTAACACAAAAGCGTATAACCAAGGTAGCAACAGTAAGGTTTAAGCCCACCAAGATGGCAAGAGTGAGGTTAGCGACGTTCTGTTGTTGGATTTTAAATTCCGCGCTATAACATGCATAAGGTGGCAGCCTTGAGGTTTACCGCCGTAAGGATGGCAGCAGTGAGGTTAGCGACGCTCTATTGTCCTTCAATGTGAGGTTATGGTCCGTCAAGAAGACGGCTGTCAAAAAAGTACGTAGCTTGGTTTACTAAACAAGAGCACGTGGCTGTGACGTCACGGTCACGTAATCAATAATTAGCTCTACGTCGTTAAGAGCAGCATTTTTTTTGCTAGGGGCTTTACGTCGCGCCGACACAGATAGGTCTTATGGCGACGAAAGAGCAGCATTAGGAGTAGCTATGTTTAAACATCTTGGGAACAGAGCAGCAGTATGAATAGCCATGTTTCAAAGCGTGTACACATAACCTATCGATTTTACATGCATGGACCCTCGTACTAAACTTCTTCCGCTAGATCGTGCTGCTATCTTAGCATAACCTATACGTATGAACTTACAGTACAAAGAATAGCCATGTTTCAAAGCGTGTACACATCACCTATCGATTTTACATGCATCGACCCTCGTACTAAACTTCTTCCCCTAGATCGTGCTGCTATCTTAGCATAACCTATACGCATGACCTTAAAGTACAAAGAATAGCCATGTTTCAAAGCGTGTACACATTACCTAACCATTTTGCATGCATCGACTCTCGTAATAAACTTTTTCCCCTAGATTGTGCTGCTATCTAATCATAATTTTATACACATGAACTTACAGTACAAAGAATAGCCATGTTTCAAAGCGTGTACACATTACCTATCGATTTCACATGCATCAAATATCGCACTAAACTTCATCCGCTAGATTCTGCTGCTATCTTAGCATAACTTATACGCATGAACTTAAAGTACAAAGAATAGCCATGTTTCAAAGCGTGTACACATTGCTTATTGATTATGCATGCATCGAATCTCGTACTAAACTTCTTCCGCTAGATTGTGCTGCTATATTAGCATAACCTATACCCATAAATTTAAAGTGCAAAGAATAGCTATAGCGTGTACACATCACCTATCGATTTCGCATGCATCGACCCTCGTACTAAAACTTCTTCCGCTAGAGTGTGCTGCTATCATAGCATAACCTATGTGCATGGATTTAAAGCACGAAGAATTGTTAAGTTTCAAAGTGTGCACACAACACCTACCGATTTTGCATGCATCAACTATCATACTAAACACATTCCGCTAGAATGTACAACGTTCACATGTGTTTGTGCTGCCACATTAGCATGACCTATGCGCACGAACTTAAAGCACAAAGAGTAGCGACGTTTGAAAATCTTGCGAACATACTAGCAGTAAGAATAGCAAGGTTTAAAAGCGTGTACATATCACCTTTTGATAATGCATACATCAACTATCGTACTAAACAAATTCTACGCGAGCGTGCGACCATTGCTTGTACTTGTGCTGCTATCGTAACACAACCTATGTGCAGGAACTTAAAGCATAAAGAATAGTTATGTGTAAAAATCTTGTGAACATAGCAGAGTGTTTACTACGTAGGTGTAGACATTGAACTTTGCCTGCTGAAGCAGCATACTACGTGACCGTGACGTCACAGCCACGTGCTCTTGTTTAGTAAACCGAGCTACGTGCTTTTTTGACAGCGAACACTGATTTATTTTTAAAAAGCACACCTCTGCGAGAGATTTTTAATTCTCCCTTGTTGCCTAGACCTGCTGCAAGTTCTGTTACTAAGCACAAACTTCAGGACAAAGAGAGGCAAGATCATGATTATGATAATAAGGATAAAGATGTTGATCAAAACAGTAATAAAGGGAAAGTAGAAGAAGAAGAAGGAAATCTTAATGTTTCATTGCCATTACAGCTTGATGATTTTACTTCATTTCCTAAGCCTACTACACGTTCTGTCGCAGTGCAAACATCTCAAGAAGAGATGCAAGGTAAAGAAGAAGGAAATTTCAACGCTTCATCGCTATCGAAACAAGTTAAGTTTGTACCTAGAAATGCTACTGCTGAAGCACGTATTACATCAAAACAAGTCCCTACACATCAACTGTCTGCATATAGACTCAAAGTTCACAACAAGCCTCTGTTACCCTATGTAGATATAAGATACTGTAAAGACCCCAACGTACTCGTAAAACGTTTACAACTGCTAAGTGCCTATCATGATGCTGGTTACACACAGTACAAAGAAGATATTTTTGAAATAGAGCATGAATTACGTCGTATAGGTATTATTAAGTAAGCGCTTACCCTCACCTAAGTCATCCATCTGTAGTATATAGTCGATCGAGTAGCTATATTCGTATAGATTACTTCCAAACATTCTCCCTTCCTTAGGGTGTTAACTCCGCCTCTAGTTGTAGAGCCGGTCTCAAGCCCGGATAAAGAGAGGAGAGGCACACTAGCCCTTTAGCCCATTAGCCCTTTAGCCTATTAGCCCTACAAGGAATGTGCGGTAACCTAATCTTCTTAGAACAAATGTATCCCCTGACATGTTCTAAACACATGTTGTATCAGGTACAGTGTTCTATTTTAGTCTTGATCACTTACTTAGTGTTCTAAACACTTCAATCAATGTTCCGATCACATGATTAAGTTAACGGCATAGAGTGCAGTGTTCGATTCTAGGCTTGTTATGTTTCTTTAGTGATTTGCAAGTCTAAACATGCATAATGACGTCATCACTGCAGCACGTGCTTACTCTAGCTATCCCGATGCAGGTTTTAACTTGTTCGATAGAGCATTGCCTTGACATAAGAGGAGGCCTTAACAGCTTATGTATAGACGCTATTGTTTAAAGATAGCTGCTGTTAAGAGAAAAGCATGTAGAATTTTTCGAATTACCCGCCACCACATTTCAAAGGTATGAGGTTTATTGCTGTAAAGATACCTGCACGATGCAAAGCTAGCTTTCTTCATCAGAGCAGCCACTATCTTGTGTGAGCACCTCTAGGCCGTATCATAAGGAGCTGTGTATAGTCACCGTCTTGTCGCTGCTACCTTGCGCAAGCACTCGTAGGGCGTCTCATAAGAGCAGCAGCCATCTTGTGCAAGCGCTCTTAAGCTGTCTCATAAGAAGCTATGTATAGCCGTCATCTTGTAGAATTAGATAGCTGCCAATGCCAAAGGGCCTAAGTAGGGATCGAACCGTCGATCTCATCATTAGACTATGTTTTTCCTGTTCCTGATACTGCAAACCTAGGTATCAGGTGGAAAAAATTTATCCGTTTTGCTCTACGATGCACCGTTTTCGAGATATTTAACATTTTGCATTTAAGCCCCAAATTTAATGAATCGAACCTGCACGGCACGTTATACTCTCTACCATAGCTAGACCTGATCATGTTACGAAGACTTGCTTCAATACAAGCTAAAACAGAGCGAATGCCAAAGGGCCTAAGTAGGAACCGAACCGTTGATCTCATCATTAGACTATGTTTTTCTTATGCTACCATGTTCCTCATACTGCGAATCGAGGTATTGGGCAGAAAAATTTTACCCGTTTTGTTCTACGATGCACCGTTTTCGAGATATTTAACATTTTGCATTTAAGCCCCAAATTTAATGAATCGAACTAGCACGACCTGTTAGCCTCTAAGCTAGCTTTCTTCATAAGAGCAGCAGCCATCTTGCGTAAGCACCCTTTAGGCGTCTCATAAGGAGTCGTGTATAGCCGCCATCTTGCGTTCGCCATCTTGCGCAAGCATCCTTAGGGCGTCTCTAGCCATCTTGTCCAAGGACCTGTAAGCCGCCTCATAAGAGCAACCACCATCTTGCGCAAGCATCCCTAGGGAGTCTCATAAGGAGCCTTGTATAACCGCCATCTTGCGCAAGCATCCGAAGGGCGTCTCATAAGAACCTATGTATAGGGGCCATCTTGCATAAGCAACTTTAAGGAGTCATGTATAGCCACCATCTTGTGCAATTAGCGTCGAGAGATGGCTGCTGTAGAATTTTTCTTTTTAAATTATCTGCCACCATATTTCAAAGGTATGTACCTAACGAGTGTAGCACTGAGGTTTGCGATGTAAGATGGCGGATGACAGCTGACAAAAAAGCGCGTGAGTTTGTTTACTAAACAAGAGCACGTGGAATTTTTCAATTTGCCGCCACCACATTTCAAAGGTATCTAGCTAAAGATGGCAGCACGGTGCTCTCTTGATTAAAGATGGCGGATGACAGCTAACAGAACTTTTCAAATTGCCCGCTACTACATGTCATAAAGAGGGCAGCACGGTGCTCTGTGGATGAAGGATGGCGGATGACAGCTGACGAAATTGTCCGCATGATAGCAGCACAGTGCTCTATTGATTAAAGATGGTGGATGACAGCTGTCAAAAAAGCACGTGGCTTTGTTTACTAAACAAGAGCACATAGAATGTTTCAAATTGCCGCCACCACATTTCAAAGGTATCTAGCTAAAGATGGCAGCACGGTGCTTTCTTGATTAAAGATGGCGGATGACAGCTAACAGAACTTTTCAAATTCCACGCTACTACATGTCATAAAGAGGGCAGCACGGTGCAGTGTAGATTAAAGGTGGCGGATGACAGCTGACGAAATTGCCCGCACGATAGCAGCACAGTGCTCTATTGATTAAAGATGGTGGATGACAGAAGTCAAAAAAGCACGTGGCTTTGTTTCCAAACAAGAGCACATAGAATTTTTGAAATTGCCGCCACCACATTTCAAAGGTAACAAGCTAAAGAGTGCAGCACTGAGGTTTGTGATGCAAGATGGCGGTTGACAGCTGTCAGAAAAAAGCACGTGAGTTTGTTTCCAAGCAAGAGCACGTGGAATTTACCACCACCACAAACAGGGCAGCACGGTCCTCTCTTGATTAAAGATGGCTGCTGTCACGTGGAATTGCCTGCCACCACTGGTATCTAGCTGAAGAGGGCAGCACGGTGCTCTCTGGATTAAAGATGGCTGCTATAAAAAAGCATTTTTCAAATTATCCGCCACCACATTTCAAAGGTAAGTAGCTAAAGAGGGCAGCACTGTGCTCTATGGATTAAGGATGGCGGATGGCAGCTGTCAAAAAAGCACGTGGATTTGTTTACCGATTCAAACCTCGCGCTAGTGAGGTTAAGTTGGTAGCACTAAGGTTTAGGCCCGCCAAGATGGCAGCACTGCCGATGACAGGTGACGAATTTGCAGCTACTGCGATAAAGAGGGCAGCACGGTCCTCTGTAGTTTAAAGATGGCGGATGACAGCTGTCAAAAAACACGTGGATTTGTTTATCTCGCGCTAGTTAGGTTAAGTTAGTACTATGAGGTTTAGGCCTGTCAAGAGGGCAGTACTGAGGTTAGCGATGCGTTGTTGCCTGTCAAAAAGTACGTGGCTGTCAAAAAACGCGTGGCTTTGTTTACCGATTCAAATCTCGCGCTTGTGAGGTTACGTTGGTACCACTGAGGTTTAGGCCCGTCAAAACGGCAGTACTGAGGTTAGCGATGCGTTGTTGTCGATGACAGCTGTCAAAAAGCACGTGGCTTTGTTTACCAATTCAAATTTCCCTCGGGAGGCGGAGGAGGCCTCTGGGAGGGCCACCCGTTAGGCGGAGGGGACCTCTGGGAGCCCTGCAGCGGAGGCGGCTGCAGAACCCGCCTATTATACTACTCAGAGTGCTGTGAAACAAGTCCCTACTATCAGCCCCGTGTTTGCTGTTATGTACCCCAGTCACTTTTACCTTCTGTTCTTGGAGGCGAACATCTGTTTGAATGACAGAACGCTTTGAAAGCCCTAATGTTTGAGATATGTGAGGCTATACAAGCGTACGAATTTCGTCTCCCTCTCGTAAAACTATTTTTTTTGCTAGGGGTTTTACGTCGCACCGACACAGATAGGTCTTATGGCAACGATGGGATATGAAAGGCCTAGGAGTTAGAAAGAAACGGCCGTGGCCTTAATTAAGGTACAGCCGCAGCATTTGCCTGGTGTGAAAATGGGAAACTACGGAAAACCATCTCGTAAAACTCACGAGTTCTCCGCACTAATTCTAATGCCTGACTATTAAGGGCCACTTCGCGGTTCTTGACTACGAGACATCGCACTGCATTCGTTAAAATAAAATTTCACAATTATCTGACAATGAAAACAAAACTTTCATAAACGCGCGAATCACACGTGACCATGTGCCAGCGGCGACAGACAAAACGGCAACACTTCAATACGGTAGTGAAGCTAGTTATAGATGGCACCTCTATACTACCTATAACCGGGCGAGTTGGCCGTGCGCGTAGAGGCGCGCGGCTGTGAGCTTGCATCCGGGAGATAGTAGGTTTGAATCCCACTATCGGCAGCCCTGAAGATGGTTTTCCGTGGTTTCCCATTTTCACACCAGGCAAATGCTGGGGCTGTACCTTAATTAAGGCCACGGCCGCTTCCTTCCAACTCCTAGGCCTTTCCTATCCCATCGTCGCCATAAGACCTATCTGTGTCGGTGCGACGTAAAGCCGCTAGCAAAAAAAAAAAAAAAAAAAAAAATACTACCTATATTGCCAACAACAATCAACTTAAAATAGTTCGTATTTATTTTGTAGCTCGCTTAAACCTCTTTTAAATGCTCATATTTGTGTAAGCAAATAAAAGATTATGAACACTATACGGAATTAAATACGAATTAACATGAATAAAATGCGTAACTGCATGTGACACAAAAAGTAGTGGATTGGTGATTCTGACTGACGGGTGACGTTCTTCATTTCATTTTTGTAGTGGTGCCAACTGTCAAGTGCAACCTTGTGCCGGCCCACCTATACATTCCTGAAGCATAGTTGCTACGTACACAGAGGTTAGCAGCACTGCAGAACATCCTTGCCAAGAAGGCTGCGAGCGAGGAAACAAGCGACAGTCGTTACGCGTGTGTGAATAGCGGTCCACGGGCTGGACTAATCGGACTAATGATGGATCGCTTGTCATCATGTGATAGGTTATTTTTGAAGTTACCAAAAAGAATGTCCCGTTTCTCCTTGGCAACTTCTAACACCGCTAGCTTCTTGTAATGTTCTTTCTTTCCCATGATCAAAACTTTAAAACTGCCGGTACCACAATTATCGTCAAATTCACCGCGAAAAAAATAAGTATTAAAATCATGGAGTATTTATACAGTTTGACCATGGAAGAAACATGATCGGATCACTCATACGCAAAGACTTTTCACTTTGCAAAGAAATTGAAAAGTAATACCTAGATCATGGTGGAACAGAACGACTTTGCACTTTGCAAGAATTGGAAAGTGCAAAGTGCGTTCGTGGAACAGGCCCCTGGCCCGAACCTTTCGCTTTCAATATCTCCATTGCAGATACTCAAGTGGAGCAGGTGGACCACTTTTTATATCTAGGAAGTATCCTCTCAACAAATCCTAACTGCTCACAAGATGTGGATAGGATTTGGTGCTGCCCATTCAGCATTTGGTCGTTCATTCCGTCGTGTCTTCATGAATAAGGACCTTACAATGCATACCGTGCTACTGTCATATCAACACTGCTTTAAGGTTGTGGAACTTAGAACCCTCTACCGTCAGAATATCACCCCCCTGTGGGTCAGGGTGGTAGAATAACACCCACAGTATCCCCTGCCTGTTGAAAGGGGCGACTAAAAGGGGCCCCAAGGGCTCTGAACTTTGGAGCGTGCGTTGGTGACCACAGAGCCCGTAGCTCAGTCGTGACATTGCTTCCACTTGTGCTGGGCTCCTCACTTTCATCTATCCTATCTGACCTCTCTTGGCCAACTATTGTTCTTTTCCGACCCCGGCGCTATTAGGTTTGCGAGGGCTAGGGAGTCTTTCATTTCCACACCCTTCGTGGCCCTTGGCTTCCTTTGGCCGATATCTTCATTTTTCAAAGTGTTGGATCCCTTCCATTTTTTCCCTCTGAGTAGTGTTATAAAGAGGATGGTTGCCTAGTTGTACTTCCTCTTTAAACAATAATTACCACCACCATTGTCAGAATATCAAAGCGGCTAGAGCGCTTCCATGTGCAAAATCTTAGTTCCGTATTGAAAATCTTGAGAAAAAGCATGGCACGTCCATCGCTTCCTCGTCAACTCCTGTACGATGAACTCTGCTCTGTCACAAGACTTGAGGCATTTCAAGGTTTACCGTAGCTCGAATGAACACTCAAAACTAGGACACACTTGCTGAGAACTGTACACTGTTTCTACATCATTACTGTGTTTGAAGAGGAACAACAAGCACAGAAGCTCCATCGAGCTCAGCCCCGCCCTTCCCCAGTTATTTGTGTGGATGTATGTTTCGTGCTAACATCGGGCTCCTAAGTCATATGAAACATATTCACAAAGCATTGTGAGGGTGAAAATGTAAACTGCTGGAAGAATATGTTTACTCGGATACGAGCTGCAGCCGACAACAACAATCACAACTTGACAGGTATACAATTACAATAATTAATGGACCTGTATACCTATGGGTGTTTATATTTAGAGGGAAATTACTTCTCTTAAGAATTCGTTGAGGAATAAACCTCTAGCTCTGAGTGAAAATTCTTCTGTGATTAATGTTTATTGAATCTTTTGGAGTCCCGATTGAGTTTGTTGCCAAGCAATTCATCATTCCGCGACAAGTTTGTAGTATTAACCTGTTTTGATTGGTGTTCTCTTGAAATCTTGTATTATACTGTTATGAATAAAATACCGTTTTATTGTTCTAATTTATTTTAGGATGACCCACACTCCACTGATTGCTATGTGTTTACCTGAGACAGGCAAAAATCCTGACTGACAGCTCAGCAGCTGCAGGCAGACAAGCACGAACAATGGACTCCACCATTGACAACCAAACAGCAGTCACACAACAGTGCAAGGCAGCAATACTACAACAGCAGTTCCGCATACTGTACTCCCGCACGACAACACTCAAGATTCCGGTGGGACACAGCCAGCACTAATGCCATCCTAGTCCAACTACTCCATTACTGAACTGCCTGTCTGCAGCAGCCTCTTTTTATATCCTGATGGTGGTCGGGATCGCCTAGAGGCAGAACATTCTCGTGGCAAAACCAGACAAAGAGAACAGAGAAGGCGCCGTGGCATGTCCCCGGTCATCCCTTCCAGAAAATACGGAAGGGCTGGTACACTATAGCTATTATTTCTTGATGTCCGTGTGCTTCCGTCATCCATGAAAAATCTCTCGGTAGGCCTGGTTACTTTTGGGTGGGGAGGGGGTTTACAGGCTGTTTATTTGTAACCCATTCCTGTGGTCTCCCACTGCGTAAGTAGTTTACCCACCTAAGAATTTTGGATATTAAGTTGCTACCTGGTTATCTTGATCCTCATCCATATCATCAACTCTGCAACATAACACAGGTAGTATTGGTGTCTTATTTCAAGAAATAAACACACCACCACATCACAAAGATAGCCACAACCTCTGCCCGCCTATCCGACTTGTGCCCACCACTGAACACTTTAAGTGATACAACACAACAGAGTTAATGGACACTAACTTCTCCTCCTAATTACCGACGATACGTGGGACAAGATCCCAGCATGAATTTGATTGACTGCAAAACAAACAAAAGCAGGAAAGTATTTTGTGGTCAAACAGGTCTGGTGGTGGAATGAGTAAGTCCAGTTCAAAGTGCAGTCTAAGAACACTACCTACAAGGTATCGCTCCAATATTTGGTCCATTATAGGGGGCCCAAATCAGTAGCCAAATGAGCAACAGCAATTGCCAACATCTACGAGTGATTAGATGAGCCTGTGCTATCTATAGGTTTGCCAGATCTAGTCATGTCATCCACAACAAGGAGGAACAAAGGTAGCTCCTTAGAAATCTGGCAGATATACTGGCATGAACACGTTTATGCCACTTGTAATGAAGAGTTCTGACATACACCTATTCCTACAACCAGTCAATCAGGTGCTGTTCTAGCCATCAGGCCTGCCAATGTAGTAACTGCCATCCCCACAATGAAAAACAGCAAAGCAACTGGACCTGAAAATAATAATAATAATAATAATAATAATAATAATAATAATAATAATAATAATAATAATAATAATAATAATGGCGTATGGCCTTTGGAGAGGCCTGGTGTGGGTCTATTAGGCGACCTGCATGTCTGTGAAGATGAGGGCCCTACCTAGGATGATTTCTAATGCTGAATACGCTGCACACACCCAGCCCCTGAGCCATTAGAATTAACCAATCAAGGTTAAAATCCCTGAGCCGGCCGGGAATCGAACGCCGGACTGGACCTGATGACATCCCTGAATTTATAGCAGAATTATTCAACAAATTCACTGAGGATAATGAGATATTATCCACCTGGAAAACCAGTAACAACGTGCTAGTCTGGAAAGGCAAGAGTGATGTTACCGTACTATCTACCCAATTCATCTCCTATTCCACACCTTGAACATTTTTGAGCGAATGATTGACAATCACCTGTGGATCATTGTTACTGTCACATCAAATCAGTGTGGCTTCGTTGAAGGCTGCACAACCCCGGATGAAATCCATGTTATCTGGTTGCACAGAACAGTCGATTATGGCTTTCCTAAATTTAGAAAAGGCATTGCAAAGAGTCCTGCTCCATTTTCATGGTGTCCTCTGGCATGACAGCACCACATTCGAATGGGAGTTCAAGGATCTGCCCTATCATCACTCCTATTCATCCTGTGCATGGACACGGTAACTGCGGACCTGCATGGACCTTTCTCTATGCTGATGACGTTATGTTGGCTAGCGACTCAAGATGCAGGCTTTATGCATTGGTTACCCAGTTTAAAACAAGGCTGAAAACATCTCGATTACAGTTAAACCTCACAAAAGCAGAAAACCTGAGTGTGGCACCCAGACAAATGCCACAATATGGATTGACGACATCCTCACTGCGTTTCCTTGGCTCCCACGGCAGTTATACACTTAATGCTGCCTGGCTGAAGATCACGGGCATCCTTTGTGACCGCAAGTTCACCGTCTCAAAATGAAGCTCTACCAAGTATGAGGTGGTTTGGACACACGGCCAGGGCTGACGCAGAATCTATCAACCCAGATGGACAGTAAAGTTGAGGTTGACCTAAAAAGCAATGGTGTTCATCCCGTCAATGCCAAAGACAGGCAAAATGTAAGACGGCAGATTCCGTGTAAGATGGGAAGAATATCAGGAAGAAGATTGCTTCCTACCAACTGCAAACAAATTAGTCAATAACTTAGAGAATTTCAGGCAGATGAATTACAGTATAATCTCGAATACCACCCGCCACAGAATAAGAGCCGCACCCTTATTCTGAAAGAATAAAATTTAAAAAATAGTGAAGTCAAAATTATTTACAATCTTTACTAACACACATCAAATGATTAGAAAATACAAATAAAAGTAAACAAACATTTCCAGAATGATATCCAACGAGTTCATTCATCATCATCATCAGTACCAATTTTGGAACTTTCATCACCATCACCTTCCCACAAAATGTCATCATCGCTGCAATCCATAGCATTAGAAATGCTACATTTCCTGAAGCTCTTCCGTATGAGGTCTCCAGGGATACAATTACATGCCGTCAAAATCCACGAACACAGCAGCTGAACTTCTGGGCGCTGAATGCGACCAGTTGGCGTCAGTGTGTGATTATCAGTTGCCATCCATTCTATATAGAGCTGTTTTAAGGCTGCCTTAAATGGACGGTTCACGCAGACATCCAGCGGCTGTAGCATAGACGTCATCCCGCCCGGAATGACTGCTAGGTCGGTTTTCCCAATCTTGATATGTTTCTACACAGCGTCTGTTGTTTGGCCGCGGTAACTGTCGAGAACAAGCAAGTTTTTTTTGTCCCAATAATGCACCAGGGCGACGTTGCCAGACACACTTTACCCAGTCTTCCACAAGTGAACTGTCCATCCAGCCAGAGTTCTGAGATCTGACAGTAACACCAGCGGGTAGATTTTTAGGAAGCGTCTTTCGCTTGAGAACATTGTACGGCTGCAATTTGGTTCCGTCGGCGAGAATACACAACATTACCGTACACCGTTGTTTTTCATTACCACCTGTTCTAATGCCAACACTTTTCGCACCCTTAACATTCACAGTCCTGTCCACTGGCATTTCAAAGTAGTCTGGCATCTGATCTGGATTGCCAATTTGAGAAAGCAAATATCCATTTTCCTTCTGCAAGCGAATTATGTGACGCAGAAACGACAATAACTTCTCATCGTAGGCGCCAGGAAGACGCTGTGAAATTGAGGTACGCCTTCGTACACTCAACCAATTTCTTTTATAAAAATTACAAACCCATCCTCGGCTTGCTTTAAACCCTTCCAATGAAAGTTCCTTTGTGATCTCTAATGCCTTTAGCTGACATATTTCGGCTGACACACCATATCCCAATTCCCGTCTTTCTGTCACAAGTTTTTTTTTTTCAATTTCTGGAAACTGTACACTCAGTCCACGAAAAGCTCTACAATCACCACTACAAGTTAACAGCACATTTTTCTTCTTTCTCCAATCCCAAATACACGACTCGTCAATATCGTATTTCCTACCGGCGGCATGATTTCCAATAATTTCGGCTTCCGAACTACTTTCAGTTTCTCACTTGCAGTACAAGATCGCAAACGCTTTGTGGAATTCATGTTGATACTCTGAGAAAGAGCACGAGATGGACGCCAAGCGTGGAAGTAGGGTATACCGAGAGCGGAGAGAGCGTTGCTGCCAAGGCGTGCCGGCGGTGATTTATGCGCATTTGGAAAGATAAATTTCCCAAAATTTTAAATAAGACCCACACCCAATTTTGGAAGCGATATTTCTGAAAAAAAAAAAAAAAAAAAAACAAAAAAAAAAAAAAACAAAAAAAAAAAAAACAGTGCGGGTGGTATTCAAGATTATACGATATTTAATCGTACGGTAGAAGATCACTGAACCACAGCTTGAGAAAGAACAACAGATCTCCTTTTTGCTGTTAGGATGATAATGGAAAAACACTGGGAAAAGGGAAAAAATGTCATCTTTGTCTTTGTGGACCCAGTAAAAGCATACTGAGGTATAAACTTTGGGACTGTTTGAGAGGGAGAAACGTTCCAGTATCTCTCATCAGTAAAGGAAAAATGTTGTACAAACACTGCCAGAGCTTAAATGGCTGTTCCAACAAGGCAGACCTTTGTCACTTATCACAGTGATGGATGAGCTGATGAAAACAGTGCAATCAACACATTTGCACTTCAGATGATCTGGTGATTTGGGAAGGTAACGAAGAAGGAGTTCAAGGAAAGATTGATGCTTGGAATTGTCATTTTAAGAATTTGGACTTAAAATCAGCCTTAAGAAACAGTTGTTATGACAGTCAACAGACAAAAGTCAGAAGCAAATATCACAGTAGACGGACAGAAATTGTAAGAAGTGAAGAATGAGCAGCTTTGACAAATGTGTCTCTACATGCAGCTTGCTGTGGAAGAGTGAGCTTAATCAAAGCATCATTAGTTGCCACAGAAAAATTCCCCTCATAAATGAAGGTAAAACTGGCGTCAAGGTTATGCAGTTTGGGGTAAAGGAGATGAGAGGTAGGATACAGAAACCCTTCAAGTTCAGTAAGGAGGTCAACCAATCCAGCTGCATGATCTGTGACAAAAACCATATGGGAATGAAGCCTATTCACTTCTCGGTCACTCAGATCAGTCAGGTACTTAATACCACAGTTGCTGATGTCTTTCATGTCAGACATCTTGAAAAATGTAACATCAGAAAAGTAAGCACTCAAATAGAAGACAGTCGGAAACCAGGTATTCCATCGGGTTATGACAGGTGCAGGAAAAAGCTTTGCTTCCTTTGAAGCACCATACTTTGATGTTGTTGTGTTGTGTGAGTCATCAGTCCACAGACTGTTTTGATGCAGCTCTCCATGCCACCCTATCCTGTGCTAACCTTTTCATTTCAACGTAAATATTGCATCCTACATCTGCTCTAATCTGCTTGTCATAATTCATACCTTGGTCTACCCCTACCGTTCTTACCACCTACACTTCCTTCAAAAACCAACTGAACAAGTCCTGGGTGTCTTAAGATGTGTCTCCTCTTCTCGTCAAATTTAGCCAAATCGATCTCCTCTCACCAATTCGATTCACTAGCTCTTCATTCGTGATTCGATCTATCCGTCTCACCTTCAACATTCTTCTGTAACACCACATTTCAAAAGCTTCTATTCTCTTTCTTTCTGAGCTAGTTATCGTCCATGTTTCACTTCCATACAATGCCACGCTCGACACGAAAATCTTCAAACACATCTTTCTGATTCCGATATCAATGTTTGAAGTGAGCAAATTTATTTTCTTAAGAAAGCTCTTCCCTGATTGTGCTAGTCTGCCATCATTAGTTATTTTACTACCCAAGTAACAATATTCGTCTACTTCCTTTAAGACTTCATTTCCTAACCTAATGTTTCCTACATCACCTGCCTTCGTTCGACTGCACTCCATTACTTTTGTTTTGGACTTATTTATTTTCATCTTGTACTCCTTACCCAAGACTTCATCCATACCATTTAGCAGCTTCTCGAGATCTTCTGCAATCAGTTTAAGATATTACCAAAATTTATTAGGATCAACCTATTCAATACAATTGAATTTTCAAAGTTAGGACTTACATCCTATTAAACTAAAATTTGAAGGGACATGTTTTGCCCTTTGAAAGGGCATCATCAGCCTTTTTACACTCATACTCAAAGATAAAAATCAGGATCCTTATTGTCATGGTAAAAAAATAAAAATGAGAATATAAGATTGGAATGAGTATTATACAATGTGAGAAATTGTTACAAGTTCTTAAATAATAATTTACAACTGAAATTTCATTTAAAATGTTTGCGAGGAAAAGGTTGAAGTTGGTATGATATTACACTAGTAATGTTAAAATAATTTTATAAAATAGACAAACTAGGCCTTAACCACATAATAACAAGAAGGTCTATGGCTAAAGTTGCCGTATCAATGTTAGAGTGAAATTCGCCTGGAAGCAACTTGATTTACATGTTGAAGAGAAGGTTAAAGGACCTTAGTAGCCGCTTAAGATGACACTGAAACTTTCTTGTTGAAAACTTGTAATATTAAACTGTAGTATGGCGCTATGTAGAAGATAAAGTTGGATCCATTAATCCATTAATCTCGGTTTTTTACGAAGTGGGTTCGCGGTCTCCGTAATTTTGTTGAAAGAGTGATAAAGAGTTCATAATTGAATCTTGCCTTATAGATCTTTGCTAACTCGTATACTGATAGTTAAATGGGAACATTCTTCCTTGTTGTTGGCTGTAGTTTTGAATATAGATTAACTATTGAAGGATATATGGTGAAGAGAGCAGAACACGTTTGTTTATTCAAACTAGTACAAGAATACTTCGGTCAAGGTTAAATTTTGGCAACCACTCGAGCTGAAGAGTTTGACGGTTAGAAAGCGACCAGCATGGTCATCGCGTGACCAGTAGCAGAGTAGCAGATTGACAACAAGGAAGGAAGGAAGACATATTGTTTGGGTTCAGACCAATATCACATCATTTTAATTTTTGGATAAATTAGATGGAATGAAGAATTGGACGAGATTAACAGAAAATATTCTGATATGAGAGGTCTAGAAAATTATAGCAGACTTTAAGAAGAAAGAAGAGAGCAGAAACATTTTAAAGGATAACTAATTTTATAGATGTTATTTATTATTTTACGAATTGATATTTATTATTTATGATTTTACGATTTTAGGATAAAGACTATTTATAGATGTTATCTATTATTTTACAAATTGATTTATTTAAGGATTTCACTAAATGACAAGTAAATGTTAAATTTAGACAAGAAGAAATAATTATTCTTTCAGATGTAAATAAGGACATAAATTAACATATTGTTCCCGTCAAATTTGGAGATATTTAGTATATTTCCAACAAGTGGATATTAAAAATTGTATTGTTTGCTTGGAGCTGTAACTTTTCATTTGGGAAGTAGTGTGGCGAGCTGAAAACAAGTTTTTTCGTCATTCATAGGGGCGATCGAGCTTCGACCAAGGCCAAAGCAAATCACGTGACGTGTCCATGCATTGCCTGACGCACGAACGACAGACAGCTTGGTTCCAGAATAGTCTGAGCCAATTAAAGGAGATCTGATGACCAATTACAGTTCTCGTTGAAATACATGCCTCCCTAGCCGAGAATATAAAAAGCCTCGTTCCGAGCAAATCACTCTCTGACTGTTCTACTCTGCTCTGAATGTTCTATCCTACGCTGCATTCTGAAGATTCTGCATTCTCTGTACTTGCTACGACCACGTGGAGGAATAATTTTCAGCGCAAGCAGACGCCCGTTCTGCCAACAATTTAATGAACTAATTAGCCAACTCCTACGGAGTAAAAATCATCTCAAAATCCAAGTTAAGTGTGACTATCTAGAAGAATAATCAAAATTCTGCGTGTGTTTGTGCCCATATTTATTCTTGCCATCTCAGTTACAGCTTACGTCCGGAACTTAATAGAAGTCGTCTTGAAAGCTGCAGTACACCAACAATCATCTGCAATTCAGCACTCACTTCTATATGGAACAATATGAAATTCTTATCTGTTAAGAGATAACAGTAGACTCCAAGCTGCAGAAATGAAATTCCACTGGACAATGCTAGAAAAAAACGCAGGAGAGATAAGGTCCGCATTCGGCAAGAGATTCAAATAAGAGAATCGTTATGTGATACCATCATCAGATCAAGATTGAAATAGTATGGCCATGTAATGAGAATGGATTCTTGCTCAGTAGCTAAGGAATGGTTGGAGAAAATCTTAGACGGCAAAAGACCTAGAGGCAGACCTCGAAGGAGGTGGATCGAACGAATCAAACAAGATCTAGAACATTTTTTTTTGATAAGGGGTTTACGTCGCACTGACACAGATAGGTCTTATGGTGACGATGGGATAGGAAAGGCCTAGGAGTTGGAAGGAAGTGGCCGTGGCCTTAATTAAGGTACAGCCCCAGCATTTGCCTGGTGTGAAAATGGCAAACCACGGAAAACCATTTTCAGGGCTGCCGATAGTGGGATTCGAACCTACTATCTCCCGGATGCACGCCTCTACGCGCACGGCCAACTCGCCCGGTGATCTAGAACATAGAGGAGTGGATTGGAACCAAGTACAGGAAGAAGAATGGTACCTGATCGACTGAAGTGGTGAGCGCTCATACACCGCACCTGGGAAAATGATGACGACAGTATAAGTTCATTATAGCGAGGAATGTTCTCCCTATAACGGATTGTTGTTATATCCAATTTTTCATAAAAGGTGAAAAAAAAAAAAAAAAAACACAGATTGAAACTGGTATGAAATAGTAATCAGTTAGTTTGTTCAAACCTTGCGTTTTCACATGGCTTAGTCGTCAGTTAGTTTTCAAATTCTGATACCATGTGAGTGCATATGTTCAATCTCACTCTGAAAAACTGTAGTAGTAACACTCCACAGACTTCTGTGCAAACAGCATCACTTAACTGTACATGTATCATGAAAATATATATAAAGTAGAAATTTACATCGGAATAGCCTTTCTGAAACTTAACCAATGTGAGAAAATAAAAGATAATCACCGAAATCAGTGACGCACTCTGATGTGTATCACATTCTTACCTAATTTCAGTATATAGCATTAAAATGAAGTGATCGTTTACTTCAGCCTTATTTCTAACGAGTTAACAACTGCTATCGGCCACGTTATTTACGTATTTATTACAAAAACATGTTCTCCTGTTTCAGTTTGTATTTTCTTAGCAGAACACCAGTAACGGATATTACTGATCGACTCGGACATCGCCCATGAATAATTAGTGTAGATATTGTCGATGAGAGAGCTTGCTAATACAGTGAGAAAACAATACTGAAGATAATCGATCGCATTCAGTATAATTGCTGGAGTGCATAAATATTGATAACAGAAAAAATGGTGCACGGTTAATCGCTCGTAAAAACGGATGAATTCAGCGATAGTGGTTTTGTTTAAACCTAAGAATTTCATTTTTTGTCCGTATTGAACTGAGAAGAATGATTTGCTGTAACCAAAGGATAATATACAGTTTAATATAGGAATTTTCAAGGACAGGAAAAAATGTTGTTATAACGGGGTTCTCGCTCTAGCGGACTTGTACTTCTAAGAGTTCATCAGGTTATTTTCAGTTAATAAATGAGAACAAACAAGCATAGAAATATAAAAGTTGAGAAGCAAAGGAGGACAAAGGAACCACACTCCTTTAGAGATATGTTCAATTGCCATCAATCATAGCTGTTTCTTGTCAGTCTCCAACAAGCTTGTTTCACTTCCCAGTAACACTGCCTTTACAACTCTCCTTTCTTGCAGTGAGGACATAAAAAGGCAAGGATGACACGAGGAACACACAATAAGAAAGAGAACCAAATAGGCTGAACATGAGTAGTGGTAATAATAAAAATGTTATTTGCTTTACGTCCCACTAACTACTTTTTAAGGTCTTCGGAGACGCCGAGGTGCCGGAATTTAGTCCCGCAGGAGTTCTTTTACGTGCCAGTAAATCTACCGACACGGGGCTGTCGTATTTTAGCACCTTCAAATACCACCGGACTGAGCCAGGATTGAACCTGCCAAGTTGGGGTTAGAGGCCAGCGCCTTAACCGTCTGAGCCACTCAGCCCGGCATGAGTAGTGGAAAAAAGTTTTACTGCAATAAAAAGATTATTTGAACACCGGTTATTCTGTTGCATTAAAACCTTTGGGTCTTCTATCGCCTGTTTTTCCTTTTACCATGATAACCAAGTGGCAATGCTTGGCTTCTTACCAAGAAGCCACAGTTTGAATCCTGGCCAATGCATGTGGAAGTCCAAGAGGTCCTGCGACTGATCACCATAGACCTATAAACATTTTTCTCTCTACCTTTCCTGGTATTTAATTACTTTTCTGTTTATTCCCCATCCACTTGAAGACAGTTCTCAACGATTGTGGATGCCTGTCTCGCTGATGACAAGACATCGTCCAAGGAGGACCTGGCAGATAAGAACATCCACATCAAACTGGCCTGGAAGCAAGAATAAAATAGCAGCTCTCTGCCAAAACTGGCAGGCTTTTGAATGTGGCCGACACTGAACAGGATCAGAACAAATCATCATGGCTGTACAAGTGGGGGAAAATCTTGAGGCCTACACACAAATGAGGATTTCCCAGGCAAACTAACAGCTGTACTGTCAAAGAAAGGGGCTCCTGTCAATCTGGAAATTTTCTGGATTTCTTGCAAGGCTCTACAATATATAAATAATTTAGAAATTAATTTGTAACTCTTTTCTTTTTGTTTCCACATGTTGTATGTTAGTAAAGTAACAATCGTTGATCAAGGTGGGAAATGGGAATAAGCTCATCAGAGGCTGAGAAGAACTTGGTTTGATGACGAGAGAGAAAGCTGTCTGTCCCGTCATTGTGTTTATCCGTGCCTGTAATTTGTACTCTCCTTCTTAGCTTCCTACTTTGATTTATTTTCAGTTAAAAACATCAGATCAGAAATAAAAATACGAATTTAACATTATTTACACATAAGACAGATCCACGATTTTGTTTTGTCGAGATCAATTTTCTAATTTTCTTTAGTGAGTTTTTCTCTTTCCTTCTTTCCACCAATGTTCAATATTTCAGGTTCTGAACTTCATTACCCAAAACTGCTACCATGAATGAGGTTTTCTCATTTCTCGTCTTTGTAATACTGCTTGCAGTCATGTCTTTCTCCTCCAGGAGATTTCCAGAATGACGACATGTCTTAGGATGCCGGACACTTTAGCTGCGCTAGAAAATCGTGCTCGCTCAAGATAGTGCGTTCCAGACGCCACTGGACTTAAGCAGGAAGTAGAGTTTGCGGACCATGGCAGCCGAGGGCTGAACGTCGGCCAGGGCAGACAACAGACCGAGGGGGTTCCTTGCTGACCCTGAAACCAACAGTAAAACACTTAGCATGAAGAAAAACACTCTTTCATCAATTAAAAACTTCAAACATAACATTTTACAAGTTACATGGAACAGAACTATTCACAGTGGCTATGCACCCTACCCATATGAGCATGGTTTCCATCGCAGTTCAACTGCGCTGGACTCTTTCATGCACCGATAGATGGTTTTCAGGGCACCCTAGTTCTATCGTATGTGCCAAAACAAATGACAATGAAATATTATACAGTAATATAAAGGGTCTGTTATTGGACATTACAAATTTTCTAGCTTACTCATTCTTGGTTGCCAACATTTTGCTCCAGTGTGCCAATCTGTGGCAGTTCTCATCAGCCAGGTGGTAGGAATGAATATGATAAAACTTCAATTTATTACCCTCAGGACATTAACAATATCAGACATTAACTGCAAATTTGAACTATTTTAGTATTATCATGAACAAGTGCTGTACTACTCTGTTGCTGTGGAGTGCCATACGGGCGTGCTCGCGTGCGATTCCACACTAATCCAGACAATGCTCGTGCACACTACGTGATAGTCAAGCTAAATATTTAAACTGTCATGTAACTGATGCAATTATGCTGACAATAATGAATATTTATCATTTAAGTAAACAGTTTTACAGTATACATATTTTAATTTAGACACCCAATGACTGAAATATGTATTAATATTATGTAACTAGCACATATCTGGGCAGTTTGTAAAAACAGCAGAGCTGTGCACCCTAGGAAGAACACTGAGTTGGTAACTAGCACACCTAGTAAGAACCATGGCTAGACCATTTATACTAGAATTATGATTTTACTCATTCAGGACAAATATTTCAGGTTCCCTGTGGCAATCAATATCTATATCACAATGAAATGTTATGTAATGTGTTCAAAATGGATACCACCACAGGCTACACATTGTTCACAGTGTTTCTAAACACAAATTGCTGTAAGGACATGAAAATGACGTCTTCTTGCACAATGCAGGAATATTTATCTGTCTTGAAAATGGATTCCTTTATGATGCTCCACACGTAGGTATCAGAGGCCGTGAGATCCAAGTGTCGCTGCAGTAGGGTAAGAGACTGCCCGGTAAGTTTTTGGAATCTGTGCACCAAACTGTGTAGTGGGACATCAGGGTGGTCAAACTCTGTGTTGATGCAACCATGAAGATGAATATGGCTTTCATCTGCCCAGCAACTTGAATATGGTATGCAAATCTACAGACCTATAGCTGTTTGCTCGTTTGTGTGACGGAGCTTGTCACCAACCGCCCCTCATGAAGCAAATTTGGCCCATTCAGAGGTCCTACTCCGTATAAACACCTTCCTCCTCTGCCGCGAGATCCATGATTTCACAAATCAACACAACTGACTATTATAAAATACAATGAACAAATACTTCAGTGATAGGGAAATGCAGACAGCAGACGAGCAGTTTATTTTGCCGGCGCAGTTTCCTAGCCTCGACATCACACTTTACTGAAGATCTTCATGACGTGATTACAACGTCCCGGCCTTCTAGTCCATTAAAAGTACAGGTGACTTCATTCATTTCCAAGCTGCAACTGATGATGGCATTGCGATGTTTTCAGGACAAAGAAAGAGCAAATATATATCCGTTAGATATCATAAACATACCATCTGATGATATCCCCTGGAAAAAGCGACCTCCCACAAAAAAACATCACCTGCTTTATGCTGATTTGTGCAATCATGATTTGTTCCTATCTTGATTTATTGAGTCATTTATTATTAAATCAGAGAGACTCAACTGCAGCTGTATATACGCACAGGATTGAGTCTGTATTGAATGAATAACATGAAATTTATGAGATGCACAACACTGAAATTTTATTTTCAAATTTTCTTTTGAGTGCTCGTGTTTTGTGCTATGCATTGTAGCAGGGTTCCCTATATAGCGGTTATGTCTCTAGACAAGATCTCCTTGCAATATTTCTTCAGCCATAACTTTAATAGTATTTTGTTGTTAGAATTGGATAACTAATGGAATAACAAAAGAAATAAGTTCTTATCAATAAATAAATAAATAAATAAATAAATAAATAAATAAATAAATAAATAAATAAATAAATAAATAAATAAATAAATAAATAAATAAATAAATAAATAAATCCAATCCTGGCCAATATTTATTTAGACAATTTAGAACACTGCAAAATAATTGGACATATTCAAGGTAGTAATAGATAAATGTTATAACAATAGTAACAATATCTTACAATTTTAAAATTCATTACATGAAAAAATAAAATTTACCCTTGAAAAGGAGAAGGAAAATGCTTTAAATTTCTTGGATGTGACCGTTAAGAGGGAATGCGGTAAGTTCTCTTATAAAGTATATAGAAAGGATACGTTTACTCTGGTGACCATTAGAAATGATTCTTTACATCCTGGGAGTCAAAGAGGGCTGCTTATTTCAGTATGGTTTATCAAACCTTCAATTTACCTTCATTTCATATAGAAAGATATAAAGTATTATGGTACATACAGAAGATAGCCAGTATGAATGGGTTCAGTGTTAGTACCATCAATAAAATTATAGGTAAAGTAAAAAGAAAGAAAAACATAAGACTAGCACCAGAGAATCGCAAGAGTTCAAAGTGCGCTACTTTTACGTTTACAAACCCAGGGATTTGCCAAATCACAAAATTATTTAAGAAACATGACTATCAAGTCTCATTTTCAACAAGAAACAATAATGGTCACATATTTTATAAGCATAATAGTGTGAATTACAATAGAGAGAATTACTTAGATTCAGGAATCTATAAACTTAAGTACGATCAAACAGGTAGGAGTTTTCAAACTAAGTATCTGGAACACTTAAAGATAAAAATTTGATGATGTTTCGTATTGAACTGTGTCACAATTAAATTGAAATAACAAATAACATAGTTCAACCTATTCAATACAAGTAAATAAGAAATGTAGTGTTACATTCCTATTTAATTATAAGCGGACGCAGTACCCGTTTCGACCCCAATCTGGGTCATCAACATCCGAATAAAATGCAAAAACAATGCATAGGTAAATAAGAAATTAAAGAATGAGTCTTTCACAAAAACAGTTGAAGAAGTACTATAAGATAATGGGGATTAGCACTGCGCGATTTTAAATGGTTAAATCGAGAAGAAGTACAAGGTCAGTCACTTATATGAAGTAAGGCGCAATCTTCTGAATAGTAGCACAACACACGCAAAGTTCGTAACTGCGTCTCAAAATGTTCACGAGAAGAGGGGAACAGTTAAGTGAGCCAGCCTGCAAATACTATCAGGCGCAAAGTCACAACACAATTTAACAAATATGAAGTCCCAAAATTGTGTAGAAGTCCAAGACGAGTCGCTTGATTGAAGCAAACTGCTAGCTCCTGAAGATCAGCGCAACATGCTCAATGTCCGTCACTGTGCTTTCAGGTGCCGACAGAACTCGGTGAATAGTTTATTGATTAAGTCTCTAATTGTTTTGGTTGCAAAAATGTATGTATATATAAAATACAATTTAATACAATTGAAGTATGTAACTAGGATCTTGTAGACTCTTTAGAACAGTTGGCGTAAAAAACAATTGTGAAGAGAAAAATGGTAAAAAGCGCAATACTGGAAACAATTGAAAAACGTATCTTGAAGATAAGAATTCAGGTCGTAATTGAGGTAGTCCAAGGCAGCGCAAGGCATTAGAATGTAAAGATCAAAAATGCAGGTGGCATTATAGTATACTAGTATACAGTTCAATTCAGAAAGTGGGGTTTTTTTTGTTTCCTTTTTTGAGAGGAGAGGTGAAAAGAAAAGATAGGATAAGTTAATAAACGAAGAGGATTAGTAGATAAGGATTGGAAGTTAAAAGATCATGGGAAAGGATAAGATAGGGAAATAAAGGAGGGGTAGTTTAGGGTGGGTTAGGAGGGTGGGTTATTGGAGGTAGGAAACATGGGTAGGAACTGTGTAAGGCATGGAAAATTGAATTTGGGTTTAGAAATTTAGAATTTTTGAGAAGAAGTATTAGGAAGTCAAATAGGATGTTGGGTTTTTCAGAAATGTCGTTTAAATTGAAATTAGAGTTGAAGTATTGGTCAAGGTGAATAAAACTATTTTCAGTAGTGTTCAGGAGGGGGCCTTTGTTAATGATTTTAAGTATTTTTACGTCTTTTTCAATATTGGTGAAATTATGCTTGGAGTCTTGTATGTGTTGTCCTATAGCAGAGAATCTGTTTTGTTTTTTTTTGCTAGTTGCTTTACGTCGCACCGACACAGATAGGTCTTATGGCGACTATGGGACAGGGAAGGGCTAGGAGTGGGAAGGAAGCGGCCGTGGCCTTAATTAAGGTACAGCCCCAGCATTTGCCTGGTGTGAAAATGGGAAACCACGGAAAACCATTTTCAGGGCTGCCGACAGTGGGGTTCGAACCTACTATCTCCCGAATACTGGATACTGGCCGCACTTAAGCGACTGCAGCTATCGAGCTCGGTAGGAATCTGTTGTATTTAATGGCGTTGATATGTTCGGAGTATCTGATGTTAAAGATGGCGCCAGTTTGTCCGATGTACGAGGAGCTGCAGTTGTTACATTTGAATCTGTATTCTCCAGATTTAGAAAAAAAAAACATTAGATTTATTTAGTGATTTAGAGTTGTGTAATATATCAAGATTTCCGTTATTGGTTCTGAAAGAAATTTTCATGTTGTGTTTTTTAAGAACATTGTTATTTTATAAGCATCTTAGTGAAAGCAAAAGTGGAAAATGCAGTAGGTCTGGTTTTGTCTTTTGATAACGTAGTTTTAGGTCGGTGTTTGAATTTGTTGATGATACGGTTTATGAAAGAGTTGTTAAACCCATTAAATTTAGCGATAGTACCAAACCCACTGCATTTTCCATGTGTTCCATTGTGTTGTGACTTCGCGCCTGATAGTATATGCAGTCTGGCTCACTTAACTGTTCCCCTCTTCTCGTAAACATTTCGAGACAGTGCCAAACTTTGCGTGAGTCATGCTACCATTCAGAAGATTGCGCCTTAAGTGACTGACCTTCTACTTCTTCTAGATTTTACAATTTAAAATCGCACAGCCAATCCCCATTATCTTATATTGCTTCTTCAACTGTTTTTGTGAAAGACTCATTCTTTAATTTCTTATTTACCTATGCATTGTTTTTGCATTTTATTCGGATGATGACCCGGATTGGGGTTGAAACGGGTACCGCATCCGCTTATAATTAAATAAGAATGTAACACTACATTTCTTATTTACTTGTATTGAATAGGTTGAACTACGTTATTTGTTATTTCAATTTAATTGTATCTGGAACACGTCAATGCTAATAGACACAAGAAGTATTCTGGTATGAGTGTTCACACGGGAGTTACTAGTCACCAATCTACCGACATAAATAAAGACTTGACCATCTAAAATAAAGTGAACAAAAGGAACCTGATGAGCAATTACGAAAATATTTAAGTAAGTTTGGACCAGAGTATTAACACAAGCAAGAATTTCAATGACGAACAAGAGAATAAAAATCCATTACACGAGCAGATACCGTTGCTCTTATCATCACAAAAAATTAATAATTTGAAGTTAACTCCTCTAAAACAAACATCCCACTCTCCCGTAATACCTATAGGCAGAGCTGTTTCCCCTCCTACTGAGTCTAGCCAAGTTCCGCCAGGCGAGAGGAAACATAATTATAGCACACGCAGTAGCATGGCGAGAAGCAAGTGAGAGCGAGGCTCAGACGTGAACCAGCTATAGGGAGTTTCACCAACTTAGATGGTAAGCTTTTATGTCACGCATTCGAGACGGAAACTCATTTCTTAAATTCCCGAGGGTTTTAAACCCATTAATTATATATATCTCTTTCTTTCCAGACATTGCCTTTTGAAAGGAATATTCATAAGAATTGAGCTATCAATATGGTGGTCATTCAGCGCACATTTTGCCAGAAGCATTAGATTCCTTCTTCCAGAAATAGCTTATTTTTTGAAAGGAATTTTCATAAGAATTACAGCTTTTAAGTATTCTGATGTGGATATAGTCTCCATTTCCTATTCTGAGACCAGAATTCAAATCCCCCTTAGTCAGTACACTGAAGCTACCAGCACTGCAGATCATTCAAGAAAAAGTGATGGACAAATTTATGAGAATATTATTTATTGTCTTGTGTATTCTCAAACAGTTCTTAAGGGGCAAGGATTCTTCCATTTTTTAAAATTATTAGATGGCAACAATGAGTATCGTAATCTGTTACGAGACGTTATGGCTGAAGAAGTCTTAAAATAAGATGAATATGTTCCAAAGTATGTGTAATACAGTACAACCTCGATTATACGTTCCCGGAAACTACGTTTTCCCATATTATTAGTTAAATTATGTGGTCCTGTGAGCATCCTAATTAAATAATGTTGTAAAAATCCCGCATTATCTGTTCCTCGAAGAAACGATTTCCCGGATCAACCGTCCAGAAATTTCCGTCCCATCAACGCTAAATCTTCGATCACGCGTTTTTCAAGAAACTATATCTTACGGAAGGACGGCTACGGCATACTTACGGATCTTGGTGTTGACGTCCCATCATTGCAGTAATTTGAAGCAGCACTGTACCTAGTGAAAGAGCGATTGGCGGTGAACTTGCATAAGGGATCATCTTAGCATCGCATTCGGGTGGTATTGTTTAGAGAATCCTTGGAAATCATAAAGCAGAGAGTGCCCACGACAACTGGAAGGAGGCAGAGCGCATTTCTACAGCTCTATTTGACGGAACGAGTTTCAAATGTTCGTACTTGCAAAACGTCTACCTACATTATGTTAGGGTTAGATGTTTATTTTTTACTTTTTTTGAGTGTATCACCGAACAGGTTTTCAGCATTTCCCTCAGGGCACTATGTCCGACTCGTTGGCTGAACGGTCAGCGTAATGGCCTTCGGTTCAGAGGGTCCCGGGTTCAATTCCCGGCCGGGTCGGGGATTTTAACCTTAATTGGTTAATTCCTACGGCGCGGGGGCTGGGTGTATGTGTTGTCTTCGTCATCATTTCATCCTCATCACGACGCGCAGGTCGCCTACGGGAGTCAAATAGAAAGACCTGCACCTGGCGAGCCGAACCCGTCCTGGGATATCCCGGCACTAAAAGCCATACGACATTTCAGGGCACTATATAGTCACAAATTTAGTATTTTAGTATTATCGTATACGATTATGTTATCGAGACCAGAACAGATGTTGCACCTTACATACATAAAGCCATGGGAGGTTTTGGAATTGCCTTTATTACTGTTTTCGTCCTAATATAAGACTGAGAATTTCATGTTTTTAAAACATTTGTATCATTTTGCACTCGTACCCACTTGTACAGCGAGTGCACTTTCCTGCTGAGCTCAAGATCACAAATAATCATAATTTCGGAAGTGTTAATGATATTTTTTCTCTTTCCAATTTGATTGTAATTAGTGACGGGCAGAACTAAATATAATGCATTCGAGAACTTGAGGATTGATACTTTCGAAACCATATTCTCGAGTTCAACATAACCTTTAAAAGTCGTTGCAGGCCTAATTTATGCGGTACAAGATTTCCATAAACTGACTAGGAACAGTATACTGATGACCAAATTACAATGGAAGATTTAAAAAAAAGAGAGATTTTTGCCATCATGTTGGACGCTTTTGAATCTAAAGTGCTTTATTTTATTAGATTACAGAATGAAAAACTACTTGTGGTCGATTGTTGTTTGGCTTGGCGTTACAGCTATTAGATTTTTGGAAGAGTTTGGCTGATCAAAGTTACTGAACTGAAAGATGTTTTCAAAGGAATATGACGAAGTTATAAGAGGAAACAGACGAAGTTTCCCGGTAAAACTGAATGTAAAGTTTTGAGATTTTTAAGTTGCGTACCGGTAATTAACGTTTGAAGCCGGCTCCACGGTCTAACTTGCCTGCCTCTCACGCGGAGGGCCCGGGTTTGATTACTGGCCAGGTCAGGCATTTTTACCTGGATATGAGAGTTGGTTCCAGGTTCAGTCATTCTACAACTATGGTACCTTTAATTCCAGAGCTATTTAATGGTGATATGGCGACTCCGGTCTAGAAAGCCAGGAACAACGGCCGAGAGGATTCATCACACTGATCATGCATCACCTCGTAATCTGCAGGCCTTCGGACTGAGGGTGGTCGCTTGTTAGGCCCATTTGTAAGATTATAAGTATACGTATTTCATTTTTGTGATGTTTAGCCAAATTGTTGATGGTTCATTCGTTCCTGGATTTTTCGTTTCCCGTGTTGTACATATTTTTTCCAGTGGTTCCTTCAAAAACGGAGAATCGAGGTTCCACTGTATATTTTAATATTAAATAGTTTTCACTTGTAAAGTGAAGGGGTATTGATTGGGTGGACCATTAAACCTAACACTAGTTCTTAATTTAAACTGTATCTCTATATGACGAAGTTTGTAAATTGGAACATAGCAATTAGTCGAGCATCTTGTCTCTTTGCTCCGAAGTCTTCCCACGCCAAACTTTGCAACATTTTTGTAACGTTACCCTTTTGTTGGAAATCACCCAGAACAAATCTGCTTTTCGTTGGATTTTTTCCAGTTCTCAAATTAAATAATCCTGGAGAGAGTCTCATACAATGCAACCATACTCTAGTTGAGGGTCTTACCCGAGACTTACATGCTGTCTCTTTTACATGCTTACTACAATCCTTAAACACCCTCATAACCATGTGCAGAGATCTGTACCCTTTATTATAATCCCATTTATGTGATTACCTCAATGAAGATCTTTCCCTATATTAACACCTAGATACTTACAATGATCCCCAAAAGGAACATTCAGCCCATCAACGCAGTAATTAAAACTGAGAGGACTTTTCCTATTTGTGAAAATCACAACCTGATTTTTAACCTTGTTTATCATCATACCATTGTGTACTCTCCATCTCACAGCATTATCAAAGTCATTTTGCTTGACGACTCACGCCGTTCATCTCTAAAATGGGAGTTGTTTGTTGACGCTTTCATCTAACAAACATATGTTGCAGAAGAAAACTCATAGATCGTCGACAACACTCGGCTGCAATACTGTAATCATGTTTGCCCACAACTTGAATATGGTATGCAAATCTACTCAGCATTCAAAAATATATAGGCCTATATATTGTTTGGGACTAGGTAAAGTGGGGGAACTATGTTTTTAATGTGCTGTTTCATGTTTTGGAAGTGATCTTCACTATTTGCTTTACGTCGCACCAACACAGATATGTCTTATGGCGACGATGGGATAGGAGAGGCCTAGGAAGTGGAAGGAAGCGGCCGTGGCCTTAATTAAGGTACAGCCCCGGCATTTGCCTGGTGTGAAAATCGGAAACCACGAAAAACCATCTTCAGGGCTGCCGACAGCGGGGCTCGAACCCACTATCTCCCGATTACTGGATACTGGCCGCAGCTATCGAGCTCGGTGTTTTGGAAGTGAGGAACTGCCAGGATGTGTATTCAGCTGCCTGTGTCACGCCCTGAACAAGTACGATGTTCAATTTGACAACGTTACCATATTGAGTCGTTATATGGTTGTATGGGGGCTTGTTGGTGACAGCATATGCTCATATCTAGCAGTGCAACCTTGATGAACTTAAGTTGGCAGTTGCAAAATCAGCAGCAGCTTTTCTGAACACTAATAATAATAATAATAATTTCGTGTGGCTATTTCTAGCCGAGTGCAGCCCTTGTAAGGCAGACCCTCCGATGAAGGTGGGCGGCATCTGCCAGTTGTAGGTAACTGCGTGTTGTTGTGGTGGAGGATAGTGTTATGTGTGGTGTGTGAGTTGCAGGGATGTTGGGGACAGCACAAACACCCAGTCCCGGGGCCAGTGGAATTAACCAATGAAGGTTAAAATCCCCGACCCGGCCGGGAATCGAACCCGGGACCCTCTGAACCGAAGGCCAGTACGCTGTCCAGTCAGCCAATGAGTCGGACTTCTGAATACTAAACAGAGGAAACGTATGTATCTAGAATTTCTTTGCAAGAGATATGACTAGAGCCCGGATTTCCATGCAAATGCATGTTTTTCAATAAGCTAGCTACATTTCTCAAACTTTGCAAATATTCATTTTACGACTAAACAATTCCAAATAACCGTCCTTTTTCTGTGCATGTTTGCATGTTTTGGCCATTTTAGGAGAAAATTCATGCATAATGCATATTTGAAAGATTTTGGATTTAATAACGAATATTTGGATGTTTAATATTGCATAATATGACGTTTATTCTGACTTTGACGCATATAAATTGTTAACATGCATGATAGTGCCATTTCTGAATGTTAGTGTGCAGAATTTAGGACAATTTTCCACGTTATAGGCTATAGTATGTCTATTACTGAGAGACTGAGAGAATGTATTCCTGTCATCCTATGTGACAATCAAAGTTAGTAGTCTACATACGGTACAAGTCCTATAATCCAATTAACCAGACACTTTCTTATCTGTTGCTTGAGTAAATAATGACGTATTTTGGAAGTCCCCACGTCGATATCTAATGCTTAGGAATAAGGTGTCCCAGTTTTACAGTTGTACATTGCTATAAATTGAACCGTAAATTGTGCATTAATCATTGACGGCTCATTTTTCGTCTGTTAGACGAACAAAAGAAAACTTGTATCGCACTTCTGTGGCGCCGCGATACTGGGATAGCAGCTTACAAACTCGGCTTTTTCATTGAACCCTCTTCCATTGTTATCCTGGAATGTCCTACCCGGAACTCTCGCTCGTCACACGTCTTTGTTATCGCAGCAGGCAATCATTACCAGTTAAGGCTTCTACACACGACCCAATCTGCTGGGCCCGATCTGCAGGCAGTTGGCGTGGTAAATCGGGTGCTGCTCTACACACGACCCAATCTGCTGGGCCCGATCTGCAGGCAGTTGGCGTGGTAAAAATCGGGTGCTGCTCTCCACACGGCACAATCTGCAAGGCCCGATCTGCCGTAGGCTGGCTCGCTCTGGCCTGGAAACGTGTGATCATGGCTCCTTCATTTTCTAAATTTCAAAAAATAGGAATTGCATTGATTTTGTTATCATTGAAGTCGATACAAAAGAGAAAATATTGGGCTAAAAGGTGGTTATTACAGAGAAAGAAATTGTCATACAAATATTATGAAAGAACTAGAATCATTCGATTTTTGAAATTTTCTGCGAATGGATATCGACACTTTCATTGATCTGGTCTACCTGGTGGCGCCTTTAATAAAGAAACAAGACACTATAATGGGGGAAAGTGTGAGTGTTCAAGAGCGATTAATCGTGACTCTAAGATTTTTAGCTACTTGAGCGAGTTACAAAGATTTGCAATTTAGTGCAGCCGTGTCACCACAGCTTTTGCCCTGCTCCATGGCTAAATGATTAGCGTGCTGGCCTTTCGTCACAGGGGTTCGATTCCTGGCAGGGACTGGAATTTTAACCATCATTGGTGAATTTCCCTGGCACAGGGGCTGGGTGTATGTGTTGTGTTCATCATTATTTCATCCTCATCACGACACGCAGGTCGCCCACGGGAGTCAAATCAAAAGACCTGCACCTGGCGAGCCGAAACCTTCCTGGGATCTTTCGACACTAAAAGACATACTCCATTTCATTTGATTTTACCACGGCTTTTGTCTAAAATCATTCCATAAACATTTTGCACTATTTTCAATAGTCTGAAGGGATACATAAAAGTAAGTGATTAAAATATATATTTTTTTAATGTAAGAGTATTTATTTCTGAAATTACATATGAGTAGAAAATACGAGAAGAAACTAACCTAAAATTATAAACTAAATTAATCTTAACTATATTATTGTATATAGTGAACTACTAATCTAACTGAATCTGCTCACTGCCCTCTGACACACATCACACGTGCTAGGTGGCGACGAGGCAACTGATAGCTTATCGGCTGACTTACGGAGTGTAAGTTGGGAGATTGTGTGGTTTTGTCGGCCAATCTGGTCCCAACAAACCTACACACCACCCAATCTGCAGGGACCCTGCAGATCGGGCCCAGCAGATTGGGTCGTGTGTAGCGGCCTTTATTGAGGACATTCAAATGTGTCCGCAATCATCGCATGGAGAAGTAGCTGCCGCAGCTAGAGATAAGTTGAACAAATTAATTAGTTCAAATCCTGATTTTGAATTTGTCAAGCTTATAGAAGACGTATTGTGGTGAAAATGTAAAAGATGTACAATGTGACCTCATTTTGTTCAAATGTCTTCATTGAAGTATGCATCTATCACTTCCTGTGATGTAAAAAGATCATTTCCTGTGCTTAAGAATGTGCTGACAGATAAATGGATGGGCTTAAATCAAGACAATTTGGAGAAATTAGGGTATTTTCTGTACAATGTTTCAAAAGGAACTGAATTTTGATGGTGCATATTTTCCAGTTTATTGTGCATATTTTGAGATTTGATAGTGCATGGAAATCCGGGCTCCAGATATGACAATGATGCAGGGAAGATCAGATGAGGTGGAATACTTGGTTCGAGTCTATACTCTTCGTTCATGAACATCTGAATGACTTTATGACACTGAAGAGAGAAGAGAACAATGGTGTTGCAGTTTTTAATAATACGAGAAGCAGTGAACGTTAGACAACTATAACCAGATCGTGTTTTTTTTTTTTTTTTTTTTTTTTTGCTAGGGGCTTTACGTCGCACCGACACAGATAGGTCTTATGGCGACGATGGGATAGGAAAGGCCTAGGAGTTGGAAGGAAGCGGCCGCGGCCTTAATTAAGGTACAGCCCCAGCATTTGCCTGGTGTGAAGATGGGAAACCACGGAAAACCATCTTCAGGGCTGCCGATAGTGGGATTCGAACCTACTATCTCCCGGATGCAAGTTCACGGCCGCGCGCCTCTACGTGCACGGCCAACTCGCCCGGTGATCGTGGGTTTAATTACATCGTTAGAAGGTAATAGCTATTCTATGACTCATACTCTGTATTCTATGCTCAGAGTATTGCAGAACATGCTGGATTTGCTGACTAGGGAAGTGTGTTTCTCTGAGCTTAATGCTCGCCTCGATGAAATGTCAGCAATTCATGAAGCCAAAACTGTGAACACTCTGCAGACAACAGCCCAGAAGAGTTTGATGAAACTATTGTAAGTCAGTCGATGGCAAAAGCTGTTTTATGAAGCCCTTGGAAACCTGTTCACCACAAAAAATGTATGCAACCAGATCCTAACTGTAGACAGTGTAGAGAAAGAACTAAACAAATTGTCATACGCAGCTCCAGTTAGTCTGCAAGTATTCTTAGGGTAATAATAAGAAAGGGTCCAGTCAGATAAGTCCCCAGTGAACATCTGCAGTCTTTTGTGCTTCCTGAAAGAGGACTATCCCACAGTTATGACAACCGCTCTACAAGCTGTGTGGTAGCCTACATCAAATGTGAATGCTGAGCGCTCTAGCCGACATTACGGTGTGGGTGCGAGCAACCGTAGGAGACAGCTGAAACCAGAGAATGTAGAAATTCTCATGATGGTTGCATTTTAGTAAGAGGTAATTAATCTAGTTGATTTATAAAGTGTATTTTCAATTAAAAGAACCTAGAGCTGGCTTACAAGAGATGTCTCCTGTAAAGTGACTGAGCTGGGAGCTCTGTGCTTACAGATTTGCAGGAACTTGAAATAACAGCCAGGGAAATCAAGAGACGGATCACCTCTCGGAGGATTCCGTTCCACAACAAACTATCTAACACAGGGTATTTCTATTTACAGCTTTCCGACCAGCCTGCGATTGAAGATGTTCCAAGCAATATGGCTACAACTGAATTGTAACACAATGTTTGTTAACAAATAAGAATTATATTTGTGCAAAATTCTATACAAAAAGTGTACATGAAGCATTACAAGTAAACAGTCTGCAATAGGTATGTGATTGGTTAATGCAGAATGGACCCTTCTTACTTCCACAAGGACAATGCTAGGTCCTGAGAGGAGCGGCCAACTCTTGGAAAGGTTACACGAGGAATGGCTCCTGGTATAGCTGCAAGAGATGGCAACGTGGTGACAACCACAGAACAGGTGTCCAATTACTTTTTGGTAGTTAGTGGACCTAAAATTAATTCGTTGCAGCATTTGGCAGTGTTTTTCACGTGTTTTTTATTCTTTTCTCTTTTGCACTTGGCCCTTTAAGACACTGTCCCAATGCACCGATTCATACATTGTCATTCACGTACACAGATTTCCTATGGTCTTTAAACCACAGCAGACTTCCTGGGCGATATTCCGTGAGCACCAAAATTAGGTTATTTCTTTGTCATACGTCTACAGCCTTATACAAGGTGAGGGTGGTGATTTAATGGGACAGAGTCCTATTGATCCTGTTCATCTGCAGCGTCTAACCAAGTTTAGAGGTGACTTGATTAGATTCGTACCAAAGGCATTGTAAACCACATAACATGGAAACTTTTTAAATTCATAGTTGGTCAAGCAGTTAACCTTGATTTACAGTTTAAACCTTTCAATTGCCATGGAAAAAACTATTTCCAAAATGTATCCAACAAGGTGCATTTACCTTATTTAAATAATGCACTTGAATAAATCACTGGCAAACATAACCTCACTCAACGAAAGAAAAAACACACGATTCAAAGACGAGGACAAATTATGCTGGGTCCCCTGTGCAAATGCATTATCTTTTGGATTACTGTGTAAATAAAAGTCCACAGCCTGTTTGCAGTCATTTGACCAGGTCACGACCTCATCTACCGGCGAGAATAGGTATTGTGCCTGTCGCACTCCTCTAAGGCAATGATTAATGACTGACAGATGAAATGAAATGATACTGGAGAGTGTTGCTGGAATGAATTATGACAGGGAAAACCAGAGTACCCGGAGGAAAACCTGTTCCACCTCCGCTTTGTCCAGCACAAATCTCACATGGAGTGACCGGGATTTGAACCACGGAACCCAGCACTGAGAGGCAGGGCCGCCTGAGCCACGGAGGTTCTTTGGGTTACTGTACTGTTTGCATTTTTTAGATGTCTTGTACTTGCATGGAAAGTGCCCGACGCCCTTAAAACATTGTGGCTTATCGACGAGGAGAGGAAGTCTCTCGCACTGCAACACAGTACAATGACCCCCCCCCCCCCCCTCCTTTAAAACTCTAGGTTCATTTGGGCTTGACATTAAAAAAACACAATGCAGTTTCATTGGCACTGACAATATTGTTCGGTGCATACGAACTGGTTAAATGAGCCACGGGATTCTGCTTCTATGCATAGTGTCTGGTACGTGATATTGTAGCGTTCCTTAAAACACCAAATACAATTTCACTCGAACTTAGCAAATATGAAGCACATTGTAGATATACCAAAGTGCGGAAAGCTACCCCTGCATGTTTTGAAAGACGCAGATAAATTATTAAAAGTGTGATTTTTGGTAATTGTTCTTCGAATTATGAATGACAGTATCTGCATTTCGAATTAAACAATTGAAAAACTGTACTTCATGTTTCCGGGTACGAGAGCTCCTTCAAATTAGGCAGGATTTTGAATTAAGCGATTTTCAATGATCGAGGTTCTACTGTATATGCAATGCAATTTAATACCCAAAAGAAGTCAAAAGAGCAAGTTTCATGATGGTTTTTAAAGGAAATAACTGGTGGCACACTAGACTCGCACTCATAAGGTAGTTCACTGGGTTAACAGGACGTGGTGCTGCAATAAATGTGTTTCTTCTTGCGTGGAACTCACCTGTAACGACAGAGGCTAGCCGCTGAGGTGACGGGATGTCGTGGTAGGTGAGGTAGGAGGCGAGGCGACACAGCAGCACAGGGCTCAAGCTAGCCAGCTCACCCTTCAGCACCTGGTTCATCACAGCCAACAGATCTAGAGGAGACAAACATGGAATACATGATGATGATGATGCTTGTTGTTTAAAGGGGCCTAACATCGAAGGTCATCGGCCCCACATGGAATACAGTCGGACACCGGAACTGATTTCATTTTACGTGAGATAGTGTTAAGTAAGCGGACACCTTGCACGTTTCAGGACAACCGGCTATGTCACCCCCTTTTTTAAAACCAAAAGAAATTCTTTTGAATTTTTGTACTATTTTGAGTCCAAGAAAAAGAGGAATGTTGTAGTAGCCAAGTTAATTCTTCTGTACAGGGCTCTGCACCCTCTGAGAAGTGCTGTCGGTGACTCTGTTCATAAATCAGACTCGCACTCATAAGGTAGTTCAGTTTAATGTGCGTTATTGTTGGGATGGAAATACTGTGCCCAGTAAACAAACGAGGACTTTCAGTGAGAAAGCTCCCTGAAAAATTCAAATGAGGGACAATGCAAACAATTGTGAAGAGTTAAAATGAAATTATAAGTGAGTGGGAGGAAAATAGGATCATAGGTAATAAATTTCTTATTATCCCGTAGTGAAGAGCAATATAATGTAAAACTATTCAATACTATTTACTGTTACATAATTATATTTGATGAAACTAGTTTCGCTCTTGCTAGTTAAGGCAAGACATGAATTATATATACAATTTATGAAGCAGCATGTGTTGTTGATATTCAGTGTTAAACACTCACTTGTCTAGTGTGAGTTCTCAGTTTTCTTCCAATTTGAAGAACTGCAAATTGAACAGGTAGAAACCTTTTGCTTTCATTAGGAAAATAGGAATTGAGGAGTGAAAAGAAAACAGGAGTTATTATTTGCAGAAGTGAACATAAGTGGTTCGATGAAACTGTGAGCGAGTGTCACAAGAAAAACCACAAGAAGGATGAGATTCTAGACCAGGTGAAGAATTTGTGTATCACACTGGATTGCGAGTAGAAGGATGCAACAATGGAACTATTTAACAGAATGAATTCCCTTTTTGAGAATATCGCAGTAAAGAAAATATGTGCTAAATTTACACATACTGCTGAATGGTTACTTCCCAAAGCTGTAATGTTTGTAAAGGCTTCCATCTCCTAGGCAAATTTTCAATTAGAAATGATTAAGAATAATAGAAATATAGATGTATGCTTTTTCCCTTTGCTGGTGAGACCTACTGTTTACAGTGCACTATGTCTTCTGGTATGCACTAGAATAAATTTGTTACTTTCATTGACCTGTCTCAGTCTTATACTTGGCTTTAACAATATGAAAGTGACTGAGGTATGAGTGACGCTAGTATTGCCATTCCTTATGCAGCCAGTCCCTGCTATGAATGGTGCGAAAATGTTGCTCATAGGGTCGGTTGATGCACGCATTTCAGTGGGCTTGGCAGACTGATATGCAGTAGCAACTTCTGGCCAAGTGACGAAAGCAACGGGAAACTACCTCACTCCTCATTTCCCTAGTACGCCTCTTCAATGACACCTAGGCAATCTATGACAGCTAATGGTGGGCATTCAGACGTTTTTCAATTGAAAAGATGTTATTTTGAATTTCATTATTTGTCATTTAAACAAATACTTGAAGAACTTTATGAACTTTATCACGAAAGAACTTATTGATTTTCAACGAAAGATAATTGTTTCAGGTTAAAAGATAGACAACCATAAAAATTGATTTTATTTCAATGAGCCAGGCGACATTAACTTATTCAGAAAATATTTTAATTTGATTTAATGCAACGAGTCAGAAATAACAGGGAACTTATTGATCAAACTGAATAAATTAAGTTTCAAAACCTATCCATTATTTCGCTCTGCATCTACCTCTCTCAGTACCTGCTCCGTGAGGATCATTCACCCCTCTGCAAGATTCTCATGCCCATATCCTTAATTTTTCGTGGTAAAATACCGTAAACTGATAAAATATAGCAATAGATGCTCATGGATTAGTCGAAAAATTGTTATTCAAAACTGCTCCCAGCTTTCCAGAAGTATTCCCGAGGTTGAGTGTAATTTACTCTTACGTTTTAGACCACAGCAGCAGGAATGTTTCAAACTGCAAGCTCACCTGGTTCCCAGGACTCGAGAAGTCGCAGCACCTGGTGGTGCACAGACAAGGCGTGTTCAGGAGTTACTAAGGGCAGTTTGTCTCCGCTAGCAGTGATGACTGGAATCTGAGCCACCACAAGCTTCAGTTGCCACGTGAGGAACACGCTCGGCATGGAGCGGAGACTGCGCAGGGCCTGTAACACCATGTGATGCATTGTAATATACTCGGCACAGAGAATGATGGCAAAATTTAGGCGGTTGTTGTTTGGGACATCAATCCATAGACTGGTTTGATGCAGCCCCCAATGCCACCCTGTGCTAAAGTTTTCATTAACTACTACATTCTACATCTACTGTAATCTGTTTGTCGTATTCATACTGCCTACACTTCCCTCAAAAACCAAATGAACAAGTCCTGGGTGTCTTAAGATATGTCCTGTTATTCCATATCTTCTTCTTCTTCACCAAATCATTCTCCTATTGTGGCATACCGAAAATCGATCAGAAGGACAACGGAATAAATGACGGCACAACGCCGCAAACACACAGTGCCGATGGCAGCACTATCATAAGAAAGCCTAGAGGCCATCCCAGTGCGAAATCATGGAATCAACTTAGGGTAGGCCTCAAACAAAACACAAGGAACAGGACTGGGAAGTGATGGAATCTGGGCAAACCCCAACAGAAGGTGGATCGAGGGCAAAAGGATAGAATAAGCCGTGAGAAATATCATGAAACACCATAAATATTTTAAACCACATAAAAATTTAATGAAGGAAGAAAATAAATTTTTAGATAGTTCCATTAAATGAAGAAAACTGAAAATAATCTAAATAAATAAATTAAAAAGAAATTCATTCACATACTGAATCAATTAAAAGGGATCTTCCAAATTCATAGTTAATACCTTCAGAATTTTTGAAAAGGTAGCATTAAAATTAATTATACGGTTTTAAACCCGACTGTCGGCAGCCCCGAAGATGGTTTTCTGTGGTTTCCCATTTTCACACTAGGCTGTACCTTAATTAAGGCCACAGACGCTTCCTTCCCATTCCTAGGCCTTTCCTGTCCCATCGTTGCCATAAGACCTATCCGTGTCGGTGCGATGTAAAGAAAAAAATTGTTTCAAATAAATTAAATATCCTTAAAATGATTCCATTCTTAAAAATATGAAACTTTGTACATAAATAAAATCATTAGAGTAAAAACGTGCATCTTGAATATCAAATAAGAGATGATGCTTGTTGTTTAAAGTGGCCTAACATCAATGGTACGAAATGTAATGACAATTTAAAAGTTCAAAATCATCCACTGACCAGAATATAAACTGTGGTAATGATGAGTGGATAGTGTTACTGACCAAGCGACTCCTTCTAAAGCACAATCGAGGATGTTTGCTGTTAAAACTGGCTTTACGTCGCACCGACACAGAAAGGTCTTATGGCAATGAAACAATAGGAAAGGCCCAAGACTGCGAAGGAAGCGGCCATGGCCTTAATTAAGGTACAGACCCAGCATTTGCCTGGTGTGAAAATGGGAAAGTGGGATAGTGGTACTAATCACAGGCAACGCAGACCCACAGTGTCACTCATATAGTGGTACTAATGAGAGGCAACACAGACCCACAGTGTCGCTCATATAGTGGGTACTAATGAGAGGCAACACAGACCCACAGTGTCGCTCATATAGTGGTACTAATGAGAGGCAACGCGGACCCACAGTGTCACTCATATAGTGGGTACTAATCACAGACAACGCAGACCCACAGTGTCACTCATATAGTGGTACTAATGAGAGGCAACGCAGACCCACAGTGTCGCTCATATAGTGGTACTAATGAGAGGCAACGCAGACCCACAGTGTCACTCATATAGTGGTACTAATGAGAGGCAACACAGACCCACAGTGTCGCTCATATAGTGGTACTAATGAGAGGCAACGCGGACCCACAGTGTCACTCATATAGTGGTACTAATGAGAGGCAACACAGACTCACAGTGTCGCTCATATAGTGGTACTAATGAGAGGCAACGCGGACCCACAGTGTCACTCATATAGTGGGTACTAATCACAGACAACGCAGACCCACAGTGTCACTCATATAGTGGTACTAATGAGAGGCAACGCAGACCCACAGTGTCGCTCATATAGTGGTACTAATGAGAGGCAACGCAGATCCACAGTGTCGCTCATATAGTGGTACTAATGAGAGGCAACGCAGACCCACAGTGTCACTCATATAGTGGTACTAATGAGAGGCAACGCAGACCCACAGTGTCGCTCATATAGTGGTACTAATGAGAGGCAACGCAGATCCACGGTGTCACTCATATAGTGGTACTAATGAGAGGCAACGCAGACCCACAGTGTCACTCATATAGTGGTACTAATGAGAGGCAACGCGGACCCACAGTGTCACTCATATAGTGGGTACTAATCACAGACAACGCAGATCCACAGTGTCACTCATATAGTGGTACTAATCACAGGCAACCCAGACCCACAGTGTCACTCATATAGTGGTACTAATCAACACACAACGCAGACCCACAGTGTCACTCATATAGTGGTACTAATGAGAGGCAACGCAGATCCACAGTGTCACTCATATAGTGGGTACTAATCACAGACAACCCAGACCCACAGTGTCACTCATATAGTGGTACTAATCACAGGCAACGCAGACCCACAGTGTCACTCATATAGTGGGTACTAATCACAGACAACACAGACCCACAGTGTCACTCATATAGTGGTACTAATCACACACAACGCAGACCCACAGTGTCACTCATATAGTGGTACTAATGAGAGGCAACGCAGATCCACAGTGTCACTCATATAGTGGGTACTAATCACAGACAACGCAGACCCACAGTGTCACTCATATAGTGGTACTAATGAGAGGCAACGCAGACCCACAGTGTCACTCATATAGTGGTACTAATCACAGGCAACGCAGATCCACAGTGTCACTCATATAATGGTACTAATCACAGGCAACGCAGATCCACAGTGTCACTCATATAGTGGGTACTAATCACAGGCAACCCAGACCCACAGTGTCACTCATATAGGGGTACTAATCACACACAACGCAGACCCACAGTGTCACTCATATAGTGGTACTAATCACAGGCAACGCAGATCCACAGTGTCACTCATATAGTGGTACTAATCACAGGCAACGCAGATCCACAGTGTCACTCATATAATGGTACTAATCACAGGCAACGCAGACCCACAGTGTCACTCATATAGTGGTACTAATGACAGGCAACGCAGACCCACAGTGTCACTCATATAGTGGGTACTAATCACAGGCAACGCAGATCCACAGTGTCACTCATATAGTGGTACTAATGAGAGGCAACGCAGACCCACAGTGTCACTCATATAGTGGTACTAATGACAGGCAACGCATACCCACAGTGTCACTCATATAGTGGTACTAATCACAGGCAACGCAGACCCACAGTGTCACTCATATAGTGGGTACTAATCACAGGCAACGCAGATCCACAGTGTCACTCATATAGTGGTACTAATCACAGGCAACGCAGATCCACAGTGTCACTCATATAGTGGTACTAATCACAGGCAACGCAGATCCACAGTGTCACTCATATAGTGGTACTAATCACAGGCAACGCAGATCCACAGTGTCACTCATATAGTGGTACTAATCACAGGCAACGCAGACCCACGGTGTCACTCATATAGTGGTACTAATCACAGGCAACGCAGACCCACGGTGTCACTCATATAGTGGTACTAATCACAGGCAACGCAGACCCACAGTGTCACTCATATAGTGGTACTAATCACACACAACGCAGACCCACAGTGTCACTCATATAGTGGTACTAATCACAGGCAACACAGACCCACAGTGTCACTCATATAGTGGTACTAATCACACACAACGCAGACCCACAGTGTCACTCATATAGTGGTACTAATGAGAGGCAACGCAGACCCACAGTGTCGCTCATATAGTGGTACTAATGAGAGGCAACGCAGATCCACAGTGTCGCTCATATAGTGGGTACTAATCACAGGCAACGCAGACCCACAGTGTCACTCATATAGTGGTACTAATCACACGCAACGCAGATCCACAGTGTCACTCATATAGTGGTACTAATCACAGGCAACGCAGACCCACAGTGTCACTCATATAGTGGTACTAATGAGAGGCAACACAGACCCACAGTGTCACTCATATAGTGGTACTAATGACAGGCAACACAGACCCACAGTGTCACTCATATAGTGGTACTAATGACAGGCAACGCAGACCCACAGTGTCACTCATATAGTGGTACTAATCACAGGCAACGCAGACCCACAGTGTCACTCATATAGGGGTACTAATCACAGGCAACGCAGACCCACAGTGTCACTCATATAGTGGTACTAATCACAGGCAACGCAGATCCACAGTGTCACTCATATAGTGGTACTAATCACAGGCAACGCAGATCCACAGTGTCACTCATATAGTGGTACTAATGACAGGCAACGCAGACCCACAGTGTCACTCATATAGTGGTACTAATCACAGGCAACGCAGATCCACAGTGTCACTCATATAGTGGTACTAATCACAGGCAACGCAGATCCACAGTGTCACTCATATAGTGGGTACTAATCACAGGCAACGCAGATCCACAGTGTCACTCATATAGTGGTACTAATCACAGGCAACGCAGATCCACGGTGTCACTCATATAGTGGTACTAATCACAGGCAACGCAGACCCACGGTGTCACTCATATAGTGGTACTAATCACAGGCAACGCAGACCCACAGTGTCACTCATATAGTGGGTACTAATCACAGGCAACCCAGACCCACAGTGTCACTCATATAGTGGTACTAATGACAGGCAACGCAGACCCACAGTGTCACTCATATAGTGGTACTAATCACAGGCAACCCAGACCCACAGTGTCACTCATATAGTGGTACTAATGACAGCCAACGCAGACCCACAGTGTCACTCATATAATGGTACTAATCACAGGCAACCCAGACCCACAGTGTCGCTCATATAGTGGTACTAATCACAGCCAACGCAGACCCACAGTGTCGCTCATATAGTGGTACTAATGACAGCCAACGCAGACCCACAGTGTCACTCATATAGTGGTACTAATGACAGGCAACCCAGACCCACAGTGTCACTCATATAGTGGTACTAATCACAGGCAACCCAGACCCACAGTGTCACTCATATAGTGGTACTAATGACAGGCAACACAGACCCACAGTGTCACTCATATAGTGGTACTAATCACAGGCAACGCAGACCCACAGTGTCACTCATATAGTGGGTACTAATCACAGGCAACCCAGACCCACAGTGTCACTCATATAGTGGTACTAATCACAGGCAACGCAGACCCACAGTGTCACTCATATAGTGGTACTAATCACTTACTTCTGCCATCATTAGTTATTTTACTACCCAAGACAAGACTTCATTTCCTAATCTAATATTTCCTGCATCACATGACTTTGTTCGACTGCACGCCATTACCTTTGTTTTTTCATCTTGTTCTCCTTACCCATTCATCAATTTCTCCACATCTTGTGCAGTCTCAGATAAAATAACAATATTTCAGAGTTTTAATTTCCTCTCCTTGGATTGTGATGTCCTTTCTAATTTCTTCCTTGATTAACTTTACTGCCTGTTCTATATAAACAAGGAAAAGGAGAAGGGACAACCTTCAGCCTTGCCTCATTCTGGATTGCTGTTGTTTCTCCGTAGTCCTTGATTCTTATCACTGCAGACAGATTTTTTGTACACATTATAGATAATCCTCCTTTCTCGGTATCTGATCTGATCCCGATCACCTTCAGAATCTCAAATAGCTTCCTCCAATCAACAAATCCTTTTTCTAGATCTACAAATGCCATTTACGTAGGCTTGTTCTTATTAATTTGATCTTCTAAGTGCTTCAAGTGTTCCTACATTTCTTCAGAAGATAAACTGATCGTCTCCCAACTCAGCTTCAACTTTTCTTTCCATTCTTCTGTAAATAATACATGTTAACATTTTGCAGCATGAGATACTAAACTAATGGTGCGGTTGTTTTCACACTTTATTATTTATAAGTTTCATATTCCGTATTGATTGGATTCAATGTAATAGACAAGAAAAATGTTCCACCGATCAATACATTTATTGTGGATGAACTACTACACTAGTACCGGTTTCGACCTATCTTGGCCATCATCAGCTAGCACACAAATTTACTGTCATGGGATAAATTACAAAGAAGTTACTTAAAAGCATCCGGATGTCTGATAAAAAAATGGAAGTAAAAATATTGCAGTATGTTGCGTTAAAATAGCTCTGATTAAAAGTAGTGATGGTTAGAATAAACTAAAACCTATTGATTGAGCATGGACATGAGTACATAAACACATTAAAATATATATGCCACATCATAAGACACTAAAAATATATAGCACATTAAACACATTAAAACATGGTATATTTTAAAAACGTCTATTAAAATTTGAGTTCATGTTGCATTGCATTCATTCTTCAATCCTCTTGTAGTTCTTGTGTTGATTAAGTTGAATATCGAGAATGTTCTATGGTTGATATACTTTGTATTGGTATGTTATAAGAACTCTTGTCAGTAAAATTTGAAAATTAAGTTGAAGTAGCAAGATAGGTTTTAATATCAGAGTAGTTGGTGGTGACACTTCTCTCGTCTATGCACGTTATATGGTCGTTATCTGTAAAGAAAAGCTAATATGAGTATAGCGTATGTATGAAGGAATGCCTGGATGTATGTGTGAAATGAAAAAAGTACTTACTGTTTTTGCTGTGGAGGTTGTGTACCGATATGTTTGGATATTTGTTGTGCTCTGCTGCGAGTACGTCTGGGGATCATGTAAGCTGTGTGGATGGATGGTGGTGGAGGGGATGGAGGAGTGGCTATTGTGAAGGTAGGGGCGGGGTTAGGTTTGTGATTCGTCGGTTTGTTATGACGTGTGTTTACTAATTTGAGATAGTCGTTTTTTATTGCAGGAATGACTTTGTCAAAAATGATACTGGTTTTCCCTGTAATGTCGTTAATGTTATGATTGGGGTTAGCGTATTGATCCAAAGTAAAAAAAATTCCGAAGATTTCTATATTACTTTGGATCAATACGCTAACCCCAATCATAACATTAACGACATTACAGGGAAAACCAGTATCATTTTTGACAAAGTCATTCCTGCAATAAAAAACGACTATCTCAAATTAGTAAACACACGTCATAACAAACCGACGAATCACAAACCTAACCCCGCCCCTACCTTCACAATAGCCACTCCTCCATCCCCTCCACCACCATCCATCCACACAGCTTACATGATCCCCAGACGTACTCGCAGCAGAGCACAACAAATATCCAAACATATCGGTACACAACCTCCACAGCAAAAACAGTAAGTACTTTTTTCATTTCACACATACATCCAGACATTCCTTCATACATACGCTATACTCATATTAGCTTTTCTTTACAGATAACGACCATATAACGTGCATAGACGAGAGAAGTGTCACCACCAACTACTCTGATATTAAAACCTATCTTGCTACTTCAACTTAATTTTCAAATTTTACTGACAAGAGTTCTTATAACATACCAATACAAAGTATATCAACCATAGAACATTCTCGATATTCAACTTAATCAACACAAGAACTACAAGAGGATTGAAGAATGAATGCAATGCAACATGAACTCAAATTTTAATAGACGTTTTTAAAATATACCATGTTTTAATGTGTTTAATGTGCTATATATTTTTAGTGTCTTATGATGTGGCATATATATTTTAATGTGTTTATGTACTCATGTCCATGCTCAATCAATAGGTTTTAGTTTATTCTAACCATCACTACTTTTAATCAGAGCTATTTTAACGCAACATACTGCAATATTTTTACTTCCATTTTTTTATCAGACATCCGGATGCTTTTAAGTAACTTCTTTGTAATTTATCCCATGACTGTAAATTTGTGTGCTAGCTGATGATGGCCAAGATAGGTCGAAACCGGTACTAGTGTAGTAGTTCATCCACAATAAATGTATTGATCGGTGGAACATTTTTCTTGTCTATTACATTGTTTTCACACTTGTCAGCTCCTGCTTTCTTGAGAATTCTGTCTACAATAAGATGGCACTTTTCCTGTACCATACATCTTACACACCAAACAGAATAACTTTGCCACACTGGTCAGTCAGTAATTCTGAGGGCACGTCATCAATTCCAGGTATCTTATTCCTGTTTAGGTGTCCCAAAGATTTGTCAAAATCTGACCTCAAAATTGAAATTTAGGTTATCAGATACTAAATCAGGAACGCTAACTCACTTATCGTATGATACAGAGCATGAGAAAGAACATATGTAGCACTGTGACGATATTATTATGACATGTCAAACAAGTGGAAGCCGGCACTGGAGATAACATCATGACAAAGTATTATTGTCGTATGTTCGCCATTGTGGGCAGCAAGGGGGGATCCATTATAGCCTGGCTACCAGTGACGTCACTATGCTCGAGCCTCGCTACTTACCGCATGAACAGAGCTCACACGCATTGGTCAGGCTCTGGTACATTTACAGTCAGTGGCCACTGCATCACTGGAGCCCTCCAGAGTCCTACCCCAGACTCTGCCCTTCCCTTTCTAACACCCATCAAGTACACTTTATAATCTCCTATCTCTTCCTCGTTAACTCCCTTTACCCGAATATCACTTACTCCTAGCACATCCAGATGCATCCTCTTTGCTGCCTCAGCCAGTTCTACCTTCTTTCTTCCATAAGCCCCATTAGTATTGATAGCTCCCCATCGAATTCCATTTCGTTCGCCAAGTTGTTTCCAAGGAGTCCCTCGCCTGTCAAATGGGAGTGGGACTCCATTACTCCCATAGGTCCGAGGCTTGCTTAGTGTTCTGAGCTCGGTAAATTCATGAAGCAGGATGCTGCCCTACTTGCACATAGTCCAAGTGAGGATCTCTCCTCTAACGGGTTATGGACCACCGGTGAATTGTATAGTCCTAGCCGCCTGAGCACAAGGAGGGCCACGTCTCAGAATATGTCCGAGATGCCCCCTCCCATTCCATAGCAACTGGTATCCCGACTCTCAGGACCACTTACTAGGCCACTCAGCCGTTGCCCATGGTTCACGAACTAGGACGTGACTACAGTAACCCACACCATGAACCACACTAAGTGTAAAATCTGAAAAATAAAATTATGCTCTAAATTCTTAGCACCTGGAGTATGCTCATCATCCAGACTCTTTCTTGTATTGTTATTCATAAATTGTTAGTTCCATCACTGTTAATCATTACAATTTCAATTGCAAAACGGCAACTGGTAAATGTTGATTGTGTAGTCATTACCAAATCTACTTGAGTGGTGTTAGCAGTATGCAAGCCACTGGACGCCGCTGTAAATAACCACCAGCTGACGCAGAACTGCTAGATGGTTTCCACACCGACCAACTTAAATAAAATGAAATGTTCTCGTAGTGACTGGTATAAATTCGCAATCACTGCAGTGTCCATGTAGTTAACCTGAATAAATGATAGATAAAATTCGATAAACTTACCTTGTATTAGTCAAATAGATAAAGAAGTACATTGGTCTGAGTTACGAGATATTAGAATTTATTATTTTAATCATGTTGGTTAAACCTGTCTTTGTCAATACTTTACATATTTTATTATACTTCATTACTGTACATGTTTCGAGAGCTAACTTCTCTCTTCTTCAGCGGTGCCAAAACATCAAAACTAGACTTTATACATTTATACAAATACACAGTAGTTATCATCAGAAATCTTGAAATTGTTAAAATATTTCTTTGTGTTTCAACTTTTACTTACTTACTATGTCATTTATTACAAACTTTAAAATAGAAAATTTCAAGTCATAAATGAATAAAACCTATTAAATTATTCATTATAAGCTAAAATTTAAAATCTGCTCTGCTCTTGGAACTTACATCCTTATTTACATCTAAAAAAGAAATAAAATATTTCTTTGTGTCTAAATTTACATTTGCCTTGTCATTTGGTAGAACACTTTAAAACTGAATAATTTTCAATTCATAAAATAAATAACACCTATTAAGTTAGTCACTATATGTTGAATTTAAAATATTTTCTGCTCTCTTCTTGAAATTTCTCCATTCCTTAATTCTTAAAAAAGGAAAACATTATATTTAAATTTCTAATCTGTAATTCCATTACCTTGTTTATTCCAATAATTGTCGATTAATTTACTGCTATATTTCCGAGACCTTCCACATAAATCAGTATTTCCTCCTCTTAATCCCGTCCAACCATGCTAGCCATTTTAACTGTCAAATTCCTTTAAAATAGACAACCAAGAAACCAACTTTTAGAGACATTTTTTTACGAAAAGGCTGACATCTCAGATGATTACTTGAGTTTCAACTGGTTACCCTACAAGTGCTGAGTGTTTCTCCCTAAATTCCAGGCCATTTTCACATGCATTACACATTTACGACTTTAACAAATTTAAGCACACTTAGATAGAGAAAAGTTAAGACACGCAGCACACCATATTACTCAGAAAACTTCATTTAACAAGCTTATATAAGTATCATATAATTTACTTGCTTATCTGGTGCGTATCAGGCGATCAAAATTTTGGAAAACTAATTTTTTTTTTCATATTCTCAAGTTCACCATTAATAATAAAAAACCCTCATTTAAAAAAATCACTATATACAAAACATGCAAAATTTCTTCTAGTTCTTAAAAATATTAGGTTCTCAAAAGTAAACAGAGAAATAAAATCACAAAAGAATCAAAAAGTTCTGAGCTGCACACAGTTCCCTCAGCTGCTGCGCACTACTGGGAGAGATTTCTTTTCCTGCCAGGCCTCACAGGCCTCCAGGATTGCTGCAATTTATGAAAACATTCACGGTGCAATCCATGTTTATTAGAATAGTGTAACCGTTACTACAGCGGTTACACTCAACAAAACACTAAACACAGTAGAGGGAGGAAAGCAAGTGCAATTACACAGTACCAAAAACCACTACACACTTAGTGAAACATCGGCTGAAACTACGCGGAGCTCCGCCGATAACAACATTAGTAAATATCAGTACGGCCAACTACATGACAATAAACCAGGAAGGTGGGAAGGGGCTGGGAACCTACCAAGGGCTTACGTTGCAGTTTCCGAAATAATCGACCGTAAACTTTAATTTCAAAAAATATTATTTACCAAAGGACTTTACAAATGAATTCCAAACAAATTCAGCCATGCAGAAGGTACCGACACATAAGTATAGTAAAATACAGGTTCTGCTGAGACACATCAATTATTAATACACGTTCCTTGACAATAGCTTCTGATAAGTTCAAAGAGTCAAGCAAATACCATCCATCGAATTACAACCCAAGTCGTACAATACAATCTAGAGTACCTTTGAAAATATCTGACAGCATAACTGAAAAAGGGTAAAAATCAGCATTATCTAAACTTGGCACTGAGGCCAGTTCAACTTGGTCACACACCAAAAACACTTCTGATGCGCGGCAGTGGAAACCTAGCGTGCGTCAAGTGACACGGAACTACTAGAGGCAAAACCCCAAGGTAAATACATAAAACTACAATTTACATGTTTAGTGAAACAAGGAAAGGGGAATGCCTCGGAAACAAACAGGCAAGCCCAGCTCAAAAGCTACGGTATCCGAAATAATCGAGTGGCGAGTCTGGGTGAGGTTAGAGCAAACTCCTATATGAAAAAGCAAGCGAACATTAAATGAAATTTAAGGTGGAACAGAAATCAAGAGCGCTTACCCCTAAATGGCCCATCCCGGTAGCGAGGCGTCGCTGACGGCATCAAAACTTTCTGACGGTCAAGAGATCGAAGACTGACAGATAGACCGCTCACAGACCACAGACAGAGCACGAAATGCTGCCTCATTCTCTATAAAAAGGGAACTTTGGCCTTGGAGTAGCCAATCAGAACGCAGGGGCCTGCCTATCCCCACCCAGATTCACCAACCACAACTCTTACTTCAGTCGCGATGTTAAAATACTTTCTCGAATACGCACGATCGCGAATCTTCCATTTCCAGAATAGTCAGAACATACTTTCTAGAATACATAACCAACAAAAGGCAACACACCCTGTTCAAAAATTCATGTGACAACTTTCTGGACAGTTTCAGTAAATACAGAAATGACATCTACTATTTACAAATACCATATGTTACCGAAATATTACACTGTACAGGATAAAACATTATATCACCACACTTCAGACCATACAGTAAGTATTACGGAAGGTTTACAAATCAAGTCTTCAATAAACACTTTCCACTTCCAATACATTCTACACCTGTGACAAATGGCGATGTATTTTTCATTTCGGAGACAGTTACATCAAACCATGATCGCATACGAGAAAAGGCCTTCATTTTCTCCAGAATCTCTTTTAGTTTTAATATTTTTTACCAAATATTCATTACTTTCTTTCACCAAGAGCTTCCAAATAAAATCCGCAAGAAATAGATAACGGATGTACTGTTTCGGGGAGGACAGTTCCTACTGCCAGGATCTCTTACGCGGAACTTCTCGGAAGCATTGAACTCCTGTTCCGGTGGATAAACCCTGCACCACTTTGGTGTTACGGAAACGGTATCATCCAATAAAACGTCGGCAGGCCTGCTCTCTTCATCGGAATTCTTTCTGGAATATGATCTTCTTCTCTGTGAGAAGATTCATCATGTTGCTGGAAGAGGAAGCATCCCAATCAGCTTCAACAACTTCACGAATCACGTAGCTCATCATCCATGATAAAAGTTTATACTTCAAAAGAAACAATTAAAATAAACTCAATAATCTGTTGAAAGATAACGAAAGATATTCACAGAAACTGACAGAAACAGCGAGCGAGCACCGAAGTTACGTAGCAACTGAGAGGACGGGGGGATGAGGAAAGAGTGCTGACTTTATACCTACCCTGACCTTGACTGAGTCATTTACAGCTAGTGAGTAATGTGTGATGGAAGACTCGATGTCTTGTGTGAACTTATATTGCGAAGTTTGGCACTTTGCTTGCCTTACGAGACGGGCTGCTACTTGTAATGTAGGGTGAGCTCTCTCTTCCTCTCCTTATATGATAGTATGCTTCATTCGGTGGTTCATTTAAATTATTTTCATTATTGCTTCTCTGGTCAATATACTGTATATGCTTTCTTCTCAAGAGCATCCATTCATTTTCCTTTCGTTGTCGTGTACAGTATTTCCATATTTCCATAAAATTATGATTGTATGTGTTCACCCATTGCTGAGAACCTCTTGTGTCTTACTACATTCACGTGCTTCTTGTATCTCGTCTTCAAACTCCTCCCTGATTGTCCAATATATTTCTTTCCACAACTTTGGCACTTGATGCAATATAATCCTGATTTAATGAACCTACCGGACCTATTAACCTTATGTGAACTGAACAAAATTCTTTTATTTGTTGTTTGTCTTAAACACAGTGTCAATGCCCTTTTTGCTAAAAATCTTTTTTTATTCCGTATGAGTGTCTATTGTGGAATGTTATTACCGCTACATTCTTCCTTTCTTTATTTCTTTCTTTTCTTTTTCCAAAGTTGACCTCTGTTTATTTATTAACTTGCTCTTTATTTTATCTTCATACTAGCTGATGTACCCGTGCTTCGCTACGGGATTCTCAGAAAGACTGTCTTTGTGGTTTTCCTACCTGAAGTCGTCAGAAGAAATGTAGTGATTAAAAACAATGTTATAAAAAATACTCGATCAAATTAATAAACGGCATGTTTTCTCACTTTTAACGAACAGTACTACGGCGCCGATCTAACAATTCAAAGTTCCAGTGCTGCAATGACCAGACCGCAGACAGCCGTGAACACTTCTCTGCCATTATTCCGTTAAATATGCACACTGCTCATTCCAATCAGTGCCTCAGAGTAGGAAGTGAATAGCTCGAATGCTATGATGAATCAGTTTGTTACGTATCAGTAGTATCAGAAGTTTATCTAACTCCCCAGCTACTTCCCGCCAATTTTCAGGCAGGCTGTTATACCCGGTACGACAGGGTGAGTTGGCCGTGCAGTTAGGGGCGCATAGCTGTGAGCTTGGATCCGGGAGGTAGTGGGTTCGAACTCCACTGTCGACAGTCCTGAAGATGGTTTTCCGTGGTCTCCAGTTTTCACACCAGGAAGATGCTGGGGCTGTAACGTAATTAACGTCGGGGCTGCTTCCTTCCCACTCCTAGCGCTTTTGTATCCCATCGTCACCATGAGTCCTATCTGCGTCGCGCGATGTAGAGCAAATTTTAAAAAAAAACTTGGTATACAGCAGTAATCCCATCTATCGGAGATGAATGGCAACAGAGACACAAAGCAAATCACAACAAACAATGGTCAATGTAATGTTGTTGTTGATCAATGTTATGAGCTTTCTGTATTGTAGTCCTTCACATTCAGTTTTCTTTCAACTCTGTAATTTAAGGCCGTCTTATAAAATTAATTATAGCGTAGATAGAAGTTCCTTAATCCCCGACTTTACATACTGATTTTCATTAAATTCTGTTTACCCATTTTCTCGTGACAGCGCTGATATGATTTTAGCAACAAAAATCCATATTCATGAATATCTCCATTATCATAGCCGATACGGTCAAAATGTATAAGACATAAATGATCGGAAATTTAATACTATGTAATTTTATTTATATAGTAATTGTCCATAAGACCACTAATAACACAATATTCGAGAATTAAATTTTGGGCCTTCCCCTAAACTACCATTTCGCTCAGTGTGAATAAAGTTATTTATGGCCTAGATTGTAGCGACTTATTCCCCGACTTTGTGTATCAATTTTATTTATGATGGGACAACTAATAACAAATATTTGAGAATTAAATTTTAGGCTTTCTCCTAAAACTACAATTTTTCTTAATGTGAATAAGATTATTTATGGCGTAGATTGTAGCGACTTATTCGCCGACTTTGCATACCTATTTTAATTAAGATAGGACCACTAATAACAAATATTTGCAAATAAAATTTTAGGCCTTCCCCATAACTACCATTTCGTTCAGAGTGAATAAGATTATTTATAGTTTATATTGTAGCAACTTATTTTAGAACTTTACATACCGGTTTTCATTAAGATATGACCACTAATAATATAAATATTTGAGAATTAAATTTTAGGCCTTCCCCTAAACTACCATTTCTCTCAGCGTGAAAAATATTATTTATGGCCTAGATTGTAGCGACTTATTCCCGGACTTTACATACCGATTTTCATTAAATTCTCTTCAGCCGTTTTCTCGTGATGCTTGTACATACATACATCATACATACATACATACATACATACATACATACATACATACATACAGACAGAAAGAAATTACGGAAAATTAAAAAATGCATTTCCTTGTTACTATCGACATGACTGATACAGAAATACCATTATTTTCAAATTTTGAGCAATGTACAGACAAAACTCCTATTTTATATATATAGATTTCTTCGTATACCCATTTCTCAACAAGTATAATTAAAGAACCACCTAATCGATACTTTATTTTTTGCGTTGGACAATATTAAATATACGTAATCACTCACAGAACATGTTTCGACCACTTAATGGTCATCATCAGCTGTATAAGGAAAACTTAGATGAAAAATATTGGACAATACGTAGGTGGTTTGAAAAGTTCTCGGAAGGTACTAGAATTAAGTATCTTACCTCGGTGGAACTGCTTTTATTTTTCAACATAGTCTCCCTGTAGACTAATGCATTTGGTCCAGCGACGTTCCAATGCCTTGATCACACCTCGAAAATGAGATTCCTCCAGGCCTGCAAAATACCTCTCCAATTCAGCTGTCAGTTCTTCCCTTGTAGAAAATCTCCGTCCACCGAGGAAAATTTTCAGCTTGGGGAATAGATGAAAGTCTGATGGTGCCAAATCAGGTGAATAAGGTGGATGTGGCAACAATTCATACACCAGTTCATGAAGTTTTGCCATGGCAATAACGCTTGTGTGTGGCGGAGCGTTGTCCTGATGAAAGATGACCTTTTTCCTTGCCAAACCAGGCCTTGTTTCGCGTATCTATTCCTGTAGTTGGTCTAGGAGGTTTGCATAGTATTGCCCCATAATTGTTTGGCCAGTAGGAAGACAATCTATCAGCAGAATGCCTTTTGCATCCCAGAAAACTGAGGCCATGACCTTTCTGGCCGAACACACTGCCTTTGCTTCCTTTGGTGGTGGTGAATCAGCATGTTTCCACTGCTTTGACGGCTGTTTGGTCTCTGGGGTATAGTAGTGGACCCAGAAGTTTTATCTGTAGTCACAAACCAGCGCAAAAAATCTTGTTGGTTGCACTGAAAACGGGCCAGACTTTGTTCGGACATTTCCAATCTGGTGCGTTTATTGTCCAATGTCAAGAGCCGCGGCACCTATCTTGTGGATAATTTTTTCATACCCAATTCTTCGGTTAAAATATAATATACCCGTTCAGAAGACATCCCTACAGCTTCAGCAATCTCCCGCACTTTCAGTCGACGATCCTCCATGACCATTTTATGCACTTTTGCGATAAATTCTGGGGTCGTAACACTGTTTGGCCGTCCACTACGCGGATCATCATCCAAGCTCTCCCGACCAAATTTAAACTCGCTGGTCCACTTGGCAACAGTTGAAAATGAAGGAGCAGAGTCTCCCAGTGTGTTCTCAAAGTCGGCATGAATTTTCTTTGCTTTCATATCTTTCTTTACTAAGTATTTAATCACTGCTCGAATCTCAGTTTTCTCCATTGTCACACATCACTACGCGGGAGTCGTCACTACCACACTCCTGCAGCTAGAGCACTGACGCGCCACATGTTCACTCACAAAGGATGTGTGATTATTGCGCGGGAACCTCGTTGCTCTAGCACTGACATCTAGTGGTGATGCCGAGAACTTTTCAAACCGTCCTCGTAAGCACAAGCGTTAATCTTTAGGTTATGGAAAAAATATTTGCTGTGTAGATTGTTTGATTGGTAAAAGTTCTTTGGTATCTTCTCTGTTAGAAAATGGCGGTCATCTGGTTAGGGCAGCTTGTCTCACGTTATCATATCATGGAAAGATGTTTATTCCGCGCTGCCTTGGGGATCTGTCTTTGTGCACGATCTAGTGTAGTGACACGGTTTGATTGTTCGTGCAATCCACAGAAGAAATGGGAAGTGGAATTGTGTCATCATCTAGTACGTCATTTGAGGGAGGAGGGAGACTTAGCATTGATTCCGCGACATCGTGCTTGATTATTACATTTTTTCGTCTTATTTGAATAGAAATAATAAATAAGGTAGTTCAACCTGTTCAGCTGATACATTTCAATACGGAACATTATGAAATTTTTATCTTTATTTGAAGTCTGTCAACCCATTCCATGTATTTGCTGATGTGCTCGTACAAGAGGTCTTTTTGCTCATTCATTTCGTTAAGATTCCGTTCCCAATTTTCTAATTTATCAAGAAAAATGTTGATGTTTTCTATGTTGTTCATCAGTGTTCCTTTATTGATCTTACTTATGATTTGAAGGTCCTGTTCGATATTAGTGAATTTGTGGTTCGCTTCTTTCATATGAGCTTCCATAGCAGAGAATCTTCTGTATTTCTCTGCATTGACGTGTTCTTGATATGAAGCTCCTTCCTGATTGTCCCACACATGTTTTTTTACACTGAGTACATGTCAACTTATAAATGCCAGATTCTTGGAATTCATCATCTTGAAGTTTATTGGCTCTATTGTGATTAAAGAATCTATGTTTCATATTGTTTTTGGTTGAAAAAGCTACTTTGGTGTTGTATTTCTTAACAAATTCATGATTTCATAAATCCTCGGGTACTTAAAGGTGAATTTGACGTACCTCTTAGTCTTTTCTGATTGCTGTTTAAGTTTAATTTGTTACTGATATTTGCATTTAGAGATGATTTTGTTGATGAATTTCAGACTGAAACCATTATGTAGGGCTTGTTGACGAATGTAAGATAGTTCCTTCTTTCTGTCAGTTTCTGTTAACGGTATTTCAAAGGCCCTGTTGACAAAACAGCAGATTTCTTTTGTGAAATGGGATGTAAAGAATCCCCAAGGCAGCGCGGAATAAACATCTTTCCATGATATGATAACGTGAGACAAGCTGCCCTAACCAGATGACCGCCATTTTATAACAGAGAAGATACCAAAGAACTTTTACCGATCAAACAATCGACACAGCAAATATTTTTTCCATAACCTAAAGACTAACGCTTGTGCTTATTGTGCAATATTTTTCATCTAAGTTTTCCTTATACAGCTGATGATGACCATTAAGTGGTCGAAACATTTTCTGTGAGTGATTATGTATATTTAATTTTCGCCAACGCAAATAATAAAGTATCGATTAGGTGGTTCTTTAATTATACTTGTTGATTATACTCATGGATACAGTTATGAAGTGGACAACTTGCAATACCCATTTCTCTTCACGATCTCATATATAGTATTCATCTCATTTTCGAAAGCTTGTCTTAAGGGGAATTTAAGGACCCTACTGATCATACTATAAAATGTTGCCTTCTTCTGCTGCCCTGGATGGTTGGAGTCCTTCCTAATAATAGTCCTAGTGGTCATTTCTTTTCTAAAAACCTCGTACTGTAATTTCCTACCATTTCTCGTTATTTTTACGTCAAAGTAGTTCAGTGATCCTCCTTCCTCTGGCTCCATTGTAAATTATATATCTTTGTCTATTTCGTTCACCCTTGTTAATATTTCTACTGGGCCTATTTCTTTTTCATCTATAATAATGAAAACATCATCCACATATCTCAACCATTTGATTAATCCTTTAATTTTCCCAATTATTTTATTTAATTCCAAACAGTCCATGTAAATATTTGCCAAAATACGTGACGCTGGGGAACCCATAGCCAAGCCCTTCTGTTGTTTGTATATTTTGTTGTTAAATCCGAAATAATTGTTCTGTAATGTGTATGCTAACAACTTCATAAATACTTCAATCTCTATTTTACTTAAACTGCTATGTTCTGTTATGTTGTTTTAGAGATGGGGATGCTGGAATACATGAGACTATGAATTGTGTAGTTTTCCTTCATTTCAATATACCTTGTCACTTGTATTACTGACTACTGGCTCCGTTGTGAATTAAAAATGCTTTCTAAGGATACTTGTATAAATCTGGCTAACCCGTACGTTGGACTATTTCTATACTTTACTATTGGTCTTATGGGAATTTCTTGCTTATGAAGTAGGTAAAATAAAATTCTCTAATCATCTGAGATGTCGTCCTTTTCGTAAAAAAATGTATCTCTAAGTTGGTTTGTTGGTTGTTTATTTTAAAAGAATTTGACGGTTAAAACAACTAGTATGGTCATTGCGTAACCGGCAGCATAGCGACAAGTAGCAGCTTAAAACTGAAATAATAAATAGAGGTTCAACCTATTCAATACAAAAGATTAAGAAATGCACTGATTACATTCTTATTTAATAATAAGTAGAAGTGGTACCGGTTTCGACCCTAGTCCAAGTCATCATCAGCCAATTGAAACATGAAACAATGCATAGGAAAAAGAAAATAAAAGATCCAAGTTCATTCCGGATCAGTAGAAGAGGCGATATAAAAATGACGGGGGTAAACACTGTAAAATTCAGAAGAAGTAAAATGTAAGTCACTTAAAAGAAACAGTGCGTAATTTTCTGAACAGCAGTATGGCACACGCAGTGTCAGGCAAAGTCTTATAATGTTTATGAAAAGCGGAGAACGGTTAAATAAGCTAGCTTGTATACACTGTCAGGCACAAAGTCATTACACAATCGAACACATATGAAGATCCATAATCGTGTTGAAGCTGAATATGAGTAGATCAATTGAAGTAACTTGCCAGCTCCCAGTGATCAGCGTGATATATTCTACATCAGGCACTGTGGTTTCAAACGCCAACGTAAAATGAAGAATAGCTTAATGATCCAGTATTTGCTTCGGTTGCAGGAATGTAAGTATATATAGATACATATAATATAATTCAATATAACTGAATAAGTAATTATGATCCTGTAGAATTTTTGGAACAGTTGATGCGAAAAAACAATTGTGAAGAGAAAAAATATAGTAAAAAGCGCAATACCAGAAACAAATGAAAACATATATGCACAGTGCACTATTTTTTGTGATTGAAGTAGTCGAAGTCGGCGCAAGGCAAGAGTTAAATTTGAATCAGAAGAACCGAAATGAAGGTGGCTTTTTTTTTTTTAAGAGGTGAAAAGAAAAGATAGGATAAATTAATAGAGGAAGAGGAATAGTGGAATAAGAGAAGAATAAAAGAGATTGAAGTTAAACAGTGTTGAGGAAGGATAAGATAGGGAGATGAAGGAGGGGTAGTTTAGGGTGGGTTAGGAGGTAGAAAATGTGGGTAGGAACTTTGTAAGGCATGGAAAATAGAATTGGGGTTTTGAAATTTAGAATTTTTGAGAAGAAGAATTAGGAAGTCAGAAAGGACGTTGGGTTTTTCAGAAATGTTGTTTACATTGAAATTAGGGTTGAAGTATTAGTCAAGGTGAATAAAGTAATTTTCAGTAGTGTTTAAGAGGGGGCATTTGTTAATGATTTTAAGTATTTTCATGTCTTTTTCAATATTGGTGAAATTGTGCTTGGAGTCTTGTATGTGTTGTCCTATGGCGGAGAATCTGTTGTATTTAATGGCGTTGATATGTTCAGAGTATCTGATATTGAAGTTGCGGCCAGTTTGTCCGATGTAGGAGGAGTTGCAGTTGTTACATTTGAATCTGTACACTCCAGATTTAGAAAAAGCATTAGATTTATTTAGTGATTTAGAGTTGTGTAAAATATCCAAATTTCTATTGTTAGTTCTAAAAGAAATTTTCATGTTGTGTTTTTTAAAAACATTAGTTATTTTATAAGCATCTTGAGTGAAAGTGAAAGTGGAAAATGCAGTTGGTTTTGTTAGGTCTTTAGATAACGTGGTTTTAGGACGGTGTTTGAATTTGTTGATGATACGGTTTATGGAGGAGTTGTTAAAACCATTGAATTTAGTGATGTTACGGATGGTGTTCAATTCATTATTTAAATCTTTTTTAGACATAGGGGTGTTGAAGGCACGGAAAATTAGGCTGTTATACGTAGCACGTTTATGTGCTTGAGGGTGCGACGAGTCTTGTCGTATTGTGGTTGCTGTTTGGGTTGGTTTTCTGAATATTTTGTAAGATAAAGAAGGATGTCTAGTGATAATTAAGTCTAGAAAATTAAGAGTTAGGTTGTGTTCTGATTTGCGGGTAAATTTAATGTTAGAGTCTATGTTGTTGAGATGAAGAAGTGTAGAGGCTGTGTTGGTTGATTCTTCATTTAAAATTACTAATGTGTCATCGACATATCTGGCCCAAAAAGGATGTTAGGGAAACCACTGCAATCAGCTACCCGAGTATTGGCGGGAAAACCATAACGTTCGCGGGGTATAGAGGAAATGCCTACTCCCAGTCCTGAACAACTAGGATGAAATAAGGCAAAAAGCCTTCTTCACAATTCATCTTTCATCACCCATCATTCACCATTCATCACCTTGCCAGATCACATCTGGCATTGTAAGCCCTGACTTCGGTCAGAAATGTACTGATCATTGATCAGACAATCAGCCTATTATGATTAGTCTTCTAATGAAATATCCACCGGTTTGGATACACACGATCATCACATCCAAACAAAGACACCATTCGGATACGGTGGGGTGTCACATGGAAGACCAAGGCGAGTCCGAGTGCCTGCAACCGATTAAACAACATGCAGACCCATCCGATCAAGAGGAAACTTAAATTTAATAAATCAGGACAGTTCTCATATTTCACTACAGTGAACATAAATTCATTAATGAAAGTGGGCAAATTAAAACATCTCACAGATGTCTTAGATCAACACAAGATACTGATAACTGCTCTTCAAGAATTGCGTAATACGGATCAAGACCCCCTTGAGTCAGGGGGATATCGCCTATACAAGGGTCCCCCAGGTGAAAGAGTACTAAAGAGTGTTCCTCAGTTTGGAGTCAGCTTTTTGGTTCATACTAGTATCTTAGATTCAATTGAAGATTTTTCTTCCACCTCCCCCCGAACGGCATTGATGACAATCAAAGTAGAGAATAAAACATACACATTGATAAACGTCCATGCTCCAACGAATGAAAAAAAAAGGACCAACAGGGAAGACACAGACAAATTTTGGGAAGAACTAGACCAACTATTATCAACCATTTCCGATAACCATATTAAAATCATGCTTGGCGATTTCAATGCTAAAATAGGCCGTGAGAAAAAGTTTCGTAATGTTGTAGTAAGTGGCCAGCTCATCATCTAACTAACAGGAATGATCAGAGATTGATCGATCTTTGTATTGATCATGGGCTACTTTTGGAAACCACACGATTCAAACGACGACCACATAAATTGATGACTTGGAAGTGCCCTAATGTTAAATTAGGGGAGTTCCAAATTGATCATGTAGCTATGGATAATAACTATCATAAGGAAATTTACAATGTGAGGGTCCTCCGTGGAGTGGACATAGATTCAAATCATTATTTGTCCAAAATTAAAATAAAATTAACTCCAAAAAAGAAACGCATTCTCTCCAAATGTAATAGGAAGAAAACATATGACCCTAGCTATCTCATTAATAATAAATTATATTATGAACAATCTAAAACCTATCTAAGTGATGATTTGGGAACGGTAATTAACAAGCTAAAAACCATTGCTGAGGAAAACGCTCCCGTTAAAAAGAGGTAAAAACATGCTTGGTAGAATGAGGAGTGCGATACAGCGATTCAACACCGACACAAGGCATGGTTGATTGATCAACAACGGAAAACAGAACAGTCACGCGAAGAACTTGTTACTGCTAGATGACATATGGCAAAAATCATCCGAAGGGTTAAGAGAAATTATCACACGGAGATGTTACACTCTATTGACGAAGCATTTACTCAACATAAGACAAGAGATTACTATAAAACATTTCGGCAATACCAAACAAATTATACTCCCCCAACACTCCTAATGAGAGATACTAATGGAAAACAGGCACATACTAATCAAGATAATGCGAAAATTTTAGCTAGATACTTTGAGAACTTACTTAACAGTGAGGAACCTTCAGAATATCTGCAATATGACACACATCCAAAAAACAGGATACCTTTAGAAAAGGTTACACCGCCCGTTTATAATGAAGTACGAGCAGCAATTGATTCCCTTAAAAATTATAAAGCACCGGGAGAGAACCAAATCGTCGCAGAGGTATGGAAGAATGCTAATGACCAAACCGTTCAGAATCTACATAAACATCTTATAGATATTTGGAATACTGCTACAATGCCTGAAGAGTGGAATATGGCAATAATTCAACCACTGCATAAAAAGGGCGATAGATCTGATCCAAATAATTATCGGGGAGTATCATTATTGGATATTACATATAAAATTTTATCTAAGATTATCTATAACAGAATACAGGGTCATCTTGACTGTGAACTAGGGGAATATCAAGGTGGATTTGAAGCTGCCCTGACCAAATCATCAGTTTAAAATGGATTATGAAACATAGATCTAGAAACAAAAATTTAGTTATTACGTTTGTTGATTTTCAAAAGGCGTATGATAGTATACATCGTGAATCACTGTTGAATGTTCTTCAGGAATTTGGTCTACAGTCCAAACTTATTAGCCTGATTGGTATGACTCTTATGAATACTCAATCTAAAGTTAGATTCAGAAATGAGTTATCTAAATCATTTGCAATTACAACAGGCCTCCGCCAGGGAGATGGACTTTCGCCATTATTGTTCATTTGTGTATTGGAAAAGGTCATGCGAGAGTGGACTAAGGTATGTCCTCCAAAAGTCAAAATTGGAAAAAATATCAAACTAAATTGCTTGGCATTCGCAGATGATCTTGCGATACTGGCAAATGGTTTTGAAGAGGCTAAAGTTCAATTGGAAGAACTTGCAAATGTAGCGAAAAAAGTTGTATTGCACATTTTGTATGATAAAACAAAAATAATGCCTACTTTCAGAACTTTAAATTCAGAGCTATTATTAAATAATAATAATAAACGAATTGAAATTGTAAGTACATTTAAATATTTGGGTGAAAATCTCACTTGGAATTGCAGTGAAAAACCATCAATAGAGAGCAGAATATATAAACTGAAGCAGGCACAATGGATAACTTGGCCTACATACAAAAAGAAATGTATTTCGATTAATGCTAAATTTAGGCATTATAACTCTGTTATTAAACCAGAAGCAACTTATGCTTGTGAAACATTATTTAAACTCAATACTAGATCAACAACAGAACGCTTACAACGAGTTGATCGAAGGATACTCAGGACGATCATAAACAAGAAACATCAGGTGGATGGACAGTGGAGATTGTTGCCGAATGAGGTTATCTATCGGGAAAGTGAGTCCATCACAGACACAATAAGAAAAAGAAGAATTGCCTTTTTTTGTCATATATTTTGACTAAGTGATAACAGAGTTTTAAAACAATTATTTAATTACTTTTGGAATAGTAAATCAAAAAACAATTGGTTTAAAGAAGTTCAAAGTGATTTGGAGGAGTTGAATATTACCATGCAAACCATAGAAAACAGAGGCGAGAAAAGTATTTTGAAGAATAAATGCATCAGGCTTCCTCTGACCACTGTACAGAGGAAACAATATGTTATAACGGATGCGGAGAGGGCAGGCAGGTCAACCAGACTCAAGACTTTTTGGGAGAAGAAAAGGAAGACAAATTTGTTGTAGTCTGATTTAAGTGCTCCAATGTGGGCATAAACTCTGTAAATAAATAAATTATTAATTTTTGTATTTTCTAAGAAGTCAAGGTAAATTTCAGCAAGAATGCCTGAGGCTGGTGAGCCCATAGCCAAGCCATCTTGTTGATAAATGGTGTTATCAAAGGTCAAATAATTATTGTTGAGAACCAATTTTAAAATGGACATGAAGTCTTGAATTTCAAGTTTACTCAGGTTAATGAATTTGTTTAGGTTGTTGTTTATTATGGGGAATAATTTGGAAATTGGAATACTAGGGTACATGTTTACAATGTCAAAAGAATGGAGAGAAAAATGTGGTTGGATATTAAAGTTCTTTAATTTGTTGATTAGATCAGAAGTGTTTTTGATAGATTTGTTGGATAAAAATTGATAGTTTTTAGTAAAAATGTTTGGATGAATTTAGAAGTATTGTATAAGGGACTGAGTCTGTAATTGATTATTGGACGGATAGGAATGTTAGTTTTATGAATTTTTGGGAGGGCTTTGGCAGTGGGTAGTCCTGGGTTCATGTTAATTAATTTAGTTTTGTCTTGATCTGTGAGGAGAAAGGAAGTGTTTTTTAAAGTTTGTTTGAGTAGGCATTGGATTTTATTGGTTGGGTCTTTTTTTACTATAGAAAAAGGAGTCACTGAAATTTTTTTTAGTTTTATCTAAGTAGTAAGTTTTTTCCATTATGACAGTAGTGTTATATCAGATTTGGTGATGATGAGATTATTGTCATTGATTTTCTTTTTAAGATCTAAAATGAGTTTATTATCATTAATTAAATTATTATTATTATTATTATTATTATTATTATTATTATTATTATTATTATTATTATTATTATTATTATTATTATTAAGAGAAGTGTTTTTGTCATTGTTAATGAAGATTTTTTCGAGTTTTCTTTTTACTTCATATCTGATTTCATCTTGTTCATCTGTTGACATTTTGTTAATGGCTATTTCAGATTCAATAATTAAATTGGTGGCTATATTGAAAGTGTTGAGGTTGGGCCAATTGTGTTTGAGGCCCTTCGAAAGAATTAAGTTTTCATCATCACTCACAGTTGTTTTAGATAAATTTAAAATGGGAGGGTGGAATTGTTCAATGGTTTTGGAGGGTGTGTTAATGTTCTTAATCTGAAATTTATGTGAAGAAGAGTTGTTCTTAAGAATGTTGAGTTTTTTCTCCAGGGTTTGTTGCTTAACTGACAATTCATGAAATAATTTATTAACTACTTGAGTTAGGAAGAGGTTCCATTGTGCACTCAGGAGAAGATTAGCAATTTCTAGACGTGTTTCATATAATCTGTTATTTAAAAATGATTTTTTCTTGTATAAGAAACAAATTTCATTTTTTAACCAAATTTTGTTGGTTATTCTTTGGGTTTTTAACATGTGAGGAGAAGAAATGTTTTTTCTGGTACAACTTTGAAGAAATTTGGGGGTAAGATTATAGGAAATGCATTGTTTTAGGAAGTCGATATCTTTTCCTAATTTAGCGATCTTGACCTTAAGGCCCATGTAAGAGAAGGCTTTTTGTTTAGCTTGGTTAGCTTGTGCATTTAAAGATAAAAATTTCATTGTTCCGTATTGAAAAGTATCACAGTTAAATTGAAATAATAAATAAAAAGATTCAACCTATTCAATACAAAAGAGTAAGAAATGCACTGATTACATTCTTATTTAATAATAAGTAGAAGTGGTACCGGTTTCGACCCTAGTCCAAGTCATCATCAGCTGATTAAGACATGAAAAACAATGCATAGGAAAGAGAAAATAAAAGATCAAGTTCACTCTGGATCAGTAGAAGAGGCGATATAAAATTGACGGGGGTAAACAATGTAAAATTCAGAAGAAGTAAAATGTAAGTCACTTAAAAGAAACAGTGCGTAATTTTCTGAATGGCAGTATGGCACACGCAGTGTTAGGCAAAGTCTTATAATGTTTATGAAAAGCGGAGAACGGTTAAATGAGCTAGCTTGTATACACTGTCAGGCACAAAGTCAAAACACAATCAAACACATATGAAGATCCATAATCGTGTTGAAGCTGAAGATGAGTAGATCAATTGAAGTAACTTGCCAGCTTCCGGTGATCAGCGCGATATATTCAACATCAGGCACTGTGGTTTCAAACGCCAACGTAAAATGAACAATAGCTTAATGATCCAGTATTTGCTTCAGTTGCGGGAATGTAAGTATATGTAGATACATTGGAGCAAGCAAAGGAGCAAGGACATGCTTGTTTGGTTCAGACTAGTGTAATGTTATTTTAATTTGTGAATAAATTCGGTAACCAGTTGAAACTGAAGTAAGTAAAAAAAAAAAAAAAAAGATTCCCCAATCAACTGAGTTGTTGTCCTTTTCGTAAAAAATGTCTCTTAAAAGTTGGTTTGTTGGTTGTTTATTTTAAAGGAATTTGACGGTTAAAATGGTCGGACGGAATTAACAAGAGGAAATTCCGATTTATGTGCAAGGTCTCAGAAATATAGCAGTAAATTAATCGACAATTATTGGAATAAACAAGGTAATGGAATTACAGATTAGAAATTTAAATATATTGTTTTCCTTTTTTAAGAATTAAGGAATGGAGAAATTTCAAGAAGGGAGCAGAAAATATTTTAAATTCAACATATAGTGACTAACTTAATATGTAGGTGTTATTTATTTTATGAATTGAAAATTATTCAATTTTAAAGTGTTCTACCAAATGACAAGGTACATGTAAATTTAGACACAAAGAAATATTTTATTTCTTTTTTAGATGTAAATAAGGACATAAGGACAAAGATGTGCCAACGGAAGCAAAGGATACTATGTACAAGATGTATTACGTACCCATAACAACTTACGGAGCAGAAACTTGGACAATGACAAAGAAGGATGAGAGTCGAATACAGGCAGCCGAAATGAAGTTCTTGAGGAGTATGATACAGAAGAGTAGAAGAGACAAAATAAGGAATGAGAAATTGGAGTGGAAAAAATGAATGATAGAATAGAGAAGAGCCAACTAAGATGGTTTGGGCACATAAAGCGAATGAGCGACGAAAGAATGCCAAAAAAGGTGATGGAAATGCAAATCCAAGGAAGGAGAGGCCGTGGTTGACCACGATTGAGATGGAAGGATACCATCCAACGCAGCATTATAGAAAGAAACCTGGACTGGGACACAGTGTTGGAGGAGGAGTGGTGGAAAGACCGAAGAAAGTGGAGAGGAACCATATTTGCCCCTACCCGGCTACAGCTGGATAAAGGGAAATGATGATGATGATGATGAATGACTAATTTAATAGGTTTTATTCATTTATGATTTGAAATTTTCTATTTTAAAGTTTGTAATAAATGACATATTAAGTAAGTAAAAGTTGAAACACAAAGAAATATTTTAACAATTTCAAGATTTATGTATAATTGTTCTGTTGATAACTACTGTATATTTGTATAAATGTCTCAAGTGCAAAGATTTAGTTTTGATGTTTTGGCACCGCTGAAGAAGAGAGAAGTTAGTTATCGAAACATGTACGGTAATGAAGTATAATAAAATACGGTATGTAAAGTATTGACAAGGCAGGAAAGTGTTCTTTAGTAAATATGAGATATTAAATTATCACTTTGTTAATGATCTCGCCTGCAACAACCGTGAATGTTTCTCAACTAAAGTAAACTTTGTTTCCTCATCCCGAGGTGGTGCAGTTATTTTTAGACATGCCCCCACTGGAAGGGAGTTGCATGTACCATTTTTACTGCATATCAATCTTCCTGCCTGCTGTCATTTCTTGATGGTTACAGTACTTTTGTGTCCATCTCTTGGCACAGGCCAGAGCAAAGTGTAGCTTCCACCGAACATGCATGGCTGTGACAATATGGAAGCTGCTGGGGTATGGGTGGTGCTGATTAATGACATTTAGAGCACAACCAGTGTGTCTGAGTGTCATGAAAGGTGTTGCTCATAGGGTTAGTTGTGCTACAATAGCACTGTCTAGCCCAGTGAGGAAAGCAACGGCAAACTACCTCACTCCTCATCTTGCCTAGTACGCCTCATTTTGGTACTGCCATTGGTTTTTGTGGTTTCCCTATAACTGCATAGCCTTTGGTGATGCTATTTGAGGATCCAACCAGCCTGTGGGCTGATGACTTAACAGACACAGACATCAATCTTCCTGCCATTCGTAACTTACTGGCAATACGGTACCGGAAATCGAACTCAGGCTCCCGAGAACGGCAGCTAATTGTGCTAACCATTACACTGGCAGACATTTCTTAAATACGAAACACAGATGTACCGCATGACTTTGACGAGTGTTTTCATTGCGTGGGTCGCACAGACAAAACTATTCACAAATTTGTGCGATGTCATCAGAGCTGCAGTAAGGTTCATACCCGCTTCGAAGCGGAATCATTGTTCTCTGACGTATTATGTTGGGGGGTGGGGGGTTTGTATGCAAGATTTATTTTTTTGTCATTTTCTTCGTCTCGAAAAGCCAGGGGAGTCTAAAACATGAGTAAATATGGTATGCAACCTAAGATTTAAAAACACTAATTTTCAAGAAAGTTTATTCATACCATTTGCCAAATGTACTGGTTGTGCAGTGGAACTCACCATGTGCATCACACGTGAATAAAGAAATATTTGTTGACCTTTGACGATTTTGTATATTTCATGGCTTTATGACTGGATTGGTTTCACCCAGTTCTGGTTACTATTTCAGTCAAGGGGAAATGAGAGAGTTAAATAGAGGGGAGAGAAGTCATAAGCTTCAATTTGCAGGTTCTATGAAAGGCAAAACATACTAATGATACATACAGACTGCAAAAAAGTTTGGTGTTTTTTGGAGTGTAACATAAGATGTTGGAGGGGAGGGGATAAGAAATGTTGGCACATCAGATGAACAAAAGCAGGAAAATTTAAGGCAACTGATAGGCTTGTTACTGAATCCGTGGAGGAAAAACAAAACCAGGGTTATCCAAGAGACCACTGTGCTCGAGACTGTTTATGACGCAGCAGTACGCAGGTTAAGAATCTTACATAGGAGAGCCAAGCCTCAAGAACCTCTAGAATGAAATCAACTTTTATAAACAAATTTGATAAACCGTCCAACACCCTCTTCACAGCCACTGACAATGTCATCACCAATAAACAATATATATATATATAAAAAAAAAAAAAAAAAAAAACACACACACACACACACACACACACACACACACACACACACACACACACACACACACACACACACACACACACACACACACACACACACACACACACACACACACACACACACACACACACACACACACACACACACACACACACACACACACACACACACACACACACACACACACACACACACACACACACACACACACACACACACACACACACACACACACACACACACACACCAAAAAAAACTGGTATTTTGTATCTTGTATTTTTGTTGTTGCATTTTCTTTATGGCTTATTGAATTATCTTAGTTATAGGAGAGCTTGAATGTGTTGTAATTACATTGCAAAATCAGATCATCTAATACTGATGCTAATGAGAGCTCACCTTGAGCAGACTGATCCAGATGGGGAGGATGGCCAGCTTGTCTTGCGTCATACACTCGTAGGTTAACGTGGTCAATATCTGCATGGTCTCCTGCTCTGCAGGGCTCAGCACATTGCTATCGCACTCCAGGAAGTAGACCGCAAAGTTCACCAGGCTGGGCTCCGATGAAAACGCTAAGATTGACTCTGCCTGCAACATAATAAGTGCACCCGTTACAGCTGCATGCAAATGTTTCTTAACCACCACTGGTTTACCGAAGCTGGGAGACTCGTATCAGTTATCCAGAACGGAGTACAGCCGGGATGTGTATTCACATGAGCATTATCCAGACTACAATCACTGTGCCGTCACGATACCAGACAAGACCAACAACTTTTGTGTGAAACGTCTCACGACCCTCGACCTGGCGTGTGTTCCTTTCCTGGGATGCATCTTTGATTGATTTATTTGATTTTTTATTTTATATTAGCCATCGTTCCCTGCAACACTGCAGTTAATGTTTCCCTGCTTCTGGTGAACTTTCTAGAACAACATATAGCTAAACCCTAATCCTGTAAATACCAAGTTCACTAAAGCCGTCACTGCCATTGTCGATCATCAGCTTGATATTCAAAAAGTAGGAACAGAAAGACAGAGGTAGTTTCTGGGTTACTGTGGTATTTATTACGGAAAGAAACTACCCGTCCGAGTTGATGCCGGCCGATGACCTAGCTGCTAGGCCCCTTTAAATAACAAACAACAGACTTGATACCAGTGAGCAAACTTCCAAGTTTGAAAATAGAAAATAACAATAAAAGGATAAATAATACAAGATTAGAAGCCACAACGTACTGTTCGGAGATCAGAAGAATGCACATGCCCGGTGAAAAAAGGACTTTATTAAAACTCTCACCTAATCAACACTATAAGTAAAACATAAATTTTTAATCCACCTTATTAAATGTAGTACTAGTTTCGATCAATATCTGACCATCCTCAGCTACATACAAAGAAACTTAAGAACCAAAAAACACATTACATATAAACAATGGTCTGACAAACAATATCAAGATTACACAGTCTTCTAAGGTGAGTCGTCCTAAAACATATCCACAATGTATAATCGTGAAAGCTTCTTTAACATTTGTCCTATTGGTATAATAATTTAATAATTTTGTGTGGCTATTTCTAGCCAAGTGCAGCCCTTCTAAGGCAGACCCTCTGATGAGGGCGGGCGGCATCTGCCACGTGTAGGTAACTGCGTGTTATTGTGGTGGAGGATAGTGTTATGTGTGGTGTGTGAGTTGCAGGGATGTTGGGACAGCACAAACACCCAGCCCCCAGGCCATTGGACTTAACCAATGAACGTTAAAAACCCCGACCCGGCCGGGAATCGAACCCGGGACCCTCTGAACCGAAGGCCAGTACACTGACCATTCAGCCAACGAGTTGGACGTCCTATTGGTAATATAATATAACTTATACCATATCAAAAGTAGAGTTTAGAGAGGTTTTTGAACCATTTTTGATTAAAACAGGTTTAAGACTGTTTATCATCATTACTATTTAATTGTGCATTAGAATTTATAAGGGAATGGTACAAGGTCAACCCGAAGAACATAAAAGTTGGAAGCTCCAAACAAAATTTAACTTCAAACTGTTTAGGATTTGCTGATGACCTTGCTTATTGTCCAACAATATTAAGAAAACTGGATAGGAAATAGCACAAAAAAATAATTCTTGCAATATCCTTTGAAAAAACTGAGATCATGCTTACACATCCCCCACTGGTAAATAAAATAACAATTGATGGGCAAATAATCAAAATTTTTGACAAAGGAAAAATCATAACTTATAATCTTAATGAGAAACCAGCTTGGCATAACAGAATAAATAAATTAAACAAAGCAAATTGCATATCACTAAGACTACATACAAAAATAATAATACAAACATTTAAAAATGTATAAATAATCCCATAATGAAATTATCCAGTCATCTGAAAAAAAAGGAGAATCTTCACTAACGATAGTTCAATGGTTGTCTCTCCCGTGAGGTCAGCTGCAGTGCCGTTACACTGGCTAGGCATTTCCGTCTCGCAGCACCAATCGCATGGAGGGTGCAGACTGAAGAATATCTCCAGCTTCATTCACTCTTTTTGCTCCTGTGTTGTTGCAAGTTGTGCTACGAGTTACATTTGTGTCTGTGATAAGAGCTGTACTGAGAGTTACGGCAAACTACGTTCGTTATGGCTGCTGAACCTAAGAAGCCGGCTCTTCAACAAAAGATCGACATCATTAGTGACGTTGAAAGGAATATCCAAGTACCTTCGTCACAAATGGCAAGAAAATATGATTTGGCACACTCTACGCTGTTTGGCATCATGAAACAGAAGGAAGCAATTCTGACCATGGAAGTGGAGTACGGTTCTGGGGCAAACATATGGAAGAATAATCGTTCTTTGCCGCAGGAGGAACTTGAAAATTTTTTATGACATGTTTCGAGGAAAAAGTAGCAAGAACGCTCCAATTGACAGGAACAACAAAAAAAACTCCAGAATTCGCACTTAAACTGGGTTTGATTGATTTCCATGCTTCTAAAACAATCATGTTTTAAAAAACGGCACAATCTTTCATTCCAAAACGTGTGCAGTGAGAGTGACGATATAGTTGTGTACTGGAAAAAGAATAAGTTCCCTCGACTTCTTGAAGGATATGATGCTAAGGATATTTTTTTTGCCATTTTGCTTTACATCGCACCGACATAGATATGTCTTATGGTGACAATGGGATAGGAAAGGCCTGGGAATGGCAAGTAAGCGGCCGTGGCCTTAATTAAGGTACAGCCCCAGCATTTACCTGGTGTAAAAATGGGAAACCATGGAAAACCATCTTCAGGGCTGCCGACAGTGGGGTTCGAACCCACTATCTCCCAATTACTGGATACTGGCCGCACTTAAGCGACTGCAGCTATCGAGCTCGGTAAGGATATTTTTAACGCCGATGGTTGTCTTTCCAGTGAGGTCAGCGTTTTACAATTTGCTCCCGTCCAAGACATATGCTGTTCACAGAGAAAAATGCCACGGAGGCCAAAAAAAAGAAAGAAAGAAAATTAAAGAATGATCAACAGCACGGTTATGTGTTAACAGCGACGGGAGTGAAAAATTACTTCCCACTAATAATTGGAAAATTTAAGAATCCAAGATGCTACAAGAACACCCATGTAAAAATTATTTTGACAAAAGTGCAGGGATGACGTCAGAGATATTCCTAAAATTTTTATGAAACTTGAATGCTAAGATGGGATCGGCAGGAAGGAAGATAGTGCTGGTGATAGACAGACGTCCAGCTCATCCTTCAGATACACATTCCCTTCTGAATATCAAAGTGGTTTTCTCTCCTCCTAAGTGCACCAGTCACCTGCAGCGTTTGGACCTTGGCATTATTCATTCTGTGAAAGTGAAGTACAGGAAGGCCCTGGTTCAAAGAGCTATTTCTTTCCTTGAATATCTCCAAGCCATGCATATGTTTGTAGCAGCAAGGCAACTGGTCACAACTGTCACAGGTGTAGAATGTATTGGAAATGGAAAGTGTTTATTGAAGACCTTATTTGTAAACCTTCCGTAGTACTTACTGTATGATCTGAAGCATGGTGATATGTTTTATTTGTATTCCATGCAACGACCTAACCTGTACAGTGTAATATTTTGGTAACATATGGTATTTGTAAATAGTAGATTTCAGTTCTATATTTACTGGAACTATCCAGAAAGTTGTCACATGAATTTTTGAACAGGGTGTGTTGCCTTTTGTTGGTTATGTATTCTAGAAAGTATTTTAACATCACGACTGAAGTAGGAGTTGTGATTGGTGAATCTGGGTGGCGACAGGCGGGCTCATGCGTTCTGATTGGCTACTCCAAGGCCAGGGTTCCATTTTTATAGTGAGCGAGGCAGCATTTCGTGGGCTGATCGTCTATCCTCTATCAGATGACTGTCTGAAGTTTTGACGTCGTCAGCGACGTCTCGCTACCGGGATGGGCCACCTTTGGGTAAGCACTCTCGATTTCTGGTCCACTTTAAATTTCCTGTAATGTTCGCTTGCTTTTTCATATAGGAGTCTGCCCTAACCTCACCTAGATTCGCCACTCGATTATTTCTGATGCCTTAGCTTTTCAGCTGGGCTTGCCTGTTTGCTTCCGAGGCATTCCCCGTTCCTTGTTTCGCTAAACATGTAATTTGTAGTTTTACGTATTTACCTTGGGGTTTTGCCTCTAGTAGTTCCAGAGTTTTGAAAGGTACGTTTAACTTCACTGTAAATTGTATTGTACAAACTGTATTGTATTTGCTCGACTCTTGGAACTTGTAGGAAGGAACATCTAGGTTGCATTACTGAACATGTATTTCGTATTTTACCATCGTTATGCGGCGGTACCTTCTGCATGGCTGAATTTGTTCGGAATTCATTTGTAAAGTCCTTTTGTAAATAATATTTTGAAAATTAAGGATGACGGTTGATTATTTCGGAAACTGCAACCTAAGCCATCTCCATGCCCTTGGTAGGTTCCCAGCTCCTTCCCACCTTCCTGGTTTATTGTAATCTAGTTGGCCCTACTGATATTTACTAGTGTCGTTATTGGCGGAGCTCCGCGTAGTGTCTCTGAGTGTGTAGTGGTTTTTGGTACTGTGTAATTGCACTTTCTTTCCTCCCTTTCTGTGTTTAGTGTAGCCGCTGAAGTAGCGGTTACAACAATGGACTATTCAAACCTGCTTTGGCCATGCAGGTTTTGGTGCAATTTCAGAAGCTACTGATGACACTGGGGAAGACTGTGAGGTTGTATCACAGGACTCAAGTGCCACAACATTCAAAGAATTTGTTACTTGTAAGGATGATATCCTAAACTCAGCACCACAGACGGATGTTGCAGGCCTTTGTAACATTGCAGAAAGACAAAGTACCTAAGAGGAAGAAGAGGAAGAAGAGGAGAAGAGGAGGATCCACCAGAGCCAATTTTTGGCGCAGCAATGGAGAGACTGGATCCGTTGGTACTTCTCCTCCTTCAGTCTCAACCAAATTGAGAGAAAACTTCTTTCTGAGAGATATCTGGGCAAGAGGAAGCTGGACTATTTCAGAAAGTAAAGGTTAATACGCTTATTCTCACGGTTCTTATCGTCTACTTTTCACAAATTTCTTTAGGCCTCTGTTCCTTCAATTTAATATTGCAAGTCAGTAATACCTATTTCCCTTTTCCTTGCTGCAGTTTGGGCTCCCAACAGTCCGCGAAGGAATTTGTTATGTCTGCTGTTTTCAAATCAAATCAAAATCTCTTTATTTGCAAATGAGGTGTCTACCTCGGTGGCAAATGGTACACTCAAATACATTATTGTCAAGCACTAAATATTAAATTAACAAGAGAAGAAAATTTTCCTATAATACAATATTATACAATTTACGCTAACAATGTTTTCTATTAAACACACAGCTCATCCTTAATAAATTTATATTGTTTACAAAATTCTACTTATAATATCTCCTGTACTACTTACAAATATAGTCAACTGATATACAGTATGTGGAATTACTTCAAATGATACTATACAACTGGTATAAGATTAAACTTTACATTGCATTTATTTACTTTTTACTTTTTTTTTTACCCGTTCTGGATCCTAAGTAGCATAACGACCTGCTGCGTCTTAACCAGAGCCCCTTTTGCCACCACTTTTCAGAGTTCCTGAAGGGCCTTCACAGCTACCGTAGTGGTCCCAGGGCCCTCGAAGTCCCCACTGTACTTCACCCCTACAGGCAGTCCCCTACTTTGGCTGTCCAAACTCCTTAGACTAGGGGAAGGAATTAATTTATTCACACACATTTTTTTATTTACAATAACCTGCACTGGTCGAATGCCCTCTATCACTTCATTTATTTTCTCTGTTGCTGTTTATTCTCTTCTTGAATATCTGTACAGATTTTGGAAAAGGATCAAACACTACCCCTGGTAAACTGTTCCACTAAATCACACCCTTCCCAATGAATGAAAATTTACCCCAATCGCTTCTGCTAAAATTCCTTCTAATTTTATATTTGTGGTCAGTCCTGCCGATATAATTATTTTCCAACCGAAGCCTCTCACGGATATCTCCCCATGCTTCTTCTCTTGTACAGGCTCTATATAATCCTATAAGTCTAGTTTTCTATCTTCTCTCACTTAAAGTTTCCCACCCAAGTTCCTTTAACATTTCTGATACACTACTCTTTCTCCTGAAATCCCCTGTTACAAATCTTGCTGCTTTCCTCTGCACACTATCTATTTCTTTTATTAGGTATTCTTGGTGAGGATCCCAAACACTGCTTGCATATTCCAATAATGGACGAACCATACTCAAGTAACTTTTTTCTTTTAATTCTTTGTTGCATCCTTTAAGTAGCCTCATTATGATATGTAACGATCTGTATGTTTTCCCAACAATGTCATCAACATGACCCTTCCAGTGCAAATTACTTTCAAATCTCACACCTAAGTATTTTCACTTGCCATCTTTTGGGATAACTACCTCATCCAAAGTATATTCAAATTCAGTTTTAATGCTCCTGTTTGTAAATGTTGTAACAGTTGATTTGCCTCCATTAACCTTCATATTATTTTCTTCAACCCATTGTTGGATACTTTCAAGGCCCCTTTGTAATTCTGAACAATCCTCAATGTTGTTTATTTCCCTATAAACAATTATGTCATCTGCATACAATCTTATTTTTGATGTTATATTGTTCCCTAAATCATTTGCGTATATTAAGGTAACGGACCGATTATACTACCGTGTGCAATTCCCTTCCAAACTTTCTCTTCCTGAGATACATTATTTCCTACTTTGGCTTTCTGAACCCTTGAATTTAGAAATGTTTTTATCCAACGTGTAACCCTTACGTCCACTCCTATTCCCTCCAATTTCTTTAATAATACTCCATGTTCCACTCTATCAAAGGCTTTAGAAAGATCTATGGCTATGCAATCTAACTTACCTCCCGAATCCAACTGATCTGATATGTCCTGCTAAAATCCCACCAGTTGTGCCTCACAAGAAAAGTTCTTTCTAAATCCATACTGGCTCCTCATGAACCAATTTTTATCATCACATATCCCTCTGATGTACTTTGATATTAAACTCTCCAGTATTTTACAAACTATACTGGTCAGGCTGATTGGTCTGTAGTTCTCTGGTTTCCTTTTATCACCCTTTCCTTTATAAATTGGTATTATTATAGATTCCTTCCATTCCTTTGGTATTACACTATTATTTATGACATAGTCAAAGAGAAATTTTAAATAAGGCACTATGTACCATCCCATTGACTTTAATGTCTCCCCAGTAATTTGATCACTTCCTGCTGCTTTTCCTTGCTGAAGCAGTTGGATTTCTCTGAAAATATCTTCATTTGTGAATGAGAAGCTTCTTGTTTCCCTCTGTGTCTCTCCCTCTCTATCTTCCGTTTCGGTTTCCAACTCTTGACAATCATCTACTCATCATCATCATCCTAAACCATCTCCAGTTTCCCGGGTGTGGTATATGAGCCTCCTCCATCTCATCCTGTCCTTGTACCATTCTTCCTCCACCAACTTGTCCCAATCATGACCTCTCAGCATTACATCGCTCTTAACTAAATCTATCCATTTCCTTCGTGGCCTTCCCACGGGTCGTCTTCCTTCTACCTTTCTGTCAAATTCCTTCCTTGCAGTTCTGTTTACTGGCATCCTCTTCATGTGACCAAACCACTTCAGTCTTGATACCTGAATCTTATTTAGGAGAGAATTGTCTATTCCTACTTCTTCTCTAATTTTCTCATTCATAATCTTGTCTTTCCTGGTTTTCAGGATCATAGTGCGTAGGAATTTCATTTCAGCTGCCTGAAATTTGGAATTATCTCTATTGGTCAGTGTTGTGGTTTCGAGACTGTATGTAAGAATTGGTGTATAATAGGACTTGTACAATGTCATTTTTGTTTTCATGGATATTTGCTCATCCCACAGCAGGTGTCTTACCTGGTGGTAGAATTGTGTCGCCTTATTGATTCGATCGTTCACCTCATGTTTTGCTAGGTTGTCATTTGATATAACGCTACCCAAGTATTTGAAAACTGGAACGCTGTCCAGTTGGGCTTCATTTAACATGACTATTGGTTCTGCTCCTTCCTCATACACTTTCATCACCACCGTCTTGGTCTTGCTGATGTTTAAACCATATTTCTTAAACTCCTCATTCCAGCTTTGTATTCTCTCTCCCAATTCATCTTCTGAGTCACTCCAGATCGCAACATCATCTGCAAATGTGAAGGCTTTGATATCTCCATGTTCTTTCCTTTTAATAGATTTCATTACTACATCCATTACAATAATAAATAGAAGTGGTGACAATGAGCTGCCCTGCTGCACTCCTCTCTTTGTTTCAAACCAGTCCGACAAACCACATCCTACTTGAATACAGCTTCTGTTCCCACTATACAACATTTTCACTTTGTCTATGAGGCTATCTCGCACTTGAAGTTCTTTCATGCATTGCCAAATTCTTTCCCTTGGTACACTGTCTTATGCTTTCTCAATGTCCAAAAATATTAGAAATAAAGGCTTGTTCTTCTCCCAGTATTTTCCCATTAGCATCCTAATTGCAAATATAAGGTCTGTAGTTGACCTTCCTGGTCTGAAACCATACTGCTCTTCCAAAATTGGTTCAACAATATCTCTGATTCTGGTCTCTATTATTTTTTCCAATATTTTCAGGACATGAGACAGTAGTGTGTGAGACAACGATAATTAGTACATTTTCATCGGCTTTCTTTCTTGAACAGAGGTACAATGATGCCCACCTTCCAGTCCTCAGGAATAGTATTTTCCTCCCATATCTTGTTGAGCAGTCTATAGAGCCATTGGATTCCTGGAACTCCCGCTGCTTTCAGCATATCTGCACTTAGTTCATCTACGCCCACTGTCTTTCCTTTCTTCATGCTCTTGACCGCATTTTCAACCTCAAGCCATGTAATTGGTGGTTCAGTTGTGGTTCCTCGACTTGGCTCTCCTCTATCCGTTGTTATGTTTTCTGTATCTCCATTCAGCAGCTTTTCGAAATAGATCTTGAGTTCTTGTTTAATTTCTCCCTCTTCTTGTGCCAGAGTTCCATCATCACGTTCTATTGCTTTTATGGTCTCTTGATCCCTTCGCTTGTTTTTCACTACTCTGTATAGCAATTTCATATTTCCTCTACTGTCCTCTTCCAGTTTTTCTGCAAACTCATTCCATTTCTTCTCTTTTTCTTCCCTTACAATGTTCTTTACAGCAAGTTTCTTGTTCCTGTATACTCCTTGAAGTCTTTGTATTTCTTGTTCATTTCGTTCTTGTCCCTGTTTTTGTTTCTCCTTGTCCAGTGCCTTCTTTATTTGGTTTCTTTCTTTCAGCGCTGTTTTCACTCTATCATTCCACCATGGTGTCTCCTTTTTTCTTATGATAGAACTTGTAACTCCACATAGGTTTTTGGCTTCTCCCACAAAGATGTCTTTGAAGGCCTTCCATTCTTCATTAACGCTGGTTACTTCACACTTCGGCAAACTCTGTTGAATCCTTAGTTTGTATTCTTCCTTTATTTGGACTTCTTGCAACTTCCAAGTTTTAATCCTTGGTTTTTTCGTAATAAGTTTCTGCGTTTCATTTGTCTTATGTTTGAAGTCTACTACCAACAATCTGTGGTCACTGTCCATGCTTTCACTAGGGATGACCTTTACATCTGTGATGTACCTGCCACCATCTTTATTTGTGATTACGTAGTCAATCAATGTTCTATACTGGCCATCCCAACTGTACCTTGTTATTCTGTGACTGTCTCTTTTTTTGAAGAATGTATTTTTGATTATAAGATCATTTCTTCTGCACAGATCTAATAGTTGTTCTCCTTCTGGGTTCCTTTGTCCAAATCCATGTGGACCAATGATGTTCTCATACCCAAGTCATCTACTGAATCTCTAAATTCCCTACTAAATAGGTTTGCTTTCTCAGCGTCTGTTAAATAGTGTTCACCCGCTTCTCCCACCATTGTAGGAATTTGGATTCCTTTTTCTTTTTGATTCCTGATATATGAATACAGCTTTTTCCATTTCCCTTTGTGGTCGTTACCCTCTTGAAGTATGCCATTCATATAATTCTCTTTTGCTTCCTTTTTCACTCTATTCAGTTCCCTCATTAGCTGTTTTCTAGTTTCTCTACTCTCCCTACCCTCTTTGATTTTCCTGTTTACTATTATACATTTTCTTTTTAATTTTCTTATTTCCCTTGTATAATAAACATGGTCTGAGGTCATTTTACCCTTCTTAACAGGTACAAATTAGATTCTCTCCTTCCCAAATGATTCCTTTAAATTTAGCCCAAAGTGTATCCATGTTACTCTCTTCACTTATCCAACAACTGAATTGTGATTTAAGGTAAGTCCCAAATTCATCAACTTTAGTTTTTCTGTACAATTTCTTGTCTTGTGTAACCCTCTTATTAAGCCTTTTTGGTACGAGTTCTACATCCATTATTACAGCCTTATGGTCTCCTAATCCTTCAATTACCTCAGTTTTATCAACAATTTCCCATGGTTTAACCAAGAATACATCTAGTAAGTTATTGAGACGAGTCGGTTCTTGTACTACTTGTGTAAATCCTCCCTCCCAAATTAACTTATTTGCCAGTTTCTGTTCATGGGCTTCACTTGCAGCTCCATTCCATTCAACTTCAGGCAAATTTAGATCTCCCCCAATTATTACCATATCATTATTATTGTTTTTATGAGTATAATCTATTATTTTCTCAAAGATTTCCATGTCTCTTTCCTCTCTTCCAGGCCTGTATGTTCCTATAATTCCCACCTCCTTCATATTATCACAAACTAATTTTATCCCTAATATTTATCTCCTCGGTCTCTACGATAGACTGTGTACCCTTCTGGAAATACTTCTCTATTACCCACCACTTCTTTCAACCACGATTCCACTCCTATCACCACATCAGTCTCATAAGATTCCATCAATGTACCGAATTTTAATTGTTTATTTACTACACTTTAACAGTTTACCAAGAGCAATCTCAGACCCCCTTCCTCCCTAAAACTTGACTGTTGCAATTGGGTAACTTGAAATTCCTTACTATCCTGAGTTTCTTTTTCTAGTTGGCTGAGCCAGCTTGAAGTACAGCTGGCTCTTTCTACTAGTTTTCCTGGTCAGTATTATAACTCAAGGGAGTTGCCTGTTTTACAGTACAGATCTTAAGATCTTAAGATTAATGGAGGCCATGTTTTGTATAACAGTATCTCTCAAAACTGCTACATTCAATAACCTGAGTATTCCGAAAATGTTTACAAATTTTAACAGTATCTTTATTGACCTTGTCCACTTCAATGTTCACACACGAGTCTCTACTCAAATCATGCCTGTGGGGCACGTTCACTACAAAGACGTTAGTGTGGGTCAGCTTCCCTAGTGTATGTTTAAGTTGTTATCTTACATTCTTGGTGTCATTGTGAGCTACGTCGTTCGTCCCACCGATGATAAGCACTGCATCGCTGCTCCCGAAGTTCCTAGTTGCTGGTTCTACGTTTTCCAGAACACTGCTGATAGAAGCTCCTGGATATATTTCTCCGGTTGCTGCTATATTCTCGTTGTTAATCACTCCCGCAATTCCCCTTCCTTGGCTATCACCAAACACAGCTACCTTCGCTGATTTAGGCCTAAATGGGTCTTGAATCTGAATTCTAGGCCTAAATTTTAAACTCGGCACAGCAACGGCAGCGGATCGCGATGATTTGGTTTCACGCGCGCGATCACTTTCTTCCAGAATTAAATTATTTAGGGCAGAAAACCTATTCCTGATGTTTATTTCTGCAAATTCAGTTGTAGATTTCTTCTTAGCCGGCCATCCACGAACTACTTGACACCACGTGCTCGAGTTTGTTACTGGTACCAGTATATCACTCGAAGAATGGTCAGTCCCAAATTCTAGCGATCGCAGTCTTTCTTTTAATTCTTGATTTTCAACTTTAAGAGTCTCATTGTCCTTTTGTAGAATGTTTATAATTTCTAATGCACTTTTATATTCCTCATTGACTGCTTTCGGTGCTTCGTCAACGCCGTCGCCAACAACAACATTCCGAACACACTGCTCACAAATCCAGTCAACATTTTCATTAGTTTTTACGTCTCTAGGGCAATTTCCACACTTATAATGCCACCATCGATCACATGAATCACACAACATTCCGTTTTTCACTAATCTTCGACATTTTCCGCACTTTTCATCACATTTTATGGTTAATTTACTCGGAGGATAAAACACTAAGTCGTCATTACCGGGCGCCATTTTGAAAAAAAAATTCTTTTATCCTTGTGTTAATTTGAGTTTTTAGTATTAATATGTTCATTTATTACTCCTTCACATTACATTAGTTAAAGACATAAATGTATTATTATTTCTTGTGATATATAGCCTATTTTGTTTGAACAACCTTTTAAGGAAAACCCGTTAAAGGAAGAAATATCAAATCACCCTGAGATTTGTTCTACTGTAGGTCTTATGGCGACGATGGCACAGGAAAGGCCTAGGAGTGGAAAGCAAGATACAACATGACAAACCAAAAACACTATCTCCCGAATGCAAGCTGACCCACACCGCGCAACTTACTGTACTGTTCCATGATCACAGAAAGAAAGGCTAAAGAAAATTCGTCAGAAGATCAGGAAGAGAGAGGTGGAGCAGCGCTCACTGTACCCACCTTGACAGACCACGGGGCGGCCGAGTCCGTCGTCAGGGTCTGGGCTAACAGGCTACGAAAGCCTTTGGGATCCTCGCGGTGCGACAGGCAGCCAGCCCGTTGTTTCACGTCCACGTGGCCAGACTGCTGCAGCAACTTTCTGCACGAAGAGATAGTAAAACCCCTTTAACTTACACACATACACAAAAAATACACAGATACAGTACAATAGTTATTTTATAGAATGAACACTTTGAAAGTAAATCTGTACAACATTTTATATCGTCAATCAATCGACAACACTCGTGGTACTTTAGCACTTGTAGGGTTCCTTGGAAAGTAACATTTACCACCCACACCAGGAATCATTGGGAAGAGCGATTAACATCAGAATCACTACTGTCACATTACAGAAAAGAGACAATGGACTTAGTAATTTACAAGCTGAAACATGTCCATCCCTTTCCCACTAATTTATTACTTACCGTATTTACTGACACATAATATCCCACCCTTAATTTTGAAATGCAAATTTAGTCTCTCTTAATTCTCAATCCTAAGATTGGTTGGCAGCAATTCGTCTTCTCCACTCTTCTCTGCAATCCGCTAATCTATTCATTTCCACATATGAGCCTGCTCCTGCATCATCTCTGATCTGTCTTGCATATTGCAGTCTAGGTCTTCCTCTTCCTCTTTTACCTTGAATCATTCCTTCCATGACATTAACTATGAAACCATTGTGCTTATAGAGATGGCCAATTAATTGGTCTCTTCTCTTTCTTATTGTTGCTAAAAAGGATCTCTTTTCATCTATTCATCGAAGAACATCTTCATTTGTGAGTTTTGCTGTCCATGAGATCTTTTCCATCCTCCTCCAGCACCACATCTCCAATGCTTCCAGACGTTTCTTATCACCTGCACTAATAGTCCACGTTTCTGAACCATACAAGGCCACACTCCATACATAGCACTTAATAAATGTCTTAGTCTCCACATTTAAATTCCTTGCTGTAAGTAGTATCCTTTTCTTGTAATAAGCGATCCCTGCTTGAGCAATTCTGCTCTTTATGTCGATTGAACTTTTGCCATCTGGAGTGATTTTACTTCCTAAATAGGTAAAGACATTTACTTGCTTTAGTGGTACATCACTAATTCTGATGTCGACTGCAATATGTTGGCGGTCACATACCATAATTTCGGTCTTTTTTGTATTAATTTTCATGTTATATTTATCTCTCAATATCTTATTCACTTTTATTAATGCACTTTGTAGTTTCTCTTCGTTCTCCTCTATGACAGCTATGTCATCAGCAAATCTTATCATTTTGATTTCTACTCCATTTATCTTTATCCCTTCCATTTCCTCTTTACATTCCTCAATGCATTTCTCAATACACAGGTTGAACAACACTGGTGACAAATTACATCCCTGTCGTACTCCTTTCTTTATATAAGTCTCCCATACTTCACCATTTATGTTTATGATGCCTCTTTGGTTGTTATAGAGTTCATATACTATTCGTCTATCTCTAAAATCTAGACAAACACTAGTCATAATCTTCATTACCATATTCCAGTTCACATTATCAAAAGCTTTTTCTAAATCGACGAATGCAATAAACAAAGGTTTTCTTACGTCTAGCATTTTGTCTATAACCTGTCGTAACGTTAGAATAGCTTCTCGTGTGCCTCTATTCCGCCTAAATCCAAACTGATCTTCAGCCAAATGTGGTTCAATTTTATTGCTTATTCGGTTATATATTATTCTTGTCAATATTTTTGACATGTGCGAAAATAGACTCAAGGTGCAATGTTCTTCACATTTTAGAGTTCCAGGTTTCTTCGGTATAGGGATTATGAGAGACTTTTTAAAATCTTCTGGAATTTCTCCAGTTTCATATATTTCCATGATCAGTTTAAAAATATAGCCGTGTGTTTCATCATCCAGTCTCTGTATCATTTCTCCACTTAGTTCATCGCATCCTGGCGCTTTATTAGGTTTCAGTTCTTTTACAGCCTTAAGGTACTCCTCTTTTGTTAAAGAGGGTCCCAGTTGATCACTTGTAATGTTGTCTTCATTGTCAAGGTCATTTATGTCAGTAGGATCTTCATATAATGTTTCTATATATCGCTTCCATCTTTCTCCCACTTCTTTACTCTCAGACAACAGTTTCCCATTTTCACTTAATATGCTGTTACTACGGCCAGTGACTGTTCTGAATTGTTTCTTAATCAGTTCATAGGCAGTTTCCATGTTTCCTTTCTCCATTCTTTCTTCTATTTCTTTGCATTGTCTCATTATATATTCTTCCTTTGCCTTCTTTGCTTCTCTGTTGACTAGGTTTCGAAGTGTTTTATAGTTTCTGATTCCTTCTTCACTCTTTGAGTTTTTAAATTTCCTCCTTTCCTCTATAAGTTCAAGCACGTAATCAGTAACCCATGGTTCTCGTGCTTGTTTCGTCGCTTTCCCTATTACCTGATTAGCAGCTTCTATGATAGAGTGTTTAAGGCCCATCCATTTCTCATTTATTGTACCATTGGGTATTTCTGCGACGTTCTGTTTTACCAGTGTTTGATGGTTTTCCTTGATTCTGTCTTGTTTTAGTTTCCTGACATTATATCTGCAATATTTTTCCACATTCCTCCTCTTCTTTCTTAGTCTTGAATCAGATTTTAACAATACTAGGTTGTGGTCACTCGCTACATCAGCCCCTGGATAACTTTTGCATTGTTTGACTTGGTTACGGTATCTTTCCTTTACCATAATATAATCTATTTGATATCTCACTTTATTTCCAGGTGCAGTCCAGGTGTACCTTCTTGGGCTGTTTGAACAAGGTGTTTGTAATTATTAGTCCTTTTGCTTTACAAAAGTCTATTAGTTGTTGTCCTCTGTCATTTCTTACTCCAAGACCATACTGACCTACAGTCTTCCCGTCTTCTCCTTCACCAACAGAAGCGTTCCAGTCTTCAAGAAAAACTAGGTTCTCGTTATCCTTAATCGTAGGGAAAATATAAATTCATGTAATTTTCTTGGTATGATTACATAAAAGTGTTCTATTTATAATTTTGCAAAATATGCTGGTGTGGAAACATTAAGCCATTTTAAACATAACATATTGAATAATGTAAAAAAACTGTATTTGCTCACATATTACTCGCCACCATGCATATTTCACATCCCACCTTTAACATTTGAAATTGCAGGAAAAAATCCCCACACATAACTCGCATTAACTTCTGACATTGTAATAAAGACATATGGATGATAGGAAAACTTAAGTTTTAAGTTTTCCTATCATCCATTCTCAGTTCAATACGGACAAAAATGAAATTCTTAGGTTTAAATAAAGACATATGGTACATACATGAAATAAAAGTTTGGGTATTTTGTGGACGTGCCTACATTAAATATCCGAACTGTACCAATTGCTGTTATGGTACTTTGTATGTGGCAGTACAAGAAGAAGCTGCATTTCTTTCTACCTGCAGAATGATTGAGGCTAGCTGTTGTAACAAAAATACCTAACTTGCATTCCTAGCCAGTCCGTCACACTCGGCCATCTTTGTTAATATGCTTATCCCCAGTAGAGCTGATCACGTGAACTGGGAGCGTTTCCCTGTCCAGGCAGTCAAGTGATCACAGTATTAGGTATCGTCCATCTGTTGTATTGTCGACAAGTAATTGTCTTCACGTTTCCTTGTTGTTTCTCAAGTTAACTTTTCTTGTGTAGGTTGATCTTTGAGTTAAGAAGAAATGTGGGAGTTATACGGCTGGGTTCAAACTCAAAGTGATAAAATATACTGAAGAACACGGTAACAGAGAGCTGCGCTGAAAACCACCAACTGAACACGTAAGGCATTTAGATGGCTGAAAACTGGTAAGTTTCCTGAGCTGGAAGACGAGTTGCTTCGTTACATTACAGAGTTGTGAAATGATGGCTTTTGTATCAAGCATGAGATGCTACTTTGCAGAGCGCATGAACTAGCGCTTAAAAGGAGGAATCAGGTGTTTGGACCTGAAAGTGAGCTGGGGTTGCACCCGTAGATTCATGACACGAAAGGGATTGTGTCGTTGCAAGTGACTAATCTCATGTTTTAATCCGTATTGAAATCTGTTGATATACAATAATAAAGTTTTATTATGAATCCACCTGTTCAATACATTATAATGTTGTCACATTTAAAATAACTTCATTAGTTAAAACGTTATATATGGGACATGTTTCGCTCCTTTATAGAGCATCATCAGCCAAATCTGAATCTCGAATAGTTGTTATTTACGTAAATAATGACTTAAGAACTATTAGAACATTTTTGACAAACTTAAAACTTATTCTATTAGAATATCATAAAATATAAAATCTTTGTATACATGGCTTAATTACATGTGCTTAATAGGAAGATACATTAAAATTATGGAAGAGAGAGTACTAAAATATAAAATAAAATAAAAATATATATATCATGTCCAAAATCTTAGAAAGACGTGAAAATCAATTTTAGGAGCTAAATTTGAGGATTTTCTTGGCAATGAGATCTGGTAAAAAAGTTATTTATCCCTTGTGGATAAGAGTCTATAAAGATTGAAATTTATCGTCAATTTGATGATTGAACTTGTAACAGGATAAATGTTGAGATCTATAAGAACATATCTTTTCAACAGCATTCGCCGAGGTCATATGACAACAAGCATTTAAATTTCTTGAAGACCAACATTTATCCTGTTACAAGTTCAATCATCAAATTGACGATAAATTTGAATCTTTATAGACTCTTATCCACAAGGGATAAATAACTTTTTTACCAGATCTCATTGCCAAGAAAATCCTCAAATTTAGCTCCTAAGATTGATTTTCACGTCTTTCTAAGATTTTGGACATGATATATATATTTTTATTTTTATTTTATTTTATATTTTAGTACTCTCTCTTCCATAATTTTAATGTATCTTCCTATTAAGCACATGTAATTAAGCCATGTATACAAAGATTTTATATTTTATGATATTCTAATAGAATAAGTTTTAAGTTTGTTAAAAATGTTCTAATAGTTCTTAAGTCATTATTTACGTAAATAACAATTATTCGAGATTCAGATTTGGCTGATGATGCTCTATAAAGGAGCGAAACATGTCCCATATATAACGTTTTAACTAATGAAGTTATTTTAAATGTGTATGTATGTACAGTCTTCAGCCCTAAGGCTGGTTGGATCCTCAACTGCTCTGCCATCAGCTGTCATAGATGGCCTAGGTATCACTGAAGAGGCGTACTAGGGAAATGAGGAGTGAGGTAGTTTCCCGTTGCTTTCCTCACCGAGCCAGAAGTTGCTATTACATATCAGTCTGCCGAGCCCACTGACATGCATGCACCAACCAACCCTATGAGCAACATTTTCACACCATTGATAGCAGGGACTGGCTGCAGAAGGAAGGGCATTACTAGCATCACTCATACCTCAGTCACTTTCATATTGTCAAAGCCAAGGATAAGACAGAGACAGGTCAATGAAAATAACAAAATTGCTTTAGCCCATACCAGAAGACATAGTGCACTGTAAACACTAGGTCCTGCCAGCAAAGGCATTTTTAAATGTGACAACATTATAATGTATCGAACAGGTGGATTCATAATAAAACTTTATTATTGTATAGGGATTGTGTCTGCGAAGGTGAACCTCTCTCTGCCAGAGAATGCCAAGCAATTTCAGCGATAAAATCATAGATTTTTCATCACCATATGATAGCAATGTGGAAAAAAAAAACAAAAAAACAACTACCTCTTATCTCAAATTGGAAATGTAGATCAAACCCCGATAAACTTCAACATGCCATAGAACACCGCCCTCAACCCATCAACAAGAAGCGAGAATCTAGCATGCTTGTATGTACAATTGGGTGTGAAAAACAGCGTTGCACTGTCATGCTACCAATAACCGCAGACAGAAGAAAATTGCTACCGTACGTTATTTTCAAACGAAAAACAGTGCCTAAAGCAAAGTTTTCCAAAGGTTAAAGAAAAAGGATGGATGGATACAGCTCTTATCCAGGACTGGGTCCAAATGGTGCGGCACTGCTTCAACGTCCCGCGGTGCTAGTCTGAGACAGTTTCCGCAGACACTTGGTGAAAGACACGAAGAAATGTCTTGAGGAAATGAAATCTGATCTTGTTGTAAATCCTGGTAGACTCACACATTGTCTACAGCTCTTCAAGGCCAACACACGTAAATTGTAGGCCAAATGGACGGCAGGAGGGGAGCATGAGCTGATGCCAGTCAGTTGAACTCATGTTATGGTGTCGACAGACATTATTGTGAAGTCTTTCTTGAAGACGGGCATCACAAATGTGTTGGATGGAAGCCAGGATGATGCAGTATGGGATGGTGACCAGAATGATGCACGCGAGAATAGCTTGGAGATTGAGGGCAGTGACAATGAACAGGGAAGTATGCCAGTTGTCTTGTTTCAATAGCCTAACGCAAATTTTACATTTCTTGGGAATACGATCTTTCGCACACAAATCCCTGCATATACCACGCACCGAAAATGTTCATAGTTATTTTTGGTCAAAAACGTGCGGGTTATATGCAAGTAAATATGGTATGACCATCATCCAATATTCAAATATTCTGCCACCTTCGAAGCCACAGCACAGACGAATGAATCCTCTAGTAAGGCACGCAACATTTGGTAACGCAGTCATAGCAAGCACCCGCTCCCATAGTTACTAGGTTCCAGCAGCTACAGGTCTACCAAACAGCAATGAGACATGGTGGAACGCCAAGCGCATGATGCAGAAACGAAACAATATCTATATCATAAAAATTGTGATAAATGAAACACAACTCTTTCATTTCATACACAGTAACTGTAGGCTAGTGGTAAGGCACTCTGATAGGTAATAAAGAGGAGAAACAATCTCTTAAAACTACAAACAACTGTAGCATACAAACACACACACCATGACTTAACTCTCCCATGAATGAATTAGCTGTCAAAAACCTTGGAGAATAGGGTAATGGCACTATATATTGAATGCCCTTTAAATATCGAACAGTTCACACATCTCGTTGCAAAATAAGGATATTGAAAAGTTTACATAATGTCTGAGATTTCTAAATTCACCCCTCCAAACTTAGCTTTATGTCGTTACCGCATTGGCCAGCATGGGAAAGTCTCAGAACTTTGGAGATTGTTGTATTGTTACTAAGGTGCAGTGTCCCTGTGATTATCTGTTTTTGCCGTAAAATAGTGCCTTCAGAAGGTATCCTTTAAATAATAGGTTCTATTAACATACATGCATGTTTATTGTATTGTGAATTTTCACTTATCTTCATAATTATTTCTAAAATAAAATACTGTGTGATATTTGACTCCCATTTTATAATATCAAAAGGACGTTCGATAAATGAGGTTCATTTAATACAAAACAACACTTAATATCGAACGCCACTGAAAATTAATTGGCTGTTTATAATTTTAATTTGTAGAAATGTTTTCCTTGGCACCAAAGTCCGGATTTCTGTGGTCATGACTGCTGAGGCGTCTATTTGTAACTTGAGAGGGCCTGAATTTGAACCTCATTGGGTATAGTTAGATTTCTTTTACGATGTCTTGTGTCTGTCCAATGCCATACGTTGTGCTAATAACTTTATTTAACAATCCTGTCACTCATATATGGATAAGAAAGAAATTCCACCTTATCAATACTGTTTATTGTAAATATAGACTTACATCAGTACCGGTTTTGACCCTATTTGGTCATCATCAGTTGACATATCATGGTTTTACATTTATTAGGTATTGGGTTGTATTACTTCTCTAAAGAGAAGTTGTCATCCATTAGCACATCCGGATGTCTAATGGGAGTATGAGTTGGATGTATATTGTCAATTAATTTGTAAGTTCATGAATGTAAAATTGTTTTTGAGGTTTAAATATGATTGTAAAAACTTAAGTCTAAAAACTAATTGTACGTACACATTAAACACATTAAAACACTAAAAACAGTATATACAACACTTGTCTTGTGTATTCCTTCTTCAGATTTCCATGTTAGAGTTCTGTGAGCATATATTTGCATCAGTTGATTTTGTGCTCGTAAACAATGGTATAGTTGTTAAGAAGTTGTTGACCGAATGATGTCTTCATGTATGCTTATAATAAAAACACATGTCATTAAATGATTCAATAGTGTGGACAAGGACAATATGTGGCCCAGCTGTAAACAAAATCTTGTTCCTAAAAGTTTGAAGCAGATGATAAAATCTTGGTTTTTTGTGGATTTGATTGAATTTGGATTTTGGTGGTAACTCCTTCCTTGTCTATATTTGTGTATCGGTGTTATGGTTGTTAAAAATAAACTGATATGAGTAAAGTGTTACAAGTTTGAAGGAATGCCAAAGGATGTGTGCGAATATCAATTTGTATTTACTGCTGTTGTATAGACTACTTGACCTCTGCCTGAGGAACGACCTTATAATAGGGAACTCATGGTATCAAAAACAAAAAAGCCATAAGGTCACAAAATATGGATGGGATGGAAAAAGTGAATCTCTTATAGATTACTTTTTGATCGAGAAACAACTACAAAATAGACTGTTAGATGTAAAAGTGATTCCTAGTGTCTCCCTAGGAAGTGATCATAGACTTCTCATTGGATACTTAAAGTTTAAAAAGTTAAAAGAAGTAAGAACCATACAAGTAAAGAAACTCAAGACCTGGAAGCTGAAGGACAATGATAGAATAATAGAGTTCCAAGAAAACATCAAAACAGTGATACCAAAGACAGATGAAAGAACAGTTGAGGAGGAATGGAAGGATCTGAAAGAAAATCTAGTAATGATAACTGAGAAGGTTTGTGGACGAACCAGTGGCACAAGAAGATGGAAGGAAACTTCATGGTGGAATGACAGAACATGAACTGCTATCCTGAACAAGAACAACATGTTCAGAAAATATTTCAAGAACCGGACTGATCATAATAAGGAACTATACAGGGTTGCTAAAAAACAAGCAAACAAATTTGTTACAGAAGAACGAGAGAAGTGGTTGAACAAGTGGAGTGATGAATTGAAAGAAGATGTTAATGGTAATAAGAAAATGTTATATGGGATGATGAAAAATAGAAAAAGAGATAAAGAACACTCCAAATACCTAAGAGATGATAATGAAAATCTGATCACTGAAGATGAGAAGATCAAAGAGACTTGGAGGACTTACTTTGATGAATTACTAAATGTGAACTGCATGTAGCCTACACAAAAAGACAGTACCGGTACTACCTCCTGCAAGTCTGCCTCTGACAACAGGTTAGAATTAACATGGAATGATGTAGAATATGCCTGGAAATACATCAAAACTGGAAAATCAGCAGGGGCTGATGAAATTAATGGAGAAATGATCAAGGCAATGGGCATTTCTGGAAAACATTGGGCCTACAGACTCTTTCGTAAGATCTGGAAAGAAGGGGACATACCAGTTGATTGGAAAACAAGCATCATAATTCCACTCTTTAAGAAGGGAGACAGAAAGAAATGTTCCAACTATAGAGGCATCACTTTAACATCTCAAGTTGGTAAACTTTATGAAAGAATTATAGAGCGTAAAATCAGACCCTTTATTGAAGAGAACCTCTTCGAAGAACAGTATGGATTCAGGAAGGGGAGATCAACAACTGATTTAATCTTTACAGTCCGTCAGTTAATGGAAAAATACTACGAACACAACCGAGATTTGTGATTAGCCTTTCTGGATATCAAGAAAGCATTTGATGCAGTGGATAGAGAGAAGGTGTGGGAAGCACTGAAGAAAATTGGAATACAGGATGACATGACACACTGAATCAAGAATTTGTATGAAGATACCCGAAGTAAAGTCAAAACACCTGTAGGAATGACTGAAACCTTTGATATAAAATCTGAGTTAAGACAGGGTGGTGTTCTGTCTCCACTTTTTTTCATCACTGTGATGAACAAGATTCAGAGAAAAGTTCACCAAACCATTGCAGGTAAGAAAATGAAAGTTATATTGTTCGTGGATGATATATGCTTGTGGGGAGACTCTAAAGAAGATCTTCAAGGACAAATAAACTCCTGGGCAGAATCTGCTAAAGAATATGGACTCATCTTCAGCCAAGAGAAAAGTGAGGTTATGGTCATGAAGAGATACGGGCAACCAATGGGACACATTGAAATGGAGGGGAAACAGCTACAGATGAACCATCAATTCAAATATCTTGGAAGTGTTATCTCTGATACTGGTTCTATAGATAAGGAAATTCCCCACAGAATTCAGGCATGTAGCAACTTTCACAAAATAGTTAAAGACATAATATGGAACAAGAAAATACCAACAAAAGGTAAGAGAGTCATTTATGAAACTTATTACGTACCAATCCTGACCTATGGTTGCGAAACATGGACCATGAGAAACAAAGATGTTAGTAGAATCCAGGCAGCAGAAATGAAATTTGTCCGTAGCATGATCGGCAAAACACGGAGGGACAGAGTCCGTAATGAGGAAATCCGCAAGCACGCTCAAGTTGTAAGACAGCAGGACAAAATAACAGTGCAGCGACTGAGATGGTATGAACACATGCGACGCATGGGTGATAACAGATTACCAAAAAAAATGTACGATCTAAAACTTGAAGACAAAAGACCAAGAGGGCGACCAAGACTCAGGTACAAGGACATGGTGAAGATTGACATTCAACAGAGAGGACATACTTTGGAAAGCATTGAAGAAGGAGAGAAGTTCAGGGACCGCAACTGGTGGAGAAGCCTCGTTTGCCGACCCATCGCTTAAGATGGAATGACGTGGGATATGTATGTATGTACTTACTGCTGTTGTTGTGGTTGTGTGGTGTTCTGTTTGAAAGCTCGCTGCGTACTGCTACGCGTCTGCCTTGGGCTTATGTTCGCTGTAGTGAGGGGTATGGATGGAGGGGTAGGGAGAGTGGCTATTGTGGGGGTAGTGGTGGAGCTGGGCATTTCGTTCGGCGGTTTTTGGAATGTACTGTGTTATGTTTATGAACTATTTTGAGGTAATCACTTTTTAGGGTGGGAATAACTTTATTAAAGACTAGCTGATGTACCCATGCTTCACAACGGAATTCTAATGTACACGATGAGAGCAAGATTGTATTAAATTGCATAGCTCTTAACGTTATCCTAGAAACGCGACGGGGGAAGTCACCAAAAATCTTTTCTCATATGTTAGGGAATTTTCAGTGTAATCAGTCACAATCAGGTTGGGGGAGTTTTCATTATAATGGTAGACACTCACTCTCCACCTGCCTTTTTACATCCTCAGAAGGACTGTCTTAGTGGTTTTCCCAAATGAAATGAACATACATTACAATGATGTCAGTAGGAATGGCGCAATTGAAGGCAATGCTTTTATATGAAATACTCGATCAAATGAAACACCACACATTTTCTCATTTTTAACGAACAGGACTACACTGCCGATCTAACAGTCCAAAGTTCCACAGCTCGTATGACCAAGCCGCAGACAGCCGTTATTCGTGAACACTCTTCGTCTCTTCGGCGGGGAGAAAGTCGAATAGTGGAGACTCCCAGGGCAAAAACTATGCCCTTTTACTAATCTGTTTTTTAGGAGTACCCGATGAGTCGGAAAATATCAGTTCACTACACTGGCGGCGGAAAAATCTATCCGACACGGAGGCAAATTTTTCCTCCAAACCAGAGGAGAAACTCTTTTCACTGATAATTTGGAATAAAATGAGTGTAGAATTTAATAAAAGTGAAGAGGAAAAAGCTTTTCTTAAGAAACGGCTCTTTCCAGGGTTGAATTTTGAGTTATTTAGTGAATTGTGGTGCTATAATTTGGAATAGGACTAAATTATTATTCTAGATCAGGCCATACTACTACTACTACTACTAAATCAGCCTCTGCCTTAAGTATGCACACGGCTCATTTGAAAGAGCGTGTCCGAGTAGGGATCGAATAACTGGAATACTATGAAGAACCAGTGTGTTACGTACCAGCTGTATCAGGAAATGTATGAACCAGAGGAATGGCATGCTAAAGAAGAAAGTTTTCTAACTCCCCAGCTATTTCCCGCCAATATTCATTCAGGCTATTATACTTGGTACGCAGCAGTAATTCCATCTATCAGAGTTGAGAGGCAGCATAAGAGACAAATAACATCACAACAAACAATGGTCAAGGTATATTGTTGATCAATGTTATGCACTTTCGATATTGTAGGCCTTCACATTTAGTTTTCTTCCGACTCTGAAATACCACTCAACATAGTCAAACGTTAAAACTGAATAAAACATAATGATCGGAAATTGTATTCTCTGTAACTCTTATTATGTATTGCTTTTCGATAGGACCAAAAACAGAGGTATTTCAAAATTATATTTTAGGCGCCTTCCCATAAACTACAATTTCATCCAGGGTGAATAAAATTGTTTATAGCTTAGACTGTAGTTTCTCATTCCCCGACTCTATATACCGATTTTCATTAAATTCTGTTAACCCATTTTCTCGTGGCTGAGTGTCGATATGGACTAGGCAACAAAAATACAAATTCATGAATATCTGTGTTATCATAGCTGGTACGGTAAAAATGTATAAGACATAAATGGTCGGAAATTTAATTCTATATAGCTTTGGTTATGTAGTATTTATCGATGCGACCATTAATAATACAAATATTTGAGAATTAAATTTTAGGCCTTCCCCTAAACTACCATTTAATTTAGCGTGAATAAACTTATTTATAGCCTAGATTGTAGTGGCTCATTCTCCGACTTTGTATACCTGTTTTCATGAGATAGACCCACTAATGACGTAAATATTTAAGAACTAAATATTAGGCCTTCCCCTCAGCGTGAATAAAATTATTTATAGACTAGAAAGTAGCGACTTATTCTCCGACTTTGCATACCAATTTTTATTAAAATAGGACCACTAATAACATAAATATTTGAAAATTAAATTTTAGGCCTTCCCCTTAACTACCATTCCTATCAGTGTGGATAAATGGCCTAGATTGTAGCGACTTATTCGCCTACTCTTTAGCCATTTTCTAGTGATGCGTGTGCATACATACATACATACATACATACATACATACATACAGAAATTACGGAAAAGTAAAAAAGGGCATTTCCTTGTTACTGTGGATATGGCCAATACAGAAGTACCATTCTTTTCCAATTCTGAGCAATGTACAGACAAAACTCTTATTTCATATATATATATATATATATATGATATTGGTTTTTTCAGTAATGTCATTTACAGTATATTGCAGTTAGGATTAGCGTTAGCGTATTGGTCTAGGGAAATATATAAAAATCATATTCAAGACCTCACTGATCGATATATAAAGCAGACCGATATATGAAGGAACACAACTGAAGAAGTTTGGAATGATAATTAGTAAAAAGAAAACTGTAGTCATGCATTGTGGAAAAGAGAAGTCAAGTGAATATACTGTAGATGGAGAACAGTTAGAGAATGTAGAACAGTTTACATATATGGGTAACATTATTCATGGAAGTAATGAAATCAACCCTGAAATTAATAACAGACTAAGTAAAGGTACAACATTTTATCATCAAGTCAGAGAGCTTTTATGGGATGACAAAGTACCCAAAAGAACAAAATGAACAGTATTTCATACCAGTTGTAACATACAGACTAGAAACGTTGGTAACTAATAAAAGACAAGATAGTAAGATCCAAGCAGTAGAAATGAAATTTCTAAGAACATTGGTTAAAACAAGACAAGAAGAGATAGAATTGCAAATATTAAAATCAGAGAAGAGCTGAATATAGAACTTAGTACAGAAGATACAAAAAGCAAGACTAAGATGGTTTGGACATGTAAAAAGAATGGGAAAGGAACGGGTAGCAAGAAGGGAATTGGGAAAGAGACCAGTTGGAAGACCGAGAAGAAGATGGATGGATCAGATTTGGAAGGACATTAGAGAAGCCGGATTGGATGTGGCGGAAGTAATGGAGCAGTAAAAGTGGAAGGACAGAAAGGAGTAGAGGACACCCGGGCGACATTGATGATGATGATGATGATGATGATAACTGTTGCATTTAAGGGCGCCTCGAGCCTACAAATTATACATTTTAAAAGTCTGAACAAGCTAGTTGTAGTCCACGATCCAGCTGCATAGGTTAGTATGGGTTCATAAAAGGTTGAATATAATACTTTCTTACGTTTCTTCAGGACATCTTGGTACCACAAAACACCCCTTACACTCTGGTAGAAGCTGTTTGCTTGTTTTATTATTTTCCCAATTTCCTTCGTTATCTTTCCATCTTCTGTGATCACACTTTCCAAGTACTTGAAACTTTTAACCACTGCCAGAATTTTACCATTCAGTTTTATCTTTCCTCTTCTTTCCTTCCTTCCTTCCCCTTGTCATCACTCTGTGCTTAATTATTTTTTTGCTATTTGCTTCACGTCGCACCGACACAGATAGGTCTTATGGCGACAATGGGATAGGAAGGCCTACGAGTTGGAAGGAAGCGGCCGTGGCCTTAATTAAGGTACAGCCCCAGCATTTGCCTGGTGTGAAAATGGGAAACCACGGAAAACCATCTTCAGGGCTGCTGATAGTGGGATTTGAACCTACTATCTCCCGGATGCAAGCTCACAGCAGCGCGCCTCTACACGCACGGCCAACTCGCCCGGTGTGTGCTTACTTTCATCCCAAATTTTTCTATCTCTTGATTCCATACATCTACTTGTTTTTGCACTTCCGTTTCATCCTCACCCTATATCCCTATATCATCTGCAACATGGCTTTTGTTGCATGTCTTCCCAATCTCTGTTTAATGTTTTTATGAAAATCATCCATGACTACGATGAATAGTATGGGGGGATAAAATACTTCCCTGTTGGAGACCGGTTTCAACTTTAAACCATTTTGTTTTTCCTATACTTCACGCTACTAACAAAATTCTTGTACATAGCTTTTATCATTTGCACTGCCCCTCTATTAACTTGTTTTTTTCTTAATGTGTCCCATACCAACTGTCTGTGCTTTCTCAATATCAATAATAATGTCATCACTACGTCTTTTCCAAACTTCCATCTTTTCTCCATCATAATGCAAAGATCAGGTCATCTGTCTTTCCTAAAACCACACTGTTCTCCCTCACCGTGAGTTGTACTGCTAGCTCGTATAAGCCTGGACCATCAAGCGAGATGATGCTGAATTTGAGGAGACTGTTTCTCAATGGGTTGAGTCGTGATCCTGAACTGGAAATAGTGAAGATATTCCTGACGAAAAGACATTCAAAGGGCCAAAATATTACAACGGTAAAAACAGATACGAGATGAAAAAAGAGAGTGATGAAGTACATGTAGTCTTTAATAATGTTTTATAATAAACATTTATTTCATAATTTTTACTTATCATACCTTATGATATAATAATCTGGTATTTATTCATTTATTCATGGTTTAGCTTTTATTTGATGAGAACAAATGTAAAATGTGAAATAGTATGTCATATGTCAGAAACTGTTTCTTACAATGCATGCTAAACCCAAGAAAACTTACACCAACGGTCCATTATTTGAAATTTATCTCAAAGGAGTCTCTCAGACTCAAGGTCAGTAACAGTGTAACTGAGTGAGGGTTAAAAGAGCAGATACGGTACTAAGCTTAAAGCTGGGATGGACACAGGACCTACACTGTGAGTTTTAATGTCAGACAAAGGATGGTTGCCCCGTTGAAATTCCTCTTACAACAACAATTACGACCAAAGGGGGACCCCCGCAGACTTACGGAACATTAACCGTAGAACTCAATGGCAGTGTGATAGTTCACCATTAAATGTGAATGTCTCTCAGTCAGATGATCAGTAAATTCAAATGTCTTCAAATTGAACCAATTTAAAATTGTAGTTGCTGTGGAGTGAATTGTCTTTCGGCCTGAAAGTTTTCAAGAAACAGGCGAAGACTAGCAGGCTGTTAAAGATTTGTGTGACTATATGGACACCGACTGTGTGGAAACACCTGGGTTGGAGTTTATTTTTATACAGGCCTCGATAAAAAAAAATTTGATCAGGAATAACGAGTGAAATTATAGAAAACTGTTATTTGAGAAAGTAAGAAAATACTTCTAACCTTCCAATTGTTGTTGTTGTTGTTGTTTGAGTCATCAGTCCATAGACTGGTTTGATGCAGCCCTCTATGCCACCCTATCCTGTGCTAAACTTTTCATTTCTACGTAACTACTGCATCCTACATCTGCTCTAATCTGCTTGTCATATTCGTACCTTGGTCTACCCCTACTGTTCTTACCACCTACACTTCCTTCAAAAACCAACTGAACAAGTCCTGGGTGTCATAAGATGTGTCCTATCATTCTATCTCTTCTTCTCGTCAAATTTAGTCACATCGATCTCCTCTCGCCAATTCGATTCAGTATCTCTTCATTCGTGATTCAATCTATCCATCTCACCTTCAACATTCTTCTGTAACACCACATTTCGAAAGCTTCTATTCTCTTTCTTTCTAAGCTAGTTATCGTCCATGTTTCACTTCCATACAATGCCACGCTCCATACGAAAGTTTTCAAAAACATCTTTCTAATTCCTATACCAATGTTTGAAGTGAGCAGATTTCTTTTCTTAAGAAAGCTCTTCCTTGCTTGTGCCAATCTGCATTTTATGTCCTCCTTACTTCTGCCATCGTTAGTTATTTTACTACCCAAGTAACAATATTCATCTACTTCCTTTAGGACTTCATTTCCTAATTTGATATTTCGTGCGTCACCTGCCTTCGTTCGACTGCACTCCATTACTTTTGTTTTGGACTTATTTATTTTCATCTTGTACTCCTTACCCAAGACTTCGTCCATACCATTCAGCAGCTTCTCGAGATCTTCTGCAGTCTCAGATAAAATAACAATATCATCGGCAAATCTCAAGCTTTTGATTTCCTCTCCTTGGAATGTGATTCCCTTTCCAAATTCCTCTTTCATTTCTTTTACTGCCTGTTCTATGTAAACATTGAGAAGGAGGGGGGACAAACTGCAGCCATGCCTCACTCCTTTCTGGATTGCTGCTTCTTTTTCAAAGCCTTCGATTCTTATCATGCAGATTGATTTTTATACAGATTGTAGATAAATACTGTATTCTTCTCTCTCGGTATCTGATCCCAATCACCTTCAGAATCTTACCTTCCAATTAGTTCTGACAATTCCAACAAGACTTAATTCAAACCATTTTAATAATTAATTTTTGAAATAATTTCACATGATTCAAACATTTAGGTTACTTTGGCATAATTATATACAAGAGTCTTTCAACTTTCCACATGTAAAGAGGATGGAGGAGAAAAGAATAGCAAAACAGATGATGGAGATGAAATTCAATAGAAAGAGAGTGAGAGGGAACAAGTCAATAAAGAGGAGTGCAGAATGAAGAAACCTGAAGAGGAACGGGAGAAGTGAGGCTGGATAAGGGAAACACTCTATAGTATATCCCCGTGCTGCTTCCTCCACAGCCAGCACTAGTGTTTATCTCTCCAATACTACGGGCCCAATTCCCAGTTGGGACTGGGATTTTAACTTTTATTGGTCAGTTCCTCTGGTTATAGAATTCAATCTTTTTTAATCCTTATTGAAAGTAAATGCATAAAATTTTACTGTGTATTGAATAGGTGAAAAATCACTAGATCTGAGCATATAGTTAAATGATATGTCAAAACTTTACATATTGGAATGTATTTCCTTTTTAAATCTTGTTTAAAAATGTTTTAACTTTCCTCAATTTTGATGTTGATGATGCTTGTTGTTTAAAGGGGCCTAACATCGAAGGTCATCGGCCCCATTTTTTCAATTTTACCAATGTCTATTGAACCATATAGGTTAATTCAGACGTCATCACGTAGTTGCTCTAAGGAGCCAGTGTTACTTGCTCCGCTCGGGATGGGTGTTGATCACATGACAAGAGAGCAGCGGACAGGCGGGTTGCGTACCGTGACTGTTCAGTACTTGCCACTCGGAAATGTTACCGAATGAACAACAGCTTGTATAATAATAATAATAATAATAATAATAATAATAATAATAATAATAATAATAATAATAATTTGCAACATGATATCATATGAGATGAACAGGACACAGATTACTGAGTATAACAGAACAAGAAAATTATTCATTGACAAAGGAAATATACAGCAGTGCGCAATATTTCCTGAATAAATACATTTTCATGATTACTGAAGGTTTGGGACACGTACATTTTCCAAAAGAAAATACAGTTTATGTGATTTGTACATATCTTTACACTCTCATTAACATTTCAATATTTGTATAGCATTTATGACTATGACAACAAATTAAACACACGAACTGAAACATATCAGTGGAGTACTCCCCTTTCGCGGGACCTTTGGGCTCGTTTAGATAGTAGTGTGTCAATGTTTGGTACTATCGTTTGCGTACTGGCAAGTTGCAAAACACATTTCAAGTTTTAATCGGTGAGCCTACTTCTGTGTCTAGATTTACAAATCTTCATTAATGAAAACATTTGTTCACATAAATAAGTTCATCTGAATATACTTACAATATAGTATGCCTCATTTTGGTGCTGCCATTGGTTTTTGGGGTTTCCTTATAACGGCATGACCTTAGGTGGTGCTATTTGAGGATCCAACCAACCTCTGGGCTGTTGACCTAACAGACATGTGTACACACTATGAAATCTCTCCCGTGGAAAATGAACATAAAAATCAGTCAAACTGTTTGTGTTTGCAAACCTATCTTTCATTTGAGTATCGCACTGTAATTCAATCAGTTCTAGTTGCAGTTCTGGTCTAACAGTTTGCACATCCACCGAGAAGGGTATATGGAACACCTGCAGATCCTTTAATAAAGCCTGAGTATCGTGAAACCTTCTCTGATAGTGACATTAAAACCTCTGTATATTCTTCTAATGTATTTTTAAAATGAGATTCTATATTTTATTACATATTACACATTTTGCTGTGTCATTTCTTGAACTATTAAATACTCTTCTTCCCAAGAAGGTTTGAAACTTGTTGGCGTCGATGGCCTCCACTGTGCTGAAATCTCTGGAGCATTAACCGACTAGAGTTGAATGTCGTGTGGTGTGAGGATAAAGGCGGAAACACACTAGTGTCACCTCTCATGAGTTCACGCGTATCGTGTCGCAATTTAACCTGCCCAGAAAGATGTGCTATACCTTTGCGCCACAGACATGCAGTATGTACTGCGTCATGCACTTCCCCTACTTGCTCGCTAAGCTTCTCTCTTTCCTCGAGAGCGGGGAGCAAACTGGCTCCGAAGGCATTTCGCTCTTGATTGACGATGCCTGGGTTAATTAACCACTTTTTACTCTTGACGAAGGCGTTAGGCCTTTAGCATATTAATGATTCTCATGTCTAATCAAGTTCCTTAAATAATGACTATACATCATGTTAATGTTTTAAATTATAAGAATTTTTAGATTATGTCATAGCTAAACAGGTACCTGTTTTTGGTACTGAGGCGTTGATATGGCTGATGATGCCCTTTAGAAGGCACAAAATATGTCAAATGTTCATAGTTTAATGAGGAAAGAACATTACTCTTATGATTGATTGTATTGAATAGGTGGAAAATAACACACAATAAAATTTTGAGCATTTAAAAGCAGTTCCTTTGGCTCGGGGACTGGGTGCGCAAGTTACCTTTAGAACGTCAACTTAAAAGAGCTGCACTGGGTCTCACACCCTTAATTCATGAATTAATTTAATCATCATCATCACTCTCCTGTTTGGCTCCATGTCTAAATGGTTAGCGTACTGGTCTTTGGTCACAGGGGTCCCGGGTTCGATTCCCGGCACAGTTGGGAATTTTAGCCACAATTGGTTACTTCCCCTGGATCGAAGACTGGGTCTCTTTATCATCATCATGACATACAGGTCGCCAACGGCCGTCAAATCAAAAGACCAGGACCAGGCCTCTTCGGAGGCCACAAGCCATTATTATTATTATTATTATTATTATTATTATTATTATTATTATTATTATTATTATTATTATGTCCGACTCGTTGGCTGAATGGTCAGCGTACTGGCCTTCGGTTCAGAGGGTCCCGGGTTCGATTCCTGGCAGGGTCGGGGATTTTAACCTTCATTGGTTAATTCCAATGGCCCGTGGGCTGGGTGTTTGTGCTGTCCTCAACATCCCTGCAACTCACACACCACACATAACACTATCCTCCACCACAATAACACGCAGTTACCTACACATGGCAGATGCCGCCCACCCTCATCGGAGGGTCTGCCTTACAAGGGCTGCACCCGGCTAGAAATAGCCACACGAAATTAATTAATTAATTATTATTATTATTATTATTATTATCATCACTCTCCTCTTCATACTCTTCCAACACACCACACTTACCAAACAAGACAAAACACGCAACAGTGAATACATCTCTCCACATAGACGTCAAGAAGGGCATCCAACCATAAAACAGGGGCAAATCCACAATCATGTACAACACAGTTTGCACCCACAACCCTAGGAACATTTGTTAAACAACCCAGTGAAATACCAGTCTGAACTCAGACAGGGTTCTCAATGTTCATTGGAACTCAAGTCTGACGCACAGCACACTGTCTCAGGTCATGACTCAGATGTGAGTTCATCGTGTCTTGATCGAAGCTGGTGTGCAACAAAGATCCTTCATCTCATAAAGCTGGCAGAAGCCAGTCTTTGCAAGTTGCTATCTTCACTGTTATATGTCTTAAAAGAACTAGAACCAGAATACTTACTCGAGTTGAGACCAGTTCTTGTCACGGTTGAAGTCGATTCTCCAGTAACGGTCATCCTCCACTAACACCTAGAACAGTAAGTAACACAGACTCTCCTCTAGATGACCTGTGGCCCAACATTTTCAAGTCACAAATGTTTTGCAAATATTACGATAACACCAAGTACCATACTTCTCCGAATCCTAGACCACTTTTCTTTTTCCCTCTCAGAATCACATGTGAAGTCTTGCAATTGCTACCTAAGAGTAACGAACACCACTGGCAGCTACCACGATAACCACACTGCTGCTTTTCACCCCCCACTCCATGTGCGCGCAGACACAAAACTTGTTGTCCGCCTCTTTATTATACATCGCTGGCCACAGCAATCGGTTGTAATATCCCTCCTTATCTGTATGTGTAATCTGTCAACACGGACATGAAACTCATAAATCACGAAACCGGTTGTAACGTCACTGGATCCTCAGGAAATACGAAAACATGTCTTAAATCTGCGTTATGGCATCGAAACATACGAGCCTTTGAATTCTTAGAAAGGCCATGGCTACTCAGTGGCAGAGTTATAACACATCTACTGTACTTGACGCTTAGTAAAATCAAGTTGTATAGAAAGCAGTAATATTTTCGTGATGGATCGTCGTCTATGTGGAACAGGTATTGCCGGCAAATATTCAGCAGTCTCTTGTCGATATTATGCGAATTATTAAAACTGCCAAAATAAAGAATAATTGTGCAGCCACAAAAAAAATACAGCATAACTAAAGCCAATGTTCGGCACTGGTGTGAAGACAAACATAGTCTAATAATATGTGTGACAGGTTTTGTAGAGAAAGAAAAGAGAAAAATGTGTTACATTTGGACATGTAACTATGCCTAAATTGTAAAGGGTTATCATTATTGATAGGTGATATTCTAAAATGTAACGGGTTATCATTATTGTCTGGTGATATTCTGGAACGTTGTGAAAACGTCGTGTCTTGGACTTTTGGAACAGGGGGTGCCTGCCCTTGTCGATTCTAGAAGCATATTTTAGTTGTTTACGAGTTTCGTAAGACGGAAAGTTCTCGATAAATATTTCGTTGGAGAAAATAACATGGGTTTTGATTCGTGGATCTGGGGGGCAAGAGGTAAGCTTCTGTGGCCTAACTGGTTACCTGGTGATCGGACCAAGGCTAGCTCAGCCTTCTTACAACAGCGAGGCAGGATTTCGTGGTCTTTTGCGGTTCTCGTCAGTCTAGCGAACAGGCAAACTTCGGAGGTCCTCCCTCCCGGAATGGCGTGCCTTGGGGTAAGTGCTGTTAGTTTCATTTCAATCTTAATTTATACCGGTATTTAATGTTTGCTTGTATTTTCACAAAGGAGTTTACCCCTACTGCCCTGACTCGCCAGTCTTATTAAGATGCCTTAGCTTCCGTTATGTATAATTTTAATATCATGTGGTTCCTTTTACCTTTAATCATTGTATTTTGTTAAAGTATCTTTTGGTTAGCCTCTTTGACTTAAGGGAATGGCTCCTGAACTCGCATGTTTGGCCCACGCTAACTTGAATTTTGTTTGTAATGTCCATTTTGGAAAAAAATATTAACAGATCAAGGGATCACCATTCATTTTTCTTGAAATCCTCAACCTACGTATCCTCATGGCCCTCGGTAGGGTTCCCAAGCCTGCTCCACATCGGTTCTTTTAGTCGTCACGTTGCCCAACCTGAGTTTCATTTGTTTAATTTTGATGCAGTTTATCTGGTGTTTTGGTTTGCGTTAAAGGTGTTAAAATTCCGTATAATTTAAGTTTTACTATTATTATTATCTACTATGTGTCGTGTAACCTGATGCCCGGTTACAATGTGTACTGTACAAGAAAGGCATTTATATGATTTTGCAAAGAACATTTTAAGCCTGATAAGTTTTTTGAAGAAGAAAGTGCATTCAGGGTTGTCTTGGACTTGGAGAAATATGGCACTGGCAGAAAGCACTTATAGACACAGTAGTAAACACTGACATAATAAAAATAAAGCTGGAGCAATGAACCAATGATCATCTGTAGTCACAGAGGAAAAAGCTACTTATTAACGCACAGTGGCGACCCGTAAATACTGATACTATGCTAGCCCATACTAAAATGCAAACGGCTACCAGCAGAATTTGAAATTTAATCTGGTATCAGTTTGAACACAAAGAATCTGAAACAGAGAGCCATTCATGAAATTCATGTGATGAATAGAAACCGAAAATTCACAACTTTATTACTTTCTCCACAAGACTTCAGACACTTTTCCAAGAAAACATCATCTATGTTACAAGTGAAATATGTAATGCGAGTGGAATGTATTTTTTTTTGAAGTCTTTGTTTGTAAAATGCAATATGATGTTTTATTTTTATTGACCTAACCTGTACTGTATAATGTTGTAACATAGGCATTTGTAAATAGTAGAATTCTGTCTATAGTTCCTGGAAAGATCTAGAGAGTTGCATAACTTTTGTACAGGGTGTGTTACCTTGTTGGTATGTGTTCTAGAAAGCGTGTTCTGTCTATTCTGGAAAAATACGACTTTCGCGATCATGCGTATTCTAGAATGTTAGTCAAAGTTCTCGATCGAAAGTAAGGTTGTGATTGGTGAGTCTAGGTGGCGATAGGGAACACGTGCACGCTGATTGGTTGCCTCCAAGGCCAGTAATTCCTATATATAGTGAGCGAGGCAGTGTTCGAATGAATTCTGTATCCTGAATTCTGTCGGTCTCGGTTTATCTGTCTGCGAGCAGCCTGTCTGGATGACGTCCCTCCGGTTTTCGGGATGGCACACTCCTCGGGTAAGCACTCTTGAATTCCGTTCCTGCTAAAATTTCCGTAATGTTCTGATTTGCTTTTCATACAGGAGTCTGCCCTAACCTCGCCTAGATTCACCAAATTAGCTACTTATGACGCCTTAGTTTTTCAGCTAGACTTACCTGTTCGTTTCTGAGGCATTCCCTTTTTGTTTCACTAAAATATGTATATTGTAGTTTAATAGTATTTCCCTTGGGGTTTGCCTCTGATAGTTCTGTATCACTTTAGGTACGCTAGATTTTGAATAACCTGTAAATTGCATTGTACTACTGCGTTGGTAACTAGATGTACAGTTCATTTGTAATTTGAATTTACACTGCTACGAATAACCTATGTATATCACTGAACTTATAGCTCATAACTTGGAATGTATATGTAGAATTATCTTGTAAATAATATTTTAAAAACTAAGGATCATGGTGATTCATTTCGGAATCCGCTATCTAAGCCATGTCCATGCCTTTGGTAGGTTCCCAGCCCTTCCATCTTCCCGTTTGTCGTTCACTAGTTCGCCCTACTGATAGTTACGTACTTGTTTTGTTGGAGATCCGCGTAATATCTAGTTATTGTTTCTCCGAGTGTGTAGTGTTTTCTTATATTGTGTATTGTACTCTTACCTTCCATTTTAACTATGTTTGTGCCTTGTTTGTGTTACCACTGTAGTAAGAGGTAACAATCTACTAGAGAATTCTCACACCCCAGAAGGCTCTATTTTGCTCTGCACTGCACATAGCCTTTCCCACCCCGCTGATCTCCCAACAATGAAGTGAACTTCGCAGGAACAGCCAGTAAGCGAGTGGAATTCGCCTGGTGATGTTCATGTAAGACGCTGCACCCCGGTGAGCAAGATGCTTCTCAAGGAACACAGACTGTATCTGAGTAAAATAAAATACAGAAAGTTATGCAAATATTTACGAAGAAGTGGTCCCACTAACTACTTCAGACAATGAGGTGCCAGCATTTTGTCCTGCAGGATGCTTCTACATGCTGATACAATGTGCCAACCTTCAGAAACAAAAAATTGGTAGATTGTGATAACTTCATTTTTTGCACCATGTGAAGCTAAAAATTCACATAGACAATACAAAATACAAATGATGACTTTTCCTTGGAAAATTGTTTCAGAAAAAGAGGTATTTCAACATAATAAAAGATTAAACAGGGAACACACTGTGCCATATTGTAAAGATAACCAATACTCTAACTTCTTCTTCCTTCTTTTCTAGCCTATTTCAATTCACTGCTAGATACAGGCCTCTTCCATATGCTTCCATCGTCTTCAGTCTTGAGCGTGTTCCAGCCAACAGCTTTACGTCGTCGAGCCATCTCTTCTGGGGTCTTCCAATGCCTCTCTTGTGTCCCCATGGTCTCCAGTGAACAATCCTAGAGGTCCACCTGTTGTAGTCTTGTCGAGCTGCGTGTCCTACCCATTGCCATTTTAGTCTTGCTACTCTCTCTAGGATGTGTGTTACATTCGTTCTTCTCCTGATGTCCTCTGAACGGATCTTATCCCTAAAGCTGATCCCTAGCATCTGTCGCTCCATGGCTTGTTGTGTTCGCTGAAGCTTGCGAGCAATTTTCTCCGTCAGAGTCGTCATTTCCAGACCGTAAGTAGTAACTAGCAGCACGCACATATTATAAACCTTGGTCTTCAGGTTAATTGGAACATTCTTGTTGGTGAGGATGAATCTTAGTTTTCGGAATGCTGTCCAAGTTATACCTATTCTGCGAGGAGTTTCTGCACTTTGGTTGTCTTTCCCAAGTTTTATCTTGGAAAAGACAACCAATATATAGAAGCTGTCGATGAGTACATCTATCTTGAGAATACTGTAACACTTACCACAAAATAAGTCTAGGTCTATCAAGTGACGGCCGGGTGAGTTGGCCGTGCGGTTAGAGGCGCGCGGTTGTGAGCTTGCATCCAGGAGATAGTGGGTTTGAATTCCACTGTTGGCAGCCCTGAAGATGGTTTTCTGTGGTTTCCCATTTTCACACCAGGCAAATGCTGGGGCTGTACCTTGGCCGCTTCCTTCCAACTCCTAGGCCTTTCCTATCCCATCGTCGCTATAAGACCTATCCGTGTCGGTGCGACGTGAAGCCACTAGCACCTATCACGTGAAGAAACATTGTGTTTCATTTTTTCAAACAAATTAATAACTGAACTGCACACCACAGGCAAACACAAACATGATGCAATGGAACACTAGTTTATATTTTAAAGCCAGCAACAAGAACAGAACTTCTGCCACTCGTAGCAACCTTCAAGAGGACGACTTTCAGCATTGAGCTCGCTGTCCTCTCAGCCTCAACAAGCTCAATTCTGCTTCATCTGTCATCTTGCTCTTCACTATTATCTATGTCACATGAAGATCTGTCAAGAACAAGTCTTCTCTTCGCACACCAACTTGTTCCTATTAGCGTGTCTGACTTGATGTTTCTTTCCATTACAACATTATGCTCTCAGGGAAACATACAGCAAGATCTTACAGGACAAGGAAAAAAAAATGTAATGTGGTGAGAAATATCTATCTTTATTTATTTCAGTGCCACTTGTTAGCCTGCTGCATAGACTGGTACTGTCAGTCCACTCGATACAAGTCATCATGTACAAACTTACGTCAAATGCTCAACTGTCTGGCTAGGACTTCTGGTTTTCAAGGAAACAGTTGCCATGTTATGAATGTTATGACTATCGAATGGCATATTCTGACTTAACTAACAACATGCATGGTGGTTGCTGTCACTAACCACCTATTTTTGTTAATTTAAAGTGATGTGAGGACTCAGAACAAAGTATTTTAAGTTTATACCACATTTTGTGTTATAATGAACAAAAAATATTTAACCTATTCTGTACAAGACTGAACACTTTCTGTGTTGGCAAACAACAGGTGACTGTTGCATAGTGACCTGCTGGATTTTATTGTGTCCAGTAATCACTTTTACAACTTATTCCTCACTTTCCTTTTGTCAACCAGGCTTCCATCTCATCCTAGACTGTCCTGGTCTGTGCTTGTGTTATCTTGCAGGTCACCTAAGAAAGATAGTTGGTGCTACTTACTTGCTTCAGCGTGGAGAGCTCTGGAAGGATGCAGGGGGCTTTCATCCTTAACTTCTGCTGCTCGTAGTGGGCAGTGTTCAGGTACACCACCTGGATGTAAGCGTAGCACAAGGCGCCCGTGTCTATGTCTCGAGGTAGCAGCAGGCGAGGTTCCACGGCCAGCACGTACAGGTGGCGGAAGGCTTGGAGATGGTACCTGATCACAAACACACACAGCTCAGGATTTATGCTGGCAGAAAGAGATAATGCCAACAACGCCACTGAACAAATGAATCACGAGGGAGCAGTAAACTAAGGAGCAGCTTGGCAAGTTGAAGTAAAATAAGTCATAATAAATTCAAGTAAAATGCTTGCTTCTTGTTTAAAGGGGCCTAACATCTAAGGTCAAGAAAAATGAAATGCAGATGAAGAACGACAAAGATGAAAATGAAGAGAGAATGATCTCTGACAAGGAACCTACATGAGTTCAAGGTGACACGTGTCAGTACCAACACTGGTGACTAACCATGCTCGTTGCAGAATGTGGTACACTTGCACCATGAGCAGAGATCAGCTCAGTATAACATGGTGGCATAGCTACATAGGAAGAAAGATACAACCTGTTAGTCCAATGGTTCCAAGTGATAGGAGGGTTAGTTTGCTCTAAAAGGGAGATCAGAATTAGAATAGCCTATAAAAACCCCTCATCAAGCAGGGTCAGCTCTATAATCACTTACTCACTGAGCTAACACATACAACCGTCAGTCTTAAGTTAAATTTGGCTTGCGTCACTCAGAAAGTTTATAAGTCGCAACAAAGGTTTTACAATGAAGTTGTCTCTGATTATGGCATATTCTTCTCAGTGTATGGTTTTCCTCAGATCTTCTTCTAAGAGTCTCCAGGTGTTTCTGTTTCTGGCTAGTCACTAACTAGTTTCCCTTGGTCGTGTTTCATCCATTTTTGTAGCATATCTGCATCTTCTGTTAACTGCTCGTCTTGTAACACAACATCCTTCATCTTCATTTTGGCTCTGAGATCTATTGTCTTTCCATTTTACACTGACAAATCCCCAGTACTTTCAAACATTTCCCTGACTCACGAAAACTATGTGACATGTTAATTTGCCGAACAGCATGTTTTACAAAAAAAAAAAAAAATCCAGCACATTGATGGCACTTTACATATAAGCATATATTGTAATGGTAACATACCTTTATCTTATCATTTCCAAAGAACAAAGTTACAACTAACTTATTAATAGAGTAATTCAAATATGAAAACAAATGTTTTTACCACAGCAATCTAATACAATTTGATGTGGTTTTAAAGCATTCTTGAGATCAAAAGCAATTAACTTGTGTTTCTAATGTAGGTGAATATAATGAATTTCAATCAGTCTAGGTCTATATTCAAAACAGTTTTCAAATTTGGAGACAAATCAGTCAGAAAAGATGGGCATGAAAAAGAAAAGTTTGCACTTACAGAAAATATTACTGTTTTTGTTTTATATTTTTTAGAACTACTTTCTTCCTTTCAATTTCAGCATCCTGCTTTTCTCTTTCAATTTTTAACATTTTCTGTTTTTCCTGCAAATCCTACAACTGTAATTCAAGTTTCCTTTCCTCCACTTTCTTCTTTGCCTCTTCCGACTCCCTTTATTTTTTATTTTCCAGGTATGACTGATACCTTCTTCTTGAAGCTCGGATTGAGGTCAGCATACTTCAATTGATTCTAAGATTCCTCCAAACACGAACGTGTTTCGCACTATCAAAAATTATTCTCTGGGACACAAGTGATTCTTCTAGAAGATTTTCGACTAGTAAATGCTTACTGACAGTAAAGCCTGGATTACGATGGGATAAAATAAAACAAAGTTTCATTACAGACCTTTTCCTAAAAGATTGTAGTAAAATTCATCCAATCCCAAGTCAACCGTTCTTTTAGAAATTAAGAAATTAATTTGTTTGTTGATTCCTGCATTACAAGATATTTGGTTTTGTATTGAATTAGGAGGATACATTTAATTTTTTTCTCTGTAAACTGATTCCTGCATTGTTTTTGAGCTTCCTCGGTTAGCAGACAGAATTGTTGTTTGGCCTTTTCAGCATTTTTATCACATATTCTTGTATGATGGTGCAAGTCATCAATCCTTTTCATTGCCAAACTGGATTTGAGCAATACAATTTTAGGGTCTAGAGGACTTTTCTCTCTGAGTTTTTCTAACATGGTGATCGAGAGATTTTTGAACTCAATCTTAGAAGTAACTTTTTTTCCTTTAGAGAACATTTAACTTGTTTGAGTAAGCTCTTGGCAGCATAACCAATTGAAGGTTATGAATTTCATTATTGGTTCCGTATTGAATTAAGATTACATATAATTTTACAAGGTTTATTCCACCTACTCAATACAGTACAATAATTGCAATGTCTATAAATACATTACAATATGTTAACAAGGGACTAGTTTCGACCCTATCTGGGTCATCATCAGCCTAAATAAGATACACTTTTGATTTGCTGATGTCCTAAAACAAAATTACACTGTGAAAATAAAAATTAAAAGAGTGAACTGTGTATGTGGTGCAGTAATATACATATTAAATGGTTGAGTGGATGAAATGTTGATAGATAAAATTATGTAGTATTGATCAATGACAACAGGTTTACACATGTAGACTGTAAGAATAGTATCACAACGATTTTCTACAATGATGAATAAAATATTGCCCTTTTTTTAGTGAATACTCTAAAACTGCACATTAAAAGTATAAGATACCAGTCTAAATACAAAGTCCAAATGCTTCTATTGAGTTCTATATTTCAAGTGCATCTTCAGGTAGAAAATTGAATGTTGAACATTGGCGCAGAGGGTGTCTGTCTTGCTTAAGGTCCAATATTTTTGATACAGAAATTAAATGTAGGCAAAACCATGCGACTTCTTATAATATAATGGATTCTTCCTGTGATATGAGGAGAATTCCCAATCCAAGTTGGAACCAATAGAACTTTGCACGCAACGTGAACGACTTGACCGGTAGTGTGCAATCGTCATTGTAAAAAATCGTTGTGATACTATTCTTACAATCTAATTGCAACATATGTAAACCAGAAATTTTATTTGTCATTGATCAATACTACATAATTTTGTCTATCAACATTTCACCCACTCCACCATTTCATATGTATATTACCGCACCACATACACAGTTCACTCTTTTAATTTTTATTTCCGCAATGTAATTTTGTTTTAGGACATCTTATTTAGGCTGATGATGACCCACATAAGGTCGAAACTAGTCCCTTCTTAACATACTGTAATGTATTTATAGCCATTGCAAGTATTATACAGTACTGAGTAGGTGGAATAAACCTTGTAAAATTATATGTAGCATAACCAATATTCGCTTTTTGTACTGAAAGTAGATTGGCACTATCTTGTAAGTCTAAATTTATTTAATTTTTGAAGTACTTGCTTCAGCTATCTTTTCAAACTTAACAAATCTCATCATTATGTTTTTCATAAGTTCTTCAAGTGATGTAAAAGAGGCTTCTGACTTTGAAATCTTCTGAGAAGGGGAATCTTCGCTATTAGCTTTATGCGCACCGACACAGATACGTCTTGTGGCGATGATGGGACAAGAAAGGGCTAGGACTGGGAAGGAAGCGGCCGTGGTACAGCCCCAGCATTTGCCTAGTGTGAAAATGGGAAACAACGGAAAACCATCTTCAGGGCTGCCGACAGTGGGGTTCGAACCTACTATCTCCCGAATACTGGATACTGGCCGCACTTAAGCGACCACAGCTATCGAGCTCGGTAGTGGAATCTTCATCATAGCTTCTCTAAGGTATTGAAGTGTTTTATTTCTAGTGTACTCTTTCATAAATTTGTCAATGTGATAATATATTTTAAGAGCTTGATCAACACAGCATCCATTTTCCAACCCTCTTATTGTTGTGAACTTGTAAGGAAATGTGGTGTTCATTGTTATGCCTGTATATTTAGCACGTACAGAGACCTGACAAAAATGAAAAAGGCCCCAGTTAATTTTGGAGATCCCAGTTTTCATGGCATATGCCCATATCAAGAAGAGATTTGCCCAAGGGGTTTAGCACTTGTAAATGATTTTCAAGTTTTTAACTGAGGTTAACATTCGCCCATCCATTGAGATTTGCAAAATTTTTCCTAAAGGTAAGGAGAGTCCATGTATAAACCCATCTAATAAGTGATCCACAGTTGCCCTGCCTAAAAATACACGATTCCAATACCTTGTTGAAACTTTTGAAGATTTACATCCCAAAACTTTACATAGTCTGTGCGAGTTTTCAAGGACAACATCAATCGTTTTCATTGCCAAACTGGACTTGAGCAATACCATTTTAGGGTCTAGGGCAGTAAGACCACTTGCTAAATGTCCATTTGGGCAAATTTGTTAAATGATTCATCAAAACAAACAATGTAGTCAGAGCACTGTTTTAAGTCATTTTGCAAACTTTTTTTAAAATATGGGGCTAATCCATGGTTTCTAACATACGAAGCCATAGTCTTGCCCATAGTAAAGTTTTGAGCAATTTTACTGTCGTGGAACATTGTTTTGAATTTTCCGGAGGTTTCATCACAAGAGTTGAGGGACAACCTGGAGAGCCCACATGGCTTCAGCTGATGTAACATCATCTACATTCACACTGAGAGTCTTTAAATTCATCTGATTGCTCCTGGCACTGCTAATTCCTTTGTAGCTGTGGATGCAGTGTTAACTCTTGGCTGTGTATCTTCAAGTGGAGATGGAGTAAAGGTATTCTCTGCAAAGAAAGAAATTGTTGGCTGGGAAGACTTAGCTTTCATGTATTTTGTATGAGTAGGTCCTTTAGCATGAGAAGTGACTGTTTGCTTACCCATATTATTAAGTTTGAACGATTTACAACACACTTTATAACATGCTAAAGTTGCATCATTTACCAATATGTCGTACCAACCACTCAGTTCGGGAAACATTTTATTTATTTATTTATTTATTTATTTATTTATTTATTGACTTTAGCAGTGGCAAGTTAGGGCCCGTGGCCCTCTCTTTCACTTAACCACATAATTAATTTACAGATAATACATATATAAAAGAAATGTACTAATCTATTATAAAATCAAAAAGCTAAAAATTACAGATTTGGACAACATATAATGAAGGAAGAAAACAGAGATCAACAAATAATATAGAATAAAATTTGGAGCATTAAGACATTGCTGACCAGATGCTTGAGCTTGTGACATACCTTGTGGACCGGAAAGTTTTCTACTGAGCATACTAGAGTGCACATGATTATAAAAATGTCCATAAATATTAACCTAGTCAAGATTTTATCTTTAACTGTTCTAAATATCTCGGTGAATCTGTCTTTATAAAACCATCTTTAGCATCAATTCCTAATGCATCATCAATGTTTACATCGTTGTCGTCTCTCTTGAATAAATGAGCACACTACAGCGGGTAAGGACTTGAATATCACTTCCACTATCACTCTCGCATCCAGTTTCCAGTAATTCACAATCACCATATCAATTTGAACGCTCATCAGCATACAATTCTTCTAAAATATCATTGTCAACTAACACTGTATTACGCGAGCGCTCCATCTTATCATTGAATGAACCGCCAGAAAGAAAGTCGACGTTTCAAATCTTAATCAAAGAAAAAAATAAGGCCGTGAATAAAAGAAAAGTGGCAGATATACATCTACCATTTATTCTACTCAATGTGCAAGTCCTAAATAGTTAAACATATCGGCAAGAGATGTCACAGGAAGACCAAAAACGATGTCGTGAGCATACTGCGAGATTTCTCGGGGCCCGTCACCCATGTGTTAAGATGATAAGAGACAAAGTCATAATGAAAAAGTAAGATACAAACTGAAAAAATAAGCAGTGCATAAAGAGAACACGATAAAGTAAATGGAAATATAAGTATAGCCATAAAAGTGATTTATGTACATGATTAATAAGCTAAATATTATGTACACTATAATAATAATAATAATAATAATAATAATAATAATAATAATAATAATAATAATAATAATAATAATAATACCGGGAGGTACACCTCAACGCCGCACATTCAAAATCAGCACCTAAATGAACTGCTCTACCGGTAAAACAGTGAAACTGAAACTACACCAACTTGGAACTTTAATCAGAAGATGTCACCACTAAAATATTGAGTGATTTTCTTATTGTGAAGTTTTCTAAACTGACTGAATTTCTCCTGGTTTTGTTTGCCATTCATCAAGAAGTTTGGACTTTCTTCCATACATGACACTACAAAAAACTATGATCATGCACCCTGGTGCAAAGTGAAAGAACTTATAATTTAAAGAAGTTTTGTATTTCTAGGTTTTTGTAACCGATTGATGTTCATTTATTTTTGGTTTGGCAATATTTCCTTTTCCTTTTCCCCAGTTTTGAATCTAGCCAATCAATAATTTCTGTAATTTAATTTTCTACCTATCACAGGCTTCTTGTTCGTTGAGTGTTATTTTTGAATTTAACCAATAAATTTAAGAGGGTGTGTCCTGATTAATCTTGAATAATCTCGAACCTTCCCTGAGGGTTTATAAACTGCGGTTTTCACATTTCTTGGCCAACTGATCGACGTCTATGTGATTGTGTGTGTTAAGCAGGAGGCGGGCGGCCTTTTTCGTTGGCAGCTAGAACATCTACAAGGAAATGGCTACATAACTTTATTCCTTCTTGCTAACTCCGCAGTTTAACCCGAGGGAAAGGTCCGACTCTTTAGTATGTAACAACTTTTCTAAAATGTAACTTTCTTCTGGCTAATGTAAAAACTTCATAAAATCTTTAACTGTAAACCGGGGATAGAGAGTGAAGTACCCTCTCGAGCTCCCCTTCATTTTGATTAGGGGTGACTACGTTTTTCTCTAACTGTTTTTCCTACTGCAATGTGTTTTCTTTTTTTTTTTTTTTGGCTAGTTGTTTTACATCGCACCGACATAGATAGGTCTTACGACGACGATGGGACAGGAAAGGGTTGGGAGTGAGAAGGAAGCGGCCATGGCCTTAATTAAGGTATAGACCCAGCATTTGCCTGGTGTGAAAATGGGAAACCATGGAAAACCATTTTCAGGGCTGCCGACAGTGGGGTTCGAACCTACTATCTCCCGAATACTGGATACTGGCCGCACTTAAGCGACTGCAGCTATCGAGCTTGGTACTGTAATGTGTTAATGTAATTTCTATACGAGTCACCTCAGTAGTTTGGGAATAGCCACTGTTTCATCGGCCTAGAGCCCTTTAGGTTTTTTTAAGTGTTCATTATCTTGGAGCGCAGTATGCCTCCATTCAGTTTGTGTTTTGGGCCATTTACTTAACCTGTTCGTTTCCGCATATCCCCTATAGGTTAGGTACGAGATAACCCTGTTTCAAATTGTAAGTTTTTATTTTTATTTTTGCTAGGGGCTTAACGTCGCACCGACACAGATAGGTCTTATGGTGACGATGGGATAGGAAAGGCCTAGGAGTTGGAAGGAAGCGGCCATGGCCTTAATTAAGGTACAGCCCCAGCATTTGCCTGGTGTAAAAATGGGAAACCACGGAAAACCATCTTCAGGACTGCCGATAGTGGGATTCGAACCTACTATCTCCCGGATGCAAGCTCACAGCCGCGCGCCTCTACGCGCACGGCCAACTCGCCCGGTCAAATTGTAAGTAATTGTTATTGTAATTGTAAATTGGAAGGCCAGAGAGTGTAAGATTTTTGAGGTTGCATCGAGGAGGCTGAAAGAAACGGAGAGCCGTGTAGCTCTTTTTGAAGTTTTGTAATTGTAAAGAGTGCCTCTAGAAGGCTAGAAATTGTATTTTGGGGAGCAAGTGCTCCATGAATTAGGGGATTTCTGCCCTTAACTAAATAATTCTTCTTCCATTTGTAAAATTGTAAAACTAGGGGCTTAAAGCCCAAAGTGTTAAGGTTCTGAAACTTGGATTTTTCCTAATCTGGTTCCTCATTTGGCATTGTACCTGATTGTTATTTTTCTCTTGTGGAAATTTGTTAAGTTTGTTTTTTATAATGAAAGAAAAGTTTTAATTCAATTCTTGACATTGTAGTTAGACCTATTCACCCCGGCACCTTCTTTCACCTCTGTATTCCACAGATACTCCAGAACAATAATAACCACAATCACACAACCTATCATACGTCATCATACACACAAAATAATTACCAGTATTCAACAGGTAATCTCTACATGCAGTCTTAAATTTTGATATTGAGCTTGAGTTCCTGACAGCAGCTGGGAGTGAATTCCAAAGTCCTGACGTAGCCACAATGAAGGATCTGTTATATATTGAAGAGTGGTTGACGGGAATAGCGAGGGAAGTGCCAGATCTTGTGTTACAATTATGGAATGAGATTTATAAATGGAATTTTGAAGAGATGTATTTGGGTAGATTTTCCTTCTGAGTTCGATATATCAACGTAAGTACGTGGAATTTCCGTCGCCTCTTGCGTTTTAGCCAGGAAAGAAATGTGTAGCTAGGGGTTATGTGAGCATCGTAACTCAAGTTAAAAACGAATCGAAGACCAGAGTTGTTCAATGCTCGTTGAAGTTTATCGTTTGTCTTCATTGATGCCACCCGTGAACAATGTTGCAGTAGTCAAGTATTGGTAGTATCAAAGTTTGGAGTAGTTTTATCGTTATGTCTTGTGGCAAAATGTCCTTATGTCGTTTCAGAGGGTGTAGCATCGCATACATCTTTCTACATGTATTTCTTATGTGTGCAGATCAATCAAGAGTTTCAGTCAGAGTCATATCTAGGTTTTTCACTTCCTTACTGAATGGGATTATGGTGGCATTTAATGTCACCAGAGGAATAGCATAATTTTTATAAATGTTTTTTTAATAATTTCTGAGAATCGATAATGATAGTTCGAGTTTTGGTGGGGTTGAGGAGACGGGAATTTTTGCTGGCGTACATACTGAGTTGTTGAAGGTTGGAGTTAATATCTCTTATTGCATTCGATATATCATTTATATTAACGTGGCAGTAAATTTGGAGGTCGTCGGCAAACAGGTGTTATATACTTTTAAATTTTTTTTTTGCTAGGGGCTTTACGTCGCACCGACACAGAGAGGTCTTATGGCGACGATGGGATAGGAAAGGCCTAGGAGTTGGAAGCGGCCGTGGCCTTAATTAAGGTACAGCCCCAGCATTTGCCTGGTGTGAAAATGGGAAACCACAGAAAACCATTTTCAGGGCTGCCGATAGTGGGATTCGAACTTACTATCTCCCGGATGCAAGCTCACAGCGTACGCCTCTACGCGCACGGCCAACTCGCCCGGTATACTTTATTTTAGAGGAGATGTCATTAATATAGAGGACAAACAAAAGAGGACTAAGAACAGAACCTTGGGGGGTTCCTGCCTTCTGGAGTCGCCACTGAGAAGCAGTATCTTGTACTATAGCACGTAGCATATGATCTGTAAGATATGCAGTGAAAAATTTTAAAGCAACATTACCGAAAAACGATTCGAGCTTCATCAGCGATATCTGGATATTTATCGTGTCAAAAGCACTGCTGAAGTCAAGGAGTGTGAGTACTGTCACTTGTCTTTCGTCCGTTGCTTGTCTGATGTCCTCAGTCACTTTGAGTAAGGCAGTTGCTGTGCTATGTATGACCCTTCTTAAAGCCAGATTGAAGTGGGTCAAAAAGAGAGGGAGCCTGAAGGTATTCTAGTATTTGCGCATATACCAACTGTTCTAACACTTTGGAGAGAGCAGGGAGAATCGAAATGGGACAGTAATCGGATAGGGGATTCAACCTGGGTTTTTAGGAAGTGGAATGAAGTGGAATTAAATTGGCGTACTTCCAAATTGCTGGTAATGTGCGTTTTTGAGAAAGTAATTAAAAATATGGGTGAGAATAAGTAGAATATCGCCAATAATATTATGTATGAAAGTAATAGAAATGTCATCGACACCAGTTGCTTTGGATTTAAGAGTACAAGACTTTCTTAACTTCATTAGTGCTCACGATACGAAAGGCAAATCAGGGGCAATTTTGTGGGACATCTCTCGGCTCACAATTTTCGTGATTCTCAGAATCACTATCACTAATAGATTCATCAGAATACAATTTGAACCACTTCTAGAAAGTTCACTATCTTAACTAATTTCACATTCTTTCAGACCTTTCGACACTACTCTGTGATAAGCAGACTCAAAATCGAATAATCTCTAACCAGAAAATGATGTTATAAACTCGGTCTGCTAGTGAAATACACACAGGAATGGTGCTGAGAGCCTGCTGAATGCAGTGTGGTTTCAGAGTTAACTGCTGTGTGACTACTGATTTGGAGTGTTCAGCACGGCAGGTGATAATGTTGTTATATAGATGTAAATACAACATACTAATTATATACAGTACTAGTTTCGACACATTTTTTACGTCATCTTGAGCTGTACAAAGAAACGGAAAATAGGTAAATTATATAAAACTCATGATATACCTTAAATTGTGCATAATATAAACCCTATGAAATCTACAATAAAAAACAAAGACACATAATAAAAACTTTTAGAAGACTTGCGAGTCAAACATATACGGAATAGGTCTCAAGTTGATTGATGTTCCTGTGGACATACAGTAGTAAGTTCATCAAGTTTACATTAATAAAACATTTTGTGTCCATTCTACGACGGTTCATAAACTGCAGAGTCATCTTAAAAACCTGAAATTCAGGTATGGTGGAATTCTACTATATCTAAGGCCTATGAGGTGGAAACATATGAATAGCTCCTTAAGGTGTCTGTAAGATCTATGTTTCTCAGTTCAAATGTGGAACCTCATATGGCCGTAGCCCAAATGTATTGCAAGACACGTGCAGTAAACAATGAACAGCTCGAGTCAGGTATGCATATCTGGATGGAACAAAGGAGGGGCGCTAGGGGTAGGCCGAAGCAGGGCGTGTTGTTCAATAAGTTTTTATTATGTGTCATTGTTTTTTATTGTAGATTTCATAGGGTTTATATTACGCACAATTTAAGGTATATCAAGAGTTTTATATAATTTGCCTATTTTCCGTTTCTTTGTACAGCTGAAGATGACGCAAAAATGCGTCGAAACTAGTACTGTATATAATTACAGTAGAAGTCTGTTATATCCGATTTTTTGTAAAAGTCGGGAAAACCACCATACACATTAAATTCAGTATGAAATGGCAATCAGTTTATTAAAAATTTGAGTTTTCGCAGATAATATCCAAACTGTGGCTTACTTGTTTGTTGTTTTTCGAAATCCGATACAACGTGAAAGTGTGTGTTTAATTTCATTCTGAAAAAATATATATATTACCGTATTTCTCCTAATCTACTTCTTTCAAAATATTTTAATCAGGCTTAAAAGTGCTTTGTAAAATCATACGAATGTCTTTCATATACAGTACATATTTTTAGACTGTAGACACCGAACATTGGCTTTAGTTATACTGTATTTTTTTGCGGCTGTACAATTATGCTTTATTTCAGCGGGTTTAATAACCATTAACTTAAAATTGGCATCATAATACTGAATGGAATTCGTTGAAAATTTGTCGGCAATACACATTCTACACGTCTCTACAATACGACGATCCATCAAGAAAATACTCTTGCTTACTATAAAACTGTTACTTTCACTTAGCGTCAGATATAACTGGCTAACGCTAAAAGCACGTCTTGCTTGCCAGATTCGGCCAACTTCAGCGGCTAGCGATGTATAGGTCTTAATCGTGGACTTTGAAAGGCAACGAACAAGTTTATTGCGCCGCAATATGGCAATTCCGCCCATGCATTTTTGTGCACATACCTCACAATTTCATCTTCGACTTCTTTAAAGCGTCCTTGTTGCGGGCCACTGAATGCATTTTTTGTGCAGTACGCATTTTTAAGCTAACTTTGCCTTCAGGGTAACGCCGAATATTGGCTCTAGTTAGGCCTATGCCGTATTTTCCTGCGGCTGCACAATTATTATACATTTCCAAGTGTTTAATAGCTATTAACGTAAAATTGGCATCATAACATCGACGAGAACCCGTTGAAAATTTGCCGGCAATACCTGTTCCATGTATCTTTACAATACGACGATCCATCACGAAAATATTCCTGCTGTGTATAAAACTTAATTTTACTAAGCATCTGAGGTACCGCAGACGCGTTATAACTCTGCTACTGAGTAGCCGTGGCTTTTCTAAGAATTCGAAGGCTCGCATGTTTTGATGCCATTCTGCAGATTTGTGAAACGTTTTTGTAGAGGATAATAGAATGTCATTCTCTCTTCACTATTTCCCGAGATCCAGTGACGTTACACATAGGCACTGTACGATTGGTCGCCGCGGCTAGCGATGTAGGCTTATGATAAAGGGGCGGTCGTTTATTGTCAACGCGGGGGGGCGTGGTTTGGTTACTGCGGTAGTTGCTGGTGGTGTTCATTACTATCAGGCCGCGAATGCAAAACGACCCTTGATTTTTCACACGAGATTCTGAGAAATAAATGTCGTCCCTGATTTGAAGAAATACGGTATCACTCCAGAGGCTTCTGTGGCAAACATTTCAGTTTTTTTCTTCAAACGGCTTCACCTCACCTAACCGTATATGTATCATGAAACCTATTTGAAACGCATGTAGAGAAATGAAAACCTCCTCGCTAAAAACTGACACGGATATAGCTTTCCAAAATTTAACTAGACGCGAGTAAATATAAACTATCCTCTGAAATCAGTGATAGTGCCCTGCCATATCTTGAGGTGTATCACTTTCTTACTTAATTTCAGTATACGGTATACCATTAAAATTAAGAGATCGCTTATTTCAGCCTTTATTTTTAACGAGTTAACAACCGCTATCGGCCACGATATTTACGGATTTTTTACAAAAACGTCTCACCCTCTTTCATTTTGAATTTTCTTTTGAGAACAGCAGTCGACAGGTATTAATAATCGACTCCAATATCGCCTTCGAATGTTGACGAGAGAGTTCGCAAATGCACATAGCGCAAAAACTATATCATACCGAAGATGATCGATCTCATTTTGTGGCAAACATTTCACTTTTGTTATTCAAACAGCGTCACATATCCTAACTTATCTGTACTATATGTCTGATGAAAACATACTTCAAGCGGAAGTAGAGAAATGATAACCTTCTCGCTATTAATTTACATGATAATAGCCTTTCCGTAATTTAACGGATGCGAGAAAACATAAACGAACCTCGTAATTGCTGACGCACTCTACCATATCTTGAGGTGTAGGCCTATCTCATTCTTACTTAATTGCGGTTTTAGCATTAAAATTAAGCGATCGTTTATTCAGCGTTTATCTTTAACGCGTTAACAACGGTTATCAGACATGTAATTTACGCATTTATTACGAAAACATGTTCTCTTTCATTTCCCTCGACGGGTATTACTAATCGACTCCGACATTGCCTTCGAATGTCGACGAGAGAGCTCGCTGGTGGGCATAGCGAGAAAACGATACGGTGCAGTATAATGACTGGGTGCATAAATATCGGCAACGGAAAAATCGAGCACGCATAATCGCTCGTAATAACGGACGCGTCAGTGATAGGGTTCTCGCTGTAACCGAAGGATAATACACAGTTTAATATAGGAACTTTGAATGGACCTACAAAATTTATCTTTATAACCAAGTTCTTGTTATATGCCGTACTCGCTATAGTGGACTTCTACTGTAGTATGCTGTAATCACATCTTTATAACAACATTATTATTGTACTGAATAGGTGGACATTAAATTTTATTTATTGTAATTCTCAGTTCAATACAGACAAAAAAATGAAATTTCTTACGTTAACGACAGGTGAGTCATAAAAGTTGAGCGTTCTGGAGTATTAGCAACAGAGAACTTACTGACATACTGTGTGTTTCTGGTAACGTGGAAGTGAACGACGGAGCAAGATTTTGGCCATCGCCACGTCAGGTGATGTGATGTGAAACCACTGTTGCATACGAGGGGCATTTGAAAAGTCCGTGCAAAAATAAAAACTACTTACGTGTTTGGGGTAAACCTTTTTTATTTTTCTACATAGTCTCCTTTTAGGCTTATACGCTTCATCCAACGATGTTCTAGTTTATTGATCCCTTCCGAATAATAGGATTTGTCCAAGTCTGCAAAATTTCCATTAGTGTTTGCAATCACTTTCTCGTTTGAATAAAATCTTTGTCCCGCCAGCCATTTCTTCAAATTGGGGAACAAACAGCAGTCCGAGGGAGCCAAGTCTAGAGAACAGGCGCGATGTGAAACGAGTTGGAATCCTATTTCCATTAATTCTGCGACCACAACTGCTGAGGTGTGTGCTGGGGTGTTGTCGTGATGGAAAAGGACTTTCTTGTGGGCCAATCATGGGCATTTTTCTTGGAGCTCAGTTTTTTAAATGGTCCAATAACGATGAATAATATGCACCTGTAATAGTTTTACCCTTTTCCAGATAGTCGATGAGGATTATCCCCTGCGGATCCCAAAAGACAGTCGCCATAACCTTTCCGGCCGAAGGAATGGCCTTCACCTTTTTTGGTGCAGATTCCCCTTTGGTAACCCATTGTCTAGATTGTTGTTTGGTCTCGGGAGTATAGTAATGTATCCAGGTTTCATCCACAGTGACAAAAGTCCTCCGGATTCTTGTGAAACAGCAGCAAACCATTCTTGCAACACTTCACACAATTCCGTTTTTGGTCAAGCGTGAGCAATCGCGGCACCCATCTTGCGGATAGCTTTCTCATGTCCAAATGTTTATGCAAAATATTATGTACCCATTCAGTTGAGAAGCCCACAGCACTAGCAAGCTTCTGTCATCCATCACCATATCATGGATTTGATCAATGATTTCTGGATTCATAACCTCCACAGGCTGTCCAGAACGTTCAGCGTCACTTGTGCCCATATGACCAGTCCGAAAATTTTGAAACCACTTATAAACTGTTCTAATCGAAGGTGCAGAGTCACCATAATATTTATCAAGCTTCTCTTTAGTCTCCTGAGGCGTTTTGTTTAATCACCACACGAAATTCTTTTCCGTCCATTTCTTGAAAATCACTCGACTTCCTTGATCCACATGAATGCCAAACACAAAGAAATAGACCAATATGGCTGAAACTTGGTGTGCGTTCATTCAAGAGATGCTACTAAATAAACATGACCTCGATACGCGCCGGTGTTGCCATCTCTCGGACTTTGCATGGACTTTTCAAACCACCTTTGTATTCAGAATAATGTATTATGAGACTGTGATATGAAAAGCTTGAATATCTCCCACAACCGACTTTCAGAAGCAATATTTTTTTCTAAAAACATGTGGGTGGTATTTGGGATTATATGGTATTCTTTGAGGAAGCGGGCTATGGGCAAGGAATACAACAGAAACCTCTCAAATGTAACGTTACAGTAAACGTTGAAGGTAAGAAAAGATGACTACTTTGAGCCACCAAGAACAAGTCTACTAAAGAGACAAATAAAACAAACAGAAGTGTCTACTATATCACAAATAATTAAGATTAGAAATGCCTATCGGGGATGTATGACTCTGAGAAGAGAGCTAGCTCAGCAGTGTCCCTTTCTTGTGCACTGACCGTACTAAAGATGTATTCAGTGAATATGAAATACCTGTTATCGTTGCTATGTGTTGGGAACTTGGGGAAGAAGGCACAGATCATAGCAGCGACGGCAGCAGGCGAGGTGGCCAGCGTATAGCGTCCTCCACCAAGGAACAGCAATCCTAGAGCCATGTGTGTGGCCAGATGAGAGCCGTACGTCACAACGCTGTTGGTGGGCCCCACTCGAGTCCTCAGGTGCCTGCACAACCTCAGCACCTCCAGGTTACCGGATCCAGCCATCACCTGAGACCGGACATAACATGAACTTGGTTAGAAAAATTTGACTGACTGACTGAATTTGTTGATAGCTGTCATGCCACAGAGGGTGAAAAGCTTGTTTATGCAGATCTACATAATATAAGATGTAGATCTAAGAATATTAATACACAAGAACCTCATTTATCCGGCCCTCATTAATCCACATATCCAGTTTATCTGGATCAAAAATAATAAACATTTATTTTTACTTGTACAGTATTTCTTTTACGGGGTCAACTCTTCTAGAATGTCTCCTCCGCCAAGGGTAGTTAAGGACAGGAATTGGAAGTAATTCGGTCACAGTATATCAAAGGTACCGTCCCGGCATTCGCCTGGAATTGAGAATGGGAAACCATGGAAAACCATTCCCAGGGCGGCCGAGGTGGGATTCGAACCCACACTCTTCTGAATGCAATGAACTACTAACAGCAGAGCTACGCCGCCCGGTAAATACGGTTTATTTCACTGACTCTGATCCGCTACTGCAGTATAGCCTGTGAGAGACCACATCAGTAGCTGCACCATGTTGTACAGTTACAGTATTGTTTCAGTGAGCATGGAAAGGCAACATGGAAGAAAGTGGTTGTTTCCAAGGACAAAAAGTTAGAAGCATTAAACAGGGTGGACAAAGGAGAACTTTTGCAAGATATTGCTGTAGACTATGGCGTAGGGACTTCGACTGTGTCTGATTGGAAAAAAAAAATGAAGAGAAATTGAAGACTTCTGCTTTAAAATGACGACTAAATATAGTTTGGAGAATCTTGCCACAGTAAAGAAAGCTAAAAATGAATTTCTAGATGATGCATTATTCATGTGGTTTAGAGAGCATGGTGTTCCGATTTCAGGGCCGATGTTACAAGAAACACCAAGCTAGCAAATGGAGCCAGTCAGGGTTGGTTGGAAAGGTGGAAAGCTCGTCATTGCATACGGCAGTGACTGGTGAAAGTTTTTCAGGGGATAAAGTCACTGCGACAATTTCAGGACATTATTTGCTCCGATAATTTAACGCCAGATCAGATATTTAACGCCGATGAAACTGGGCTGTTTTATCGCATGTTACCAAATAAAACACTAGCGACTAAATTAGATGAATTGGCAAGGGGTTATACAAGATATAAAGATCGCATTACAATTATGGCATACGCCAGTGCATCTGGAAGACAAAAATTTCCCCTCCTGTTAACAGGAATTGATCTGCTTTGCCGGTTTCTGACACATCCCAAAAGAATGCACGGATGGACAGTGGAACTTTCAAAAACTGGTTCCAAGAAGACTTTGTGCCGAACGTAAAAAGGTTTTTAATGAAACATGATTTGCCACTGAAGGCCATTTTGTTCACTGACAATGCGCCGTCACATTTAGGAGTAAAAGAGTTGGTCAGTGGTGATATCCGAGTGAAATTTCTGCTACCTAATGTAACAGCTCTGTTGCAACCAATGGACCAGGATGTATTGGAAAACATCAAGCAGTTATACAGGAGGCAGCTGCTCAGCAAACTGATTGAAGAAGAGGGTGCAATTTCGCTATTGAAATCAATAAATATGAAAGACATTATTTATATGATAGCATCTGCATGGGATCAAATTAGTGAAATGACAATTAAAAAGTCTCGCAAACATCTATGGCCTTCTATCTGTGCATCTACCACTGAGGTTTGTGAAGTTATGGTCTTCTGAGTTCCCTGACACATTTGCACGCATTCCTGGATGGTCGGACATAGATGAGAACTACTTAAACGACTGGCTGAAAAATTACTGTAGGGCATAATGACAGCTGAAGAAATTATTGCCTTTTGTTCCTCGCCAGGTAATGACGAGAGTGATGGTGAATTTGAGAATGAAACTGGCACTCCATCAGAAGAAACAAGGACTCCTGGAGAGGTAACAATTCAACTGGACAAACTGATGGCCTACTTAGAATCCCAGACTGAAACTACACCGGCAGAACTGATGTTAGTAAAACGCCTTTGTGATTGTGCTGTGCGCAAACACTATAAAAATTTAAAACAGGAAAAACTCACATTATCTTGGTGCGTAAAACAGAGCTGTAATTGTAAGAAAAGCGTTCTTATATTTTTTGTACAATTTACATTAATAGATTATATAACATGTACTGTATTTGCTATTTAGTTTTTTTCTGGATTATCAAAATTTTCGATAATCTGGATCAGTTCCGGTCCCACTTAATCCAGACAAATGAGGTTCTTGTGTACTACGTGCCCCTACTTTGATAAGGAATTCTACATTGTATACAGAGTTCTAGATTAAGTAGTGTACATGCTGTAAGATTGTATTAAATTTCATAGCTCTTGAGAGTTATTCCAGAAACGCGAGAGGGAAGTCACCATATGTCTTTCCTCACGTGAAGACTGGGTTAAAGAATTTTCATTGTAATGGCAGGCCCTCTTGCCTACTATCAGTCACAATCAAGTTGGGGAGTTTTCATTATGATGGCAGGCCCAATCGCCTACTGCCTGTCAATCAAATTGGGCAGTTTCCGTTTTATAATAGCAGACACTCACTCTCTACTGCCTTTTTATATTCTCAGAAAGACTGTCTTATTGGTTTTCTCAACTAAAATCAACATATGTCATTACAAAGAAGTCAGTAGGAATGTTGCGATTAAAAGCAATGTTGTTACACGAAATACTCTATCAAATGAAAACCGCACATTTTCTAACTTTTAACGAGCAGAACTACGCTGTTCTCAGTTCCAGAGATGGAATGACAGCAGCCGTGAACACTCCTCTCCCATTATTTGCACACAGCACATCAGAGTAGAGATGGAATGACAAACCAGTGTGTTACGTACCAGTAGGAACAGAAAATTTATGAACCAGAGGAGAGTTAGTTAATTCCCCAGCTACTTGCCGCCAATAATCAGGCAGACTGTTGTACTCTGTACGCAGCGGGAATTCCGTCTGTCGGAGATGAGCGACAGCAGAAGACACAAAGAACATTACAACAAACAAGGGTCGATGTAATGTTATTGTTGATCAATTAGTTGTATTGCAGGCCTTCGCATTCCGACTCTGTGATGTTAGGGCTCCCTCTTGTCTTATTCTTTAAGTGATCGTTCCTTGACGATTTTTTCTCATTTTTATAATCATGTACACAATTTTCCTTGTCGATATGGACCGAGGACCGTGTGGCTCCACACTGCAACAATGTGTATTGAAATAAAATATTTTTCATAAAAGCGGTACAAGGTTAACAGAAGTTTGTTAGGTACGTATGATAGTTGATTTTGCATGCTCTCTTTTACTGCAACATCGCAGAATTGAAGTTGGAATCCTTGATGTCACAGGTACACTGCAATCAGCTGAGCACCTGCGTGAGAGTACAGCAAAAACACACTGTTCCTCGGATATTTTATTTTTCAACTTATATCATTATTTTGATTCTGTACTGGCATTAACTCAACTAAGGTTGAAAGAAGACAAACATAATCTAGCTTAAAGGTTTCGTTCCCACAGGAAGGAATATCTTCAGCTAAACAATTGTAAATGTGAAACACAGTTAAAACACTGATGTTGCTCAAAGTGGTCTTCCTTTCTGTTACTGCTCTTGCTTATATACATTTTTCATAACTTAAAACTCACATTAGCGGACTTAAAATTTAATTTTTTTATATGAGGACCGGGAAAACTCCTTGAGATTGAAGTTAGCTCGTGAGTAAACTTGTTGGTAACGTGTTGTAAAGGAGTCTGTAAATAGAAAGAAAACAAAATTAAAAGACATGGATGTGCGATGGGTATCGAAAACCATTCAAACCGCTTACCTCCTGGCTGGTTCCTTGCGCTGCGTATCACGCAGGTGACCTGTGAGAGGTGGCGATGTGTTAGTGCGATGTTAAAAGTAGAAAAAAAAAATCAATAAACACATGTACAGCTGGTCAGTTTAGAGATCCGTTTAATTCACTACTCTACTCGTGTTATCTCAACTGTCCATACTTTCTTTTGCCCTAGGATATCCCTAGCTCTGAAAAGACCTGTTTTCAGACTCTGGTCCACGATTTAGTTATTAGTAAGTTAGTGCCTTCGAGCACATCTTTCACTCTTCACTCATGATTACAATCTTATAACCTAAGAAATTTTACTAAGATTGGTTGCCTTCCCGTCACTGCAACTTAGCTGCTGTTCTTTCCTGCTAACCAAGCCTGTCACAGTCAATGTCCAGTTGCAGCTTCTCTTTGAAGAAGTTCATAACTTATTTATACACATCACCAGATTCTTTGATAATGTCATTCAGGACGAGACAGTTATGATGGCTGTATTGAGCCCAGTCATCAAGAATTCTTCATAGCAAATTAGGCTCTAATTCATTGCCAATATCTTCGTCCTTAGTTCGGCAATTTGAGAGTAGACCTGGATCATGTTGTTAGTTTCAATGTTGGCAGGAGGGCTCAATATCTCTGCTACTGGTGCTGTTGCTAGGCAAGCTTGGAGGTCATTCAGTTGACTTTCACACTAGGTTATTCTTTAAATGTCATTTCTGAGTGAGAGTACTATATAGGGGCTGTTTGAATTTCAAAGTTTGTTGGTAGATGAGGTTATTCTTGCTGTTTTTGGAGGAGAATTGAAGTCATACATAGTGTCGCAGTGGTGCCAGCAGTTCTGTTGAGGCTTGCAATAAGGAAGCAGGAGCAGGAGCAGGAGACTCTCCAACAAGGTACTAAGTGAGACAATGTGGAGAACATGTTGTGTATGATGAGTAAAAACTATGTTGAGTGGAGCGAACCTCTCTGAGAACATCGAGGAGAACATGAAATATCCAAATCTTTCCTAATCAGTAAGAGTTCTTCTCAACCCCACTGACAAGCTCTTTTTTCCTTCCCAGCTGCATCAGCACTCACTGAGGAAGTGCAGGATAAATACAGGAAAAGAGAAGAGACGAGATAAAGAGAACTAGAGAGTTTAGCCTGTTTTATCATTCCTCAAAATGCAGTAACTACAGAGGGATTACCCTTATTGCCCATGTAGCTAAGATATTTGAGAGAGTATTGGAAGGCTGAGGAGGAAGCTAGAGGGAGAAATGGAAGAAGAACAGTATGGTTTTAGGAAAGACAGATCAACGTTTGACCTGATCTCTACATTAAGGCATATGATGGAGAAAAGATGGGAGTTTGGAAAAGACACAGTGATGACATTTATTGACATTGAGAAGGTGCAGCGTGCCCGGACAATTGGTATGGGACACATTAAGGAAAGAAAAAAAAAGTTAACAGAGCGAAAGTGTAAATGATAAAAGCTATGTACAAAAATTGTGTTAGTAGTGTGAAGACTAGCATAGGAAAAACAAAATGGTTTAAAGCTGAAGTGGTCTTCCCCAATCTATTCATCAGTCATAGATGAAATTCATAAGAACATTAAACAAGAGATTGGGAAGACAGGCAACAAAAGCCATGTTGTTTGCAGATGATACAGTGATATGGGGTGAGGATAAAACGGAAGTGCAAAAACAAGTGCATGTATGGAATCAAGAGATAGAAAAATTTGGGATGAAAGTAAGCACAGAGAAAAGTAAAAAATTAGTGATGATAAGGGGAAGGAAGAAAGGAAGGAAGGAAGATAGGAAGAAAGGAAGAGGAAAGATAAAACTGAATGGTAAAATTCTGGAAGTGGTTAAAAGTTTCAAGTACTTGGGAAGTGTGATCACAGAAGATGGAAAGATAACCGAGGAAACTGGGAAAAGAATACAACAAGCAAACAGCTTCTACCAGAGTGTAGGGGTATTTTTTGGAATCAAGATGTCCTGAAGAAACGTTAGAAAGTATTATATTCAACCTTTTATGAATCCATACTAACCTATGCAGCTGAATTACAACAAAATGAGGGGAGAGTAGAATACAGGCAGCGGAGATGAAATTCCTAACCCTAAACCGGGCGCGCTGGTAAATTTCATTCACCAACCTGCGTGTTTCATCTGTAGTTTTTAGTTCCTAAGAGCTACAGGGAGGTACATTCAGGGAAACGGGGTGGCCTAGGGAGCGGTGATAAGGGAACAGGGAACTGGAAATCAAGTAGGGATGACATAAAATTGTTAGTGTTGAACTGTAGAAGTATTGTAAAGAAAGGAATAGAAATAAGTAATTTAATAGATATATATTTACCAGATATTGTAATAGGAGTTGAATCATGGCTGAGAAATGATATCGTGGATGCAGAAATTTTCTCACAGCACTGGAGTGTGTTACATGTAATAAATGTATCGTAGAGATAGGATAGGAATGGTGGGAGGGGGAGTATTCATTCTGATGAAAGAAGAATTTGTAAGCTACGAAAAAGTTGAAGATGAGACACATGAAATTCTAGGTGTAAGGCTCATTTCTAAAGATAATAGGCAACTTGATATATTTGGAGTGTACAGACCAGGAAAGGGTAGCACTGACGCAGATTTGGAATTATTTGATAGGATCGTCGGCTATGTGGGAAACAACATGGAAAGAAATGTGATTGTAGCAGGAGATCTGAATTTTCGAGATGTCAATTGGGAAGGAAATGCGAACGACAGGAAGCATGACCAACAAATGACAAATAAGTTAATATGGGAAGGACAGCTGATTCAGAAAGTGATGGAACGAACCAGAGGGAAAAATATTTTGGATGTGGTGCTGATAAAACCAGATGAGCTCTATAGGGAAACTGAAGTAATAGATGGTATTAGTGATCATGAAGCTGTTTTTGTGGTAGTTAAAAATAAATGTGATAGAAAGGAAGGTCTTAAAAGTAGGACTGTTAGGCAGTACCATATGGCTGATGAAGCAGGCATGAGGCAGTTTCTAAAAAGTACCTATGATCGGTGGAAAACGGTAAATAAAAATGTAAACAAACTCTGGGATGGGTTTAAAGAAATTGTTGAGGAATGCAAAAACAGGTTTGTACCTTTAAGGGTGGTAAGGAATGGTAAAGACCCACCTTATTATAATAGAGAAATAAAGAGACTAAGAAGGAGGGGCAGACTGGAAAGAAATAGAGTTAGAAATGGCTGTGGAAGTAAGGAGAAATTGAAGGAACTTACTAGAAAATTGAATCTAGCAAAGAAGGCAGCTAAGGATAACATGATGGCAAGCATAATTGGCAGTCATACAAATTTTAGTGAAAAATGGAAGGGTATGTACAGGTATTTTAAGGCAGAAACAGGTTCCAAGAAGGACATTCCAGGAATAATTAATGAACAAGGAGAGTGTGTATGTGAGGATCTTCAAAAGGCAGAAGTATTCAGTCAGCAGTATGTAGAGATTGTTGGTTACAAGGATAATGTCCAGGTAGAGGAGGAGACAAAAGGCCAAAGAAGTATTCAAATTTACATATGATAATAATGACATTTACAATAAGATACAAAAGTTGAAAACTAGAAAAGCGGCTGGAATTGATCAGATTTCTGGGGATATACTAAAGACAATGGGTTGGGATATACAGTAGAACCTCAATAATTCGAAATCGGTTAATTCAAAATCCCGCCTAATTCGAAGAAGCTCTCGTTCCCGGAAACATGAGATACAGTTTTGCATGTTATTTAAATTGTTTAATTCAAAACTGCCTTTACATTTTAAAACAGTAGTATGTTACAGAGTAATTTCAACTCGAAATTTATCCGCGTCATAATAGAACGCATGTTCCGGAACGTGGAGTGGTACCGTAGCTTTCCGCATTTACACTCACTTTGGTGGATCTACAGTGCGCTTCATGATTACTAAGTTGAATGAAATCGGAATTCTTTTGTATTCAAACTTTTAAGGAACGCCGTAATATCACGCAACGGGCAGTGTGCGGGAAAACAGAATCCGCGAACACTGGTGATGCCAACAGTTGACGAAAAAAAAAAAATTGTGCTCATATAATAAATTCGTAGGCACCGAACAATATTGTCATTGCCGATGAAACTGCATTACTTTATTTTAATGCGAGCCCAAACTATCATATGTTTTTAAAGGAGAAAGTGCCAGCCGGCGAATCGTACAAGTATGAGGGATGGGGGTCATTGTAGTGCGTTGCAATGCACATGGAAGCGAGAAACTTTAAGGGGCCCATAGACGAGCAATATTATTGCGCAATATCGAGGTTTGTGCAATAAAATTGATAATGTGTATTTAATATTGAAGGGTTGTGCAATATATTGTACGAAATCAAGAAAGTTTGAAATATATTGCGCAAATCGCAAAATACTGTGCTGTGTGTTGGCAATATTGTGCAATATCCCGTCCTCCCGCCAGATGGTATCAACAAGCGTTGGAGAAGGTATCGTGATGGCAGGCAAAAAGGAGGAGAAAAAGGTTATTTTGGAGTTTATAGAAGTGGGACGTTAAGAGCAAAGCGAGGAGTTCATCATACAATTCACCATTCATGCCCAGAAAGTTTTGAAAATCATTTGGTTCCCATTTTCTCAGTTCATTGAGTAATTTTTCATGAGTGTACTTTTCTCTGTCTAGAAACCACTGTTTGGCCCTTGTGCTTCTTTTCCGTTTCTGCTTCTTTTTGGCACTTACGCCCACGGCGATCAAAATGCAGCAAAGATAAGTGTCAGTCAATATAATCACCAAATAAAATACCAGCATGGACTGACTATATATTGCAACGCATATTGTACGTCTATGACCGCTTTGCACAATATATTGCACAACTATCAATATTATCTCCACACGATTCTATTTATTGCACAAACTCGATTTTTGTGCAATAATATTGCACGTCTATGGGCCCCTTTATCCCCTCGTCATAGGAAAGATCGATAAGCCACAATGTTATAGGTGTCGGGCACTTTCCATGCCAGTACAAAGCATCTAAAAATGCAAACAGTACAGAAATCCAAAAAATAATGCATTTGCACAGGGGAACCAGCATAATGTATCCTCGTCTTTGAATTGTGTGATATTTTTCTTTCGTTGCGTGAGGTTATGTTTGTAAGTTATTTACCCAAGTGCATTATTTGAACATTGTAAATGCACCTTGTTGGATACATATTGGAAATAGTTTTTTCCCATGGTATTTGAAAGGTTTAAACCGTGAATCGAGGTGGTTGCATGTATTAATGAGTCTTAGAATACCTTGTGACGCGGAAAGTGTTTACGTTTCTGAAGTACAAGAGAAGTGCCATGGCGGGAAATTGTACAAGGATAGTCATAGGAAAGTTCGATTTTAAGGACATCGGGCACATTCTGTGTAAATACAAGGCATCTAAAATGCTTACAGTATAGTAAATCAATGAATAAAGTACTTGCACATGGGAGCCAGCATAGATTTCTCGTCTTTGAATCGTACTTTTTTTTCTTTCTTTCGGTGCGTGAGGTTATGTTTGCCAGCGAGATATCCAAGTGCATTGTTTGAATACTGTAAATGCACCTTCTTGGATACATTTTGGAAATAGTTCTTTTTTCTTGGAATTTGAAAGGTATAAACTGTGAATCAAGGTTAACTGCATGCAATAACGGGCCTTAGAATATTTTGTAATGCAGCGAGGGTTGGTACTTCTGCATTGCGAATTGGCGGTTAATTCGAAATCACGTAATTCGAAGTCCGATTTTTGAGTCCCAACGACTTCGAATTAACGAGGTTTTACTGTAGTACCATATCTGAAGTACTTATTTGATTATTGTTTGGTCAGAGGAGCTATACCAGATGAATGGAGAGTTGCTATAGTAGCCCCTGTGTACAAAGGAAAGGGTGATAGACATAAAGCTGAAAATTACAGGCCAGTAAGTTTGACGTGCATTGTATGTAAGCATTGGGAACGCATTCTTTCTGATTATATTAGACATGTTTGTGAAATTAATAACTGGTTCGATAGAAGGCAGTTCGGTTTTAGGAAAGGTTATTCCACTTAAGCTCAACTTGTAGGATTCCAGCAAGATATAGCAGATATCTTGGATTCTGGAGGTCAAATGGACTGTATCGCAATTGACCTGTCTAAAGCATTTGATAGGATGGATCATGGGAGACTACTGGCAAAAATGAGTGCAATTGGATTAGACAAAAGAGTGACTGAATGGGTTGCTATATTTCTAGAAAATAGATCTCAGAGAATTATAGTAGGCGAAGCTTTATCGGACCCTGTAATAATTAAGAGGGGAATTCTTCAAGGCAGTATTATCGGACCTTTATGTTTTCTTACATATATATAAATTATATGAGTAAAGGAGTGGAATCGGACGTAAGGCATTTTGCGGATGATGTTATTACAAGATTGTGAGCAACTGCAGTGTGACCTTGAAAATGTTGTGAGATGGACAGCAGGCAATGGTATGATGATAAACGGGGTTAAAAGTCAGGTTGTGAGTTTCACAAATAGGATAAGTCCTCTCAGTTTTAATTACTGCGTTGATGGGGTGAAAGTTCCTTTTGGGGATCATTGTAAGTATCTAGGTGTTAATATAAGGAAAGATCTTCATTGGGGTAATCACATAAATGGGATTGTAAATAAAGGGTACAGATCTCTGCACATGGTTGTGAGGGTGTTTAGGGGTTGTAGTAAGGATGTAAAGGAGAGGGTATATAAGTCTCTGGTAAGACCCCAACTAGAGTATGGTTCCAGTGTATGAAACCCTCACCAGGATTACCTGATTCAAGAACTGGAAAAAATCCAAGGAAAAGCAGCTCGATTTGTTTTGGGTGATTTCCGACAAAAGAGTAGCGTTACAAAAATGTTGCAAAGTTTGGGTTGGGAGGAATTGAGAGAAAGAAGAAGAGCTGCTCGACAAGTGGTATGTTCCGAGCTGTCAGCGGAGAGAAGGCGTGGAATGACATTAGTAGTAGACAGCCGTCGTGCTGCTAGTACTTTCCAGTGAAGTCTTATCGATACTCTCAGTGTAGCGGTATCTGTTCAGGAAGTTGTACGTGTCACGCTATTCGTACGTGCCGTCATTTGGTGAACTTTCTTCACCACGCGCCCGGAAATGTAAGTAAAATTGTACCTTCGACGTTCTTGGAGTTTCATTATTTTAAAATGTAGATTATAGAGGAAACAAAAGTAACTACCTATTTTTATTGTAGGGGGAAGTTTGTGAAGGTTGAAGACCTACAAACGCTGTTACAGGAATTATCTGATGAGGAGAAAGGATCTGAGGGAGCTGAAGTTTGTGATTTTTCTGATGGTGAAGTTGAAGTGGTAAATTATTCAGACATTGATCATGACAGTGAGGGTGAACAAGAAGGTGATGTAGGCGTAGCTGGTAGTGATGAACACGACAAACTAGGGAGTTTTTCTGTGGGAAAGACGAAACAATGTGATCAAGGGCTATCTCTAGGATTGAAAATCTTTCGTTTCAACTCATGAATAAGTGGTTGGTTGAACGAGCTAAGATAGGAACACTGCCTCTGGATATCCGAGCAGAGTTATCCCCATACGTCCAGGAAGAAACATTCAAAGAAAAATTGCCATCGAAGAGAGGACGATGTATTCACTGTGAGTGGAAACAAAATGAAGTGTAATCAATGTCATCATTTTGTGTGTAAAGCACAGTCTAAAAGATGCATTAGATGTGCAAGCTGTGAGAATAAGATTGTTAGAAGTGTTTCATTTTAAGTTCTCATGAGTTCATCTGTTCCAGTCTTCCACCCATGAACATTTTTACCATTTATTATTTTATGTCTGTAATTTGTGCTGTAACTATTATGTCTAAGTATTATAAAGTAACAGTATCAGTCGTGTAAGAGTTAGTACTTGTTAAACAGTTGCCAAAACTAAGAAAAATGAATGGTGAACGAAATTCACCACGCCCCTGACAATGTTACATTTATAGGCTAAGAGGTATCGAGGGCAAGACCCAAAAGGACAGAATTAGAAATGAAGAGATATGGAAAAGGACAGGAATCTTGAAACTTCCCTACATGTTCCTACATGTATCAACTCGCAAAACCAGGTTTACTCCAGCCCTTCATATTCTGTATTCCCACCTCTCTTTCGTTCATATTCTGTATTCCCACCTCTCTCTCGTTCATAATCTGTATTCCCGACTCTCTCTTGTTCATATTCTGTATTCCCGCCTCTCTCTCGTTCATATTCTGTATTCCTGCCTCTCTCTCGTTCATATTCTGTATTCCCACCTCTCTCTCGTTCATATTCTGTATTCCCACCTCTCTCTTGTTCATATTCTGTATTCCCGCCTCTCTCTCGTTCATATTCTGTATTCCCACCTCTCTCTCGTTCATATTCTGTATTCCCACCTCTCTCTCGTTCATATTCTGTATTCCCACCTCTCTCTTGTTCATATTCTGTATTCCCGCCTCTCTCTCGTTCATATTCTGTATTCCCGCCTCTCTCTTGTTCATATTCTGTATTCCCGCCTCTCTTTCGTTCATATTCTGTATTCCCGCCTCTCTCTCGTTCAAAGAACTTTATTTATCCGCATACCAACCCTCCTTAACTCTTTATCTTGACAGGAACTTGGACATTTTCCTTTGTCTTCTTCATCCATTGCGTTTTCCAGATTCTCTCTGGGTAGGGTAGTGTACCTTACTCGATCTCACCACCATTCCTCTTCTAGTACTTTATTTGCTATCGACTCCTCTATTTGCAGTACAGTCCACAACAGAGCTCCTCCATCTCATTCTAGGCCTCTTTCCAGTCTCTGTATCCATGAATGTTCTCTTTGGTATTCTCTCTCCTGGCGTTCTCATCATGTGTCCAGACCATTTTAGCTTTGCTATATCAATCTCTTCTGGAAGTTTACACACTCCCACGCTTCTCCTTATTTCCTCATTTCGCATTCTATCTTGTCTTTCCCTGTATGCTCCTCAAGAACCTCATTTCAGCTGCTTGTATCTAACTTTGGTTCTGCTTAGTTAACGTTCAGGCTGCTGAAGCATAGGTCAGTCTAGGTTTATAATAGGACGAGTATAAAACCTTCTTTGTTCTATACACTGTTAGAAACTAGCACACTGCTGTATTCTTAAATCAATTTCTCCATCCAAATTTCCATCTTGTGACATCACGCTGCCCAAATATTTAAAATTTCTCACTAGTTCAAGAGGTTCTTTTCCTATTTTTATCACTCCCCTGGATTTTCTGTTACCTCTTGTCATGATCAAAGTCTTACTTTTTGCTGTAGTAAACTTCATTCCAAAATTTCTTATCTCCTCATTCCATAAATGAAATTGTGTCTTTACTTCCTCTTCATTATCTCCCCAAACTACAATGTCATCAGCAAAGAGCATAGACCTTACTTGCGCGCCCGTCATCTTCTCTGTGATACTATGTAGTATTCTATCCATGATGATAATGAAGAGTAAGGGAGACAATACACCTCCGTGTCTTAAGCCTGTCTCAACTCTGAACCATTCAGTTTGACCCACTTTGGTTCTAACACAGCTTTTGCAATTTTGATACAATGTTATTACCATCTGCATTGTTTCATTCCCAGTCTGTGCCTCTCTCAATGTTTTCCATACCAAATTCCTTGAGACACTGCCATATGCCTTTTCATTATCTAGAAAGCTGGGGCTGTACCTTAATTAAGGCCACGGCCGCTTACTTCCCATTCCTAGCCCTTCCCTATCCCATTGTTGCCATAAGACATATCTGTGTTGGCGCGACGTAAAGCAACTAGAAAAGAGAAAAAAAAAAAAAAAAGTTACTATATGCCCTTTCCATATTCCCAATACCTTTCTATCATTTGATGCAATGTAAATATTGGGTCAAAGGTGACCTGCCTCTTCTGAATCCATACTGGTGTTCTGCCAATTTTCCCTCTTCTCTGGGTCTTATTCGTCTATCCAGATTCTTCCAAGGATCTTAGCTGTATGAGGTATCATTGTCAATCCTTCACATTGCTTCCTGTCTCCTTTCTTGAAAATTGGTAAAATGACCCCTTTCGTCTACTCTTTTGGAACAGTCTTTTCTCTCCATATTACTCTGAAGAGTCTATACAACCACTGTTGACCAACTACTCCTGCTGCTATTATCATTTCTATGGTGAGCTCGTCAATTCCAGCTGCCTTGCCTCATTTCATTCTTTTAGCGGCCATGGACACTTCGTTTTCCTTCTCTTCCATCTGCACTAAATCTGGTTCTTCGATTTTGCTTTGTACCGAGGTATTTTGCACATTGTAAAGCTGTTCAGCGTATTTTCCCCACCTCTGCGTTATATCCTGCTCATGTGTCATCACTTCCTCCTGTTCATTTTTAATGAAGTTAGCACCTTCACCTGGGTTTTTCTTCTTTTTAACCCACTGGAATAAGATCTTTTTGTTTCTGTTTTTATCTTCTTGCAGAGATTCGGTGAATTTTTGCCAGCATTTCTTTTTCTCTTCTTGAAACACCTTGGAGCACTCCTTCTTGCAGTGCCTGTATCCTGTTTTTCATTGTGTTGTTCTGTTTCTCAGCCTTTTTTTCCAAACTTGTTTCTTCCTTTTAATTGTATCTTTTACCCTGTCATTCCTCCAGAGCATTTCTTGATCCTTCTTCCTTCCTGATACTCTTCCACAGGTCTTTTCTGCAGACTTGACCATGACTGTTTTTAAAGTATGCCCATTCTTCTTCGACCCTTCCGATTCCTTCCTTAGGTATACTTGTTTTAATGTGCGTCTGGAACTCTTCATTTATTTCCTTCTCCTGCAATTTCTACACCCTTAGCTTTCTCTGCCTAATCTCTGTCATCTTTTGTAACTTTCCCATCTTTAACTTAGCTATCACAACTGTGTGATCTCCTTCGAAAGATTCACTGGGGAGGGCTGTTACGTCTACCTACATTTTCCTGTTACCTCTCTCGACCAAAATGTAATCTATTAGAGTTTTGACTTTGTTATCCCAACTATATCTTGTTATCTTCTGAGTGTTTTTCTTTCAAAACCATGTGTTACCAATGATCAGCTCATTTCTTCTACAAAAGTCTACCAAAATATCTCCAGCCTTGTTTCTCTTCCCATATCCAAATGGACCTATAATCTTTTCATCTCCTTTTCGTTCCTGACCTACTTGGGAATTCACATTTCCTATGATCACAACCTGTTTGTCCTGTATATGGCCTTCCAGATATTCCTCTGGATCCATATCTGTATTTCCTGTTTGTGGAGCATACCCCTGAATTATATCTGTAACACTAGTTTCAAGTCTCAATCTGACTTAATCAACCTGTCATTTATGTTTTCCACCAATTCTAGGTATTCCTCTAGGTCTTTTCTAATTATGAGACCTACACCATTTTTGGCTTCTCTTCCTCCACTATAATATAAGGTGTATCCTTTCTTTAGTTTCCTCTCACCTTTTCCTTTCCATTTGGTCTTACCGATACCCAGCAAAGCTATATCTTCGTCAACCATAAAATCTACAATTTCTTCCACTTTCCCTGTTAGTGTCACTAGATTGATGGTCACTATCTTGATGTATTTGGTTGCTGGTCACCCATTTCTCACATTTCTCCCAGCATCACAAGAATTGCACGTCACTTGTGGGGAACGCCCTAGCATTTTCCGAGGCTTCAGTACACTTGCCATCATGTAGGCTTTTTTTACAATGGGTTCGCCACTCCCAAAGGCATTTTAGAGCTACTGCCAGCTGAAACTTGAGGCCGCTCCTAACATTGAGAACAGACTCCTTTTGTAGCTGCTCCTCTGGAGTTCAGACGCTACAGCTGATACGGGGTTTGGATGGCATTTCCTCCACTGAGGGCCCATTTCCCTTCTATAAGATCTCTTCCGCCCTTAGCCGTTGGTCCTTATAGTGGGTCAGATTAACACTCGGCGTGGAGACACTGGCTGTATGGTTTACTTCATTACCATAGCAGATTAACTGCCTCCTTCCTTAACTCAACCTAGTTCATTTTCTTCATATTCCTTTTTTCTCTTCGCATTGCTGTCACCTCTTTTGTACATAATGTAATATTTATTTATATTTTACGGTTACTCATGTGTTATATCTGTACTTATCTTAGTGTGCCTAGCTGTAAGTCCTTCTCTTCGTTTTATGTTCAATCTTTAATTTTCCTCATTTTTCTTTTCCTTAATGTTTTCTTGTTAATTGTTGTGTCTCTACAGTTATTTTGTTAGCTTTTCTTCTATTTTTATCATTAGATGATTTTTTTCTCATTGTTCTTCCACTTATTTTCTTATGTTGCTACTCGCTTTTCATTGCGGAACTCTGTAATTCAGCTTCTCGCTGTTTAGGTTTCCCCCCCAAAAATTTTAAAAATCTAGAGTGGTATGGGCATATGATGAGAATGGGAAAAGAGAGAGAGAGAGAGAGAGAGAGAGCCAAAAAAAGCTTTTTCAGATAAGTTAAGAGGAAAGAGACCACGAGAAAGACCCCGAAAGATGTGGTCAGATTTGGTGCGAGAGTGCATAGAGAAGAGGGGAGGAAAACCAGAAGATGAACTTAAAAAGGGAGAAGAGTGGTGGAGAGACAGGCAGCGATGAAGGTCCTTGATTCACAACCCGACCCGGAAAGCTGGAAACAGGAAATGAACTGCTCGTTCATTTTAATTTCCACTTAAGGTAGCCCTGCTGCTATTTTTTGGTGTAAAAGGAAAAGAAGTACCATCGTTGTAGAGGTAGGTAAAAGTACAACCTGACGTTGACTAGTCTGCTGAACTGTTACTGTACTTGAAACTTACCATAGCAAGGGATAATAAGATGACGTTGAGGCAGGTCTCGATTGTCGACTTCCCTGCTAACTCGGCAATGGACTTGCCAGAAAGTGACGTGAACATCTTGGCATAACCAAACAGAGTTTCAAAGGCTTCGTTGTTGGATGATCCCGCAAACCTGAGTCCGAGTGCCATGCAGGCACCAGCAAGGATGTTACAGTACGCTTGGCTGGAACAGACAAGGACACGCCCTAAGTACGCCAAGAAGAAGGAAACCACAGGGCATTATGCAGTTGGTAGGACCTAAAGAAAAGAGGAAGTACGTGAGTTAATGGTTGAGACAGGCAAGGCAGCAGCTCTGGCCTCAGTATCTGCCTGGTGTGAAACCATCTTCAAGACTGGTGATAGTGGACTCAATTCACTCAGCACATCGCCATAAACATACTGAAAATTAGGTTTTAGTAGGAAACAATTCCTTTTTAAAGTTATCAAGCAGAACTTTTAAAATATCTTGAGTTTTGTATAGTACAGACAGATATTTAGCACAAGCAAAATAAGGTTAGGTTAGGTGATATCCATAAGACATATTGAGTACTTATTAACTTATTTTAGAAAAATAAATTACTGGGATGTAAAAGATTGTTATACATTGGGATGTTATGTAGGATGGAGGTGAAAGCTGTGTTAAGGTCGGAATCGAAAGAACTGGGCGGTTTAATATAACAAATGGTGCAAACCCCTCACCTCTACTACTTATATGATAGCACCGATCATTGGGGAGAGAGTGCTAGTTGCTTTACGTCGCACCGACACAGATAGGTCTTGTGGCGACGATGGGACAGGAAAGGGCTAGGAGTGGGAAGGAAGCGGCAATGCCCCTAATTAAGGTACAGCTCCAGTATTTGCTTGGTGTGAAAATGGGAAACCACGGAAAACCATTTTCAGGACTGCCGACAGTGGGGTTCGAACCTACTATCTCCCGAATACTGGACGCACTTAAGCGACTGCAGCTATCGAGCTCGATGCAGATGATCTACTAAAATGGGGAACGAGTGCAGGAACAGCATGTGTGGGAGGAAGTTGTGTCGTGAAGTGCCGGTAACAACACGAAACAAGAACCGAGCGAATAATGGCACGACATTAGGAGGGGAGCAGCTGGAAAGAGCTGAAAGCTTTAAATACCTGGGAAGTGCAATTGAAGAAAATGGAGGAAACAGGATGGAAATCAATGATAGAGGAAGGTGTGCAAATGAATTCTTTAAGAGTGTGGGAGCATTGATATGGAACAGGAATGTACCACAGAGATGTAAAGGAATTATCTACAAGACTTATTTTGTGCTAATTTTGACGTATGGATCAGAAATGTGGGTGATGAAGGAGAGGAATAAAAGTAGAATACATGCAGTGGAAATGAAGTTGCAAAGGTGTCAAGTAGGTTTAACAAGAATGGAGAGAGTTTGGGAAATGGTAAATGAGGTACCCCTACTGGTATGGACATGTTAAGGGAATGGGAGAAGACAGAATACCAAGAAAGATGTAGCAATGGACTTGAAGAGAAGGAGACCTAGAGGAAGACTGATGGCCAGATGGCTGAAACGTGTAAAGAAGAGCATCGAGGCAAGAGGAGAGAAACGGACGACAGGCAGCCTGTCGTTGGAAACTGCTCCAGATGATGATGATGATAGATACATATTTAGTATAATGATGCATTAAATTTCTTTTTGGTGGCATTTAAACCAAACGTTTGTTTTAGCACATAAGAATGTCAATTCTTGTTTTTAAGATATATGGAATAATAACTTCTCCAGGCAAGCAAAGAGTCTTCAAGTCACAGAAACACACCACCACTTACCCAGCTTAAGGCAGATGGTTGGAGAATGAAGACAGGAACAGAACTACTCACTTCATGGTTTCATAGTCTATGGTGTCGGGTGCAGCGCCGGGTCGAGGTTTTACGAGGCAGTACGGGCGGATGGCTGCGGGGATGTTCGACTCCACCCAGGCAGTTGTTGGCAGGATCTCTTCCCACAAGATGAGGGCGCGAGACACCATACGAAGGAGGAGGAAGTCTGGACGAACGAAGTCCAGTAGGTGCTGCGTGTCCGGAGCCTTCATCCAATCAGCCACTGCCCTGTGCACAATTCATTGTTCCAAAAAAAGATGATACAGATTTCATAGTAGGAGAAGAAAAATAAAACAGTTCACTCTGTGTTGTTTGTAAACAAATATAGCAGTGGCCTGGAGTGTCTTGAGAATATTGATGTCACAATGAAAGTGCACGAAGCAAAAATAATTCATTTTCAAGTGATACTGATTCAATTTGCCAGTTGCAGAGGTTTATATAAGATGCAACAATACCAGTAATGACTTGCAGCTAATAAATCTACTGATGTCACATTCACTCTATGATAAAGACATGTAAGTGGTCACCCAAGAAACCCTCAGGTTCAGTATTCTAGCTACTACCTATCAAAAACTGCTCCAACTTGGAAGAGATTAATTCTTAGTAAATCTACCAAAACAAACATTTCACATCCAGGTGCCTTGCTTCATCTTGTCTTTCCTTTCACTGTTCTGATGAATTTTCATTTCTGTTGACTGGATTTTATTATTAGCCATGTTATGTAGGCTCCATAGGTTAGAATTGGAATGAAGTAGGTGTTTTTTATCATCCTAGAGTAGATTTCTCACTTGAAAATAAGATTGAGAATCTTTCTGAGTCCTATTAGCTATTTTTTGGTTGATTGTGTTATCCTCTGAAATTATACTTGCAAGGCATTTAAAGTCAGAAACAGATTGCAACAGAGTTCTGTTTTATGTTGACAGGCATTTTAACAGCTTTGTTTTAGTCCATATTCTGGATGGACATTGCAGATCGGGGAAGGACACCGGAGGACGTCATTAACAACAGAATGCATCTCAATAAGACAGAATGGAAGAGGCTCTCCAACAGTACCTGGGAAACTGGAAATGATGATTATTTTTAAACTTGCCATTCCACAGATTTAATTTTTCTTGCACTTGGGCTTCATTTTCTCCCCAGATCTGATCATCATTAGAGTGCTAGGCTCTTTGCAATGTTCTTTGATGTATTTCATGATCCGATCCATGACAGTGATGAACAGGAGTGTTGTCAAGGCAGTTCACTGCTGGACTCCTTTTTTGGTTTCAAACTAATCTGATCTTCCATTCTTTATTTGCACACAGCTTAAGCACTTTTGATAGAGCGTCTTTACTTCATCAATCAGGAAGTTTGACACACTTATACCTTCTAGGCATTCCCAGATTATCTGCCGAGGCCTTCTTGATGTCCACGAAAACCATCACTAAGTTCTTACCATATTCCCAGTACTTCTCTGTTAGCATTCTGAGGAAGTAGAGTGATGCCCTATAATTTGCACATTTCTTCCTGTTTCCCTTTTTATACAGTGGATAATGATACCTTTTATCCAGTCCTCTTTCCAGGTGACAGAGAGCACTCTGTACAGGTGCCTTTATCATGTCAGCAGAGAGGACAGCTCAGACTCCACTTCTAGCAATGTTAGCTGGTATTGTGCTCCATCACTCGCACTTAAGCTGCAGTTTTCTGTGGTATCATTTCAAAGACTTTCTCCATTTAATAAAGTATTGAAGTTTCTTCTCTGATGCCTTAATTTATCTTCAGGTTCCCATCATCTGCTGCCAGTGCAAGGATACTGCCCTTCTTCTATTCTTGACTACTTTATAAAGACTTAAATATTACTTTCATAGTCATCTATTAGTCTGGTAGTGAACTCGTCCCAACACTTCTTTTTTCACAATAATTATTAAATTAATGTCATACTGGTCCACCTTTTTAAAAATATAATATGCAATATTTACTGAACTAGGGACTAGTTTCGGCCTTGGCTGGCATTCTTCAGCCTTCATGTAATACATCTAGTAACTAAATGAATGTACAAACATACTATTGACATTGAAAATCTGGGATGAACTATGTGTAAAATTTGAAAAATAAATGCTCATCATCCAGACTCTTTCTTGCATTAATATTCATAAATTGTTAGTTCCGTCACTGCTAATCATTACAATTTCAATTGGAAAATGGCAACTGGTAAATGTTGATTCTGTAGTCAGATAATCAATCACCAAATCTACTTGAGTGGTGTTAGCAGTATGCAAGTCACTGGACGCCGCTGTAAATAACCACCAGCTGACGCAGAACTGCTAGATGGTGTTTCCACATTGACCAACGTAAATAAAATGAAATGTTCCCGTAGTGCGTGTTAAAAACATGCCGAAATGCTGTTGGACAATGTCAGGACGGCACATGAAGATATGGTTAAAGCTGACAAATTCTTAATTTGTGGCTGGTATAAATTCGCAATTCATTGCGGTGTCCATGAAGTTAACCTGAATAAATGATAGATAAAATTTTGATAAAATTAATGGATTGAAGGAGAGAGCGTGCTAGTCAAATGGCATAGGTTATACGAGACTTACCTCTTGTTGCGGCTTGTTGTGTGCCTCACACTAACGGTTGTGAGATTCAAAGGAAAAGGAAAGGGCGGGCCAGGAGAGAGGGGTGAGGCAAGGTCGGAGAGGGGGGGAGGAATTAAGGTGAGACCGAAGGACGTGGGAAAAAGATGGCTGCTGAGGAAAGGTGCTGTGAATATTATGAAAAACTGAATTATGACTTGTTGGTTTGACATTTCAAAAATTAGAAGGTCAAATAGGATATCTGGCTTTTCTGAAATGCTATTAAGATTATAATTTGGGTTAAAATATTGATCTATATGGTCCCCTTCAAATTTGGCCTTCAATAAGTATTTATTGTGTCTGCATGTGTAAAGCTATTATTTCGTTAGCACGGGCGGTATTTTTCCAATCCCGTGTTGTAGAGACGTTCTCATTTGTACAGAACCGGTCCTACCAGCGAGCTGTCAGCTGTCCCACATGACCCACTGAGAGTAGTCAAGGTTGCCCCGATCTGAATTACGCATGTCCAAGTTTTCAAATGAAAGGTACTTTCGAGAATTGTAATGGCCTATCAGGTGCAAGACGACGGCCAATTACGAACCATTGTGAAGTGCTTAAATACCCCAGTTTCCAGAAGGAACATACTCTTATTCTCGAACTCTTACTTACCGATTTTTCTCAAGCTCTTACTTGATGCTGCTTTCACCGAGCTCTGATTTACGATGCAGATACTCCGTCATTGGACTTAAAATATTTCTATTCGGCAGTGCAAATCAACTACCTTCATTAACACCTTAGTCAACGAGTCTGGCAGACTTTCACAGGCAAAGTTACGTGTCATTCATCTTTAAAACTCATCACGTGTATGTGCAGAATATCTTCCAAAATTGCTTGTTAGTTTCAGCTTCTACTGTGTTAGAAGAAAGAAGATTGCCACGTGTTTGTTCGAGTGCGTCAAGATGTTTCTACACTTTGAAGAGAAGACCTACCACGACTCTGCATTGAACATCACGGTTACAATGGCGTGTTAAAATGTACGCGACTTCTGACATGGGGAGATAGCTCAATTAGGATGAATATGTGCCTGGAATATGGCAGAATCTTGAAGGATCATTTACTGTATTTTACTGACTTGTGAATGGATCATTTAGTGTATTTTTATTGACTTGTGGATTCATTTATTGAATTTATTTGAAGAATACATGTGGGATAAGACGTAATTTCTTCAAGTGTGAGGACGTGTTAATTGAGGGACATGGAGTTGAGTAATAATAATGTTGTGACTCATGAACCATGAAAGCGAATGCTAATATTTGACCTGTACCATGTGCATTTCTGTAGACGACAATTTTTCCAGATATCAACCGCCGATATTATCGTGAACAACGTTGTAAAATTTTATCATCTTTGACCAAGTGATCATCCAGACTTCATCACATTTCTGAGAGACGTGAATGGATTTTTCTTTACCCGATACCGTCATCGAGAGAATTCAGCTGCGTAGGATAAAAGTCAAAATATAATATTCAAAGTCTAGAATTTGTTGTAAATAATGTAAATAATTGTTGTGTGCCTTAGTGTGAATGTTGTGTGTGTGGTAGTAATTTCAGTGAATTGTGATATGTTTTTTTTTGTACTGTGGTTGTGACCCGGCCACGTGTTCGTTACGTTGGGTCCTGGTTATCAGCATCGTTGTTTGAATTGATTTAACTTTTGAGAGTTGAACCTTTAGTAAATTTTATTTTGAAATTAAGTTGAGAAAAGTTCAGAATATCATACAGTAATGAATAAGAAAGAATTATTTCAACGGACGAGATTCACTATTATTGTAAAGCTTACAATGCTAAAAATCCTCAAGAAGTCAGATGTTAAAGATTGACATCATGTTTTGTTCAATCGAATATTAAAGGAAGTTCCATAGTAATTATTATTATACAAGCACAATTTTGTGAAATTAGGTCAGATAGAGACTTCTTTGAGTAATGTTTCCGATAAAATTTTTATTTATTTTTCCAATTTAATGGACATCACGTTTAATACAGTTCTCTAAAGGAGTCAAGTTTTCATTTGAGGAAATGAATGTTAACACAAGTGGATGTGATATTTTAGACGCTAAAACTAGCATGAGATAGACAACTTTTTGAGATTGAATTATTTTTAACTTGTAAATATTAACGACATTGTGAGAGGAGATCCTCCCATAGAAAGTTTTCTTTCTTTCTGTGTTTCGTTAGAATATCCATCTGTATATTTGCAGAATTATTGACGTCAAAGCTATTTGAAGGAATTAAATGCTGTATTTGAATGAACCGGCAGAGAAGAACAAAAAAATTGATTTTCCGTCAAGATTTGTTTAACTTTAATTTTTTTAAATTAAGATAATTTAGAGTCACTTTAACCCTAAGGTCTTATCATGACTTCTAACTGTAGAATTTACATTAAATTACAGTAGGGTGAAGAATGAAAACAATATAAAAGATTTTGGTATTTTAAACTGAACAGTTACATTTTTGAATACAGACCAGTGTCTTTGAAAAACTTGATAATTTGTTTGCACAGTGAAGGCGATGAGAGTGTCCCCTTAATATCCTTAGGTATACCGTGGTACTGGCGCCGTTTGTCATACAGTGAACAGTCTGTAATGATGTGCTTCACAGTCAACACAATATTGCATGCTGTACAGATGGGAGGCAGTTTCTTCTCAAGGAGGTAGCTGAGACTTATCTTGGAGTGGCCGATCCATATTCTAGTTATTAGGACTTGATCTTGCCTGTGAAGGTTGTGAAGATAGTGTTGTACTGTAGATTCCGTTGTTACTTCGTGGAGTTTGCTGTTCGAAGTCTGAAGCCATTTTATCTTCCACTGTAGGTATAATTTCGTTTTAGCATAGGCAATAATGTCAGTGTGAGGGGTAGCTATTGTCAGATCGCCTAGCGGGAGGGAAGTAGCGTCTTTAGTTGCTTGATCAGGAGATTCATTGCCTTGAATACCTCTATGAGAGGGTCTCCACACAAGGACGACTTGTTTGCTTTTTTTCATGATGTTGTTAAACAACAGTTGTATTTCTTGTACAAGGATGTGTTTCGATGATGGACTTTCTATTGCGTTTAATGCACTTTTTGAATCAGAAAAAATGATCGAGTTATTAGAGGTGCTGGTTTTCAAAATATATAGCATAGCCTGCTTTATTGCGTACAGCTCATTAGAGAAGGATGTATAGTAGTCAGGCAATCGGTATAGAATGGTACGTTCAGGATATATAATCCCACATCCATTTCTTTCCTCACATTTTGATCCATCAGTATAGATTGCATGCCTTGGGTATTTATTAGAAATTTCAAGAAATAATTGATGGTAGTGAGATCTGTCAGTTTCATCTTTGACACTGTAATTTATTTCAAAGTTAATTTTTGGAAGGGTAATAGTCCATGGTGGGACATTAAGAGAGTTGTCTGTGAGGAGTATTGGAGGGATATTTAAATTTAGTTCTTCAAGAAACTTGGCTATTCTAACATTGAAAGGCTGTGGTTGTGATCATGATTTAATGAGTGTATCTTGATGCTTGTTAGGAAAAGCATACAACTTAATTCTTGATTCACTCATAGTTGCTACCTTGAGCGCGTAAGTCAAACTTAGTTGTCTACGTCTAATTGTGAGTGGTGGTTCATTTGCTTCTATTTGAATGCTGGCTACTGGACTGGTACGGAAGGCTCTTAGAGCAATTCGAAGAGCTGTGGACTGGATGGAATCAAGGACTTTGAGTGAACACATTCTTGCGGAATTGTATACAATGCTGCCATAGTCTAATTTAGCCCTAATAATGGCTTTGTACGTGTTCATTAGCACTTGGTAGTCTGCCCCCCAGTTCTTTACTGCCAGGATCTTCATTATGTTCAGCCTTCTCAAGCAGTCATCTTTAAGGTTTTTCAGGTGAGGTATCCAACTTAACGTAGTGTCGAATAAAACTCCTAAGATTTTCATAGTTGTTACTGTTTCAATTTTGTGATTGTCCATGTACAGCTCAGGGTCTTGTACAGTATGTTTACATTTGGAGAAGAGTATGCATTTGGTTTTAGTTTTGGAAAACTTGAACCCTGTAACTTTAAGTAATAATAATAATAACTTAAATGTTTCCACCTTTTCAATACAATATATTCACAAGATTACAAAATTATACGGTACTAGTTTCGACCCATCTAGGGGTCATCATCAGCCGTATTGGAGCAAAGATCATTTGTGGCGAAATCCTAAGACAATATTATTTTAAAGAATAACAAGTGAAATGAGATGTTATGGTAATAGTTAATAATACAAGGAATATACATAATAAGAGGTTTTTAACAAAGAATAAAGTATAAATGGGGTGTTGTAAAAATTATAATCATGGAAATCAGTAAGTTCTTGTATTGAAATGAAATATGGCTTAGGAAGAGGGCTTAAGGTGGGGCTGAAGGGTGCGGGAGAAAGTGTAATTGTCTTGGAAAAGTACCTTTGATTAAATTTAGGATTGAGTTTAGGTTGGCTGCATTATTGTTTCTGAGGAAAGTGATAAATAGATCGAAGAGTATGTTGGGTTTCTCTGAGATTTCATTGAGATTGTGACTGGCATTAAAGTATTGGTCTAGGTGTATGTAGTAATTTTCCATTATGTTCAGTAAAGGGCCCTTGTTTGCTAATACGAGGATGTCCATGTCTTGTTCAATATTGGTGAAATTATGGTTATAATCTTGCATGTGTTGGCCGATGGCTGAAAACTTGTTGTATTTTATTGCGTTAGTGTGCTCGTGGTATCTGATAATGAAGTTTCTCCCGGTTTGCCCGATGTAGGTTTTTTTACAGGTGGTACATTTGATCCTATAAACTCCTGATTTTAAAAAAACTGCTGGTCTTGTTGATGTGTGAAGTATTGTATAAAACATTCATGTTCTTATTGTTGGTTTTGAAGGCTATTTTAACGCCTTGTTTCTTAAAGATGTTGGTTAACTTGTAGATATCATTGTTGAACGTGAAGGTGGAAAATGTTAGAGGTTTGGTTATTTCTTTTTTGAGGGTAGTTTTTGGGCGATGTTTGTGTTTATTGATTATCCTTTCTATAAAATGATTGCTGAAGCCGTTGAATTTTGCGATTCCGCAGATTGTGTTGAGTTCGTTTTTTAGATCTTTATTGGACATAGGTATGCTGAAGGCTCGGTGAACTAGGCTGTTGTATGTGGCTCGTTTGTGGGACTGGGGGTGCACTGAATCTTGGCGAATGGTGGAGGCTGTTTGAGTGGGTTTTCTGAAAATTTTATAACTGAAAGAATCTGAGTTTCTAGTGATGGTTAAATCTAGAAAGTTGATTTTTTGATTTGATTCGGATTCTAGTGTGAATTTGATATGAGGATCAATATTGTTGAGTCTTAAGAGGGTGGTGGGTGCGTTAATTGATTTCTCATTCATGATTACAAAGACATCGTCGACATATCTGGCCCAAAAGAGAATGTTTTCGAATTCGTTGTCAATTTTGGTGTATTCGAGGAAGTCCAGGTATATTTCTGCTAAGATACCTGAGGCCGGTGACCCCATTGCCAAACCATTTTGTTGATATATGACATTGTCAAAAGTGAAGAAGTTATTGTCGATGATAAGTTTTAATATTGTGATAAAGTCTTGTATCTCTAGTTTGCTTAAGTGGCTGTTTTTGTTTAAATTGTTTATAATTATCGGAATTAATTTTGATACTTGTATGCTTGGGTACATGTTTACAATATCGAAAGAGTGGATGGAGTGATCCGGTTGCAAATTGAACTTGTTTAGTTTTTCTACTAGCTCAGATGTGTTTTTAATAGACTTTTTGGATAAGAATTGATAATTTTTTCTTAAGAAACATTGGATGAATTGTGATATTCTGTATAAGGGGCTCGGTCTATAGTTGATAATTGGCCGGATGGGAATTCCGGTTTTGTGAATTTTGGGAAGAGCTTTAGCAGTGGGGAGTCCTGGGTTCATATGTATGAGTTTGGATTTTTCCTGTTCGGTAAATAAAAATGAAGTGTTTTTAAGAGTTTGTTTAAGTAGTTTTTGAATTTTTTGGGTGGGGTCTTTTTTGATTATGGAAAATGAGCTGTCTGTGAAAAAGTTTTTTGTTTTTTCAATATATACTTTTTTATCCATGATAACTGTTGCATTGCCTTTGTCAGCTTTGGTTATGATGAGTTCGTTGTCTTTAATTTTCTTCTTGAGGGCGTATATGCGCTTTTGTTCAGCAATTTTTTCTTTATTATTGAGGTTATTTGCGGGGTTGGTTAAATTGTGGAGGATATCAGTCAGTTTCCTTTTAACATCGGTTCTAACCTCATTTTGCGTGTCTTCCGGTATTTTGCTGATGGCTAGCTCTGATTCTGTGATCATAGTAGCGGCTATGTTGAGGCTGTTCAAGTTTGGCCAGTTGTGTTTCGGTCCTTTGGATAAAGTTAAGTGTTCACTTTCACTTAAGGGCGTGTTAGATAGATTTACAACAGCTGGATGAAACTGCGTACGAACGAACGTGTTACTATTGGAGTTTCTAGTTTGTTGGTTATGTAGTTGGCAGTTTTTTAGCCTGTTGAGTTTATTCTCCAAATTTGACTGTTTTTTGGCTAGTTCGTAGAATAATTTGTTCTCTACTTCTTGATAGAATAGTGTCCATTGTGCGTTTGAAAGTAGTTTAGTCGCTGCGAGGTGAGTGTCGTATAATTTCTGATTCAAAAAATATTTCTTCCTGTACAAGAATTTAATTTCGTCTCTTAACCATATTTTGTTTGTTTTGTTTTGAGTTTTGATGGTTTGAGGTGAAGTCCGATGTTTCTTTTTATTGCTTCTTAGAAAATTAGGTGTAACTGTTGCGTAGTTAATTTATTTCTTCCTGCACTTAGTATAGTCAAATCATCGGCAAAAAGGCAAGCCTTTACTGGTAGGTGAATGTTGGAGAAAATGCCATTTATTGCAACGAGGAATAATGTGACACTGATGACTGATCCTTGGGGAACTCCATTGTCAATGGTTACTTCATGTGAAAGAGTTCCATTTGTCCTGACTTGAATTCGGCGATCTTTAAGGAAATTATAAATGAAGTGAAGCATGTTTCCTGAAATATTATGTTTCGTCAATGTTTCAATTAGATAGTCTTTCCACACCATGTCATATGCCTTCTCAATGTCTAAACTAACAGCTATGAGGTGCTGATTATTTAGGAAAGCTTCTCGGATTTCTGATTCTAAACATATCAGAGTATCTGTTATTGAACGTGCTCGACGAAAACCATTTTGTGCATCACTAAAAAAGTGTATATGTTCCAAATACCAGCGTAATCTCTTGTTAACAGTTTTCTCCAGTAGCTTACACATTGTATTTGTCAAGGCGATGGGACGATAATTATCTGGGATCAAAATGTCCTTTCCTGGTTTGAGTATAGGCACTACAATAGCACAACGCCATTGATCTGGAAATAGTTTGGAACTCCATATATAGTTGAAAATAGCAAGTAGATAATTGAGTGCACTATGTGGAAGGTGTTTTAAAAATTCATATGGAATGATGTCTGGGCCGGGACTAGATCTGCCGCATTTGTTGAGTTCTGTAACCATTTCTTATAACTGTAAAGTATCATTATAAGCATAGTTCGGTGTAGGTACAGTTTCACTTAAGTCTATTGGATCTCGAGTTGTTATTCATGCGAAGAAATTCAGGTTCATAATTGTTATCGCTAGAGATCTTTGAAAATGATTTAGCCAGTTGATCAGCTATTTGTTGAGGTTCATTTACAATTGACCCAGCGACTGGATCTCTCAGAGAGGTAATACAGAATTTATTGTATTTGCCACTTATTCTTTGGATTTTATTCCACATAATTTTTTGTGAAGTTTGGGAGGTTAAGGAGGAAACGAATGTTAACCAGGAGGTTTTCTCACTTTATTTTATTTTATTTCGTGCTATTGCTCGGTATTTTTGAAAATTGATTTTATTTTCAGGCGTAGGATTTCTTTCGTATAGGTGGTAAGCACGGTTTTTATTTTTGATAGCCTCTTTACAGGAGTCATTCCACCAGGGAACCGTTTTCTTGAAGGGCATAGGAGCTGTTTTTGGGATGCTCTGGTCAGCAGATTTAATTATTACTTCAGTGAAGTCTTGAACAATATCACTGATGTGCTTAGAAGGAAATTTATTTGTTGGAGTTAGATAATTTAAATAGTTATTTACAATCTTTCTAAATGATTGCCAATTTACATTATTTCAATTCCATTTACAGTATTGGAGTTTTGATGTGTTGTCTGGAGAACTTCGATCAACATTAATTATGATGGGGAAGTGGTCACTTCCTTGTAGAGTTGAATAAATGGACCAGTTAAATAGTGCAGCTATGTCTGGCGTACATATAGTTAAATCTATGCTGCTGTATGTTCCGTGTGCTATATCAAAACGAGTTGGAACAGTTGAGTTCAATAATACTAGAGTAAATTCATCTAGTATCTTCTCTATTTCTTTCCCCCTTGCATCAGTATTGCGACTACCCCATAAACTGTTGTGGCTATTAAAATCACCCATCAAAATGAAGGGTTTGGGGAGTTGGTGTATTAGGTTTCTTAAATCATCAGCATGAGATGTACTATTCGTAGGGAAATAAACATTACATACACATATAGCTTGTGGTAGGTATAATAAAACTGCGACTGCTTCTAAATCAGTAGTTAAAGGAACCTCTTGATGGTGTAAATTATTTTTAACATAGGTGGTTACGCCTCCACTTGCATGATTTGGATTAATTTGGTTTTTATAATGTACGTTGAACTGTCTTAAATGGGAAACAAAGTTGTCTCTAAAGTTAGTTTCTTGTAGACAGACAACTGAAGGCTGATGTTTATTTAGTAGAAGTTGTAAATACTCTCGCTGTGATCGAAAACTGTTGAGGTTCCATTGAAGTAATGTTATAGTCATAAGAATGACAAACAAGTGTAGAGGGAATTTTATCATCATTATGTGAGGGAAGTAGAGTCATCGCTGGAGTAATCTGGAACTAAACTGTTAATTGCTTCACCTCGCCTTAAGCAGTTTCTTGACTATTCGAGTACTCCTGTTCTTAATGGATTTTTCAGTGTAGTATGGATCTAGTTTTTGTAGGGCTTGGGCTAAACCCTCTAGATCTTGGGTGTAATTGGAAGCTATTGCTGCAATGTCATTAACTCCAATACTGTTTTCAAAAAAGGATTGGAGTTGTAAGTAATTGCGGGGAAAGGACTGAGGGTTGGCTTCTAGAACTTGCTTAATTGGCTTAAGGATATCACGAATAGTTGTGCTTTCTTTTTCTGTCTTTGGTTTCTAATAAGTTTGTTTTGTCTTGTGTTTCCCTGCCTGTTCACTTGTCTTAGGTTCAGTTGTTAAGGGAGGTTTCTTAAAATCAAGGTCTTTTCTGCCTGTAGTTTCACTGCTAGATAGTGATACTGGTCTCTTCGATCCAGCAAGATGAACACATGAGGGGTTTTGAGGGCATTCCAAATGAGAGGTTAGAGTTGTTTCGACTGAGGGTAAAGGCCCACAGTTTTGATTTTGAGAACACTGAAGAGATGTAGATGTAGCAGTTGTCTGAACAGTAGTTTGTGAGGGAGTACAGGTAATATTTTCTTGACAGTTTGTTTTCATTTTTTGTGTATCCTCTACTAGTTGGGGAAATTCTGCTAGATTGATCTTGCCACGAGAATGACTGTTTTGATTTAATGAGGAGCCTTCATTTATTATTTCATCATTATCAGGACAGTTTCTAGCTAAGTGCCCCTCAGTTTTACAAAGAAAGCAGGTGGGTGTGTCAGAGGATAAATAAATCCAGTAATTGGTACCCTCATATTCGATTTGGAGTGAGTCTGGAAGTTTGTTAAAGTCTTCATTTTGAATATAAATCTGTCTCCGAAAACTGAGAATGTGAGAAAATCCGGGGGTTGTTAAACCTGCTCTAACAGGTGATATCTTTAACATTGGTTTAATGCCGAGTTTGAGAAATTCTTCTTCAATAACAATATTAGGAATCACAGGGCAAACATTGGATAGAATAACTCGTTTGCTTTTAGTTAGGAGAGGTCTTATTTCCAAGGAAACATTATTTATGAGAATCTTAGGATGTTTTGAAATTAATTCTTCAACACACTTTTGACTTGCAAGGAAGATACAAATTCTTCCATTAGATATCCGTGAGACAAATCGGATGTTACTAGGGCTAGTGACTTTTCCAATTGCTAGTATATAATCTCGGATACTAATACCATCACAAGATTCAATAACAAGAGCTTGATCTTCGGTAGGGTAGGATTGTATTGCTGCAGAGTAACTTAACCTTGGGTTGTTAGGAGATTGATTAAGTGTGTTAGGAACAGTAGTAGAGGTTGTCATGAGGTTACCTGGTTCACTGGTACAGGTGGGAATTATGCTTTCTTTATCCTTCAAGGTTACTTGAGACCTTCTGATTTTCATTAATTAGATTCAGTGAGTTAGAAAAAACTTGCCGACCTCCATCAACAGAGGCGGCCATTATCGGTTAGCTAACAAGATGAGGTTATAGGTATGAGATAGATCCTTTAATGAACACTAATCTCCACAATGCAGATTTAAAACCACACTCACTACAAAAGTACTTAGCAGCTTCACTTTAGTGCTTCAGACGGTAAATTTTAGCTTAGAGTGACCGATTACTCAATAGTTCCAAGCGACAATATTACACGCGAACATCATGTAAGTCACTGCCATCTTGACTCCTTTAATTTGTTATTGTCTAAGTGCTAGTTGATAATAAATGTCAGAAACCTGTTGTTTGATATTTTTGTATTACTTCGCTAGTCCTTGTCTCTTTCCCTGCCCTCAAAATAAGCAAAGCCAGCTGACGAACGGTCCACCCTTGAGACTCTCGTTCTCCGGCTGAGCATGCTCGGTAAAAAGGGGACAATATGTATGAAGCAATTTGCAGTAATGTTAAGGAGGCGTCCTTTGTTGATGATTTTGAGAATTTCCATATCTTGTTTTACGTCTGTGAATTTGTGATTATAGTCATGCATATGCTGTCCTACAGCTGAAAATTTATTGTACCACAGGGCAATGACATGTTCCAAGTAACTTATATTAAAATTCCTCCCAGTCTGTCTGATATATGAAGAATAGGGAACATGCATGATCCATGGTTTTAATTAAACATGTGCTAATCTGACTCAAAATTTCATGCAGAATTCAAAAATGTGGTCAGAATGTAGAAATAACAACTCAAAATATGATAAAAATCCCAATTAAAGTACAAAAGTGTCATGTGACGCAAGTACGCGATCTTATTGATCTGACGTCATCGTACAGGTTGGCCGTTTTAGTAGACGAAATAACACGTAGTATGCTATGAGAAACAGGATACACTTCACGTGTTTTGAGTTTATGTTAGTGTCTGGTATAGTTAAATTCAATGTCTATACATTGTATAATAATCTGAGTGTTATAATTTGGACTTCAAACGAATCCTGCGCAAACAGTGAGGCAGAAAAGTTATAAGTGGAGTATAGTTCAAATGTGCACTAATACATAGCATACCACTGCGAAAATATATATTAATGTGGCAAAGGACAGTAAAACACGGAAGAAATGGATTTTGGCGAGCCGTAGAAATGCGGGTGATATATCGGAAAAGTATAACTTACAGTTTATCGCTGTGCAGATCATTTTAATGTAAGGTGAATTTTTTAAAACGTTTAATCACTTTTCCACGGATACTATTCAAATGGTAAATCTTTTAAGTTAAATCTCAGATGCTTTAATTAAATGCATAAATTACATCTTAGAATCTGAAAGTAATAAACAGTGCATAAGTTAATGCTGATTATTAAAGTATTCTCCAAACCTGATCCATGTCAAAGGGTTTATGAATCAAATTGACAGCTCTAATTATACACATTTATCTTGGCATGCAACATTTATTATTTTATCTCTTTATTGAAGAGCTCACATTTGTAAACAAATTTAGGCTACAGCTAAATACTCTATAACTAGGGGCCGTATTTTTTGGTAATAGCGATACGCGCGAAATTTTTTCATATCCTCTTTCTTACCTATATATGACCTTCTAGATACTTGAAATACCGTATTTTAGTAAAATGAGTTCGCGAAATATCACGAAATGTGATTTATTGCGCGAATTGAGCGAATAATCACGAAATATACCCCATTTGGTACGAAAAATGCTAAATATTATCGAAAAAGATCGCCAGGAACGTTTAAATGCTTTCAATTTCAGTTGGTTGATAGCGCTGTATATTCTCTACACGCAAATCGATGCGCACTGTGTATCGGAAGTACGTGCTTGCTTGCTGATGCTTATGGGCTGTGTCTACGACATTTCACCCAGTCAATACTCGCTTACTCATGTAAACACACTAGTATAAATGAAAAATGTCAGTTCAATAATTGATGCTTGCGCTGGCAAGTAGAAAAACACAAAACACTGCACTTCACTATATCACATTACAACCCCATTTTGCTAGAGTAGCCTGTTGTCATACGGGAAACTTCCAATCTTGCAAGCACACTGCGTCTAAAGCTTCACCCACACGAAGAATCCAGAATAGCACTCACAAGTAATACACTAATGATATGAGGAATCACTCAAATGGAACCTTGAAAAGCATGAGTAATTCTCACCCTATATTACAGACAGAATTATAACACGATATTGGCTTCATCTAGAAACAAATTTAACACTCGAATAATCTCGACTGTAGGATTACAGAGCAAACAAGAAACACTGGTAGGAAAAACCTGCTTGAGTTTCTTGAGGTTAGTCAGAAGTTTTTTACGGGGGTTAGCATATAAAGAACATTCAAAGAAAATGTGGTTGGAGTCGCCATTACGGATATCTGTACCACACAAACAGTTTGTATCCTGCGTTAAATGGAAACGTGATCGATATTGTGGTGTAAGGGCATGATTAAACCGTAACCGAATGATGTTAATAATATGGCGTCTAGTATAAGATCCTCGTATAAACCAAGGTTTAACTAAAAGTGTTGGTTGTAAATGATAATAGAAGTTACCTTTGACTTGTGCAGTCTGTCGAAAGAAATTCTGCCAGTCTTGACGCCCCTCCTGTCGGATAACAACTACATAATCAGAAGCTGGAACAATATTGTTAGTATTCGGAACAGGAAGACGAGAAGCTTGTTTTGCAAAACAATCTGCTTTTTCATTACCGTCGATACCCACATGACCTGGTACCCATACTAAAGTTATGGAAATACCGACGTTGTCCAGCATATAAAGGAGACTCTTGACATTGTAAATATACCAATTATAGGATAACTCATACGAGACCAAAGATTGTAATGCACTCAGCGAATCCGTATAGATTGTAGCTCGCGTATATCCCTGTTGCTGAACAAAAAGTAAAGCTTGCTGTATGGCGAAGAGCTCCGCCGTAAAAATCGAACAGTCACGAGGCAAACCATATTTTTCTTTAACATTTAGAGAAGGTATATAATAAGCGGAACCAACTCCATTAATGTTCTTTGCCCCATCTGTAAAAATGTTTATGCTTCGTGGAATATGAGAAAATTTCACTCTTTTAACAGGACATATCTCGGTCTCCTGCAGACAAGGAACATTAGTAGAGCCATTACGCATAGGCCAAATTATTTGAGGCTTAAAATAAGAAACAGGATAGGGTAAGGTATAGGGTAGTAAAGTAACACTGTGTATTAAGGTACACTGTTTCGACTTCAATGTATTAAACGCATGAAACAGTACAGGCAATCTGCGTAAACCCTGGCGCCGAACGGAATAATACTCCGAGAGTAACTGTAACTTCGGAATTAAAGGATGATTTGTTAAAGAAAACTTTTTAAGTAAATATTTCGTCGCAAGTATTTTTCTACGTACTTGTAAGGGAGCTTCGCAGGCTTCAACTAAAAGGGCATTGGTAGGTGTGGACTTTAAAGCTCCAATACAGGAGCGTATTGCTTTATATTGACAAGTGTTAAGAATATTCAAGTTAGTAGAAGATGCTACGTCAAAAATATGTGATCCGTAGTCCAATATCGTCCTAATAGTGGTTTTGTACAAAGATAGCACCACAACGGGATCTGCCCCCCATTGCCTACGGGTTACGGCCTGTATGACCTGAATATACCGTTCACTCTTCGAACGCAAATATAAAAAATGATGTTTCCATGTAAGTTTTTGATCGATAAATAACCCAAGATATTTATGGTGACTAACCACTGGGATTTCATACTGATCAAAAGCAAGTGGCGATCGGTCATAGGTTCGGTGATGTGTAAATATCATTGCTCGACATTTCGCTATGGAAAGATTTAACCCATGGGCCTCTAACCACGTTCTAGCTTCATGAAGCGTGAAACTAATATGTTGTCTACAGAGCTGTAAATCTTCATGTGTACAATAAAGCAAAAAATCGTCAGCATACGCCTGTAGTCGAGCATGACGTAAAATGACCGTTTCAAAATCTTTCATAAAAAGAGCGAAAAGAATACCACTCAGAATATCGCCCTGTGGCAACCCATTACTTACCCGCCGGGGCTGGAGTGTACAAGGTGTCGATTTAAATCGGAGTGTTCGATAAGTCAGAAGTTGTCTGAGAATGCTAATAAATTCCTCAGGAATCTTAAGAGTTGCAAGTTTTTCCCATAATATGTTCAAAGGTACGGAATCATAAGCCCGTTGAATATCAAGAAAAACCGCTATGGTACTATGTTTTCTATGACGAGCTAATAGTAAATCGATAACAAAACTATTAAATGCATCAGATGTACTGCGTCCCTTAAAAAAGGCATATTGATATCGAGGCGTCAAGTTATAGTATTCTAATACCCATAGGATTCTTCGAAGTAAGATCTTTAGAAAGACTTTACGGATGCACGGAAGTACGTGTACTGTATTCAGTTCCGCGATCTGTAAGACAATCGATAAAAATCGATATCTGTTATCGATTACAGCAACAACGATCATGTAGCAAGACCTGTCTTCGATAAAACATTGCGCGTTATATTCTTTCTCTTTGGCAGTGTGAGTTCGCTACTGATGAAACTTAACCGGCAAATGCCCAGCATTTAATTATTAAAATGCCGAAAACTAAAGTTACTACAGTTTTTTCGAGGGCCGAGGAATACAAGAGTGAGGGGTTCTATGTGTTTGATGCTGCAAAAGGAATACTAATGTGTAAATACTGTAATGTTCGTATTAAGTGGGAACGAAAGGACACGTGCGATAAACACTGCAGGGAATCAGAAATGCATAAAAAGAAGAAGAATGAAGCAAGTGAACATAATTCTAAGCGGCAAATAACAATCGGCGATACTCTACACATCGCAAAGAAGTTGAAAAGTGATAGAGAACAATTTGTGATAGACACAACAAAAGCATTCATGCAAGCTAACATTCCTCTTGAGAAATTGGATAACCCTGGCATGAGGGAGTGGATGAACAAGTATATAAAAGGTAAGATAAATAAGTATGACTAAGAAAGCATTCAAAAATACCCGGAAGCGCAAGCATAGGTATTTGAAATTTCTTCGGGAGAAATACAGTCGCGGTGAGAAGACGGTCAAACTTTTCCCGATGCCCGTATTAACACGCTGAGGATCCTGGCTCGATTCAGCTGTCTATTTACAAGAATATCTCTGTGATCTGGTTGAGTACTTTAAAGAGTCAGATGATGTCAGTGATGCTGTAAAATATTTCAAGGATCTAACCAGCAATGAGCAGAAGGCTGTATTGTCTGAAGCTACTTGTGCTAAGGAACATTGGACCTCTGCATCTCAGTTTGTAACAGTGCTAGAAGGATCACACTATCCAACTGCCCACAAACTCACCCCTAAACTAGACCTTATAATTGGAGGATTTGATTTAGTCAGAAAGTTAATTTTAGATAAAGAGACTACTGTTGCCCTGAACCAGCTTTCAGGAGAAAGAAAAGATAGAGAAGAGAGAAAAATCAAGAATCTGGCGAAGAAATGCACACAGAAAAGCTGAAAAAAATTATCGAACAAGATCCAGCTAGAAGAATATTTCAAGCCACTGCGGTACTATTTTATCTTCCGAATGTGCTCAGCAATGAAGTGAACTCTACTCTCATGGACAGTGTGAAGAGCATTGCTATTCTTGCTAGCATATCCACGAACAGTTTCTTCCAGGGCTATATGGCTTTGCAAAATGCAGCGAAAGCACATCTGGGAGAGGAGAAGAAGGAAGACCTCGTTAGTGAAGTTTTAGGAGGCTTGATAGAAGACCACAGTGAATTTGCATCCAAGTGTTTGCAAGCATTATGGTTTCCGACGTCTAATGTGGACAGCGAGAGGGGCTTCTCTGCTTACACAAAGATACTTTCTGACTGTCGTACAACTCTGCATGCTGATAATGTTGAAACAATGCTTAGTTTGTACTTTGGAGATAAGTAATTGAACATGTAAAAAAATGTAACCATGTATAAATTCATATTACAGGGCAGATAACCTAACTTTATTTCGAGGTATCAGTGATTTATATATTTGTTTCTATAACATTTTGTATATTTAGTTGTTCTAAGATTTAATAACAAGCTTATATTATAAGAGTTCTCTTTAAAAACCCTTATCACAAAATTAGATTCAGCCCTTAAGATAAGGAGGATTTCACAAGAAACATCGATCGGTATAACAATTTATTTCACGAAATACCTACCGAAATAGCGTTAGTTTTAACACCGAAATCAACAGTTTTATTTCACCAAAAAATAAGGCCCTTATCTATAACATAACAGAAAGTAGGCATGTACATCATGCAAGAAAACAATGTGATTTTAACGAATTGTATAATTGTACACTGCAGTGAAAATACATTATTGGTACTACAAATAATAGTGGTGTTGGTGTTTAAAATATTGTCCAAACTTAGCCTAAGTTTTAGTTTATACATGCTAAATCAATAAACCAAAGGGTAATAATCCACAGCACCCAAAGACATTCTTATACTGAGTGACTAAAATGTCACAAAGACACTGTTCTTGCTTAATGTGCTCTAGTGTTAGCTACTGAATGCATGATTCGAAGCAGTGTATCAATTCATTCAAGTGTCCGAGTGAATCAATTCACAGGAATGGCGAGCTCATGGCACACGATTCAGCTTACTTCCAGCGGACAGTGCTGCAGCGAGACAGTGAATCATGGCACATTGAAAGAATCGTGAACGAGCGCGGCTCAGTGAGACACAAGATACACATGGCTCCTTATCGGCTCACTGGACACTTGGAGAGCCGAGCTTCTGCTGCAGCGAGACATACAGCGAGCCATGGTACACTGAAAGAATCGTATGCTATATTGGACTCTCCAGCTCGGCTCATTTGAAAATAATACCCATTTGCATTCACTGTCCTCTTCTTACAGGGAGGTTTAAATAATAGATGGATTTGTTTGCAGTGTTAAAAAGGTAGTCAAAACATAATTCTGAAGTAGCTAGTAAGTAGGCTATTAGGTTATACTATTTATTAGTTTAATGAGTCTTAGTATTATAACTTAGTTCACATTTGACAAACTCAACTCTAGCCTGCCCTATGACTATGAGTCATGCTCATCACCACTCAAAAGTACCTGTTTTATATTTTGGAAGAACGGCTCAGTATTCTCTCAGTTCATATGTCACATCGTTGCACAATACTTCAATCATATGTGGACAGACGCAATAACTTAACCAACAGTATGTTGACTCAGAAAACAGCGGGCTGCTGTACATCTCGGGTAGCCTATACAAAATATGACGATTTAAAAAAATCCTCAGCTGATTAGAAAAATACATATTTTCAAAAATGACTGAGCGAGTTGTCGTGTGGTTAGTATCGCGTTGTTATGCGCTTGCATTCGGGGGATGGTGGGTTCGAATCCCACCGTCGGCAGCCGTTAAGATGGTTTTCCGTAGTTTCCCCATTTTCACACCAGGAAATGCTGGGACTGTACCTTAATTTAGGCCATGGCTGCTACCTTCCTAATCCTAACCTTTCCCGCCCTGCGTCGCCGAAAACCTTCGATGTATTAGAGTGACTAGCATTTTGTTTTAAGAAATGAGTTTATAGTATGAAGACCAGATGGCAGCTGCTGTCTTACCAGCACATACTAAGGAGCAGTGACTAATGTGCCGTGAATCGGATCACTGTATCAATTCAGTAACGTGAACGGAATGTCCCATCACTAATGTGCTCAGCTTGTGGAGAACTAAATGGCTTTACGTCCCACTAACTACTTTTACGCCGAGGTGCTGGACTATCGACAGGAGGCTGATGTATTTGAGCACCTTAAAATACCACCGGACTGAGCCAGAAGTTGGAGTCAGAAGGCCAGCGCCTCAACCGTCTGAGCCAATCAGCCTGCTCTTGTGAAAAGCTGGATGAAGTCATATTAATCTTTATCATATTTAACTTTTTCCTCCAAAGGGTTCACTCATTAGCAAAAGACTTTTTAGGCCTAGATATAGTGTTTGCTAAGTTTATTTACTCACCAGAAGATGCAGCACAGTCATGACATTTTATGCAGCACTGTTCTTCATCCAGAATTAGTGTGACTAATTTTTTTTTGGATCTGACCTTGTGCTCAGGACATATTTTGCATTTTGCTATGCATTTCCCACTTCATTGCTTCACTTGAACATAACCTAAAGCACTGTCACCATAATTTTATCTGCCAGCACTCTAACAAGAATACAGGCTAGTGTATGTGTAGAAAACTGAACTAGACATTTAATGTTTCTTTTTCACGGATCTAGGAAGTGGGAGGCCAGTTGCCCCAACCATAAATCTATATTTTTCAGGAATGATAGGTTATAGAACTGTAATACTGTAATACTGTAATCTTACGTAATAATGGGGATGCTTCTACACATGGGGTTGCTATCCTTGTCAATAAAAATATCAAAAAATTCATACACAAGATGATTTGTGTCTCTTTCAGAGTGATATATATCGTCCTCAAATTGAACAGTAAGTTCTCCATACAAGTCATACATGTCTATGCTCCAACCAGTACTTCTGACGAAGAGGCAGTGGAACAGCTGTATGAAGATATCACCAAAGCGAAAAATTCAGAAAAGACACAACTCTGTATCATCATTGGAGACTTCAATGCAAAAGTGGGTCAAAAGGAAATTGGAGACCCAGAGAACATTGGTACACATGGACTAGGCGATCGAAACGAAAGAGGAGAAAGATTGCTAGAATATCTCACAGCCGAAAATCTCTATTGCATGAATACTTTCTTTAAAAAACCCATCCAACGAAAATGGACATGGAAGAGCCCCAATGGACAAACCAAGAATGAGATAGATTTTATCCTGACCAACAAGAAGAAATATTGTACAGATGTTACTGTTCTCAACAGATTTGATACAGGAAGCGACCATAGACTAGTTCGAGCAACCTTCGCATTTGACCTCACACTTGAACGGTCCAAAATGACAAGGGGGTACACTTTTCCAAGAGTAGAGGACTTAGAAAAACATCAATCATCATTTCAACAAGCTCTTACCAAAAACCTTAACCCAACAGAAGATTTGAAATACTTGGACGTGAACGAACTTAATGAGAAAATTACAGTCAGTATTCAAAATGCAGCAAAGGAGATCCCATTGAAGAAAACTAATAAGAGGAGCCGACTTTCACTTAATACCATGCAGCTCATTAAAGACAGGAAGACAATGGACAGGGATACAGCAGAATACAAAAATCTTAACAAGACCATTCGCAAGGAAATAAGGAAAGATCTAAGGAAATTTAATAATAACATGATCATGCAAACAATTGAAGAAAATAAAAACATGAAGATTTTAAAGAACAACATGTCTACAGGAAGACCAAAAATTACAAAACTTAAGAACCAAAATGGAGAAATAGTCACAGATAGGCAAAACATTACTGAAGTTATTAGATATTTCTACTACAAGCTGTATACATCAACCATTAATAAACCATCCAGCGATGAACAACTAGCCCAGAATTATACACATGAAGTAACACCGGAAGTAACCACTGCTGAGATTGAAAATGCACTTAAACAACTAAGGAATAAAAAATCCCCTGGGGAGGATAAAATAACGAATGAAATGCTGAAATTAGGTGGAAGAGATCTGCTAGAAGCCATGAGAATACTCATCAACAAGTGTATTAACTCTGGAAGAATACCAGAAAATTGGAAAAATGCTGAAGTGATACTTCTCTTCAAGAAAGGTGATAAGGAAAATTTAGAGAACTATCGTCCTGTGAGTTTGTTATCACACCTTTACAAGCTCCTGACTAAAATTGTAACCAACCGCCTCACAAGAGAACTGGATTTTTATCAACCTGCCGAGCAAGCGGGATTTCGTAAAGGTTTCTCAACTGTTGAACACATCCAGACTATTCGTCTTCTTCTTGAGAAAACCACTGAGTACAACTTCAAGATTCATCTGGCCTTCATTGATTATAAAAAAGCTTTTGACTCAGTGGAGATTTGGGCAATCATGAAGGCACTTCAAAATGCCATGATAAACTCAAGGTATATAAAGCTTCTGGAAAACATTTATGATCAAGCAACAATGGTAGTCAGAGTGGACGAAGACCTCATCACCAATAAAATCTCAGTTGGCAAAGGAGTTCGACAAGGTGACACAATTTCTCCAAAGCTGTTTACCCTTGCCTTGGAAGATGTATTCAAAACCCTTCATTGGGATAATAAAGGAATAAAAATCAACAGAGTATATTTGAACCACCTGTGTTTTGCCGATGACATTGTGCTCATAAGTGAAAATATAGATGAGCTAGAAAGCATGATCCAAGAATTAAAAACTGCTTCTGCTAAGATTGGTTTGGAAATGAACATTAATAAAACAAAAATACTAAGCCCAGAGAGTCGACCACTTAAAATGGGAAACCAATATATAGAAGCTGTCGATGAGTACATCTATCTTGGACACAAGATAAAACTTGGAAAAGACAACCAACGTGCAGAAATTCCTCGCAGAATAGGTATGAGTTGGACTGCATTCCGAAAACTAAGATTCATCCTCACCAACAAGGATGTTCCAATTAACCTGAAGACCAAGGTTTATAATACGTGCGTGCTGCCAGTTACAACTTACGGTCTGGAAACGACGACTCTGACAAAGGAAAGCGCTCGCAAGCTTCAGCGAACACAATGAGCTATGGAGCGACAGATGCTAGGTATCAGCCTTAGGGATAAGATCCGTTCAGAGGACATCAGGAGAAGAACTAATGTAACAGACATCCTAGAGAGAGTAGCAAGACTAAAATGGCAATGGGTAGGACACGTAGCTCGACAAGACTACAACAGGTGGACCTCTAGGATTGTTCACTGGAGACCATGGGGACACAAGAGAGGCATTGGAAGACCCCAGAAGAGATGGCTCGACGACGTAAAGCTGTTGGCTGGAACACGCTGGTTCCAAGTGGCTCAAGACATGTGGAAACATGTGGAAGAGGCCTATATCCAGCAGTGGATTGAAATAGGCTAGAAAAGAAGAAGAAGAAGAAGAAGAAGAATACTGTAATGCTAGTCTGATTTGTTATATTAGTAATGGTGAAAACCCGAAAATGTATTGTTATATTCTAATACTAGCAAGATACCCGTGCTTCGCTACGGTATTATACTGAAATTTATAATTGAATGCTTATTGTTTTAGATATATAATCCGCCGAAATTCGTGATCTGACTGGTTTTCTAATAGATTATGGCAAGTTTCCTCCCATTTTTCAATCTTTCTTTCCAGCAATCGATTTCATACTTCCCGGGCTAGGTCCAGGTATTCCACCCAGTCAGTTGGGTCCCTAAATCTTTGCCATCTTTTCCTATAGGCATTTTTAATATGGATCAAATCCTTCAGCAGATCCGGCGTGGTGTCGTCTCAGGTGCCTTGGCGGTACTGAACCCACGGCCGGACTGGATTCTTAGTCTTTACCCGTCCAGGACCAGTTTCCAGTGCGGTCCGCACACTTAACGACGGTCCAGAACATTATCATTATTGTGCCCTTGCTGGTGAGACCTACTGTTTACAGTGCACTATGTCTTCTGGTATGCACTAGAATAAATTTGTTACTTTCATTGACCTGTCTCAGTCTTATACTTGGCTTTAACAATATGAAAGTGACTGAGGTATGAGTGACGCTAGTAATGCCATTCCTTATGCAGGCAGTCCCTGCTATGAATGGTGCGAAAATGTTACTCATAGGGTCGGTTGGTGCACGCAATTCAGTGGGCTTGGCAGACTGATGTCCAATAGCAACTTCTGACTCAGTGAGGAAAGCAACGGGAAACTACCTCACTCCTCATTTCCCTAGTACCCCTCTTCAGTGACACCTAGGCCATCAATGACAGCTAATGGTGAACCTGTTGAGGATCCAACCAGCCTTCAGGCTGAATACCCAACATACACATTATTATTATTATTATTAGATGTTCTGGACCCACAGCAAGATGCAAGACCGTTACTTGGCAGTAAATTACATCTGCTGCCATTATCATTGTTGACAATGTGACCAGGACCATTGTCGTGCGTAGGCAAGTGTGCGGGATTTCTGGCGATACGAATGACATACTTCCGTGCATTATTGACCTTATTATAGAGGTGAACAATTTGACGGTCAATCGCATTCCTATAGTTTATTTCAAATGTGTTTACATTTTTATTTATATGCCAGGAGAATCTACTGTAATCTAAGAACGATCTCCGAAGGAAAAGATGGCTGTTGAAAACGAACCCAGGAAAGATAAAAAATGATCAGTTTATGATCAGAATAAGTACATCGAAAATCTACAGCCTGTTTCCAGTCTTTCGACAGGGTCAGGAATGGAATGAATAAAGCCCCATCTCGCAGCAGCAATAGGAACTGTGCCGGCTGCCGAAGCACTCCTCTGGGGCAATGATCGATGAATGACAAATGAAATATTGGATAGTGTTGCTGGAATGAATGATGACAGGGAAAACCAGAGTATCCGGAGAAAAACCTGTCCCACCTCCCTTTTGTCCAGCACGAATATCTCATGGAGTGACCGGGATTTGAACCACGGAACCCAGTTGTGAGAGGCCGGTGCGCTGCCGCCTGAGCAACAGAGGCTCCTTATAAGTACTTAATGAACAGTAAAATCAATTGGTCTCACCTCCTTTTTCACCCCACCACCGTTAAGTTTATTTACCCCCTCCCCCAAAAATTAAAAGAATGAGTGTTTCTTTATGTTTAAAGGAGATTTCAAACACCAATGTTGACGTCTATTACCTTCAGTTTTGAGATATAAGTATCCCCACAAAAATATTTCACATTTCTTCACTTCCTTTCACACTCCTACCCCCCCCCCCCACCAAGTGAATTTTCGGCAAATATACTTGTATCTTTAATAGTAAAGGATCTTCTAAATACCAATTATCACAACTCTAACTTCTTCAGTTTTTGATTTATGTGTCCTCATGAAAGGAATTCAACTTCTTTTCACTCCCACCCCGCAAGATGGTCCCCCCCCCCCAAAACGTGTTTTTCTTTGTTTTTAAAGGAAATCCAAACACCAATTTTCACGTCTGTAACAACTTAATTTTTATTAGGTGTATATATACTCAAATACAGTCAAATAATTTTTCAATTCTTTCACCCCCCCCCCTGCACTTCATTGGATTTTCCGAGAATACGTGTTTCTTTACTTTTAAAGCAGATTCCAAATATCAAATTTCACGTCTTTAACATCTTCATTTTTGCGATATCAGTAGCCTAATTAAAAGAAATCAACACCATTTTCAGTCACTTTTACCCCTCCTCCACCCAAGTGGTATTTCCGAAAACTAAAAATACACGTTTCTTTATTTTTAATAGAGATTTTTCACTTCTGTAACATGTTAAGTTTTTTAGATATACTGTAGAAATACTCTTTTTAAAATTTCACCTCTTTTTATTTCTACTTAAGTGGAGTTTCCAAAAACAAATCACCTATGTTTCTTTACATTTACAGGAAATTCCAAATACCCACATTTTACGTTTCTCATATATTCTGTAGATATATGTTTCGAAAAATTCACCCCATTTGTCACTCCTGTTTAACTGCCATTATTTGGATTTTCCAAAAACAAAAAATACGTGTTTCTTTATTTTTAAAGGAAATTCAAAAAACCAATTTTTACATCTGTAAACTTTTAAAGTTTTAAGATGTAGACACACTCATTTTAAAAATTCACCCCCCTTTCCCCCCCTCATTATTTGTATTTTCCAAAAATGAAAAAAATACCTCTTTCTTTATTTTTAAAGGAGATCCAAAACACCAATTTTCAGGTCTGTAATATCTTCAGTTTAGAGATATAAGTATCCTCATTAAAGGCATTCAACCCATTTTCACCCCTTTTCACCCCTCCTATTGGGAATTAAAAAAAAAAAGTTTCTTTATTTTTAATGAAGATTTTAAATACTAATTTTTACATCTGTAAACTTTCAAAGTTTTGAGATATAGTTATACTCATTTTAAAAATTCACCCCCCTTTTCACCCTCCCATTAATTGGATTTTCCAAAAACAAAAAAATATGTTTCTTTATTTTTAAAACAGATCAAAAGTACAAATTTTCAGGTCTGTAATATGTTCAGTTTCGGAGATATAAGTACCGGTATCCTGATTCAAGTCCTTCAACCGCTTTTTCACCCCTCTTATTGGGATTTTCCAAAAACAAAAAAATATGTGTTTCCCTATTTTTAAAGAAGATTCTAAATACCAATTTATACATCTGTAAACTTTTAAAGTTTTGAGATATAGATACACTCATTTTAAAATTTGAACCCCCTTTTCACCCCAAAAATTCAATCCAAAAATTCTTTCTTAGCGAGCACCTATATCTTAATATGAATGTATCCTCAAAATTTAATTTCTTCATGTCCAGTAGTTTTGGCTTGGCGATGGTCGGTCGGTTGGTCGGTCAGTCAGTCAGTCAGTCAGGACAAGTTATTTTATATATTGTACCAGGAAGGCCTAGGTCCTGGCACATATCAATTGCATACAATTTCCGTCCGCCATGCGATCAGCTGAGCGAAGGAACATTCCAGTACGTACCAGACTAAACGAGCGACCAGGCGAGGCCAAGTGACGTCACCTACCGCTTGAAACTTGCCTCACCTAGAGATATTTCTCGAAAGAATTTTTCTCTCGTGAACTTTTTAACGCCTCAACCAATTTGAACAGGACCAACGCTAAATTGTAGCGTCAAAACAATTCAAGTAAACAAAAGATAGCAAATATTGTTCAAGATTTTATTAATCTAAAGATATGTACTGTAAAACAGGCAACTCCCATGAGTTATAATACTTCAAGCTGGCTCAGTCAACTAGAAAATGAAACTCAGGATAGTAAGGAATTTCAAGTTACCCAATTGCAACAGTCAAGTTTTAGGGAGGAAGGAGCCTGATATTGCTCTCGGTAAACTGTCAAAGTGTAGTAAATAAACAATTAAAATTCGGTACATTGATGGAATCATATGAGACTGATGTGGTGATAGGAGTGGAATCGTGGTTGAAAGAAGGGGTGGGTAATAGAGAAGTATTTCCAGAAGGGTACACAGTCTATCGTAGAGACCGAGGAGATAAAAAGGGAGAGGGGGTGTTTATTCTGGCGAAGGAAACTTACTGTTCACATGAATGGTTTACCGATGAAAGGGATGAAATATTAGGGATAAAATTAGTTGGTGATAATATGAAGGAGGTGGGAATTATAGGAACATACAGGCCTGGAAGAGAGGAAAGAAACATGGAAATCTTTGAGAAAATAATAGATTATAGTCGTAAAAACAATAATAATGATCAAAGTAGCAAAAAACCGACCGGCAACAACTGGTCACGAGAACGTAAAGAAGCCCACTCCGAAAGGATGAAGAAGTACTGGGCCGATCGAAAGAGGAAGAACCGTAAATGAATGATGCTTAACGTAGTCCATAGTAGACCCATTCGAAAACAAGAAGAAAATATGGTAATAATTGGGGGAGATCTAAATTTGCCTGAAGTTGAATGGAATGGAGCTGCAAGTGAAGCCCATGAACAGAAACGGGCAAATAAGTTAATTTGGGAGGGAGGATTTACACAAGTAGTACAAGAACCGACTCGTCTCAATAACTTACTACATGTATTCTTGGTTAAACCATGGGAAATTGTTGATAAAACTGAGGTAATTGAAGGAATAGGAGACCATAAGGCTGTAATAATGGATGTAGGACTCGTACCAAAAAGGCTTAATAAGAGGGTTACACAAGACAAGAAATTGTACAGAAAAACTAAAGTTGATGAATTTGGGACTTACCTTAAATCACAATTCAGCTGTTGGATAAGTGAAGGGGGTAACGTGGATACACTTTGGGCTAAATTTAAAGGAATCATTTGGGAAGGAGAGAAGAGAATTGTACCTGTTAAGAAGGGTAAAATGACCTCAGACCCTGTTTATTATACAAGGAAAATAAGAAAATTAAAAAGAAAATGTAGAATAGTAAACAGGAAAATGAAAGAGAGTAGGGAGAGTAGAGAAAGTAGAAAACAGCTAATGAGGGAACTGAATAGAGTGAAAAAGGAAGCAAAAGAGAATTATATGAATGGCATACTTCAAGAGGGTAATGACCACAAAGGGAAATGGAAAAAGCTGTATTCATATATCAGGAATCAAAAAGGAAAAGGAATCCAAACTCCTACAATGGTGGGAGAAGGGGGTGAACACTATTTAACAGATACTGAGAAAGCAAACCTATTTAGTAGGGAATTTAGAGATTCAGTAAATGATTGTCAAGAGTTGGAAACCGAAACAGAAGATAGAGAGGGAGAGAGACAGAGGGAAACAAGAGGCTTCTCATTCACAAACAAAGATATTTTCAGAGAAATCCAACTGCTTCAGCAAGGAAAAGCAGCAAGAAGTGATCAAATTACTGGGGAGGTATTAAAGACAATGGGGTGGTACATAGTGCCTTATTTAAAATTTCTCTTTGACTATATCATAAATAATAATGTAATACCAGAGGAATGGAAGGAATCTATAATAATACCAATTTATAAAGGTAAGGGTGATAAAAGGAAACCAGAGAACTACAGACCAATCAGCCTGACCAGTATAGTTTGTAAAATACTGGAGAGTTTAATATCGAAGTACATCAGAGGGATATGTGATGATAAAAATTGGTTCATGAAGAGCCAGTATGGATTTAGAAAGAAATTTTCTTGTGAGGCACAACTGGTGGGATTTCAGCAGGACATATCAGATCAGTTGGATTCAGGAGGTCAGTTAGATTGCATAGCCATAGATCTTTCCAAAGCCTTTGATAGAGTGGAACATGGAATATTATTAAAGAAATTGGAGGGAATAGGATTGGACATAAGGGTTACACGTTGGATAAAAACATTTCTAAATTCAAGGGTTCAGAAAATCAAAGTAGGAAATAATGTATCGCAGGAAGAGAAAGTTTGGAAGGGAATTGCACAGAGTAGTATAATCGGTCCGTTACTTTTCTTAATATACGCGAATGATTTATGGAACAATATAACATCAAAAATAAGATTGTGTCCAGATGACATAATTGTTTATAGGGAAATAAACAACATTGAGGATAGTTCAGAATTACAAAGGGACCTTGAAAGTTTCCAACAATGGGTTGAAGAAAATAATATGAAGGTTAATGGAGGCAAATCAACTGTTACAACTTTTACAAACAGGAGCTTTAAAACTGAATTTGAATATACTTTGGATGAGGTAGTTATCCCAAAAGATGGCAAGTGCAAATACTTAGGTGTGAGATTTGAAAGTAATTTGCACTGGAAGGGTCATATTGATGACATTGTTGGGAAAGCATACAGATCATTACATGTCATAATGAGGCTACTTAAAGGATGCAACAAAGAATTAAAAGAAAAAAGTTACTTGAGTATGGTTCGTCCATTATTGGAATATGCAAACAGTGTTTGGTATCCTCACCAAGAATACCTAATAAAAGAAATAGATAGTGTGCAGAGGAAAGCAGCAAGATTTGTAACAGGGGATTTCAGGAGAAAGAGTAGTGTATCAGAAATGTTAAAGGAACTTGGGTGGGAAACTTTAAGTAAGAGAAGGGAGAAATCCGTGAGAGGCTTCAGTTGGAAAATAATTATATCGGCAGGACTGACCACAAATATAAAATTAGAAGGAATTTTAGCAGAAGCGATTGGGGTAAATTTTCATTCATTGGGAAGGGTGTGAAGGAGTGGAACAGTTTACCAGGGGTAGTGTTTGATCCTTTTCCAAAATCTGTACAGATATTCAAGAAGAGAATAAACAGCAACAGAGAAAATAAATGAAGTGTTAGAGTGCATTTGACCAGTGCAGGTTATTGTAAATAAAAAATGTGTGTGAATAAATTAATTCCATCCCCTGGTCTAAGGAGTTTGGACAGCCAAAGTAGGGGACTGCCTGTAGGGGTGAAGTACAGCGGGGACTTCGAGGGCCCTGGGACCGCTACGGTAGCTGTGAAGGCCCTTCAGAAACTCTGAAAAGTGGTGGCAAAAGGGGCTCTGGTTAAGACGCAGCAGGTCGTTATGCTACTTAGGATCCAGAACGGGTAAAAAAAAAAAGTATATAAATAAATGCAATGTAAATATTAATCTTCCAATTGTAAAGTATCATTTGAAGTAATTCCACATACTGTATATCAGTTGACAATATTTGTAAGTAGTACAGGAGATATTATAAGTAGAATTTTGTAAACAATATAAATTTATTAAGGATGAGCTGTGTGTTTAATAGAAAACATTGTTAGCGTAAATTGTATAATATTGTATTCTAGGAAAATTTTCTTCTCTTGTTAATTTAATATTTAGTGCTTGACAATAATGTATTTTAGTGTACCATTTGCCACCGAAGTAGACACCTCATTTGCAAATAGAGAGATTTTGATTTGATTTGATTGACATCGTAAAAGTAAAATCCTGTAAATTTCGAACCAATCTGTCCAGTAGTTTTTGAGTTATAATAATATAAAGTTTACGAAGATCGAGCACTCTCGGTCACATGACTTACAATACCACCCCTCCTGGCGCAGATATATATGCCACTAGGTCAAGGCTAACAGGCAGTTCAGTCAGTCTAGCAGTGCAGTATGTGTGTGTGTGTGAGTGAGACAGAGGGAAGACTGACCCTCGTACAGTACGTCAGTGCAGTCTCGAAGACAGTACTTTCCGTTGCGTTTTGCAGAGAAGAAATTATGGGAGAATCAATCGCCGTCGTACTTGTAAAAGACGTCGTACCGTACCTAGTTTATCGTGCCGCGACGATGATATAATTCACAGACATTTCGAAGTATAACACGTGTGAAATCATTGAAGTACGAAGTTAAATATTGGACATTCACAAACTAGAACATGACGTGTGGACTTAATTAATTTCACATGATATTAAATTACTACAATAAACAGAAACTGTCGTGTACAATAACTCTAACTACTCTAAGACTCATTTTTTCTTATACAGTACATCGCTGAACTGTGTCTCTTTATTTACATGTCATATTAGGACATAACTTACTACAGTGATAAACTTGGAGAATATTAAGAACTTTTTCTAAAATAATATAATTTTATCACCACCAGAAAATCAGTGTTATCTGCTAGGATAACGATTCAAAGACTGTGGTCAGGGACGGTAATGAGAAATATTACACGTAACTTTTCAAGTGTTTGAACTGTGTATTTATGGACGTTCTCAGTGACGATTTAAAATAGTGTTTTGTGCAGCAAGGATTGTGATTATTCATTTAACGTCATAAAATTAACACACGAACTTAACTGTGTTCAACAGTGAATGATAGCATCTGTAAATACTACTTGTACCAAATGAACGTTCCGTGTGCTAAAAATCACCTCCACGAGCAGCGGAAATCTTGATGAAATTCTACAAGATCCAGCTACCTTTAACATCATCTCATCTATGGTACCCATCGAGGGACGTCAATGTGGTTTCTTCGTGGAACATCAAGTTCGAGTCTTCGTCCGCACCCCGCGGAATGTTCCAGATTCCCATCAACATTTGTAAGCCAAATTTTCTTTATTAAGTGAGTAGTCACAAACTGACTGACTTTTTTGTTATCAATCTTGAACAGTGATTTACTCAGTGCTGCGTGTGATGATATTTTGTAGTTTTTCATAATTTCTCAAAATTATCTTTTAATGATAAATTTATTTTACATTGAAGAACTCTAGGATTTTCAAGTGTTCTATATTTCAAGGCTAACAAACTGAGACACTTTCAACAGAAATTTAAGTTCTTATTGCAATTTTAAATTATAAGTGTGTGTTCATTTCATATTAATACTTAGAAAGACTTTAGGTGAAGAACTGACACTTCGTTATTTTCACAAAAGACTATAGGATTTGTGATATTTATTTATTTTCACGATCTGAATTCAAGAAGATTTACGTTAACATTTTTGATTTCAACAAAATATCTGAGTCCTATATTGATATTGCAGGGTGATGAATCATTTAACATTATTAATAAATTGTTTGGAAAAGGTATAAACATCTATTATTCGCCCTGCGATTCTATCCTGCTCTGTACTGGCTCCAAAATCAACTTCCACTACCTGAGATCCTTCTCATGCCCTAAGCCCGCGAACGTTTCCTGGTACAATATATAGATGGGAATCAATCTAGAAGTAAATGGCAAAGGTGATTTAAGTGTTGTCTATACATGTTCATTGTTATCTTAATACTATGAGTTACAGTACATTACACGTATATGAAAGATGCCACTTACCAGTTTGCTTTTGATCTGCGTATTTCTGCAGCCATAAAACAGCCACTATTTTTCAATAATGATGGCATCTACATATGGTAGATTGTCTGATTGAAGGTGAAGACAATTTTGGTCACTTTCTGGATCACCTTAATCGCCAGCACCCTTCCATTTGTTTCACCTTGGAAATGGAATCTGATGGCAAGATACCATTTTTAGATGTTCTCGTCACCAAGAAAGAGGATGGATCTTTAGGACACAGCGTGTATCGTAAGCCTACACACACCAATATATATCTCCACGCAGATTCTCACCATCATCCTGCCCAGAAACATGGTATCCTTACAACTCTGACTACCAGGGCCAGGGGGATTTGTGAAGCGCCAGATCTACAAGAGGAAATTAACACCTTGAGAACCACCTTTGAGAGCAACGGTTACAGCAGAGCTTTGATCTCAAGGGTTCTGAAATCGGCACATAATCGGACGTCTTTTAAGAAAAAAAATGTAAAAGGAACTGCTTACATACATAACACGACAGATCGTATTGCTAAAATCTTACGCAGGTACCATGTACGAATTGTTTTTGGAACATCAATTAAGATTAGGTAACTCCTGCAACCAATATAATGGTCCGTTATTGGACATTATAAATTTTCCGGCTAACTCATTCATTTGTTGCCTAAATTACAACAACCTGGTATCTACAGAGTTCCCTGTACTTGTGGCAAGGTTTATATTGGGCAGACTTCGAGAACGGTGTGTACTCGCATCAAAGAACATACCAGATGTATCAGACTCAACCAACCTGATAAATCAGCTGTTGCTGATCATGCCTTAACATCTGGTCATGATGTCTTGTTCCAAGAAGTGGATGTTCTTGCCCGTATAAAGCAATATCGCCCAAGAATTACCAGGGAGGCGGTTGAAATACGTAAACACCCAGATAATTTCAACCGCGATACATGTTACAACCTCAGTGAATCATGGCTACCTATAATCAGAACCATTAGAGAGTAATGCTTTGCTGTTACTACTCATTGTCTCTAACATTGGGCTAAAATGGCGTCCCCTTTACATCTTTGGGCACCATTTGAAGCTTCCTTGTTGCTTTCTCCTAGCAACCAGCAATACGTCGTATCTTTTCTCTTTTGTCTCCTGATGAAGAAAGGCAAGGTTCCTTTTGAAACGTTGAGTCTGTTTACAATTATTTACATGGCATAAGCCCAAAAATATAACTCATGAATAAATTAAATTTAACTAATTGTATCCTTGCAATACTAGATCTAAGTTAAATACTGTAGATACTACTAGCTAAGTTTAGGCTACTTCTACTTCGTAAATACAGTACAGATGTTTTTAATTTAATTTAAATTATCATATTAACCCAATATTTTATTTTATTGTACAATAATCTCATATCATTTTCACACAAGATCACTAGTTCAACTCATACAGGTACCTTGCTGGAAAGCACTTAACGAGGAACTGCTGGTAAGAGGTTTTAAATATGCTTTTTGATGCAGCATCGTTCATGTCTTTGGGAAGAGCATTCCACCATCCCGAAGCGGTGATAGTAAATGATCGATGGTATGTGGTTGTTCGGTGGACAGGTATTTCTAGGAGGGACACTGAGCGAGTATCATGAGGATGTAAAGAACCAAGGTGACGAAAATTGTTGGATAGATAAGCAGGGATGTCTTCCGAAAGTACCTGGTACACAAGAGTATTTGAATGTAGTTTACGCCTGTTGTCTAGTCGTAACCAAGATAATTGTTTATAGTAGGGAGAAACTCGAGCGTCATACTGTAAATCCATAGCATATCTAAGACAAGCATTTTGAGTGCGTTGTAGTTTCAAGCTTAATTCATTTGTTATATCCACAAAACTTACATCACAGTAGTCAAAAATGGGAAATAATAATGACTGAACAAGTTGAATTTTTAGTGATCGAGGGAATACATTTCTGAACCGTTTTAAGGGGTGCAAGCCTCAATAAACCCTTTTACAGTTATTCTTAACTTGCGCTGACCAGTTTAGAGATTCCGTTATAATAACTCCAAGGTTAGAAACTGATTCACAATAAGGTATAAGAGTATTATTTAAAGTTACGGGAGGAATGCAATTTTGTTTTAAAATGTGAAGATTCTTTGATGTACCAATGATAACTGCTTGCGTTTTATGGGGGTTTAATTTAAGGTTGTTTTTAATCGCATAGCCATTAATTTGCTCAAGGTCAGCATTTACATTATATATTGCTTGTTGTCTATTATTAGTTCTAGTGTGGTAGTAAATTTGCAGATCATCAGCATAAAGATGGTACTTGCAGTGCTTAATTGATCTGGTGATATCATTTATATATAAAGTGAACAGGAGAGGGCCAAGGACTGACCCTTGTGGGACACCAATATTTTTTGTTCGTCATGTCGATTTATTATTATTTGCAACCACACACTGCCCGCGGTTTGTGAGGCAAGAATAGAAAAATTCCAGCACTTTCTGGCTAAAGTTTAAGGATTGTAATTTGGGAAGAAGCAACCTGGGATCGATATCAAATGCGCTACTGAAATCTAAAAGAGTAAGTATTGTCATTTTTTGTTGTCCATTGCATATCTAATGTCATCTGTCACTTTCAGCAGAGCTGTCATGCTACGGTGTGTTTTCTTAAAGCCTGATTGATAAGAGTCAAGTGAAGCATATTTATGTAAGTACGTAAGGATTTGCTCATGTAGCAGGCATTCCAGCACTTTGGACAGGGGTGGTAGGATAGAAACAGGTCGGTAATCTGAAGCAATACTGGGTTCATCCTTTTTCGGGACTGGGATAACGAGGGCATCCTTCCACGCCGTAGGGAAAATTCATTGGGTCAAACAGTAGTTAATAATGTGTGTTACGATCGGCAGAATGGCGCCAATGATATATTTGTAGAAAGACAGAGGTATGCCATCGTGTCCAGCAGCATTTGATTTGTGAGAATACATAACTCATTTTACATCATTTATACTAACCTCTTTAAACACAAATGTATCTTGAATTAGCATAAAATAAACATTATTATTATTATTACTACTACTACTACTACTACTACTACTACTATTATTATTATTATTATTATTATTATTATTATTATTATTATTTGCTGTTACAGTGGATTCGGCCGACATGAAGTGTAAATTTAAGTCATCAAGGGATACATTCGGCGCCTGCTTTAATAACTTTCGACCTATACCCATCGTTACAAGTAACTATTCTCATTTAACCAACTTTCTTCTACTTTTTGTTTCAGAAATACTTGATCATTTCTTCCAACTTATGTTTCAACGGAATTCTAACATCAACTTGACTGTCTTTTAAATCCAATCGACTACCAACATAATTACTGACATCCGCTAGCTTTGACATACGTTTTATCATTAGCAACGCCTCTACAAGAAGTTCCATTTTCTTTTCTACTTTCAGATATCCCAACCGTATACATTTTAACATGTTTATTACTTTCACACTTCCGTTTTAAATAACTGACTGTGATGATTGCGTTTACATTCAACGCCATCACAGTCTTAATGATATTATAAAAAAAGGACCCATTTTAGTTTTGAACTCTCAAAAATTCATGTTTAAGCACGTTTTAATCTTCAAAAACAGTTAATTTACTTTTTTTTTTTTTTAACATACTTTGGTGCATTATCGTTGTTTTAGATGTTATTGTATAATGTTTTACGAAATCATTTTTCAACATTTTAACCTATAATTTATAAGATTAGAATGACTCCATATGTATTATTTTTAAGATTGATATAGGCTGATGATGCCCGTAAGGAGGGTGAAACATGTACCATTGACTTTTATGAATTATGTTTTTTTTAAAAAATTGACCATATGAAATAGTGGATCATATTGTATTGTACTGAATAGGTGGACTTATAATATTGTCATAATATTTGAGACTATACCCATCGTTCGTAATTGTTTCCATATTTCTGTAGAGTTCTTGCATTTCGATACTTGACATATGTTCACAATTAAGTATTTATTATTTTCCACCTAGTCGATACAATGATTGCTTAAGGTAATTTAATGGTTAAAAGTGGTACATGTTTCGTATATTATCAACATCTTCAGCCACATAACACTGTTATATATTATATATATATTAATGTTGTCAGTCTTATGTTAATTTTAAGGACACTTCCTCTTAAGCATTACTTTGTCAATTTATATATTTTTCATCTAAACAGTGTTATATGACTGAATATGTTGATAATATATGAAATATGTACCACTTTTAACCATTAAATTGCCTTAAGCAATCATTGTATCGACTAGGTGGAAAATAATAATACTTAATTGTGAATCTATTGAAGTGCGATACGGACCATGAAGCTGATTTTATGTAACTTGACATATGTGTTTATATTTACTGTTTCTGATTAACTGTTTAACCCTGTTGCGGAGAATGTGGTAATTTTCAAAGCCATTAGCATTACCCGTTCGTTTAAACCTCTGTACCATGAGTCATGCTTTCCCATTTCTGATTTAATCTCACTAGTCAACCACGGAGAAGGTGGTCGAGTTACCCGGATCTCTTTCTTGGGAGCAAATCTGTCATCCAGTTCTAACACCTGATCAGATAGTTTGTTTATTTTTACGTCAATATCATCCACGTGTAAAATATCGTTCCACGGCAGATAATATGCTTCCTGTCGTATTCTTTCCTTGTCCAGATTTTTTATATCCCACGTATTATATATTTAGTTTCATATTTTGGCATCTTTTTGAATGGCAGACTTATATTAGATCATGGGTAGAAATACCTGGCACTGCAAGCTGTCCGTGATTTAAAACTTTCTGAGGATTGTTAGTTATGACCAAGTCAATCAAAGTATGAGTTGTCCGGTTTACTGTATGTAGATGATTAGTAGCATTTAGATGTAGGATGTTCAGGTCTAAGCTAAAGAACATATTTTGTAAATGTAATGAATCGTTTGTCACAGTCAGCAGATTTGTATTAAAATCTCCCAGTATCGTACAGTGGAATTAACTTGGCTAAGCAAAGTTCAAGGTCCGATATATGTCTTACATCTGGGGGTTTATAAACTACTGCGATCAGTACTTTATGATTGATAGCCGAAACTTCTACAAACATAAAAAAGGTCGATTGGGTATTGTCTGGTCTGAAGTAGCCACTATTTTATATGCAGGCTGGCTCACTTAACTGTTCACCTCTTCTCGTAAACGTTTGAGGCATAGTGCCGAACATTGCGTGTGTTGTGCTACTCTTCAGAAGATTGCGCCTTACTTCATATAAGTGACTGACCTTCTACTTCTTCTAGATTTTACGATTTAAAATTGCGCAGTGCTAATCCCCATTATCTTATCTTGCTTCAACTGTTTTTGTGAAAGACTCATCCTTCAATTTCTTATTTTCCTATGCATTGTTTTTGTATTTCTATTCGGTTGATGATGACCCAGATTGGTGGTCGAAACCAGTACCGCTTCCGCTTATAATTAAATAAGAATGTAACACTACACTTCTTATTTACTTGTCTTGAATAGGTTGAACCACGTTATTTGTAATTTCAATTTAATTGTCGGTACACCATGCTGTTGTACGCTGCTCGTTTGTGAATTTAGGAGTGTCAAGAATCTTGACGGATTGTAGTGTCTGTTTGGGTGGGTTTTCTGAAAATCTTATATCTTAAGTAGCTTAGGTGCCTGATAATAGTATAATGGATTTTAATTATTTGATGCTGCATGTGAAGTATTTAATAGCTCTGTGTAATGTATTTACGAGATTTGAGGTCCACGGAGTGGGCTGGGCCTTATTACAATGTGTTACTTCATCCTGTGCTTGCTAGGAGTATGCCTCCAGGCCACGAGCGCTGTACTCGCTGCTGCCACCTGGGTGCGTGGTACTGGAACTTGTTTTTCGATCGTCAATGGGTGTGAGAGCTACAATATGTCGTGGTTATTATCTGTAGTTGAAGAAAGAAGCTTCCCGCCTGACGACTGCTGGTTGTACTGCAATTAATACTAGGGGAGATGTTGCTTGGATTGGACTCTGCATAGAATAATCACCACCCGGCGATTAGGCCAGAGATTTTTTTTTTTAAAAAAAACCTCTTCCAACATTTGTGAATATTTGCATCTTATTCTTCTTCTTCTACTACTTCTTCTTCTTCTTCTAGGATCTGCAGTGTTAGTTGCATACAACAAGAAGGCGTACTGTTGAGGAGCAATGGGAAACACATTTGGTATAATGACAGTTGAAAGATAACTATTTACTTAAATCTCACGAGTTTTATATTTAGCAGAAATATGTGAAAATTCAGGTTATGATCATTGCAGTGTAATATATTGTTTGTTATGCTGGTATGTTTCAATGAAATTGTAAATTGGTAATACTGTCGGATATTCATTTCAAGGTAATTTGAAAGACTGATAAGCAGTATTTAAGTAAATCTATACGGTAGGAGCTCTTAGAAACCATTATTAATTAATATGTAATTGCTATAAACCTCTATCTGGTGGTTCAAGTGTATCATTAATTAACTTTTGGATTTATAATAATCGTCTTGTATATTTCACAACCTCCAAGCTTGTGTGTAAGGCCAGAAAGTGAAAATATTTTCTAGTGACTACTCGGATGGTTTTGGGCTGCTATTTTCCTTATTTGTGTCATGAGATTCGTTGCTATGGTAACCACCTATAAAATGTTTGGGGGCGTAACCTCTGTTTAGATTGACATTTGAGTGGCGACTGCTTGTTAAGGGTAACATTTGACGTTTGCGAGTTGAGTTGATCGTACTTTCTTCTGGGGTACGGTTTGTTCTGATGTGTGCTAATCAAGTTTGATTGACTCGTGGTTCAACAAGTTTTGGTATTTAACCTTACTTGGGCCTGGATTATTTCTCTGTGGGTGTTATCTGAATGATCTTTATGATTATCATCTTCTGGTTTTATTTAATTGACCTTATATTCTAGTTGTGGTTCATTGTGTTGTTTTATTTTCTTATGTTTTCGAGGTAGTCATTAAAACAATTTCTTTAAACTTTAATATCTCTAGACCAGAGACTGTTGTTAAGAGGCGGCTGTAGTCAGCTCAAGATCCATCTTTTATTTCAAAATATCGCCACTTGTCTCGTTGATGTCGACAACTAACTTCACTGATAGTTACATCGCGGGTGCATAGATGGCAGTAAGAAAGGCCAAGGCCGAACGAGCGATTCCCCTCTCCCCCTCCAGCGTCACATAGTCTGTCACCAGGAAGTTGTGATACAGTACTTGCACGGAGCTAATCGTGTTGACATTTGTACGGAATGCGAAACATTCCAGGAAATTATTGAGCATCGGTTAGTGCTGAGCAAAGCAGTCAAAATAAGGTACTGTTTCCGACAAATATAAATGAAATGGCGTATGGCTTTTAGTACCGGGAGTGTCCGAAGACAAGTTCGGCTCGCCAGATGCAGGTCTTATGATTTAACTCCCGTAGGCGACGACCTGCGCGTCGTGATGAGCATGAAATGATGATGGAGACGACACATACACCCAGCCCCCATGCCAGAGAAATTGACCAATTATGGTTAAAATTCCCGACCCTGCCGGGAATCGAACCCGGGGCCCTTGTGACCAACAGCCAGCACGCCGGACACTGTTTCCGATGTTGAAATGAAGTAGTGCATCAACCCCGTCCCCGCCTCACGTCTTTCCCTGTACCGGCCAGTAAGTGATACATAATATAATTCTATCCAATGTAAATACAAAGTGATATAACAGAAGAATTCATTTACGCATTTTTTTGTCACACAGTGATACTTTGGACATACGATAAAGATTGTAACGCAACTAAGAACGGAATTTTCCAACAGCCCTGAGTTATAAAAAAGCCTTACAAATTTATAAGAGTTTTTTTCCCCTTGGAAACAAACAGTTCTGAAATATATAAACAATGTATAAAACATCCCATTGCATATTGTGTTAAAATTTGAATTTGATCAAATAACTTGTTTTCGGAGACGCAGAGGTGCCGGAATGTTGTCCCGCAAGAGTTCTTTAACATGTCGACCTTCCAATATCACCGCACTGAGCCAGGATCACACCGGCCAAGGGGCAGAAGGGCTGCGTTCCAACCTTCGAGCCGTTGTGAGAGTCTCTTTGTCTTTACAAAGGCGGATTTGAAGTCTTATGTTTTCGTATAAGTTTTAAATAATAAATGATACAGCATCTAAATATCCATTAGTTCTGTATTTCATGACTTGATTGGAGTGTAATTAGAGTAATTACTAAGCTCAAAAGAATACCACTTCATTCTCGCTTTCGGTGACGTCAGGCGCTTTAGGCAATAGCAGCGCTGCTCTCCGGAATGACCTATCTGACCTGTGAGATATTCTAGTAACGTTGGAAAACCCCATTTCCAAGAAATACAAGGATTGTAAACGACGGTTTTGTATACCTACCCGTTATGAAACTCTGAAACGGTGCTGGTAAAGAACGCCACAGCTGAGGGGCACTGCAACTTCCCTTTGTAGGTGGGAGTAGTAAAATAACACCCACAGTATCATCTGCCTGTCGTATGAGGCAACTAAAGCGGGCCCCATGGGCTCTGAACTTGGAAGTCTGGGTTGGCAACCACGGAGCCCTTAGCTGAGTCCTAGCTTTATTTCCACTTACTTGTGCCGGGCTCCTCACTTTGATATATCCCTCTTCATCAAGTGTCATTTTTTTTTTTTTTTTGCAAGTTGCTTTACGTCGCATCGACACAGATAGGTCTTATGGCGACGATTGGACAGGAAAGGGCTAGGAGTGGGAAGGAAGCGGCCATGGCCTTAATTGAATCGATTATTTCAGAAAGCAGTCAAGTGCCAAAAAATGGAAAAATGAGTTAATGGCAGAATATGTTACTAAGAGGCTATATGCACATTTTGATGCTGAAACCAGTCAAGAAACGTTGTCCTATAATGGTCAGGCATTACGCTGAACTTCATATTTAGTTCAGAAACCAGTTAAGTGACACCGCTTGGTTGGTTTCTGTGGTAAACTGCTGGTACCTTTCCGGTTGGCGCTGCTGTTCTGAATCCAGAATAACCAGCTGTCCATCTGTTTTTGTTGTCATTGTTGTGTTTCTGGAATCGCATGTTCCTAGTTTTGTGAACAAATGATTCAAAAAATATTTATTTTGTTTAGTGCAGTATTTTTTTATATTCTTAGTGATATGTCTGAAAACGGGCATCATTGTACCTCTGTTCAAGAAAGGAAGCCGACGAAAATGTACTAATTACCGTGGTATCACACTACTGTCTCATGTCCTGAAAATATTGGAAAAAATAATAGAGACCAGAATCAGAGATATTGTTGAACCAATTTTGGAAGAAGAGCAGTATGGTTTCAGACCAGGAAGGTCAACTACAGACTTTATATTTGCAATTAGGATGTTAATGGAAAAATACTGGGAGAAGAACAAGCCTTTATTCCTAATATTTTTGGACATTGAGAAAGCATACGATAGTGTACCAAGGGAAAGAATTTGACAATGCATGAAAGAACTTCAAGTGCGAGATAGCCTCATAGACAAAGTGAAAATGTTGTATAGTGGGAACAGAAGCTGTATTCAAGTAGGATGTGGTTTGTCGGACTGGTTTGAAACAAAGAGAGGAGTGCAGCAGGGCAGCTCATTGTCACCACTTCTATTTATTATTGTAATGGATGTAGTAATGAAATCTATTAAAAGGAAAGAACATGGAGATACCAAAGCCTTCACATTTGCAGATGATGTTGCGATCTGGAGTGACTCAGAAGATGAATTGGGAGAGAGAATACAAAGCTGGAATGAGGAGTTTAAGAAATATGGTTTAAACATCAGCAAGACCAAGACGGTGGTGATGAAATTGTATGGGGAAGGAGCAGAACCAATAGTCATGTTAAATGAAGCTCAACTGGACAGCGTTCCAGTTTTCAAATACTTGGGTAGCGTTATATCAAATGACAACCTAGCAAAACATGAGGTGAACAATCGAATCAATAAGGCAACACAATTCTACCACCAGGTAAGACACCTGCTGTGGGATGAGCAAATACCCATGAAAACAAAAATGACATTGTACAAGTCCTATTATACACCAATTCTTACATACAGTCTCGAAACCACAACACTGACCAATAGAGATAATTCCAAACTTCAGGCAGCTGAAATGAAATTCCTACGCACTATGATCCAGAAAACCAGGAAAGACAAGATTAGGAATGAGAAAATTAGAGAAGAAGTAGGAATAGACAATTCTCTCCTAAATAAGATTCAGGTATTAAGACTGAAGTGGTTTGGTCACATGAAGAAGATGCCAGTAAACAGAACTGCAAGGAAGGAATTTGACAGAAAGGTAGAAGGAAGACGACCCGTGGGAAGGCCACGAAGGAAATGGATAGATTTAGTTAAGAGCGATGTAATGCTGAGAGGTCATGATTGGGACAAGTTGGTGGAGGAAGAATGGTACAAGGACAGGATGAGATGGAGGAGGCTCATATACCACACCCGGGAAACTGGAGATGGTTTAGGATGATGATGATGATGATGATGTCTGAAAATTCAGAAGCGGGTTCGAATCCTACTGTCGGCAGCCCTGAAGAGGGTTTTCCATGGTTTCCCATTTTCACACCAGGCTGCAACTTAATTAAGGCCACGGACGCTTCCTTCCAACTCCTAGGCCTTTCCTATCCCGTCGTCGCCATAAGACCTATCTGTGTCGGCGCGATGTAAAACCACTAGCAAAAAAAAAATAAAAAAAATATATCAGAAGACGAACCTGTATCTAAAAAGGAAACGAGGAGTGGTAGACAAACAAACTCAACAAACTCACACGCGTAATATTATTCGGAATGCAAGGGTAAAAGGAGAAGGTTACATTTCCTACTCAGACAAGGAAGTACCTGGTCTGAGCCCTACATTATTCTTTGTTACTGTTTGTTTTAGGTGCCCATCAATATTAAGAAGGTACGTGAATTAAATGCCTTAAAACCTTACCTGATGGAATATGAACACTTTTATGACAGCATTTTACAATGGCCTAATACAGAGACAGAATGTGCTGTGGAGTTTGTTTATGAGGACTGATTACCTCTTGTCATGATGAGCAGGCATTGCTGATTTCATCCTTTTGTATCAGTAATACAGTCTAAACCTATTAAAATATGTTTTTTTTTTAACAAATATGGGGTTTATGACAAAATCCCTTCAAAACTCAAGAATTATCCCATAAAAATATGTTTGCAACACTCGTTTATTTAAGAAACCAGTTAAGTGGAAATATTTTCCGGTTTTTTATAGCAAAGTTAATAAGCACAAAATATTTTTCCTTAGATAGAAATTATTAAGAGATATAATACTTTCGTGCTAAAATATTAAAACCCCTACCATTACATTTTGTCTGATGCTAGACAGTTTTTTTCATTTTCCAAAAAATAACAGACTTGGCGCTTCACTGGTTTCTGAAATAATCGATTCAATTAAGGTGCAGCCCCAGCATTTGCCTGGTGTGAAATGGGAAACCACAGAAAACCATTTTCAGGGCTGCCGACAGTGGGGTGGTGATTATTGTATTCATCTGGACGCGTATACTTGACAGATATCAATCAGTTTGCACTACATTGTACTTGTGTGCTCATCATATGACTCAGGTGGTGGTGGTGATTATTGTTTTAAGAGGAAGTACAACTAGGCAACCATCCTCTATTAACACTAATCAGAGAGAAAAAATTGAAGGGATCCAACACTTCGAAAAATGAAGATATCGGTCAAAGAATGACAAGGGCCACGAAGGGTGCGAAAATGAAGGACTCCCTAGCCCTCGCATACCTAACAGCGTCGGGGTCGAAAGAGAACAAGAGTAGACCAAGGGAGGTCGGATAGGATAGATGAACGTGAGGAGCCTGGCACAAGTAAGTGGAAGCAATGCCAGGACTCAGCTAAGGGCCCCGTGGTCGCCAGTCCACGCTCCAAAGTACAGAGCCACTGGGCCCCCTATTAGTTGCCTCTTACGACAGGCAGGGGATACCGTGGGTGTTGTTCTACCACCCCCACCCACAGGGGGCGACAGTGGGGTTCGAACCTACTATCTCCCGAATACTGGATACTGGCCGCACTTAAGCGACTGCAGCTATCGAGCTCGGTTCATCTCCTTTCAGAAGATCGGCTACCATAACAGAGATTCTTGCTTTGGATGTTGCTCAGTAGTGGAACAGTTGAACCAAGTTTTCAAATTATCAATCCAAGGAATGCGCCTTCTTCCTGGTCATCTTTTGCCTTGTATCTTCCCTTGAGTAACCAGCAGCAGTAGACGATATTCTTTTCTCTCATCTATCCTATCCGACCACATTTAGTCAACTCTTGTTCTTTTCCGACCCCGACGGTATTACGTAAGGAGGCCTATGGAGTCTTTCATTTTCACACCCTTCGTGGCCCTTGTCTTTCCTAGGCCGATACCTTCATTTTTCGAAGTGTCGGATCCCTTCCATGTTTTCTCTCTGATTAGAGTTATATAGCGGATGGTTGCCTAGTTGTATTTCCTCTTAAAACAATAATCGCGACGTAAAGCCCCTAGCAAAAACCAAACAATAATCACCACCACCGCACTGCAACTGAAAAATGGTTATATTCTTGTAATTGTTTCATTCAACAACGGTTGTGTTCCCGAAACGGTTGCGTTCTATCTGTCCCAGCTGTAATGGGTATTATAAACAGTGACACATGCACGGAGCCTCAAGGAGAGTTGTAATGCAGAAACAGGGGAGGTCCACCTGCAAGCCTCGTATCGAGAGCAAGGGAAGCAGTGCAGCGGTGAGTTTCCGTGCACACTAGTAACAAACGTAGATTTAAACCCATATCCAGTGGCGATTCTAGCCCTTGCGGGGCTGGGGGCTCAGTTTTAGTGAATTAATTATTTTAAAATTCCTTGATTAATAAAGAAATTGATAATTTACAGATATAACATATTTGAAATAAACATGTTAATGGTTGTGCTAATGTTGCCCATTGTATTTTCATAAACATGGTTACTTTTCTTTTGAATTCCGTTACCAAGACTTTCAATTCCAAACAGCCCCCCCCCCCCCCCATTACATTTTTTTTCTAGTTGCTTTACGTCGCACCGACACAGATAGGTCTTATGGCGACGATGGGAGAGGGAAGGGCTAGGAGTGGGAAGGAAGCGGCCGTGGCCTTAATTAAGGTACAGCCCCGGCATTTGCCTGGTGTGAAAATAGGAAACCACAGAAAACCATCTTCAGGGCTGCCGACAGTGGGGTTCGAACCTACTATTTCCCGAATACTGAATACTGGCCGCACTTAAGCGACTGCAGCTATCCAGTTGATATAGATGTTGATTCCCATAGGGAATCTGAAATATTTGTTCTGAATGAGTAAATTTATAATTGGTATTATAAACTTACTCATTCAGGACAAATATTTCAGATTCCCTATGGGAATCAACATCTATATCATCTGATGGCCAAGCAGGCATCAATTTTTGATAATGAGACAAAGTCTCTTAGTGCATTGGCACTGCCGGTGGCTCTAGTTAGCCTACGCAGTGGCCTCTATGGTATGCACTAGCCAGCGTATTGGTAGGTGTGCTAGGTACCAACTGATGAGCCCACCCTAGCACACGAGGGCGAAATGCTGGCAACGCTTTAATTTACTTCAGGCTGATGATGACCTATTACTAGGTCGAAACTAGTCCCTATGTAATTTTCATTTTGTATTGAAAAGGTGGACCAATAATAATATATTATTTTACTCTATTGTAACGAAGAATGAGTTAGCTGGAAAATTTATAATGTCCAATAACGGACCATTTACATTGGTATTGCAGCTATCCAGCTCGGTTTTTAAGTACCTAGAACCGCCACTGCCCATATTGTAATAGGCTACAACTGAAAGAGGAATAACGTATATTTATAGCAATTTATTCTTATTCTACTAGCAACTACTATTCAGTATGCGGATTCTCAACCATTACTGCATCTCTTTCTGTAACGTTATGCCATTTAGCCATTCTTTTAGTAAGATATGTTGTAGCTTATTCGAGCTGATGATTCACCTCCGACCTATAATTACCAATAAAAATAAGTTAATTGTCTTATTTTGAATAGTAAGCATCATTGCGTCACTAATATAACAAAGACAATTCATTAAAGTCAGGTAACATCTACCTCAGATAAGGCAGCTGTTTTAAGTTCATTCGCAATTTCATGGTGTTCTTCACCAACATATTTGTCATATTCTTCGGCGTGTTTTAAAGAATAATGTCGATGAATGTTAATATTTTTTGCTAGTGGTTTTACGTCGCACCGACACAGATAGGTCTTATGGCGACGATGGGATAGGAAAGGCCTAGGAGTTGGAAGGAAGCGGCCGCGGCCTTAATTAAGGTACAACCACAGCATTTGCCTGGTGTGAAAATGGGAAACCACATAAAACCATCTTCAGTGCTGCCGACAGTGGGGTTCGAACCCACTATCTCCCGGATGCAAGCTCACAGCCAACTCGCCCTGTGTTAAAATTGTTAATAAAGTTTAATGTCTTATTACAACTCAAGCATTTTGCCATTCCATTGCACTCGGTAAAAAATATAACGTGCTATTGAAAGGTCATACCACAACTAGCGAGTAACGAAGTATTGTCAGCGTGTCCACTGCCGCTTGTTATGAAGCAAGGGTGAGGAAGCAACTGATAGCAGCTGAAGATCTCACTCACCACATCCCTGCATGGGTGAGAGCTAATCTGTCATCATCCCTCTTCAAGGACAAGGCTTTGTGATGCTGCGGCATCTGACGGAAACTGGCTGAACTACCAGCACTAGAATTCGGCCGACACTCGGCAGTCAATAAGCAGAGCTTTATTAAAATCACGGTTAAATATATAAAGAATCCCTAATTTTGAAGTATGTTAAAGTAGCCGCTTAGAGAAAAAAATAAACTTCCCTATGGTATAATTTGCTTCTAATTTGAACACCATCTTGACTTAAAACAAGTTTAGGAAAACCGCGGTTCAGAGCTCAATTTCATATGGAGATTCGTTATTTTAAATACCATTTTATAACTTTACTTGCATTTCTTTTTAAAATGCTTTTACACTAATGAGAAGTGTATCACAGACTACCGTATGCTATAAAAACAAAATAATTTTACCTTATTCCGTTTCCTTATAGAAACTCTTACAAACTTCTGACCCATGTTACAACAACTACTGAGCTGGTGGCCGGCCATTCCAGCTCCGGCCACCTCTTAACGCAAATTTAATTACTCATTTTTAAAAATTGGTGAATACTTTGAAAATGAAGAAGTTTATGTTCATAGTTACTGAATGATATCCTTAAGATCTTGCTATGCAAGTTTTTAATCCCCCCCCCACTAACTGGTTTCAAAAGTTGATATCTTAATTAATGGAATTTTTTATTTATTTGAGTGTTTAGCATTGTCGGAACTATTTGAGGTAATTTAGTTCAATTAAAGAGTTTCTTCCTGAAATTAGTCTTATCATTTCAGTCAGACGATAATATTTATTTATCGTTCCGCGTGGCGTATTGTGTCCAGCCTTCTACTTGGGATCTGAGTTTATAAGTGTTCCTGTACTATTATGTTGATTGATATTGATATTTTCTGATCCCTGGTTGTGCGAACTGCTCTTGCTGCTTTTGTATTCGTTTGGTTGTGAGAGTGTTGTGGTAGGAGAGTGGTGATTGCCATAGCAACTACGCTCTGTTATCATTTTTCTTCTTTGTGTTGAGCTCTATTTTTCTGATGTTTCTTGTTGCCCTTACGGCAATTAATGAAAGGTTATAATTATCATATTTACTGAAATAACTGACTAGAATAATAGAGAGAGGTGTGTATTAGAAGCTTAAATCTGTAAAGAGGAAAAGCAAGATTGATATTGGATTTTAATGAGAGTGTTTTCTGTTACATATTGAAATGGCTGCCCGGTCAGTGTTATTGCCAAGGATGTTACGAAAAGGAGAACTGTTATATGAAATTATAGTACTTGGATTGGAGTCATCTGGCACTACTGAGGGCGATGTTACCTTCCTGATGGCTTCTCTTGACCGTCCTGTTAAGCCAAGTAACATGACTATCAAACTGGGTGAGTCTGTGCACATCATAAATCATTCTCTAAGTGAATTAACCTCTGGTGTTAACCAACTTAAAGAATTACAACCGTCTGATTACCAGTTAAGGCGGCTGAAAGCCAGGACCAGTCACTTCATCAACAGAGTTCAGGATTTGATATCTCTAACTCCTGAAGCTGAATGGATGGGGCAGTGTACATCATTGTTGACATTAGTGATTAATATTTCTGTTGAGCTTGATATTATGATGAGTGTGAAGAAAGTCAATCACCTGTCCTTATGTGATGAAGCTGCTATTGTTGAAAGCAAATATCTAGGTGGAGTAATGACCCCGTTACCCCTCAAGCGTCCGGTAACCGGTCATCTGATTGCTGTGGGCTCTCTTCCGTGTTGCAAGGTTTATTAACTAGGTCATGTTCAACTCCTAATTCGATTAAGAACCTCTTTAAAAATGTAAAGATTTTTTCAGTGAATTTAATTTTTTTTTTGCTAGGGGCTTTACGTCGCACCGACACCGATAGGTCTTATGGCGACGATGGGATAGGAAAGGCCTAGGAGTTGGAAGGAAGCGGCCGTGGCCTTAATTAAGGAACAGCCCCAGCATTTGCCTGGTGTGAAAATGGGAAACCACGGAAAACCATTTTCAGGGCTGCCGATAGTGGGATTCGAACCTACTATCTCCCGGATGCAAGCTCACAGCCGCGCGATTCTACGCGCACGGCCAACTCGCCCAGTGTGAATTTAATTGATGAGACTATTAGGTTCATGCGCTTTTGGGTCAAGGTGACTGAGTCAGCCATTGTATGGATGCACTTGGAATTTTTATGGTGCTGTTCCCGAACTGTGGAGGGGTGCTAAAAAAGGAGATTTCCAAGGCCATTAATAACAATCTGAATGTAACTGAATTTCATGAATTGGTTTTAGCTAAATTTATTCCTTTGCTGGCATTACAGAGCCTAGTTCCTAAACATTGTTTCAGGACTAAGTTTTTATACGAGAGCTTGTTGGCATATGTACTTGATCTAAAGTTTTACTGTGAGATATTAAAGATTACTGTTCCAGAAGAGGAAACGGTGGCTCACGTTCTTAAGGGTATTACGCCTGAGCCCACATGATTTTGCAGAGCTGGAGGAAGCCTGTACATTTGCTGAAGATGTGAAGCATGGTGATGAATCGCAGCATGCTAGATATCCACCTCCCTGTGTTTCCAATAGTTCTATGCTAGTTTCTACTCATCCGGTCACTCATTCTCAACCTAAGAAATGCTATGCATGTGGATTGAGAGACCACCTTAGAAATAATTGTCCTTCTGCGAGACATATAGGTACCTTAAGTCGAAATCAGAACAGCGGTTGTTATATATGTGGTTCTAAATTGCATGTGCGAAGACAGTGCCCTAGTTTCAGTAATGGTAATTCTCGGTGACTAATGAATGTGTTAAAATAAATTATCGAAAGCTTGTCTACCGATAGTCAAGTGAGTGATAGTGTCATAAATTTCCTGAAATTGGGACTTCTTGTCTTAACTGTGTGACTGCCAATTGGAGTAAATTAGAAATTCTGGGTTCCATAGCATTCAAGATCAGAATCGCAGAATTCACATGGAAAATAAATTGTCCCGTGGCCTCTAACTTATCATATCAGATGATTTTAGGTGCTGATTTTATAGCCAAAGTTGGAATGGTCTTGAATTTGCAAGATAGAAGGTTTAGTTTCAAATTATGTCTGGATAGACATTTTTATTTCAATGATGTAATGTTTCAAAATTATCCCACTTGTGCTTTAGATGAGGATGTTGAGGAAAGTGACAATAGTGAGTTAGATCTTGATCACCTGCCTGAGGAGCAAGCTTCTAAAATTCGTGATCTTTGTGCTATGTATCCTCATGTTTTTACTGATAAGCTCAGATTGACCAATGTTCTTATATACCATATTGATATAACTGATAAGATTCCAGTTAGATCTCCCCCTTATAGGTTGGCCCAACCTAGGTTGGTTGAATTAAAAAAGATCATTGATAAGATGCTTCAGGATGGTGTCATTAGACATTCTACCTCCCCATACTCGGCCCCTATGTTTTTTATGCCCAAGGCGTATGGAGGTTACAGGCCTGTAGTCGATTACAGGGAACTGAACTGTAAGATCATCCTGTAATCAGTTCCCTTACCAGATTTGCATACTTGCTTCTCTTGGCTTCATGGTGCCAACTATTTTTTGACATTTGATTTGAATCAGGCGTAAAACCAAGTGCCTCTAGATGAGGAATCCATTCCTCTCACTGCATTTGCCACCGACTGGAACTTATACGAATACACTAGGATTTTGTTTGGTCTATCGACTGGTGCTGCTGTACTAACCCATTTGCTTGATTCTGTGTTTGGCGATGTGAAATTCAAGTTAGTATTTAATTATCTTGATGACCTGGTGGTTTGCTCATAAAATTTTGAAGATCATCTCAAGCATATCAAGGAAGTAATTACAAGATTAAAAAAGGCAGGTTTGACTGTGAAGCCTTCTAAGGCAAATTTTGCCAAATCAGAGATCTCCTTTGGCCACATTGTATCTGCACAGGGTGTATCCATAGACCATGCTCGTACCCAGGCGATCCATGATTTCAAACCCCCAAAAGATGTACAAGGCACTGCTAGGTTCATTGGCATGACCAATTTTTTTTAGGAAGTTTGTCCCTAATTATGCGGAAATTGCTGCTCCATTAAATGCTTTACGATGGAAAAATGTTAAGTTTGTGTGGGATCTACCTCAACAAATAGCGTTTGAGTCGCTGAAAAACGCTCTTAGGAATGCTCCGGTGCTTGTAATTCCCGATTTTAATAAGATATTTATCATTCAAACTGATGCCTCTGACAAGGCTATTGCGGGAGTTCTGTTGCAAAATTCTGAAATGGTTAGAAGACCTATTGCCTATGCATTTAGGTCACTTTCTCTCCTGGAAAGGAAGTACTCCATCTATGAACTTGAATGTTTAGCTCTACTATTCTCATTAGAGAAATTCAGTATTTATGTTGAGCACGTAAACTTTTATTTGGAAACTAAAAATGAGGCTCTTTCTTGGGTTTTTAAAAGCCTAAAAGAACTGGAAGATTGACGAGATGGGCTCTGAGAATTTCTGCCTTCAATTTTAACATTTGACACATTCGTGGAACTGAAAATGTAATCGCTGATGGGCTTAGTCGCACGTTTGATGGAGTGAAAGAGTTTTCTGAAAAATTCAGAAGGAAACTGTATACCCCAAGATGGTTTAGTAATGGTGACATCTATTTTGACTGATCTTCCCGTATTGTATCAGGATATTTGTCTGCATCAAAAAGAAGATCCCGAATTAAATGCAATTTTGGAGAAAATGAATTCTGGTGAAATTCTTAAATCCTATTCTTGTGTGTCCTTTGTTGTCAATTCCAACATGATAAGAGGATAAAGACTGTTGTGTCAAAAATTTTAATTCCTATCATCTTCCAATACTATCATGATAACCCTCTAGGTGGACGCTTGGGTAATTTCAAAACTAGATTGAAGATCAGAGTGTTGTTTATCTGGAATAACATTGACCGGGATATCAAGTCCATGGTTAAATCTTGTACAATTTGCGCTATTAGTATACCTAGCCTAAACAACTGTGTGGAGTTGTTGTCATCATCACAAGCTTCCCAACCTATGAAGCGATAGTTTATAGATCATGTTGGACCCCTTCCACGTTCTGCCCGCGGGTATACTCACGCATTGGTATGCATTGATGCATTTACCAGGTTCTGTTGGATCTTCCCAACCAGGTCTACTAATATGCAATCTACTATTTCCTATTTGAATTCTATCTCTGCCTCTTTTGGAACACCTAAGTTCTTGGTATCAGATAATGCTAGTGGGTTTACCAGCCACTTGTTCAGGAAGTATTTATTCGATTTGTGCATTTTGCATGTGACAACAACTCCCTATTATCTTAACCCATCATATTCAGAAAGCATGAATAGAAATTTGAAATCAGCCCTGATAGCCTACCACCATTCAAATCACTCCATGTTCGGTTTTGTTCCACTTTCGTCTCTATAAAACCTCCTTCATATTGAGGAACTGTTACCTGTGGTGTCTACTCCTTGTGATGTCCGCAAGGTGTGGGATGAAGCCAAAGCAAAGTTAGCTGTGTCATATGATAAAGTACGAAAAACTATGACAAGGGGTGAAAACCCACTAAGTTAAGTGTTGGAGATGAAGTCTTTGTGAAATGTTATCCTATCAGTAAGGCTATAAATACATTCTCTTCTAAATTAGCTCCCAGATTCCAGGGACCTTGTACTATATTAGAGCTCTTAAGTCCAGTATATATGCTCGTCAGTGACCCTATTGCCAAAAGGATACGGAGAGTGCATCTATCCCAAGTGAAATTTGCTTGAAGTGCTATGTGTCATTATGTTGGGTTTTTTATTTAACATTTTCTGTGGGAAGATTGGTGATGATCCTCCCGTGGATCATCTTGATTAAGCTTGATGAAGGAAGTACGGAACTTGTCCTGTAGGTATGAATGTTGGGAATCTATATATGAGTGTAACTATGGTTCTGATGCTTCTTATATTTGGTGACGGCGTGTATAATCTCTATTGGAGTAGCGAAGTATAAGAAAAACTGTGAAAGGTGATCTCATGAATTTAATACGGTGTGTAGTCATATTATACATATGATGGTGCATTTGTATATGGCTATAAAATCAGCAATATCTGTGAGTTAAATTTTCTTAAGTTATTTTAGTTATTAATTCTGAATATGTGTGAATTTCACTTGGTGAGTTCGTTATGGTAAATGACTTAAACCTTGAGAACTGGTGTGAATAAGTGATTCACTGTTTGGTCATTTGTCTAGAGTATTGTGATTCAGTGGTGTGCCTGATGAATGTCTGTAGGGGAATCTGACTGTGATAAAATTTTCTCTGCTCTGTTGCTACTGATGTGGAAAATGCCTATAAATTTTAAACTAATGGTATGACTGATCTATCTTGTGCCTGTTTATTGTATCGTAGTGACGCGGTGGTGGTATATATGTGATACCTGATTTTCTGACACTAGTTATATTCAGAGACGTTTATGCCTTTCATTAATGAATGGTATCTGGGTGATGATGCGTGCTCGTCTTCTGGTTTGGTGTGTGTTTATTTATTTGGGGTGATGATCTTACAGGCTAACTTGCATTATTTACTTGTCAGTAACTATGTCCTTTGAATTGTTATAATATATGGGATAATCTGGGTTGTAAATCTTGGGATTATGGGCATGCTCTACCTTAATCCGGGATGTGTTTGTTGTTGTGGAGTACTATCGATTGGTACTAGAAAGGAGTACCTGCTTGCTGAATGCATGAACCTCGTGTTCTTACAGTGTCTTAATTTCTGGATTCCAGACGGGTAAGCTTCTCAATTCAGACAAAACTTTATGTCTTTCACTTAATGGTATTTTGATCTTGCATTTAATATTATATTCTCCACACAAAATATCTGTGCTCTAATCCAATTCATGGTTACTATGCTGCTTATAAAGTTAGGCTAACCTGTCTAAATTGTAATTTATTTCTGTTCTCAATTTTATGTAAATTGTGGTTTTGATGTTAGTTCGGCTGTTTTGAAAGGGACCGTGAGTATTTATTCTGTGCACTGCTATCATTATTTGCTATATGTTTGCCTTGAAATTAGTACCTATTTCCAATTCTATTGTTCTACTTGGAGTTGTAGATTACATTGGATGTAGTGAGAGTAATGCTTCTTCTACTGGCTGGGGCGGACATCACAAGGATTCATAGGCTAAGAAGTGTATCTTCTTTTAGCTTTGGTGGTAGGCTTCTGATCCTTTATTGATGTTAGTGTATGAATTTGAAACCGTGGTGTCGGCTTTAGATTGGATGGCATAATGGTTTCGTAATGGGGTGACTGGGTTCCTCTGAACTTATTATGGAGATTGTTGTTGGGATTTGTTTTCTCATTCCCTTGTTTCTTAGGTTAACGCAGTTTTTAGTATCAATTATTATTTCAAATTAACACCTGTTTCACTGAATTTTGTCGCAATAAGTTGTTTTTTGCTCTGCATATTGATGTAAATATTGTATATATGTGCTAATTTTGTTTCCGTCTAGGCTCTCTTTTGTTTGTCTTTTCATTTGCGCTTTCATTATGTTTTTTAGCATTTTTTCAACTCATATTATGTAAATTATTCCAACCCCCCTAATTTTTTTCACTGAAGATGGCTCAAACGAGCCGAAACATGTCTGAACTTGTTTACTCCGTCTAGTGACGGAATATATGATGTATTGAATAGGAGGATACTTTCATTTTTCGCCATTGTAAAGTGTTGGGATTATGTTAGGTTAGGCACACCATGATTTGTTGGCAAGCTGTCAAGGATTGTGCTGTATCCTTTTAACCTTTGTGGGCTGACGTATGTGCACTAGTGATCATTGGTGTGGTGTTATACGGTTGTTGTTGTGTGGTTGGGTAAATGCTGTAATGTGGTACTGTGGTGAGGTTGTCTATCTCCTTTAGATATGTATCCAGGTGTCTTAGTGGATTTGGTAGTGAGACATTTAATGTATCAACAACTCTTTTGAACAATTGTCCTTGTGAAATGTAATTACTATTCATTGTGTATTCTTGGTTCTTCTTGTGTTTCCTGCCTTAACGGTGTTCTGAGCTCATCTTCAGTTTATTTTTTTCGTGCTGTAAAGTTCATTTTTACCAGCCTACCGGTCTAGGGTATTTTCTCAGGGGAACTTGATATCTATTAGTGTCATCATTGTAATACCTTACCGTTCTGGGAATTGCTAAACCAGTGTGAAATTGTTCTAGGCGCAGAAATCATGGACCTACTACGTGATTATGGTGTTATCTCCTACTTATTGTTCTATCTAGCCTCTTTGGTTGATCAGCTTTATTACCTACTATTTATATTGTATTTACCTTATTTCCTATGGTTGTGGAGAGGTACTCATTGGCTGCAGAGCGACAGTGTATATCTGGGGATATCATCTATTCCTAGACCGTTGAGTTGAGATCCATTGTGGATAATCAGTGGCGTATGGTGTTTGGTCACTGTTCTCTAATTTCCTATTGATCATCTAATTTGAGGCATGTTGCATTATCTTTAATTTTAATTGGATGGTAAATTGTGGAGTGTGTATTATTGATATAATGTAAACTCCGTTACGAGACGTAGCAAAGTTAGGGCTGAAATTACACACAGTGCACCGGCGAAAGTGTCAAACATTCTTATATTTGGTGATAGCCAGGCGAGGGGAATTGCGAAGAAAATGAACAATGAAGATATTGCAGCATCGGCCGTCATCTATCCTGGAGCCCAAATCAAGAAGGTATTGGAAAACACGGAGCAGGCAGCAAGAAATCTCGGAAGTCGTGATGCAGTAGTGATCATTGGTGGGACGAACGACATAGCTCACAACGACGCTAAGAATGTCATTTCTCAACTTAAATGTACACTAGGTAAGCTGACTCACACTAACATCTTTGTAGTGAACATGCCCCATAGGCATGATTTGATTAGAGACTCGTGTGTGAACATTGAAGTGGACGAAGTTAATACAGATATGGTTAAAATTTGTAAACATTTTCGGAATACTCAGGTAAATGAATGCAGCAGTTTCGAGAGATACTGTTACACAAAGCATGGCCTTCATCTAAACAATTCAGGAAAACGAAAGATTGCAAATATTGTTCTAGATTTTATTAATCTTAAGATATGCACTGTAAAAAAGGCAAATCCGTTGAGTTATAATACTGACCAGGAAAACTAGTAGAAAGAGTCAGCTGTACTTCAAGCTGGCTCAGTCATCTAGAAAATGAAACTCAGGAAAGTAAGGAATTTTTAAGTTACCCAATTGCAACAGTCAAGTTTTAGGGAGGAAGGGGGTCTGATAAACTGTCAGAGTGTAGCAAATAAACAATTAAAATTCGGTACGGTACATTGATGGAATCTTATGAGACTGATGTGGTGATAGGAGTGGAATCGTGGTTGAGAGAAGGGGTGGGTAATAGAGAAGTAATTCCAGAAGGGTACACAGTCTATCGTAGAGACCGAGGAGATAAAATGGGAGGTGGGGTGTTTATTCTGGTGAAGAAAACTTATTGTTCACATGAATGGTTTACCAATGAAAGGGATGAAATATTAGGGATAAAATTAGTTTGTGATAAAATGAAGGAGGTGGGAATTATAGGAACATATAGGCCTGGAAGAGAGGAAAGAGACATGGAAATAATTGAGAAAATAATAGATTACACTTATAAAAACAATAATAATGATATGATAATAATTGGGGGAGATCTAAACTTGCTTGAAGTTGAATGAAATGGAGCTGCAAGTGAAGTCCATGAAGAGAAACTGGCAAATAAGTTAATTTGGGAGGGAGAATTTACGCAAGTAGTACAAGAACTGACTCGTCTCAATAACTTACTAGATGTATTCTTGGTTAAACCATGGAAAATTGTTGATAAAACTGAGGTAATTGAAGGAATATAATAATAATAATAATAATAATAATAATAATAATAATAATAATAATAATAATAATAATAATGTTATACGCTTTACGTCCCACTAACTATTCTTTTACTGTTTTCAGAGACGCCGAGGTGCCAGAATTTAGTCCCATAGGAGTTCGTTTACCGACACGAGGCTGACGTATTTGAGCACCTTCAAATACCACCGGACTGAGCCAGGATCGAAACTGCCAAGTTGGAGTCAGAAGGCCATAGCCTTAACCGTCTGAGCCACTCAGCCCGGCAATTGAAGGAATAGGTGACCATAAGGCTGTAATAATGTATGTAGGACTGGTACCAAAAAAAGCTTAATAAGAGGGTCACGTAAGACGAGAAATTGTACAGAAAAACTAAAGTTGATGAATTTGGGACTTTACCTTCAATCACAATTCAGTTGTTGGATAAGTGAAGGGAGTAATGTGGATACGCTTTGGGCTAAATTTAAAGGAATTATTTGGGAAGGAGAAAAGAGATTTGTACCTGTTAAGGAGGGTAAAATGACCCCTGTTTATTATACAAGGGAAATGAGAAAATTAAAAAGAAAATGTAGAATAGTAAACAGGAAAATCAAAGAGGGTAGGGAGAGTAGAGAAACTAGAAAACAACTAATGAGGGAACTGAATAGAGTGAAAAAGGAAGCAAAAGAGAATTATATGAATGGCATACTTCAAGAGGGTAATGACCACAAAGGGAAATTGAAAAAGCTGTATTCATATATCAGGAATCAAAAAGGAAAAGGAATCCAAATTCCTACAATGGTGGGAGAAGGGGGTGAACACTATTTAACAGATACTGAAAAAGCAAACCTATTTAGTAGGGAATTCAGAGATTCAGTAGATGATTGTCAGGAGTTGGAAACCAAAACAGAAGATAGAGAGGGAGAGACACAGAGGGAAACAAGAAGCTTCTCATTCACAAATGAAGAGAGAAATCCATCTGCTTCAGCAAGGAAAAGCAGCAGGAAGTGATCAAATTACTGGGGAGGTATTAAAGACAATGGGGTGGAACATGGTGCCTTATTTAAAATTTCTCTTTGACTATGCCATAAATAATAATGTAATACCAAAGGAATGGAAGGAATCTATAATAATACCAATTTATAAAGGAAAGGGCGATAAAAGGAAACCAGAGAACTACAGATCAATCAGCCTGACCAGGATAGTTTGTAAAATAAAATATCAAAGTACATCAGAGGGATATGTGATGATAAAAATTGGTTCATGAGGAGCCAGTATGGATTTAGAAAGAATTTTCTTGTGAGGCACAACTGGTGGGATTTCAGCAGGACATATCAGATCAGTTGGATTCAGGAGGCCAGTTAGATTGCATAGCCATAGATCTTTCCAAAGCCTTTGATAGAGTGGAACATGGAATATTATGAAAGAAATTGGAGGGAATAGGATTGGACGTGAGGTTTACATGTTGGATAAAAACATTTCTAAATTCAAGGGTTCAGAAAGTCAAAGTAGGAAATAATGTATCGCAGGAAGAGAAAGTTTGGAAGGGAATTGCACAGGGTAGTATAATCGGTCCGTTACTTTTCTTAATATACACAAATGATTTAGGGAATAATATAACATCAAAAATAAGATTGTATGCAGATGACATAATTGTTTATAGGGAAATAAACAACATTGAGGATTGTTCAGAATTAGAAAGGGACCTTGAAAGTATCCAACAATGGGTTGAAGAAAATAATATGAAGGGTAATGGAGGCAAATCAACTGTTACAACATTTACAAACAGAAGTTTTAAGACTGAATTTGAATATACTTTGGATGAGGTAGTTATCCCAAAAGATGGGAAGTGCAAATACTTAGGTGTAAGATTTGAAAGTAATTTGCACTGGAAGGGTCATGTTGATGACACTGTTGGGAAAGCATACAGATTGTTACATGTCATAATGAGGCTACTTAAAGGATGCAACAAAGAATTAAAAGAGAAAAGTTACTTAAGTATGGTCGTCCATGATTAGAATATGCAAACAGAGTTTGGGATCCTCACCAAGATTACCAATAAAAGAAGTACGAGGGCAGATCAGAAAATAAGTTGCACTTCCCAGTTATGGCCATTTATTACACCACCTATACAACAGCAACACGTCTATAACCACATACACTGTTACGTCACTTTTCCACATAGTTTCCAAGAGACTCAAAACATTTCTGCGAACGCACAACTTGTCGATGCTGGATGCATAGAAATTTCCTCCAGCATTCTGCAACCACTCGGAGACAGCGGCCTTCACCTCCTCATCGGTCTGGAAACGTCAACCTCCGAGCTCCGTTTTGAGCTTACCGAACAGATGAAAGTCACATGGCGCTAGGTCGGGACTGTAGGGTGGATGTTGCCAGACCTCCCACTGGAAACACTGCAGCAGTTCTCTCGTTTGTCAGGCCTTGTGAGGTGTTGCATTATCGTGCAACAAAATCACACCGGCGCTTCTCTTTAATCGCTTTATGCAACCGGTGCAACGTTTGACAATACGCCGCCACGTTGATCGTCGTTCCTTTCGGCATGAAATCCACGTGCAGCAAACCCTCCATGTCAAAGAACATTGTCACCACAAACTTATCGGCTGAAGGTTGAACCTTGGCCTTCTTTCATTGTGGTGATGAGGGGTGCATCCATTCCATTGATGTTCGCTTCGTTTCGGGTGTGAAGTGGTGGACCCACGTTTCGTTGCCTGTGACGATTTGCTGCAGAAACCCGTTGCCGTCTGCAGCATAGCATTGCAAAAATGCCAGGGAGGATTGGAAACATTGTCCCTTGTGGTCATCGGCGAGAAGATGCGAGACCCATCTTTGACACAGCTTACGATATTCAAGGTCCTCGTGAACAATGGCGAACACACTGCCATACGACATGTTCAGCTGCATATCACAAATATTATTATAATATTTATAGATCCACCTGTTCAATACAATACAATCGACTATTTCATGTGGTTAAAATTTATACATAATACATAAAAGTAATAGGTACATGTTTCACCCCTTTTTTTACGGGCATCACCAGCCTATATCAATCTTAAAAATAATGGATATGTGATCTTTATAATCTTATAGAGTAAAATGTTGGACAATGATCTCATAAAATGTTGTACTATAACATCTAAAATACCGAGCTCGATAGCTGCAGTCGCTTAAGTGCGGACAGTATCCAGTATTCGGGAGATAGTAGGTTCGAACCCCACTGTCGGCAGCCCTGAAAATGGTTTTCCGTGGTTTTCCATTTTCACACCAGGCAAATGCTGGGGCTGTACCTTAATTAAGGCCACGGCCGCTTCCTTCCCACTCCTAGCTCTCTCCTGTCCCATCGTCGCCGTAAGACCTATCTGTGTCGGTGCGACGTAAAACAACTAGCAAAAAAAAAAAAAAAAAACATCTAAAATAGGGATATTACACAGAAAGTATGTTATAAAATACTGTGAATTAACAGTTTTTGAAGATTATATTGTGGTTAATCATGAATACTTGAGCGTTTAAAACCAAAAAGGGTCATCTTCTTATACATCATTAGGACTGTGACGGCCTTGAGTGTATAAACACAATCATCCAAGGAGGATGTTTAAACCATTCCTATAGCATGAGTTCAAGTTTATAGTAAAATCAATGTCAGTTATTTGGAATAAAAGTGTGTACGTATCAAATGTGTTAAAATATGTACGGTTGAATTTATCAGAAAGTCGTAGGAAAGAACTTCTTGTGGAGACGTTGCTAGAATGTTGTGTCAAAGCTGGCTGATGTCAGTGTTTAGTTATGTTGGTACGTTAATCAATTGGATCCAAAAGACGGTCAAGTGGGTGTTATTAACCCTGTGGAAACATTAGTTCGATCAAATAATCGAGTTTTACTCGTACGGTGCATGTTAAGTATGTCTCAAGTATTATGTCGGACTGCTCCAACAACGCTAGCTTGACTGACCTTTCTACCTTTCAGCTGCGTTGAGATTTCTCTCAGTTTAACACGCCGGTTCTGTCTAATGATCCCATTCACACTGTTGACCTTTGCACGGGTCCTGGACGTTGCGGGCCTGCCTTCGCGATGGTTGTCCATGATATCCGTGCGTCCTGCTTTGAATTGCTGACACCACTTTACGATACCTTTCCAGGAAATGGCCCGCTCCCCATACACAGCACTAATTTCATGATGAATGTCCGTGCAATTCTTCCTTTCGGCCCATAGGAATCGGATTGTCGCATGCACCTCATATTAGGAGTGAATGTCCAGTTGACGCGCCATTGCATTTGGCCGCTATTCACACAATACTAGACAAGACACCACAGTGACCTGCCTAACAGACGTGTGGGCAGTGTCTGTCCCTTTCTCCGCTGTGCCCACGTTTGCGACACACAGCGCGCTGCTGCGGCACGTTAGTGCAACTAACCTTTTGATCCACCTACGTAGATAGTGTGCAGAGGAAAGCAGCAATACAGTAAAACCTCGTTAATTCAAAGTCATTGGGACTCAAAAATCGGACTTTGAATTACGTGATTTCGAATTAACCACCGATTCGCAATTCAGAAGTACCAACCCTTGCCGTGTTACAAAATATTCCTATGCCCGTTACTGCACGAGTTAACCTTGATTCACAGTTAAACCTTTCAAATGCCGTAGGGAAAAACAATCCTAAATGTATCTAACAAGGTGCATTTATTGAAATAATGCTCTTGGATAACGCCATATACTGTCAAACGTAACCTGACACCCGGGAAAAATAAAACACGATTCAAAGACAAGCAGTACGGTAATCTACTGCATATATGCACGACGCAATTTAAGCAAATATGTTATAACCTACTTGATTTAAGTGCAGTATAAAGCACTTGCACAGGGGAGCCAACAAGGCTGTCCAAATTGGAAACACATTACGCCAACAAAATAAACTTTAAAAATCCAGACATATATGGGAAACACATGGCACCAACAAAACAAACATTAAAAACCCAGACATACATTTTAAACAAATATAAAGAATATGTAACTATGTACAGTACCTGAATAGTTCACAAATGTTTAATGATCCAGTAGGGCTTTTTTGTCACACATTAGGCTTATTGCCTTTTAAAGAAAGAGTGTATGACAGGTTGCTTCATCTTTTTTTTTAAAACACTAGCTACGAACTGCTCCATATGGGCCATAGCCTTAATTGTAGCGTCGTCAGCATCACTAGCACTTATCACTGAATCCAACACGGCGAGAGCGGCAAGTACATCATTCTTTGACGGAATAGTTGTTGCCTGCGCCGTATCTTCGTCGTGTTCAACATCAGCTGTAGCTGCATCTCCCTCTGGCGTCACGTGATCACAGCTGATCACCATGGCGGGATCCCGCTCTTCTGAAGTAGTCTCCGCATGGTCTATGGCGATGTATCCGGAGAAAGTCATACCGACATCGGACTTTTGCCGTAACTCCTCCCATTCATCTTCATTATCGTCATCGTCTTCTTCTGCTCCTTTTTCTACTTCATTCAACGAACCAAAACCATACTTGACGAAGCAGTTCTTGATGGTCGATGAAGAAACAGAGTCCCAGGCAACTGTCACACTCCGCATTGCATCAATTACGTTCCACTTGCGTATTTCTCCCGCCGGAATATTTCTAGCAACTTCCCGGAGAAAGTAACGCACCAGTCGCTTTCTGTAGGCACGTTTTACAGATGAAATTATGCCTTGGTCTAGGGGCTGCAAGTAGCTCGTAGTGTTGGCCGGCAGAAAAAGAAGACGCACATGTTTTAAAATTAGATTATGTTTGTGTGCAGCGCACTGATCCAACAACAGAAGTATTTTCCTGTCCTGGCATGCCATTTTGCGCTCAAGGCATACCAGCCACTCCTCAAAAATTTTGCCTGTCATCCAGGAATTCTTAGACGACATATATTTGCACGGAAAGTGCCTGATGCCTTTAAAACATCGCGGTTTCTCAAACTTGCCTATGACGAGGGGAGGAAGTCTCTCGCTTCCGTCCGCATTGCAACACAGAAGGACTGTGACCCTATCCTTGTAAGATTTCCCGCCATGACACTTCTCTCCCTTAAAACCATAAGTCCGTTTGGGCTCGGCATTAAAAAACAATGCAGTCTCATCGGCATTGAAGATATTGTTCGGTGCATACGAATTGATTATGTGAGCCACCTTTTCTCGCCAACTGTCTGCATTAGTAGTGTTCACTGATTCGGCTTCTCCGCACACTGCCTGCCACGTGATATTGTGCCGTTCCTTGAAACGCTGAATCCACCCGTTCGAACACTGAAATTCAAGACCCATCTTCAGCGCCAGTTCATTCGCTTTCCCCTTAATAATCTCGCCATCTACTGGGATATTGTTTGCCCGAATATGCCGAAACCACTCGATCAATTGTACTTCCAAATCGGAGTGTTTAGCTCCTCGAATGCGCATTCGCTTTGCTGTATTTACACCCTGCATTTCCTGAGCTTCTATGCTCTCACGATTTTTTAAAAACGTTGAAAGTGTGGACACAGGAATTCCAAATTCTTTAGCTATTTCAGTTTTCGTCTTTTGTCCTTTGTCGACCTCCCTTATAATTTTCACTTTCTCGCTGAGTGTCTTTGAAGAATACTGATGCTTAGCCATCGCAACACAAAAAAAGGAACACACGTACCCTAAACTAAAATATCGTAACAATAAACTAAAACACAGTATTAATAAAATATAACAACTTCGAAGTTTATAACTGCACACTAAAACTTTAAATAAAACGAGTAACTAGAAGAATACAAAAGAACTATGATTTCACTAGAAATTGGCAACTCTGAAGCACGCTGTAGACACACCAAACTCAAAGTGAAAGTGCGGAAAGATACACGTTCCGAACACCAAACTCAAAGTGAAAGTGCGGAAAGATACACGTTCCGGAAGACGCGCTCTATCGTGACGCGGGGAATTTTTTAATTCAAATTACGCCGTAAAGTATTATTTTTAACAAATTGAAGGACAATTTCGAATTAAAAGTCTGAATTTCAATACTGGGACCGACGTTGTTCTTCGAATTATGAATTATCCATATTTCGAATTAAACAATTTAAATAACACGAAAAGCCGTACCTCGTGTTTCGGGGAACCAGAGATTCTTCGAATTACGCGGCATTTTGAATTAACCGATTTCGAATTATCGAGGTTCTACTGTATTTGTAACAGGGGATTCCAGGAGAAAGAGTAGTGTATCAGAAATGTTAGAGGAACTTGGGTGGGAAACTTTAAGTAAGAGAAGGGATAAAACTAGACTTATAGGATTATATAGAGCCTATAGAGGAGAAGAAGCATGGGGAGACATCCGTGAGAGGCTTCAGTTGGAAAATAATTATATTGGCAGGACTGACCACAAGTATAAAATTAGAAGGAATTTTAGCAGAAGTGATTGGGGTAAATTTTCATTCATTGGGAAGGGCGTGAAGGAGTGCAACAGTTTACCAGGGGTAGTGTTTGATACTTTTCAAAAAATCTGTACAGATATTCAAGAAGAGAATAACAGCAACAGAGAAAATAAATGAAATGTTAGAGGGCATTCTACCAGTGCAGGTTATTGTAAATAAAAAAATGTGTGTGAATAAATTAATTCCATCCCCTAGTCTAAGGAGTTTGGACAGCCAAAGTAGGGGACTACCTGTAGGGGTGACGTACAGTGGGGACTTCAAGGGCCTTGGGACCGCTATGGTAGCTAGGCCCTTCAGGAACTCTGAAAAGTGGTGGCAAAAGGGGCTCTGGTTAAGACGCAGCAGGTTGTTATGCTACTTAGGTTCCAGAATGGGTAAAAAATAAATAAATAAGTAAATAAATGCAATGTAAATTTTAATTTTATATCCGTTGTATAGTATTATTTGAAGTAATTCCACATACTGCATATGAGTTGACTATGTTTTGTAAACAATATAAATTTATTAAGGATGAGCTGTGTGTTTAATAGAAAAAATTGTTAGCATAAAATTTTATAATATTGTATTCTAGGAGAATTTTCTTCTTCTCTTGTTAATTTAAAATTTAGTGCTTGACAATAATGTATTTTAGTGTACCATTTGCGACCGAGGTAGACATCTCATTTGCAAATAAAGAGATTTTGATTTGATTTTTTTTATAATTTTGTGAAATTGGATTGATATATGAATTCAGATTGGGTACCCACTGCGTTTTCCTGTCTAGCCTATCTCTGTTCCATGGTTTCTTCTACGGTTGATGGTGTTATAATATGCTTACAATATTGTGATTTTGTATTCCACCTTTTCAATACAAATGGTTTTATGTTGTTAGATCATAATGCTACAACACTGTTTTATAGGGACATGTTTCGCTTGAATTCCAAGCATCCTCAGCCTATATAATCATCTCAAGGTTAAGACCTGTCATATTTCATTTTCTTTGAAATTTGTGCTTAATTATAATTCTAAAATTAAATAATAAGATATATAAACATAAGAATTTATACACACATTAATAGTTTAACAATATAAATGATTATACTAAATTTGGAATAATTGTCCAAAACATAGTATCTTCAAATGTTGAAAATTTGGCTAAAATTGATTTCTCAAAGTTCTAGTTTATTAAGAACCAATTGTAATTTGACCTCGCACCAGAAAATACTAAGAAATCAAAATACGCAACTTTTACTTACACCAGTCCAACGATTCACCAAATAGCAAACCCACTGAAAAAACGGGATATGCAAATAGCCTTCAAAACACACATCACCAATAAAAATTTATTCTTTAATCATAACATAGTAAACTCCAACAACAACAAATTTCAAGGCTCCAGAATATACACACTAGCATGCACACAGTGTAAATTTTCATATGTTGGCCAAACTGGCCGCAGTTTCCTTACTAGATACATGGAACACTTTAACGCTTTAAAGCACAATAAATATTCTGCAATGAGTAACCATATGAAAGAAACCGGCCATCAATATATCTCAACAGACAAAGACATCACAAAAATCAAAAGGATTGCAAAGGGGAAGCTAATGACGGAGTTTGAAAATATATGTATTTATTTGGACCAATATTTTAATAAGGAAAAAAACTTGAATGACGCGGTCGATATAAAAAGTCCGTTAATAGAGCAATTGCCAATATTATTACAAATTTTCAAATCAGATAATAGTAAATCCTTTAAGATATTTAATCTGAAAACTCCCACCACAGAAACTACTTCGACAACGCATAAATATTCCCCTCCACACAATACGCCAAGTCTCCTCCCCTACCCCCATCCCGACAACAGGTAAGAACTCCTCACCACACGATACACGAATGTCTAACGCCCCGCCTAATATTTCCTCCCCTAAATCCCCTACCCGTCCTCCACAACAGCTTTTCCATACATATAACACAAGGAGTAAAACCAGGACAGTCACCGTAATGTAACAAATTCCACGAGGTTTTGTAGTAGCAGTCAAAGGGGTAAGTGAATACATACCATCAGATCACTGTAAGAGCACAATAACACACAACATTATTCACGCAAATTTCCTTTGTTACAGATGCACCATCATTCAAATATTATGAAAGAAACTAATCAACTCCTCAAGATTTTGGATTGACGTCCCTTTTGACTAAAACCCTTATAAATACAAACTACTACCAACGGAAAATCTGATCGTCAAAATAAGACTAGTCCGACGAAACTACCTAATTCAACATCTTACGGTTCAAGACTATTAAATTAAAGTAGCAAGCCTCAAAATTAAAACCTGAAGCTGAATTCCAACATATCTAAGATTTTAATCTTCAGACACCAATAAGTTTTAACAATAATTAAGACTCAAATTTTAACATAGGTCAAATTACAATGGTTTTTAATAAACTAGAACTTTGAGAAATCAATTTTAGCCAAATTTTCAACATTTGAAGATACTGTGTTTTGGACGTCAATACCTTTATTATTTATTTATTTATTTCATGCCTTCATTTGTGGCGAAGTTAAGGCTCACGGCCCTCTCTTACACTTAACCACATATCTAATAAACTTTATAAAACAGAATAATGAAATAACCACATATCTAATAAACTTTATAAAACAGAATAATGAAATAATTTAACAAAATATAAATCCTAACCTCATTCATTCTTCCATTCATACTGCCATTCATACAAGCTGGTTATACATTTAATAGGTAATCTCAGCAAGACCGCTTGAAAGAAGCTAAGGAAGTGCAGTTCCTAACACTAACTGGAAGGGAATTCCATAGCCTTGCACCAGATACTTGAAAGGAGCGGTTAAATGAAGATGAGCGATGCACAGGAATTGAGAGTGTCGTAGTCGGTCGAGTGTTGTGTTCATGAGAGGAGGAGAGTAAATTAAACTTTGAGGATAAATACTGGGGTTTAGATTCATTCAGCAGACGAAATACGAGAGTAGCAACGTGAAGATGTCGTAGTTTATCGATTTTTAACCAGGAGAGAAGTTCATAATAGGGGGAGATATGAGTTGAAAATTTAATTGAAAATATAAACCTAATGCATGAGTTCATTGCCCTCTGTAATTTTAGTGTCTGTTCCATGGTGGCATCTATCATTACAATATCACAATAATTAAGTATGGGAAATATGAGGGTCTGGATAAGTTTAATTTTCAAGCTTAGTGGAAGAAGTGATTGGCGAGTTTTGAGAGGGTGAAGTGACGAGTGAATTTTCCTACAGATGCTTGTTATGTGCTCACTCCAATCTAGTGTGTCACTTATGATAATTCCAAGATTTTTTACCGACTTCTGAAATGGTATAGCTACACCACAAAGCAAAAGTGAAGGCAATAATTTCTTGTTACGGATATTTAACTGCCTTTGTTGCCCTATTATAATAGCTTGTGTCTTTTTAGGATTAATTAATAAACAATTCTTATTAGAATAGGAGCTAATCAGATTTAAAATAGAATTCATCTGATGAATTCCAAACTCAATATCAATAGCTTTACAGTGATAATATATTTGTAGATCATCTGCATATAAATGATACTTACAGTTACTGAACTGAGAAGATATATCATTGATATATAGAGTAAACAGAAGAGGTCCAAGCACGGATCCCTGTGGGACACCTGTTTGCTTCGTCTTCCAATCTGTGGTAGTGCCGTTTATGACAACACGTTGTCGCCGATTGGAGAGGTACGAAGCAAAGAGCTGAATAGCAGAGGGACTCAGATTAAATCTTTGTAGTTTCGCTAATAATATGTCAATATTTACTGTGTCAAACGCACTACTGAAGTCAAGTAGAATAAGTATAGTCACTTTCCGCTCATCTATAGCTCGTCTAATGTCGTCTGTAATTCTTAGCAGTGCCGTCCCTGTGCTATGTCCTTTCTTGAAACCAGATTGGAAGGGGTCACGCAGAGAATATTTTTCCAGATATTGTTCAAGTTGGCTATAGATCAATTTTTCTAGAGCTTTAGACAGTGCTGAAAGAATGCATACAGGACGAAAGTCGGATGCTACATTAGCTGGCGACCTTTTTGGAACTGGGACAACTTGCGTATCTTTCCATTTTGTCGGAAAATAACTACGGGAGAGGCATGCATTAAATAAGTCAGTAATAACCGGCAATATTATATCCATAATGTTAGTAATAAAGAAAATAGGGATTTCATCAGCCCCTGTTGCATGAGATTTAATTGAAATCAGTACTCGTCTCACTTCAGACTCTGAAACAGTTCGAATAAACAATTATAAACAATTATTCCAACTTTAGTATAATCATTTATATTGCTAAACTATTAATGTGTTTATAAATTCCTAAGTTTATATATTTTATTATTTAATTTTAGAATTATAATTAAGCACAAATTTCAAAGAAAATTAAATATGACAGGTCTTAACCTTGACATGATTATATAGGCTGAGGATGCTTGGAATTCAAGCAAAACATGTCCCTATAAAACAGTGTTGTAGCATTATGATCTAACAACATAAAACCATTTGCATTGAAAAGGTGGAATAAAAAATCACAATATTGTAAGCATATTATAGCAAATTTCAATACGGGTCTAATCATGAGATTAGTTACACGTAACGATGGTGTTATGGTATTCATGGCTCGGTGTTCCTCGTTAGAGCTGTTGTTGATGACAAATTTAACGCGTGCTGTCCATCTGATTGAGCTCGACGTCTCCAACTGTCTCTGTGGAGGTTATCCTATCCAAAATATGCCATTCTTACATATTCTTCACTACAATTATTAGACAAAATCCTTATAGTGAAGAATATGTTAGAATAGCATATTTTGGATATTTCCATTCAGTCATCACTCATGCTATTGGTCTCTGGGGCTGCTACAAATCAAATCCTGATATTTTTCGAATACAGAAACAAGCTATCAGCATTATACCGAGATATAACAGGTTAGATCATTGCAGGCCATTATTTAAGAGACTAAGCATACTCCCAGTACTAAGCATATACATCATGCAATGCATTCTACATGTAAAAAAAATTATTGATCACTTCAGAAAGAATTTTGACAATCAAGATTACCAGACGCGAACAAGAAATAATATTTTTATCAAGCACAAGAGTAAAACCAGTGCCTTGAGACATGTAGACACTGTTGGAATCAGATTGTATAAGCAGCTTCCAAATAAGATTAAAGATATTAGTCCCATGAGTTCATTTACCACACATTTAAAAAATCTCCTGCTGAGTAGCTGCTTCTATAGTACAGAAGAATACACGATGAAGTGCTGGTATTGATGCTATAACTTATTAACTTGTAAATGTTCTTAATGTCTAGTATATAGCCTTAAAAATATGTTAATGTCACATTGGGCAAAACTATAGTAAAGGGGCCTCAAGGTTTAGTAACACAAGCCACCACTAGGTGGCGCATGCGCGTTGACTGTCACCTTAGTAGCGCTGAGAGGAAAGACAATACTGCCAACTGTTGGTTGTTGGTTTGATATGGCTATACATTTTTTCCTTGCCATGCGGACAGTATGAGCCGCGGCAATAGAAAAGAGCCTCTCGAAGGGGGTGTGGCCCCCAAGGGGCCACTGTTCTCATAACAGAGATTGGCCTCGATGTACAAAGATAGGTTACAACTACTAAACTATCTTTTTCCTTGCTGAGCGGACAGTATGCGCCGCGGCGATAGAAAAGAGCCTCTCGAATGGAGTGTGGCCCCAAGGTGCCACTGTTCTCATGACAGAGATTGGCCTGGATGTAGAAAGATAGGTTACAACTACTAAACTATCTTTTTCCTTGCCGAGCGGACAGTATGCGCTGCGGCGATAGAAAAGAGCCTCTCGAATGGAGTGTGGCCCCAAGGTGCCACTGTTCTCATGACAGAGATTGGCCTGGATGTACAAAGATAGGTTACAACTACTAAACTACTTTTTTTCTTGCCGGGCAGACGTATGCGCCGCGGCCTTTTAAACTTCCCTGGCCGCTTCATATTTTTTTCTTCTGCAATTGGTTGGTAACAAAATCTCGGCCTCATCCTAGGTGTCAATGACGTCATCCTCTTCCATACGTGAACCAATCACCGTCTACGGCGTGGAATACGGCGTCTAAAACAGTATTTTTGGTTATAAAAGTAAATGTACTTGTAGGGGCGGGTGGGTAGGTCGCAGGCAAGCATATTGAACACATCTCTCTTCCACGATCATTTTAAGGCGAGAATTGCAGTATTTAAAGTAACATTTTATGTAATAATCCTTGAGGCCCCGTTACTATATTTCTACCATCACATTGAATATGTACGTATTATCAACACCACACTCACAGATTTTTATTTTGTCTTGTAAATATTGGTTATTAATATTATTTTTTATTTTTAAAAAAAGATGTGCTGTCCTAACATTGAGGTATTTGGTGATTCTGTTTTTCTTCTTCTTTTTCAGAACGTTCATTATTGTTTGTATCAAGAAATCACTCGACAACTCCTACACTGTTGGCATAATTCAAAATATGTAATTGTACAGTCTATGGAAGCTAAATGAATGAGTTATATCGTAACCTTAAGGCCATCCTTAGCCTTGTCATTTCTCTGATAATTTTCTGTGTGTGTAATTGATGTCTACCTTCCTTCTTCTTTTAACAGGTAATATATGAGGGTTAAACCAGATTAATTGGAAATAAATTAAATAATTTTGTTAGTAAGTTTGAAGATTTGTAAAACTGAAATTACTGAATGATTTGTGGTTCCACGGGTGTGACGTTGAGATTTAATTGGCTTTTGGGGATAATTTTAATTCCTTATGCTTGTATTATGTACTGTACTTTGATGTATACTTTCCCAGGCTTATTCCTGTTATGTTGTGCTTGGATTATTCTGTTTTGGGGGGTTGATGTTGTGTGATTTCATATCTCATGAAGTGATTAGTTTGGTGGATATTATTTAATTTATTAAGTGAGGATTTAGTGCACTGATTCAATACTTGAAGATACTTATGGGTCTTTTTCCTTTCCTTGTTTGTGTTTATCTCTGTAATTTGTTATTGCCAAAGAAATCATGCCTTCCTCTAAACTTGAAACCCCAGAATTATGTTAATGAAAGAATCCTTGGTATGTGCATGTTAGCGTAAGACATGTCAAATGAAATCTTGTGTATATTATGAAGAAAAACCCTTATGATTTGTGTGGTACACATTCAAAAATTGACCATTTCAGTGTTAAGAGATTATGGCTGTGTAAGATGTGTGTTCATGTTATACGCTGTTTGGGTTCGTGGACTTAGATGAAAATTAATGATCTGAAAAAAATATTGATATTGCTCCTTCATCCATGGTCCTAGAAAAATTGTAACTGGCCTCAATAACTGTTACTTGTGACTACATCAAGTAAGGACATTAAAATTGGTAATGATGTTTATTTTCCTCGTTTCTTGCTTGTTATGCCCTACCCCATGTTGGTCCTTTTTGGGGGGGGGGGGGGGGTAGTAATGGATTTTAATTATTTGATGCGGCATGTGAAGTATTTAGTAGCTCTGTGTAATGTATTTATGAGATTTGAGGTCCACGGAGTGGGCTGGGCCTTATTACAATGTGTTACTTCATCCTGTGCTTGCTAGGAGTATGCCTCCAGGCCACGAGCGCTGTACTCGCTGCTGCCACCTGGGTGCGTGGTACTGGAACTTGTTTTTCGATCGTCAATGGGTGTGAGAGCTACAATATGTCGTGGTTATTATCTGTAGTTGAAGAAAGAAGCTTCCCGCCTGACGACTGCTGGTTGTACTGCAATTAATACTAGGGGAGATGTTGCTTGGATTGGACTCTGCATAGAATAATCACCACCCGGCGATTAGGCCAGAGATTTTTTTTTTAAAAAAAACCTCTTCCGACATTTGTGAATATTTGCATCTTATTCTTCTTCTTCTACTACTTCTTCTTCTTCTTCTAGGATCTGCAGTGTTAGTTGCATACAACAAGAAGGCGTACTGTTGAGGAGCAATGGGAAACACATTTGGTATAATGACAGTTGAAAGATAACTATTTACTTAAATCTCACGAGTTTTATATTTAGCAGAAATATGTGAAAATTCAGGTTATGATCATTGCAGTGTAATATATTGTTTGTTATGCTGGTATGTTTCAATGAAATTGTAAATTGGTAATACTGTCGGATATTCATTTCAAGGTAATTTGAAAGGCTGATAAGCAGTATTTAAGTAAATCTATACGGTAGGAGCTCTTAGAAACCATTATTAATTAATATGTAGTTGCTATAAACCTCTATCTGGTGGTTCAAGTGTATCATTAATTAACTTTTGGATTTATAATAATCGTCTTGTATATTTCACAACCTCCAAGCTTGTGTGTAAGGCCAGAAAGTGAAAATATTTTCTAGTGACTACTCGGATGGTTTTGGGCTGCCATTTTCCTTATTTGTGTCATGTGATTCGTTGCTATGGTAGCCGCCTATAAACTGTTTGGGGGCGTAACCTCTGTTTAGATTGACATTTGAGTGGCGACTGCTTGTTAAGGGTAACATTTGACGTTTGCGAGTTGAGTTGATCGTACTTTCTTCTGGGGTACGGTTTGTTCTGATGTGTGCTAATCAAGTTTGATTGACTCGTGGTTCAACAAGTTTTGGTATTTAACCTTACTTGGGCCTGGATTATTTCTCTGTGGGTGTTATCTGAATGATCTTTATGATTATAATCTTCTGGTTTTATTTAATTGATCTTATATTTTAGTTGTGGTTCATTGTGTTGTTTTATTTTCTTATGTTTTCGAGGTAGTCATTAAAAAAATTTCTTTAAACTTTAATATCCTAATCAAGGATTCTCTAGATCAGAGACTGTTGTTAACGCAAATTTAATTACTCATTTTTAAAAATTGGTGAATACTTTGAAAATGAAGAAGTTTATGTTTATAGTTACTGATTGATATCCTTAAGATCTTACTATGTGAGTTTTTATTCCCCGTGTTCAAATTCTGAGCTGTTCCTTCCTGTGTAATGTCGGTCTCTTTGCGAGCTGCATTAAGAGTTGTCATGTCATGTCACTTTATGTCAGAGGCTTGTTTTGGTTTTGAAAGCAACTCTGTTCAGGTGGCTTGCTAGGCTAACAATGTAAAGGATTTTTTGACAATCCGCTGCCACATCTGCAAGGCAGCACCGTTTTGGTGAATGTGGTCATTTCCTACACAAAGTCTTCGCCAAGCCTCCTTTCTAGTAAGCCAAGGCGTCCTATCTTTATCTCGGGCCCTTAGCAACAGGCTTGACAAATGCTCTGTTTTCCCTGAAGTTACACGAGTTTGTACCTCTGTTATTTGCCCAGAATGGACAATTCTCCGCAGATTTTATCTGCTCTCAAACCAATACAACTGAGCAAAACTCCCTGAAAACAAAATTTCTCAATTTGACTGAAAGTACTCATTGGTGTAGGAAGAGGGTGCAAGGACAATCTCCATCTTCTCATCACTCACTCCCTGCACTTATCTGTGTTCCAGTAATCGATAAGGTAAGAACCTGATCTCCCGTATTCACCTATTTCCTGTGTTGAAAAACATCATGCCGAGTGCCAGAGTTGCTCCGGGGCTGGTCACATCAATGTTCACCGAGTCTCCTTCACGTATCTGGTAACTGGGCGATTTGTACTTCTCCTTCTGCGAGCCTGAAAGAGAACAGAGTATAATCACTTCACAAACTAACCTATCTCAGAGCTGGGGATTTTATATCTGTTCCTGATAGGGGCTTTTCCTTAAAAAAGGGGTTTCATGAAGAAAAAAAAGTAATTGTGTTCTAAGCTAATTTAACGGTCATAATGTCAGTAATTACTAAATTTATACATTGCTAAAAATAAGCAAAGTAGTAACCTCGTGTCCTCAAATGGAGGTGGTGCAGTTCTTTTCAGGAAAACCCCCAATGGAGGTGAGCTGCATGTACCAGCCCTCCTGCCGTTCTTACATTTCTGACAGTACCGGGAATTGAACCCCGGCCTCCGAGGACGGCAGCTAATAGTGCTAACTGGTAAAGCTTCAGAGGCGGACGATTGCTAATAACAACAACACTCTGACAGAGAGACTGCCGTTTCTTAAAATGGTCAAACCATCCACTGGATGCACACCAAATAAAAGAGTAATTTTTCATGATTTCTCATGTAAAATGTTTTTGTCAACAGGAGCATTTTCAAATCGTTTCCTCTCAAACTATTTTATTAAGATGGTTTCAAGTTTGTCAAGAGGCGAAGCACAAATATTTTTCTGTTTCTTCGCTATGGAACTACACTGCACTTTTATGGCCAGAATATTGTCCTTTAGATTCAGAATGCTACAAAGAATGAGTCAAATCATACTTCCGTTATAAGGATTCTTCTCCACATCCTGAATTACAGCAGTTTTCTGCTCAACCACTGATGCCTTTTGAAGTCGATAAACACTGAAAGGTATAATCAAATTGCAAATTTTTATTATAAAAATGTAAGTTTAGAAATTCATGTAAATTTTTTCCTTAAAAGCAGAGTTTTCTTTAAAGTGTTGAAAGAAAATGTAAAGGTCATAATGTCAGGAATTAATAAATTTACATTCTGTAACGATGTGCTTATGGCAGGTGAGCCATGTTTGAACGGCTGTTTCATAAAGTCACCTTTCTATTATTGCTAAAGGCCTCTTGCGGCTTATCATTGATTGACTTAACTATTTCCAAGGTTGTACTAGAGAGGGCAGCACCCTCAGTTGTGAACACGGAGGGTCATTCTTTCCGGCGAGACTGTAACTTTATCTCTTTGACTCGAATGTTTGTTGTGGTTATGAGAGAGCACGCAGATCGGAGTGGCTTTTCTGAGCTATACATGGGTATTCATTACATTTGAACGCAGCCTATACTGCCATCCTTCTTTTTATTTTGACGGCTAATATTGCAGGTATGGTGATCCTTGTTTTAATATATTTTTCTACGGTTCTGTAGTGATATTCTCCGCATTTAACTACAGCTGATTGTTGCTGTTATTGTGACTGTGTGATGTTGGTAACTGGGTCTCTGATCAATTCTATTTATGCATGCTGCATTCTAATGTATCTTGCCATCAAATGAATGTATGTCCTGCGTGTCGACGCGGAGATCCATTCGTGTCGTACGGAGTGCGTAAGCTGATGGGTTTATGTGTGGCCACTGGGTCCCTATTATACTACTGCTAATTGTCTGTGCCGTGCAAGCTATCCTTGACGTATGTGAAGCCTTTGTTTGTGACCATGAGTCATACCATATCCCTTTCAGACAGTGTACGCACAATTGTGCGGGTTCGCATTTTATTAATGTCTGAGCTTATTTGACATTTTCTTGGCGTTAGACCGGACTGCAGTGCTTGTGCGGGACACATTGCATGTACTTCAGCTGTTTTTATTTAGTACTTGACCACCAAGGGGCAGGAAGAAGAGTTTAAAAATACAGTTCATTAGCAATATGGTGGGAAGCAGTAATGCTTAAAGTAAGTATTTATTTATTGCATTCATATTAATCTAGAAGCTTTTCTGAATATCAGAATATAACCAATGAAGTGTGTAGATTGTGTAGTAAACGTAAATTGTGAACTTACAACATCGTACGTAATACCATGAGGTTTTGAGTGTTGATACGCACATATGTGCGGGCTGGGTGCTGTCACAAAAAGGACTGTGAAAGAAAAACTCGTACTCTACATGCAAAATGTAATGTATAAGATTTTAATTGTTTAAAATCGTTCCACACTGTAAAATAGAACATTTGATCATGTACATGTGCACATTCCATGTACTGAGTTGAATTTTTTATTTTTTTATTTTTTGCAAGTAGTGAATGAAGTCCTGACACGCACAATTGTGTGGGTGCTTTTTTTCAGCCGATAGTTCTTATTTTGTAAAATAAACTGTAAAAACATGTATTTGAGAGCATTTTAGTAAGTTTTTGACGTCTTGACACCTTCAGATTTCTTTCAGGTCTGACGACAAGTTGCTGCTGCCAAAAGGGCAGTAAAAGCAAAACTCCTCCTCAATATAGAAAATGTAACGTTTACTTGTGTTTGAACGAAGATTTAATTGTTTTAAATTATTCCCCACTGTAAAATAGGACATTTGATCATGTACATATGTATATTCACATACATTGAGGTAAGTTTTCTTTTTTGTAAGTAGTGAATTAAGTCCTGACACGCACAATTGTGCGGGTGCTTTTTTTTTTTTTTCAGATGTTAATTTTTATTTTGTAGAATAAACTAAAAATATATGTACTTAAGAGCATTTTAGTCAGTCTTTGACGTACACACAAAAATTCACACCACCAGTTTTCTTTCAGGTCTGAAAGGGATATGAGTTTGTGTTCAACTTATTGACAGGAGCTACTGCTCGCATTGTTTGCCGTTACCAGCAATGTCTGAATGTTTGAGGTGTGTGCTGACAAGAGAGGAGAGTAAAAAGATGGCGTATCGGTCAGCTTAACTTTTTCCCTTTGATCTTGTTTCCGTACCTTGTGTTTAATTTCGGTACGGTGTTAATTATTTTGCCTTGGTCTCTGTCTTGGCAGTTAGCTTGCCCACGAGGCCGCCATGTCTGCCTTCTTAAATTCAGGCTATGCACTTGCCTGTGATTCCCCTTGGGTTTTAATTTTGTTTCCTTGGGTCAGAGATGTTTTCTCTCTGTGTCATGCTGATACCGGCATTCCATTATTTTATCCGCTCTGAGTTTCTTCTCCCGGATGCCTGGGGATCTTATCTATGTATAGATATTGTTGTTGAGACGATGATTGAGTTTGAAGGACGCGTATGTAAACAATGTAATTAATCTCATGGAAAGAAAGACCAAACTTATCCATGTGGATTGTATTCAGATTAGCTCAATATGTAGTGAGATTACAATTGAGATGGCGAGCTTTCGTAAATTTAATATTAAAGTTGGTGTTTTGAGAAATGCTGTGCTCACACATTTACATTAGTACATCGACTGAATCAAATGAACTCATGTACGTATATTTTTAATACTTTAAATTGCTGGCTTCATTTCCTTTTTCTTTGAATTTTATCTTCAATAAACCCTCATTTAAATTTTATTTGAATTTTATTGCTAGTTGTATTAGTCTCATCCCTGTTGTGCATTGTTGATTAGGGTCATTTCCAGTTCAGGGCTGTGTCTTAGACCTTTCCTAGTCACGGTCCATGCCTCGAATCTCCTGATGTGCGTATTATATTATGTCATATATTATCGGTAAGGGAAGGGTGCGGTTCACAGAACTTCCAAAAATCTTTGTTAAATTCGGAAACATTGAAAAGGGGCTTTCCTTCACTAACAACAGTGCAAGCAAGCAACTCTATAAGCCACACCCTACCCATCACAAACCCACAAAGTTTCTTACTTTATTGTTCAAATTCATTTGATTTCTGCCTCACCTACCATAATGAGATTGCACCACTGCACAGCTTCACTTCAGAGTAACAATTAATTCCATCAAATATAAACTGATTGGCCAACAAACAAAATTTTGACAAGTGTTTCTCTGCTAAAGAACTCTAAAGATTACCCGTCAGTCTTTCCTCTGACATTATACCCGAACTCATTTCCAAGTCCAGGAAAGAAATGTGGACATGTTTTCTTTTGCTGCAAACAAATACCACGCAAACTTTTTTTTTAACAACTTGCATTATGTCTCACTGACACAGGTACATCTTAGGAAAGGGTCAGGAGTGCGAGGGAAGCAGCCGTGGCCTTAATTAACCAAAACGCTTAATTTACAACCATAGCTCACAAAAGTCATTCGTGGCATATGACAAGCTCAGCTCGTCGCGATGCACTGCTAACCCACACATGCCACTTGTGTACATTCTGAGCTGAAGTTTAGACATGTAGCTTCGATAATTTCCCTTGTGCCAGGGTTTCACACACATCTCGAACAAGAGATAAAAGAATTCTTGTTTCGTATTATTTCACTTACGTCACTTGCCAACATGGCATCAAGCAGATGTGTTGCTGTTGAAGATGGAATACGAAAGCTAATAGACAGAGTTTTAGAGAGTGATATTGTTTGTGACGACCAAATAAACCCAAAAAGTCTCAGTTCGAGTTCGACGACGGTAGACTAACTTGACTGACTGACAATAACCCTGATTAGTGATGGACAGAAAAACGCCCAACTGTTTGGAGAAAACAGTTTTCGGGTGGAAAACGAACGAACTGTTTTTAAAAGTTCCACCAAACAGTTTTTCCTTCAAAACAGTCCACAGTTTGTCTTTTACTGTTCGCTAGTGAGTAGACACTAATGTAACCTTGAATCTACCCGCGCGTTCGGAGCTATTCGGCCTTAAATCGGCATTGCTCGGTACTTAACCACTCCCATTCCCTCCCTGTCAAATCCACTGTTTGTCTCATATTTAGTTGGCAGTGAGCCAAGAGCTGTTTGGAAAAGCAGTTTCTAGCCGAACAGTTGTTCAACGTTTTCGCTTATTGCTGGTTGCGGGCTGTTGGCGGGTGATGTACCGGTGTTCTCAAACCAGTTTTAAAACGGAACGGTGTAAAGTTTGCCGAGTGCTGAGCGAGGAGAGCTGTTTTACAACATGTCAAAATGAAGCGAGGTGTGGAATTATTTCACGAAAAGTAACAATGATAAGGCGCTTTGCACTATCCGCAAGCAACTTATTTCTTACAAGTCAACTATTACAAATTTGAAAGGACATTTGCAAAGAAAACGTATAGCAATATATACTGAGGTAACGTGTCATAGTGTTAAGGAAATACCTCCAGTGGAAAAACGACCAAGTAGGCCTGCAGAGGATAGAGAGGAACCTAGTATTAGCACTAGCAGGCCTCGACTGCTGGTTCATGTGTTGCGCCTAATTAGGTCTTACGTCACTAAAAATGTTTCATCTTCCCAAAAGAAGTTAATTGATCGTGACTTACTTGATTTATTTATTTTAGATTATCAGCCCTTTAGTATTGTTGAGGATAGAGGGTTTTCTAAACTTATGAAGTGGATCCCCGGCTATGAATTACCTGGTAGAAAGACTATTTCAAATGTGATGATTCCAGCACTCTATCAACAACAGTTTTCTTTAATAAGAGAGACAGTGACGAATGAAGCAGTGAGTGTGTGCATAACAACCGATTTGTGGACATCGTTAGTTGCAGAGAGTTACATTGCCGTAACAGCGCATTACATTACGAAAGTTTTCCTTCAAGACGGTTTTACTGAAGTGTTCTGGTTTTTCCTGAAGCCATACGTCTGTTGCGTTGGCAAACAAAATTAAGTGCATACTATCCGATTGGAAGCTGCATGTCAAAGTCAATTTTTCAATTTCTGATAACGCTAGTAATATAACAAACGCCTTTGAGGAAATTCTGAAGTGGGAACACTATGGCTGTTTCGCTCATAAGTTAAATTTGATTGTCCAGGGTTCTCTTCAGGAAATGCAAGTCACCATTGAGAAAATCAAAAAAGTTGTCAGCTACTTCAGGAGAAGTTTACTAGCAAGCGAAAAACTACTGAAGTACCAGATATCAAGTGGACATACAGTGCCTAAACGCCTTTCCCAAGACGTCACGACGCACTGGAATTCAACTTTTTATATGTTGCGTCGATTTGTAGAACTCGAAGAAGCTATCAGGGCCACTATTGCTCTGCTAGATAAACATCTGCCCGTAATAACTGGCAAAGAGTGGCAAGCTTGTCGTCAACTTTGCAATGTGCTAGCTCCGTTTGAAGAAATGACTAATTCCCTGAGTGGAGAAGCATATATGACTGGAAGTTCTGTGATTGTGGTCGTCAGGTGCCTGAAAGGTATTTGCGAAAAACTCGGGCAATGAGCCGAGTTCACAGAAGGAGTGAGGGCCGTAATTGCTAGCCTTGTTAAAGGGTTAGGAGAAAGGTTCAAGAACGTTGAACACAACAGCACTTTCGCCTTATGCACTTTATTAGATCCACGCTATAAAGACCACGTTTTTCAGGACCCTGCGGCACTAGATAACGTCAAAAAGAGGGTGCGTAATTTAGTAGTGGACCTAATAGAGAGAAACGCCCAGACCAGCGAGAAGCAGAATATTGACATTCCGTCCTCCTCACTTCCATCTACAATGGGTGCATTTAAGCCCTCTTGTCCAATAAGCGCTTGGGGCATTTTCAACGACATTATTGGAGATAAACGTCCTCAAACCAGCCCTCTGTCACAAGCCAACAAGGAACTGGATTTGTATTTGAAAGATGACATTTTACCTCGTGTAAATGAAGCAGGGGAATCTAATTGCCCCTTAGATTGGTGGAAAAATCACCAACATGTGTATCCCAATTTAGCACAAATATTCATAACAAAGTGTAACATAGTGGCCACTTCAGTGCCCTGTGAAAGACTTTTTTCCCAAACTGGACTGATTGTTAATGAAAGGAGAACAAGGCTGTCATCAAGAAAGGTAGAAATGTTAATGTTCCTCAATGTAAATACGAAGAGTTAGTGCTTGAGTATTTTTCATAATGGGTATCATGTGAACAGAATAATAAAGTGTAGCATAGTGATCACATCAGTGCCATATTGAAGACCTACTTTCCCAAATTGGATTCGTAATTAATGCAAAGCTCTCACAAAAAGAGGTTGAAATATTAATGTTCCTTAATGTAAATAGGAATAATTAATTTTTAAGTGCTTTCCTAATATTGTGCATCTTATGAATACTCTCGTTTTTTGTGTGTGTATTTATCTCTCTTATCTATAACATTCAGTAACTTCTATTTTTTACAGTAGTTCTCGTTGAACAATAATCTTATAATGGTATATGATGAACATAGACACTGTATAATAATACTGCTATAGATACGTCACTCATAACAGACTGGTTAACAAAAACTCCGGGACCGAGCTCGATAGCTGCAGCCGCTTAAGTGCGGCCAGTATCCAGTATTCGGGAGATAGTGGGTTCAAACCCCACTGTCGGCAGCCCAGAAAATGGTTTTCCGTGGTTTTCCATTTTCACACCATGCAAATGCTGGGGCTGTACCTTAATTAAGGCCACGGCCGCTTCCTTCCCACTCCTAGCCCTATCCTGTCCCATCTTTGCCGGAAGACCTATCTGTGTCGGTGTGACGCAAAAAAAAAAAAAAAAAAAAAAAAAAAAAAAAAAAAAAAAAAACCCTCCGGGTGTGTGGAACCGTATCGATGAGCAGACCGCAAACACTAATGTCAGTTGATAGCCTAATGATAAATAAATGTCTTTACAGACTATATCCTTTGCTTAACAGTGGAGTCTTCATTCGTCTTATCGTTCTTCCTGTGTATCCTTCATATAGGTATTTTGTCAGCCTTCAACTTGTGCTGTCTGCCTAGACATTACGAAACAAGTTAGATTGAAAGGTGGTGAAAGATCTCATTTCCTATCCCGCAGCCCCCTTGTGCATGTGACTCACTCGTCCTCCACAGTCTCGTTATGAACGAATGACTTGTTGTATTCAAACTGTTTGGGAAAACAGTTGTTTTTAACAAACAGTTCGTTGGCGTTTTCCTAAAACAGCAGAAATGACCACCACTAACCCTGATCTATGTAAGTTTCACGAATGCAGCGCGGTTAGTGACAACTTACTGAAAAAGTCAGATACGCAGCCACTATCTGAACTCTCGTTTTTTTTGTGAATACACGAAAACTCTCTGACGAGACAAATGCATACACAACAATACAGTTGAGCAACCCTTAACCCTTTGCAGTCCAATTTTCTGTCATATGTTCCAACAGTCTGGTGCAAATTAATTTTGCACATTCATACCTAGCCAGATTTTGTAGGTTACTGTAGTCATGTCCTAGTTCGTGAACCATGGGCAACGGCTGAGTGGCCTAATAAGTGGTCCCGAGTGTTGGGATACCAGTTGCTATGGAATTGGAGTGGGCATCTCGGACATATTCTGAGTCATGGCTCTCCTTGTGCTCAGACGGCTAGGACTATACAATTCACCGGTGGTCCATAACCCGTTAGAGGAGAGATCCTCACCTGGACTATGTGCAAGTAGGGTAGCATCCAGCTTCATGAATTTACCGAGCTCAGAACATTTTAAGCAACCCTCGGACCTATGGGAGTAATGGAGTCTCACTCCCATTTGACAGGCGAGGGACTCCTTGGAAACAACTTGGCGAACGAAATGGAATTCAATGGGGAGCTATCAATATTAATGGGGCTTATGGAAGAAAGAAAGTAGAACTGGCTGAGTCAACAAAGAGGATGCATCTGGATGTGCTAGGAGTAAGTGATATTCGGGTAAGGGGAGAAAACGAGGAAGAGGGGAGATTATAAAGTGTACTTGACGGGTGTAAGAAAGGGAACCGCAGAGTCTGGGGTACGACTCTTTATCAGGAATACCATTGCACGCAACATAGTTTCTGTTAGGCACGTAAATGAGTGAATGATGTGGGTAGATTTGTCAGTTGGAGGAATTAGGACAAGAATTGTGTCCGTGTATTCACCATGTGAGGGTGTAGATGAGGATGAAGCTGACAAGTTTTATGAAGCATTGAGTGACATCTTGGTCAGAGTCAACAGAAAGGATAGAATAGTGCTAATGGGCAATTTCAATACGAGAGTTGGGAATAGAACTGAAGGATACGAAAGGGTGATTGGTAAATACGGGGAAGATATGGAAGCTAATGGGAATGGGAAGCGTTTGCTGGATTTCTGTGCTAGTATGGGTTTAGCTGTCACGAATACATTCTTCAAGCATAAGGCTATTCACCGCTACACATGGGAGGCTAGGGGTACCAGATCCATAATAGACTACATCTTAACAGACTTTGAATTCAGGAAATCTGTTATGAATGTACGAGTTTTTCGTGGATTTTTTGATGATACAGACCACTATCTGATCTGTAGTGAACTAAGTATCTCTAGGCCTAGGGTAGAGAAAGTGAAATAAGTCTGCAAACGAATAAGGGTAGAAAATCTCCAGGACAGGGAAATTAAACAGAAGTACATGGATATGATTAGTGAGAAGTTTCGAACAGTAGACAGTAAGCAGGTTCAGGATATAGAAAATGAATGGGTGGCATACAGGGATGCTGTAGTAGAAACAGTAAGGGAATGCCTAGGAACAACTGTGTGTAAAAATGGAAAAAGGCGAACATCTTGGTGAAATGATGAAGTGAGAGCAGCCTGTAAACGTAAACAGAAGGCTTATCAGAAATGGCTCAAAACAAGGGCTGAGGCAGACAGGGATTGGTACGTAGATGAAAGAAATAGAGCGAAACAAATAGTTGTTGAATCCAAAAAGAAGTCATGGGAAGATTTTGGTAATAACCTGGAAAGGCTAGGTCAAGCAGCAGGGAAACCTTTCTGGACAGTAATAAAGAATCTTAGGAAGGGAGGGAAAAAGGAAATGAACAGTGTTTTGAGAATTCAGGTGAACTCATAATAGATCCCAGGGAAGCACTGGAGAGCTGGAGGGAATATTTTGAACATCCTGGAAATCATCCTGGTGGTGTTACAAACAGCCAAGCTCATGGGGAGGAGCAAAATGATGTTGGTGAAATTATGCTTGAGGAAGTGGAAAGGATGGTAAATAAACTCCATTTTATAAGGCAGCAGGAATAGATGAAATTAGACCTGAAACGGTGAAGTACAGTGGTAAGGCAGGGATGAAATGGTTTCACAGAATAGTAAAATTAGCGTGGAGTGTTGCTAAGGTACCTTCAGATTGGACAAAAGCAGTAATTGTACCTATTTATAAGGAAGGGAACAGGAAGGATTGCAACAACTATCGAGGTATCTCATTGATTAGTATACCAGGCAAAGTATTCACTGGCATCTTGGAAGGGAGGGTGCGATCAGTCGCTGAGAGAAAGTTGGATGAAAACCAGTGTGGTTTCAGACCACAGAGAGGCTGTCAGGATCAGATTTTCAGTATGCGCCAGGTAATTGAAAAATGCTACGAGAGGAATAGGCAGTTGTGTTTATGTTTCGTAGATCTAGAGAAAGCATATGACAGGGTATCGAGGGAAAAGATGTTCACTATACTGGGGGACTATGGAATTAAAGGTAGATTATTCAAATCAATCAAAGGCACTTACTTTGACAACTGGGCTTCAGTGAGAAGTGTTGGTAGAATGAATTCTTGGTTCAGGATACTTACAGGGGTTAGGCAAGGCTGTAATCTTTCACCTTTGCTGTTCGTAGTTTACATGGGTCATCTGCTGAAAGGTATAAAATGGCAGGGAGGGATTCAGTTAGGTGAAAATATAGTAAGCAGTTTGGCCTATGCTGACGACTTGGTCATAATGGCAGACTGTGCCGAAAGCCTGCAGGCTAATATCTTTGAACTTGAAAATAGGTGCAATGAGTATGGTATGAAAATTAGCCTCTCGAAGACTAAACTGATGTCAGTAGGTAAGAAATTCAATAGAACTGAATGTCAGATTGGTGATACAAAGCTAGAACAGGTTGACAACTTCAAATATTTAGGTTGTGTGTTCTCCCAGGATGGTAATATAGTAAGTGAGATTGACTCAAGGTGTCGTAAAGCTAATGCAGTGAGCTCGCAGTTGCGATCAGCAGTATTCTGTAAGAAGGAAGTCAGCTCCCAGACGAAACTATCTTTACATCGGCCTGTTTTCAGACCAACTTTGCTTTACGGGAGCGAAAGCTGGGTGGACTCAGGATATCTTATTCATAAGTTAGAAGTAACAGACATGAAAGTAGCAAGAATGATTGCTGGTACAAACAGGTGGGTACAATGGCAGGAGGGTACTCAGAATGAGGAGATAAAGGCTAATTTAGGAATGAACTCGCTAGGGGCTTTACGTCGCACCAACACAGATAGGTCTTATGGCGAAGATGGGATAGGAAAGGCCTAGGAGTTGGAAGGAAGCGGCCGTGGCCTTAAGGGACAGCCCCAACATTTGCCTGGTGTGAAAATGGGAAACCACGGAAAACCATCTTCAGGGCTGCCGATAGTGGGATTCGAACCTACTATCTTCCGGATGCAAGCTCACAGCCGCGCGCCTCTACGCGCATGGGCAACTCGCCCGGTGGAATGAACTCGATGGATGAAGCTGTACGCATAAACTGGCTTCGGTTGTGGGGCCATGTGAGGCGAATGGAGGAGGATAGGTTACACAGGAGAATGATGGACTCTGCTATGGAGAGTAAGAGAAGTAGAGGGAGACCAAGACGACGATGGTTAGATTCGGTTGCTAACGATTTAAAGATAAGAGGTATAAAACTAAATGAGGCCACAACACTAGTTGCAAATCGAGGATTGTGGCGACGTTTAGTAAATTCACAGAGCCTTGCAGACTGAACGCTCTAAGGCATAACAGTCTATAATGATAATGTATGTATGTGTGTAGTGTAGATTAAACTTAGAGTTTTTATTACTAATTATAATTATATTATTATGATTATTACCGTACATTCGTCGTCAGTGCAGGAGTAAGAAACAATACAAAACGTAATAAACTGAAGTGGAGTGATGCAGCTGGGCAGAACCTGCGGTCCTCTAGTTTTCTGACCTGATGAATGGCTCACTATCATGAAATGTTACATTCCGGTAAACACTATTGCCGTTTGCATTCCCATTCGTATGTGTGGAAGTATGTTCAGCATCACTATTAGTGAAATTATCAACCCTGACCCGAGAAGCGTCATCATTGCCGTGTGCCGCATCTCCTCCTCCAACCCGGCCCATTAGCGTGTCTTCTTGCTTTTGTAGCATTACTGGAACTTCCTCCTCTGAATATTCGGAAACAGGGTATGATGGTCCGAGATCATTTTACACACAGGTCCAGTCGTTAAAGTTTCACTTGCAGTGTTGGAGGTCACTACACCTTCATCTTCACTTGAGAGTTCTCTAAACTCTTCGTCTAATTCAAGTAAATAATCATCGCCACTGCTGTCTAAAGAAACGAGCATATGTATTTTTTCTTCATTCACATTTTATACAACCGAGACAATTCCACGCCTAGTACAAGACGTGTGCAGCACTACTCAGTGTACACACAGCTGACAGGCCGCGGTTACACATATCTCGTATTATATCAAGAGAGATAACAGAATGGCTTCTTTTGTGCACAAAAATTTGTTCTTGAAACTCCAGGGATATCGATCAACCTCAATCAGGTCAAAGAACTTCAATAAATGACTTCTCATGTAGAACGAAACATAATGTAGAGGTCACCTCCACGTTGGACCGGTTACAATAAACCATGATCAAGAAGTAAGTATAAATAACCACCTAATCGATACTTTATTAATGCCTCAGGCAAAATTGAATAAAATTAAAACTTACAGGACACGTTTCGACCACTTAGTGGTCCACTTCAGCTGTATAAATAAAGAACTGAAAAGAAAAACATTGACAATAAGCACAAATAAAAGTCCTTTGGAGACTCCTTTGATAAAAATGGAGGTCATCAGAATAGGTCATCTTGCCTCTCGTTCTTGTTTGGAAAAGATGTTTATTCTGCGCTGTCTAGAGGGTCTGTCTTTGAGCGCGACCTGGTGAAGTAACGATGTGATACAGTTTGACAGTTCATGGAAAGCTCTGGAGAGAAGGGAAGTAGAGTTTTATCGTCATCTAAAATAACATGTGAGGGAGGAGGGAGATTGGGCTGTGCTTCTGCGATGTCGTGTTTGATTATATCTCTTGTTCGTCTAGTCTGTTTCATGTCTACCCATTCTAAGTATTTGCTAATATTCTCATATAAGATGTTTTTATGCTCGTTGTTTTCGTTGAGATTCTCTTCACCGTTTTCCAATTTATCAAGAACGATGTGGATGTTTTCCAGGTTGTTCATAAGATTACCTTTATTAATCATACAGATAATTTGAAGGTCCTGTTTTATATTGGTGAATTTGTGGTTGGACTCTTTCATATGGGATCCCATGGCAGAGAATCTTTTGTATCTTTCAGCATTGACATGTTCTTGATATCTAATCGAGAAGTTCCTTCCAGATTGTCCCACGTAAGTTTTTTTACATTGAGCACAAGTCAGCTTATAAATACCCGATTCCTGGAATTCGTCATCTTTAAGTTTATTAGCTTTATTATGACTAAAGAATCTATGTTTCGTGTTGTTGTTTGTAGAGAAGGCTACCACGAACTGTCAAACTGTATCACATCGTTACTTCACCAGGTCGCGCTCTAAGACAGACCCTCTAGACAGCGCAGAATAAACATCTTTTCCAAACAAGAACGAGAGGCAAGATGACCTATTCTGATGACCTCCATTTTTATCAAAGGAGTCTCCAAAGAACTTTTATTTGTGCTTATTGTCAATGTTTTTCTTTTCAGTTCTTTATTTATACAGCTGAAGAGGACCACTAGGTGGTCGAAACATGTCCTGTAAGTTTTAATTTTATTCAATTTTGCCTGAGGCATTAATAAAGTATCGATTAGGTGGTTATTTATACTTACTTCTTGATTAAACATCGATACGGTCATGAAATGGACAACTTGTAATAAACCATGATGTCGAGGTCACGGTAATGATGACGCTTCTCAGGTCAGGTCACCGGAAAAGGTTAATACTGACAGAAAAAATTTGTAAGAATGACAAATGGTTTGAGACTATACCCAACGACATTAGGGCATATTTCGTATTATACTAATGTCACAAGTGCAAAAATCAAGAATTCATTTATACTGCAGTAAAAACAGATGTATACACGCTCCCATTTTTCATGAAACCATGAGCACGGGAAGATTCATTATAATCTCACAATTTTTACATTTTGTTCACGATGAACAAGTGATAGTAGTGACACACTGAGAAAGATTACGGTTTCTTTTCAAACTTTTCTGAATTTTATTCACTTTTTATTTATTTATTTAAATCTAAGAATTTCATTTTTGTCCGTATTGAACTGAGAATGGAAGATAGGAAAACTTAAAAGGGTCCACCTTTTCAATACAAAAATGTTATAGTTTATTTATAACATATATTTGCACTTGGAACTAGTTTCGACGCTGTTTGGCGTCATCATCAGCCAAAATGTGGGAAATAGGCTAGCATGTAGGCATTTATATTACACAAGGCGTTACATTAAACAATACACATCTTACAAGGAGATAAAAACAGGGACAAATATAGAAACAAATGAATCGTTGAGAAAGCAAAAGTTATACATATTAAAAATAAGCTTAACCACACATCTCGCAGTGCGAAAATATCCGTCTTGAATGCTTCTTGAATACAAAACACACGCGCACACATTTCTGAAGAGCCAGCAGGCAGGAAAAAGTAAAGTGAAACCTTAAGAGTTCTTCTGAGAAGAGTTCATCATTTTTTCTATGTTCCGACTAACTAATGAAGTCTCCCTTGAGTTCCTGATAAACATACACAACAGGAAATTCTCCTTCACTCTTAACAATAGCTATAAAGACCAACGGTAAATTTCATTTTAAATATTGTGCAGAGACGTGAAAGCATGATCTTGAACATGATATAACTTCTTCATTTAACCCAATTTTTAAGGTGTTACATTAAACAATACACATCTTACGAGGAGATAAAAACAGGGACGAATGTAGAAACAAATGCATCGTTGAGAAAGCAAAAGTTATACATATTAAAAATAAGCTTAACCACACATCTTGCAGTGCGAAAATATTTGCCTTGAATGATTCCTGAATACAAAACGCACGCGCACACACTTCTGAAGAGCCAGCAGGCAGGAAAAAGTAAGGTGAAACCTTAAGAGTTCTTCTGAGAAGAGTTCATCATTTTTTCTATGTTCCGACTAACTAATGAAGTCTCCCTTGAGTTCCTGATAAACATACACAACAGGAAATTCTCCTTCACTCTCAACAATAGCTATAAAGACCAACGGTAAATTTCATTTTAAATATTGTGCAGAGACGTGAAAGCATGATCTTGAACATGATATAACTTCTTCATTTAACCACCTTTGAAAGTCTCTCTCTATATTACATAGCTTCATTAACACCACCATTCTGTAGAAGCACAAAATAATCTTGTAATCTTCACAGGTCCGGTATTCAGCTCGACAAGAATATAAAAATTTGGTATTAAGGAATACGTTTTCTGAGAGTTTGGAGGTTGACTGTGCCAGTATTTGTGGTGTATTGTTGCAGCGTTACGCGTAGGGTGGGGGCAGGTTTCTATGATGTTTATTGCGGGACATGAGGCGGTAAAGCTATGGCGTGAGATGAAGAGGAACAGAGCGTGTTGGATAGTTTAGGTCTGGGGAGCGGCCATTGTTGGATTAGGAGGGGAGAGGGAAGGAGCGGTAGGGGAGGAGGAGTGGAAGGAGGGGAAGTATGGAGGGTGATGTGGTGAAAGTGTGTGGCGTGACAAAGTATTATGCATACTCTGAAAGACAGATCTGTTCTTCGGGATATTCATGTTTTTGAAAAATTCAATGAGAAAGTCGAATAGGATCTTTGGTTTCTCTGAGATATCATTTAAGTTTAGGTTGGGATTGAAATATTGGTCTAAATGAATATAGAGGTTTTCAGTGACGTCTAGGAAAGAACCTTTGTTTAGAATATCTAATACCTCAAGATCTTGATTTATTTCAGTAAAGTTGTGCTTAAATTCTTTTATATGTAGGCCGACCGGGGAAAAACGGTTGTGTTTTATGGCATTGACATGTTCTGCATATCTGATTTTAAAGCTGCGTCCTGTTTGCCCTAGGTAAGAACTTTTGCAGTCTTGGCAAGAAAACCTATATACACCTGATTTAGAAAAAGGACTACTTTTATTTATTGATGAAGAGTTGTGTGGGATCTCTGTGCTTCTATTGCTTAAAAAGAAAGTCAAAGACAACCATCTCATCATTACAAAGGCCGACAAAGGCAACACAACAGTCATTATGGATAAAACAGATTACATTCAAAAAACCAAAAATTTCTTAGATAATGACTCCTTTGCGATAGTTAAGAAGAACCCAACACAATCAATTCAAAGGCAATTGAAACAAATTCTAAAGAGCACATCTTTTCTCCTCACTGAGCAAGAAAAAAAAAGTTAATTACTATGAACCCAGGCCTACCAACAGCTAAAGCACTACCCAAAATCCACAAAACCGGTGTCCCTATTCGACCCATAATAAACTACAGACCAAGCCCCTTATATAAATTATCTCAATTTATCCAACAATTTCTTAATAAACATTATAAATTCTCATCAAATAAATCCATCAGGAACACTGCAGAATTAGTGAACAAACTAAACAGTTTCAAGCTTCAACCATATCATTCAATGCACTCCTTTGATATAGTCAACATGTATCCCAGTATAAAAACCAACTCATTATTCCCGATCATCGAAAAGAACTTACTTGCTAACAATCAACTAAGTAAACTAGAAGTTCAAGACTTTATGACCATATTAAGATTACTAATTAACAATAACTACTTCACATTCGATAAGATCATTTACAAACAAGATGGTTTGGCTATGGGTTCACCAGCCTCAGGAATTTTAGCAGAGATCTACCTTGATTTCCTAGAGCACACCGCCATCGACAATAACATCACATTTGCTAATATCCAATTCTGGGCTAGGTACGTAGATGACACATTTATAATCCTAGATGAACGCTCCATAGATGCGCCATCCACCCTCAAAAACCTTAATAATATTGATCATGACATTAAATTTACCTTAGAATCAGAGATAAACAACTCCATCAACTTCCTAGACCTAACAATCAATAGGCACCCCTCTTCGTTCACATATAGTATCTATAGAAAGCCCACTCAAACGGCCACTACTATAAGAAATGACTCACTACACCCCCAAACACACAAAGCGGCTACATATAATAGCTTAGTAGACCGAGCATTCAAAATTCTGATGTCAAGAAAAAACTTAAATAAAGAATTGAACACCATTCGCTCTATAGCAAAATTCAATGGATATAATGAATCCTTTATTGAAAGAATAATCAATAAATTCAGACACCGCCCAAAAACCACCCTAATAAAAGACAATACTAGCACTGCCACGGTTTCCACATTTACCTTCAATAAAGAAATTTACGTCACTAACGTTCTTAAAAAACACAATGTTAAAATAGCCTTTCGTACTAACAATAGAAGCACAGAGATCCACACAACTCTTCATCAATAAATAAAAGTAGTCCTTTTTCTAAATCAGGTGTATATAGGTTTTCTTGCCAAGACTGCAAAAGTTCTTACCTAGGGCAAACAGGACGCAGCTTTAAAATCAGATATGCAGAACATGTCAATGCCATAAAACACAACCGTTTTTCCCCGGTCGGCCTACATATAAAAGAATTTAAGCACAACTTTACTGAAATAAATCAAGATCTTGAGGTATTAGATATTCTAAACAAAGGTTCTTTCCTAGACGTCACTGAAAACCTCTATATTCATTTAGACCAATATTTCAATCCCAACCTAAACTTAAATGATATCTCAGAGAAACCAAAGATCCTATTCGACTTTCTCATTGAATTTTTCAAAAACATGAATATCCCGAAGAACAGATCTGTCTTTCAGATTATGCATAATACTTTGTCACGCCACACACTTTCACCACATCACCCTCCATACTTCCCCTCCTTCCACTCCTCCTCCCCTACCGCTCCTTCCCTCTCCCCTCCTAATCCAACAATGGCCGCTCCCCAGACCTAAACTATCCAACACGCTCTGTTCCTCTTCATCTCACGCCATAGCTTTACCGCCTCATGTCCCGCAATAAACATCATAGAAACCTGCCCCCACCCTACACGTAACGCTGCAACAATACACCACAAATACTGGCACAGTCAACCTCCAAACTCTCAGAAAACGTATTCCTTAATACCAATTTTATATTCTTGTCGAGCTGAATACCAGACCTGTGAAGATTACAAGATTATTTTGTGCTTCTACAGAATGGTGGTGTTAATGAAGCTATGTAATATAGAGAGAGACTTTCAAAGGTGGTTAAATGAAGAAGTTATATCATGTTCAAGATCGTGCTTTCACGTCTCTGCACAATATTTAAAATGAAATTTACCGTTGGTCTTTATAGCTATTGTTGAGAGTGAAGGAGAATTTCCTGTTGTGTATGTTTATCAGGAACTCAAGGGAGACCTCATTAGTTAGTTGGAACATGGAAAAAATGATGAACTCTTCTCAGAAGAACTCTTAAGGTTTCACTTTACTTTTTCCTGCCTGCTGGCTCTTCAGAAATGTGTGCGCGTGTGTTTTGTATTCAAGAAGCATTCAAGACGGATATTTTCGCACTGCGAGATGTGTGGTTAAGCTTATTTTTAATATGTATAACTTTTGCTTTCTCAACGATTCATTTGTTTCTATATTTGTCCCTGTTTTTATCTCCTTGTAAGATGTGTATTGTTTAATGTAACACCTTGTGTAATATAAATGCCTACATGCTAGCCTATTTCCCACATTTTGGCTGATGATGACGCCAAACAGCGTCGAAACTAGTTCCAAGTGCAAATATATGTTATAAATAAACTATAACATTTTTGTAGTGAAAAGGAGGACCCTTTTAAGTTTTCCTATCTTTATTCACCTTCACAAGAAGTTCAGAGGCCCATGCAATACATTCAAGGTTTGGAATAAAACTTCACAAAATTTGTGAATCTAGTGTTGGCTACTGTCTGTCATTCAAAATTTATGTAGGTGACGATGTAACAGATCCAAATCTTATCATAGGATATAAACTTCACGGTTTCGATCCGTATTGAATTGTGAATTGTGGCTTGCATACTGCTAACACCACTCAAGTAGATTTGGTAATGACTACAGAATCAACATTTACCAGTTGCCGTTTTGCAATTGAAATTGTAATGATTAACAGTGATGGAACTAACAATTTATGAATAACAATACAAGAAAGAGTCTGGATGATGAGCATACTCCAGGTGCTAAGAATTTAGAGCATAATTTATTTATTTTTCAAATTTTACACTTAGTTCATCCCGGATTTTAAAGTCAATTGTATTTTTGTACATTTGTTTAGTTACTAGATGTATTACATTAAGGCTGAAGATGGTCAGTCAAGGCCAAAACTAGTCCCTAGTTTAGTAATGTAATTAAAAAATATTGCATATTATTGTATTGAAAAGGTGGACCATTACAACATTAATTTAATAATTATTATTGAGATCGACATTTTGTGGAAGCTGCAGTAAACGCTTTATCCATCCTAGTCAGTAATGTTGATAGCCAACGTATTGTAACAGAACAGCTCTGAAATCATGGTATCTCTGTCTTTTCCAGACAGATCTGTAAATTACAGTAGAAGTGCGCTACAGTGAGTACAGCATATAGCAAGAACTTCGTTATAACGACTGCTTTTTTTTGTGTCCCTTGAAAAATCCCTATATTATACTGTGTATTATCCTTCGATAACAGCAAGAACATTACTACGAGTGATTAAGCATGCGTAATTTTTCCATTAACAACATTTATGCACTCTGGCTATTATACTGAATATGATCGATAATCTTGGCTATAGATTTTTTGCTACGTGCACTACCGAGCTTTCTCGTCGACATGTGAACTCGAAGGCGATATCGGAGTCTATTAGTAACACTCATCGACTGGTGTTCTATAAGCACAAATCAAAATGAAAGTGAACATGTTTTCGTAATAAATGCATAAATAATGTGGCCGATAGCAGTAGTTAACTCGTTAGAAATAAAGGCTGAAGTAAACGATCGCTTCATTTTAAAACTACGTACTGAAAGTAAGCAAGAATGTGATACATCTCAAGATATGGCACAGAGTGGATGACTAATTTCAGAGGTTAGTTTATTCAGTAAAACCTCGTTAAGCATTTCTGCAGGGGGCAAAGAACGATAATGTGTCAAGTGAGAAAATGTACTACTGAATAAATACACAAATAAAAACTATCCAACATGAATATATAAACACCTGATATGACTTTTTCTGACAGGTGTGCATTTACATGTAATAAATCTCATTGCATAATGTTTGTATCCTAAATATAAGAACTGATAAGTATTGGAATCGTGGTGTATGTTATTGTTCTTATTTTACTGTTTATATGTTGGGTATGTACAGGTACAGGAAGGTGATTGGGGATTTAAATGAGACTATGGAGTGGATATGTGGGAAACTGGGAGCGAGATTTCTAGATCCTAATGAGTGCATAGGAGACAGGGATCTGTGCCCAGATGGCCTTCACTTAAACCGCAATGGTACATATAAATTAGGAAACTTGTTTAGAAGGGTTATACGGAGGTACATTCAGGGAAACGGGGTGGCCTAGGGAGCGGTGTTAAGCGAACAGGGAACTGGAAATCAAGTAGGGATGACATAAAAATGTTAGTGCTCAACTGTAGAAGCATTGTAAACAAAGGAATCGAATGAAGTAATTTAATAGATATATACTCACCAGATATTGTAATAGGAGTTGAATCATGGCTGAGAAATGATATAATGGATGCAGAGATATTCTCACGGAACTAGAGTGTGTATTGTAGAGATAGGATAGGAATGGTAGGAGGGAGAGTATTCTTTCTGGTGAAAGAAGAATTTGTAAGCTACGAAAAAGTTAAGGATGAAAAACCTGAAATTCTGGGTGCAAGGCTCTTCTCTAAAGATAATAGGCAACTTGATGTCTTTGGAGTTTACAGACAGGGAACGGGTAGTGCTGACGCCGATTCAGAATTATTTGATAAGATAATCAGCTATGTTAGAAATGATATGGAAAGGAATGTGATAGTAGCAGGTGATCTCAATTTACCAAAAGTCAATTGGGAAGGTAATGCGAACGACATAAAGGATGACCAACAAATGGCAAATAAGTTAATATGGGAACGGCACCTGATTCAGAAAGTGATGGAACCAACTAGAGGGAAAAATATTCTGGATGTGGTGCTGATAAAACCAGATGAGCTCTATAGAGAAACCGAAGTAATAGATGGTATTAGTGATCACGAAGCTGTTTTTGTTGTAGTTAAAAATAAATGTGAAAGAAAGGAAGGTATTGAAATTAGGACTATTAGGCAGTACCATATGGCTGATAAAACAGGCATGAGGGAGTTTTTAAAAAGCAACTATGATCGCTGGAAAATGGTAAATAAAAATGTAAACAGACTCTGGGATGGGTTTAAAGCAATTGCTGAGGAATGTGAAAATAGGTTTGTTCCTTTAAAGGTCGTAAGGAATAGTAAGGATTCACTATATTATAACAGAGAAGTAAAGCGACTAAGAAGGAGTTGCAGACTGGAAAGAAATAGAGTTAGAAATGGTTATGGAAGTAAGGAGAAATTGAAGGAACTTACTAGGAAATTGAACCTAGCAAAGAAGTCAGCTAAGGATAACATGATGGCAAGCATATTTGGTGGTCATACAAATTTCAGTGAAAAATGTAAGAGTATGTATAGGTACTTTAAGGCAGAAACAGGTTCAAAGAAGGACATTCCAGGAATCATTAATGAACAAGGGGAGTGTGTATGCGAGGATCTTCAAAAGGCAGAAGTATCAAAAACAGCTCAGATGTAAGGCTTTTCAGGCGTTTGCTCTATTAAGCAGTGTTTTGTCTTAGGTCCGACACTAGACTCATCAGAGTGGGATGTGTCAGACCCTAGCAAACGCCTGAAAAGCCTTACATCTGATCTGTTTTTGACATTTTTGACATGCTCTATTGGTAAAAAATATCTAATTCCCTCCATGGGAATTTAGAATTTTCAAAAGGCAGAAGTATTCAGTCAGCAGTATGTAAAGATTGTTGGTTACAAGGATAATGTCCAGGTAGGGGATGTGAGTAACACTAAAGAAGTATTAAAATTTACCTATGATAACAATGACATTTACAGTAAGCTACAAAAGTTGAAAACTAGAAAAGCAGCTGGAATTGATAAGATTTCTGGGGATATACTAAAGGCAATGGGTTGGGATATAGTACCATATCTGAAATACTTATATGATTATTGTTTGGTTGAAGGAGCTATACCAAATTAAAGGAGAATTGCTATAGTAGCCCCTGTGTATAAAGGAAAGGGTGATAGACATAAAGCTGAAAATTACAGGCCAGTCAGTTTGACATGCATTGTATGTAAGCTTTGGGAAAGCATTCTTTCTGATTATATTAGACATGTTTGCAAAATTAATAACTGGTTTGATAGAAGGCAGTTTGGGTTTAGGAAAGGTTATTCGACTGAAGCTCAGCTTGTAGGATTTCAGCAAGTTAGAGCAGATATCCTGGATTCAGGAGGCCAAATGGACTGGATTACAATTGACCTATCTAAGGCATTTGATAGGGTAGATCATGGAAGACTACTGGCAGAAATGAGTGCAATTGGACTAGAAAAAAAGAGTGAGTGAATGGGTGCTATATTTCTAGAAAATAAAACTCAGAGAATTAGAGTAGGCGAAGCTTTATCTGACCCTGTAATAATTAAGAGGGGAATTCCTCAAGGCAGTATTATTGCACCTTTATGTTTTCTTATATATATATCAATGATATGTGTAAAGAAGTGGAATCAGAGATAAGGCTGTTTGCAGATGATGTTATTCTGTACAGAGTAATAAATAAGTAACAAGATTGTGAACGGCTGCAGGGTGACCTCGATAGTGTTGTGAGATGGACGGTGGACAATGGTATGATGATAAACAGGGTTAAAAGTCAGGTTGTGAGTTTCACAAATAGGAAAAGTCCTCTCAGTTTTAATTACTGCATTGATGGGGTGAAAAGTCCTTTTGGGGATCATTGTAAGGACCTAGGTGTTAATATAAGGAAATATCTTCATTGGGGTAATCACATAAATACGATTGTTAATATAGGGTACAGATCTCTGCACATGGTTATTGTTACAAGTGAACTATGTAGGATGAGTGGAATGTAATTTTTTTAAAGACTTTATTGGCGAAGTATCATATAATGTTGTATTTATCATGACCTAACCTGTACTGTTATTTGTAGAGCATAAGATAATTTAATGACCTAACCTGTACTGTATAATGTTGTAACATAGGCATTTGTAAATAGTAGAATTCTGTCTACAGTTCCTGGAAAGATCTAGAAAGTTACATAACTTTTGTACTGGGTGTGTTACTTTGTTGGTATGTGTTCTAGAAAGTGTGTTCTTTTTATTCTGGAAAAATACGACTTTCGCGATCATGCGTATTCTAGGTGGTTAGCCTAAGTTCTCGATCGAAAGTAAGATTGTGATTGGTGAGTCTAGGTGGCGATAGGGAACACTTGCCTCCAAGGCCAGTAATTCCTATATATAGTGAGCGAGGTAGTGTTCGAATCAATTCTGTATCCTGAATTCTGTCGGTCTCGGTTTATCTGTCTGCGAGCAGCCTATCTGGTTGACGTCCCCCGGCTTCGGGGATGGCACTCTGCTCGGGTAAGCACTCTTGAATTCCGTTCCTGCTAAAATTTCCGTAATGTTCCGATTTGCTTTCATACAGAAGTCTGCCCTAACCTCGCCTAGATTCACCAAATTAGTTACTTATGACGCCTTAGTTGTTCTGCTGGACTTACCTGTTCGTTTCCGAGGCATTCCCGTTTTGTTTCACTAAAATATGTATATTGTAGTTTAATAGTATTTCCCTTGGGGTTTGCCTCTTATAGTTCTGTATCACTTTAGGTACGCTAGATTTTGGATAACCTGTAAATTGCATTGTACTACTGCGTTGGTAACTAGATGTACAGGTGATTTGTAATTTGAATTTACACTGCTACGAATAACCTATGTATATCACTGAACTTATAGCTCATAACTTGGAATGTATTTGTAGAATTAACTTGTAAATAATATTTTTAAAAACTAAGGATCATGGTGATTCATTTCGGAATCCGCTATCTAAGCCATGTCCATGCCTTTGGTAGGTTCCCAGCCCTTCCATCTTCCCGTTTTGTCGTTCACTAGTTGGCTCTACTGATAGTTACGTACTTGTTTTGTTGGAGATCCGCGTAAAGGAGAGTTACTGTTTTTCCGAGTGTGTAGTGTTTTCTTATATTGTGTATTGTATTCTTACCTTCCCCTTTTAACTGTGTTTGTGCCTTGTTTGGTGTTACCACTGTAGTAGAGGTAACAGTTATGAGGGTATTTAAGGGTTGTAGTAACGATGTAAAGGAGAGGGCATATAAGTCTCTGGTAAGACCCCAACTAGAGTATGGTTCCAGTGTATGGGACCATCACCAGGATTACTCGATTCATGAACTGGAAAAAATCCAAAGAAAAGCAGCTCAATTTGTTCTGGGTGATTTCCGACAAAAGAGTAGCGTTACAAAAATGTTGCAAAGTTTGGGCTGGGAAGATTTGGGAGAAAGGAGACGAGCTGCTCGAATAAATGGTATGTTACAAGTCATTAATCTCTTATTTGGTCTGTATTGACGACAGTGATTACATATAATTTAAAAAAAAAAATTGTTTAATGTCAACCTAGTCAATACTTACAATTACCACTATTGTGGTTAAATGATCATAAATAATTGAAAATCCGTGAACATGTTTCGCCCTTCTTAACGGGCATCATCAGCACTGTGAACAACTTTAAAAATAATAGTTACATTTAAGACTGTCTTATAATAATCAATCATATAAGATTGGAATAAAATGTGACATTAAAAGTTGTTTTTGATACCATTGATACCATTTTAATTATAATAAAATAAATAATAATAATAATAATAACAGCAAATATCAGAATTCAGGAGTTTATAGGTTGACTTGTTCACAGTGTGGTTATTCATACGTTGGTCAAACTGGGCGAAATTTTATTACAAGGTATTTGGAACATTTCAATGCCGAAAAACATAACAAATATTCCGCTATGAGTACACACATGAAGGAAACAGGCCACCATTTTACCACAATAGAAAAAGATCTAACAATAATAAAGAATACTAACAAGGGAAAACTGCTAAACGAATTTGAAAATATCTATATTTATTTGGACAAAACGTTTAATAAGGATTATAACCTTAATGACGACATGGAAATTAAGAGTCCTTTGTACACATTAATACCTAAGTTGTTGAAAACAGTTATCCCAAATCAAAAGAGAATCCCGCATATTTTAAAAATTACCAATACAACAACTCCAAACACGCCCCCAGATACCATACCTATAATTCCCCCTCCGAATAATCCCCCTCCCATATCGACACCAGTATGTACCAATCCGCCCAGTTCTTCCCTCCCTCAACTCGTCCCCCTCCCTCCGCCACACCCATACAATACGCATAGTAGAAACTCTAGTCAGATTACCGCTAGCAACAGAACAAGTTAGACACTCTACGGCATTTGAGTAAGTACGCATTTTTACGTAACCCATAACCGTATACAACCACAACTGTTATTTTTGTACATACACTTTCAATGCATTTTTTTATATTTTTCTTTATAGTCTATCCAACAATCTAATCATTGAAAATTTACACAACAGAAGGGATACTACAATTATATTGATAAATATCTCCAATCCAGTGCATTGTCGTGAATTTACGACGTGTATTTTTAATTCAACGTATTCTTATTCGACTGGTTACATAAACAATTTAACTCAAGAAGAATTACCATGATCATCCCTGACCTAATCTTCTACTACATGATTAATTAGAGCCCTTGTTTTGTATATATTTTGTTCTTCGAATTTCTACTTGCTGATGAATACAGCTTAATATGGACCTTCACCAAATGTTAAGGAAAATGGATCCATTTCAATTTCAGACGAATGCCGTTTGACAATCTTCCTACGAACATTAACATATATATATATTTTAGACTAGATTATGAGATTTACCTACAATTGTTTTAACTTGTTGTTTATAAGATTTACTTATAACTTCTTAATAATGGTATCAAAAACAACTTTTAATGTCACATTTTATTCCAATCTTATATGACTGATTATTGTAAGACAGTCTTAAATGTAACTATTATTTTTAAAGTTGTTCATAGTGCTGATGATGCCCGTTAAGAAGGGCGAAACATGTTCACGGATTTTCAATTATTTATGATCATTTAACCACCATAGTGGTAATTGTAAGTATTGACTAGGTTGACATTAAACAAATATTTTTTTAAAATTATATGTAATAAATGGTATGTTCCGAGCTGTCAGAGGAGAGATGGCGTGGGAGGACATCAGTAGACGAATAAGTTTGAGTGGTGTCTTTAAAAGTAGGAAAGATCACAATATGAAGATAAAGTTGGAATTCAAGAGGACAAATTGGGGCAAATATTCGTTTATAGGAAGGGGAGTTAGGGATTGGAATAACTTACCAAGGGAAATGTTTAATAATTTTCCAATTTCTTTGCGATCATTTAAGAAAAGGCTAGGAAAACAACAGATAGGGAATCTGCCACCCGGGCGACTGCCCTAAATGCAGATCAGTAGTGATTGATTGATTGATTGACAGTGAAAGATATAGGCTATCTACGGTTTCTAAAGATGTGATGAGAGTAATAAAAGACGAGAAAACAAACATGAAGGCCTTTTCCAGTGTATTAAGAGGTGTGTAAAATACTTGACAAATTTGCAGTGGGGCCCTGTAAAAGTATCAGCAGATCACACTCTTCGACCATGAATTACTTGGAGGTTAAACTTGGGTGTGTGCAAGAGAAATGACTTTGATCGTCATCTTGAATATGACAACACTCGATCTACTTGAGTTGAAACTCGACGGTGTGAGTTTGAATGTATGAGGATACCTGTTCACTTTCTGGATTTGTCTTCATTAATGAATGATTTCATGACTTTTTCAGTATCTACAACGGAGCTACCAGGAGGCAGATATGCAACACGCTGGTCAACTTCATGTTCGTAATCCTTAAGTAGTCTATTACAAGGCAAATACTTGCTACCCTTCACTGCATCACTCAACACAGAATAAATTTCTAACTTCAGAATGGAATACGAAATACAAACACAAACAAGCTTTTACTGGGTTATTCATCAATATCAATGAAAACCGGACAGCAAAAACTGAACTTTCCTGAGGCTATAATTTTTTTTTTTTTTTTTTTTTTTGCCAGTTGCTTTACGTCGCACCGACACAGATAGGTCTTATGGCGACGGTGGGACAGGGAAGGGCTAGGAGTGGGAAGGAAGCGGCCTTGGCCTTAATTAAGGTACAGCCCCAGCATTTGTCTGGTGTGAAAATGGGAAACCACGGAAAACCATTTTCAGGGCTGCCGACAGTGGGGTTCGAACCCACTATCTCCCGAATACTGGATACTGGCCGCACTTAAGCGACTGTAGCTATCGAGCTCGGTAAGCTACAATTTACTCTGTAAAGTTCCAGAATTCGAGGCCATTTCATGTTTTCGCATAACTTTCCCCGACCTGCCTCCTGTGGCAAGGGCTCTAATCTGCGTTGAAAATCACGTTCCTTTTTACAAGGGATGATAAAGAACAATTTCAGAGCTGGAGAAAATGTGATTGTACTGAGCGGTAATAATGCAATTTTGTGACGTGATAAGTGAGGTACTTTTAAATAGATTTAATACGACGTGAATTGGGAAGTAGAATTTACGACATGCTAAGCGAGAAATCGCCTTAATGAGGAACGCACACTACGAGCTTACACTGTATTTTCTCGCGTCTGCTTAAATTTCGGAAAGGCCATTATCGAGTAATTTACAGTGAAAAAGTTATCATTACTCTACTGTGCTTGAAATATGTTTTCATGTTACATATGAGGTTAAGTTGGGTTGGGTGACTGTTTGAATAAGAAAACTGAAAAGTTTGCCATGGAAGTCACTGCAGTGATACTATTATAATTCTTCAGAATGAAATTGAACATCCGCGTTCACGTTGTCTCCGAATTACAAAAATAACTTACGAGTAAGCTGTAGTATGGAAATCTGCAAAAACGCAAGTTTTGAACGGATTGCCGTTACATGTATAGACAAGAAAAGTGTTCCACCAATCAAGACTTATTTATTGTGGATTGTCTATACATTGAATCCAATCAATACGGAAAATGAAGCTTATAAATAATAATTACCGTTACATAGCGATGGTAATTTGTGTGGGGGGTTTTCCTGACTTTTACAAAAATCTGATATAACGCAATCCGCTATAGCGAGTAAAGAATTCTCACTATAACGGACGTAGGCTGATACAATATACGTGTTATATACAGTTGAAGTCCATTACAGTGAGAATTCTTTACTCGCTATAGCGAATTGTCATTATGCCCGATTTTTGTATAAAATATAAAAATAATATAGAAGCCTCTACCTTATCAATACAATGTTTATTTACAAGATGCAGTAAATTCAGTACCGGTTTCGACCCCTATGGGGTCATCCTCAGCTGTTATATATTAAATCGGTTTCAAAAACATCACATAAGGACTAATGTCTTCATATCACTGACCCAATTTGACAGATCATGAAAAAGTAAATATAACAGTAGTATAATGGATCTTTTCTCATTGACTAGAAAGTTGCTTATTATATAAAGCGTCATCTCATTGTAGCCTGAGTCTAGTAATCATCAAATAAAGTTTACAACGGTATATGTGAAATTATTACATATTTACATATATATTATTGGAACATACATTGTCTATTAAAAATAATATATACACATAAAATTTCACCCGCTATAACAGGCCGTTTAAAAGTGGATGAAATGATAAAAACATGATAAAATGGGTCCACATTTAACTCTAGTTTGAACTGGTTTGTTGTTGCTGCATTATGTAACCGTACGTATCTACGATCCCCGAGTTTTTAGGTTAGAAAATTTTCGTATATAGTTTGTAATGTTAAAATCTGTAATTTTGTTTATTTACAATGTAAAAACGTAATATTATAAGAAGAATGTGTAGTTAGGGAATATTGCATATGTGCATCATTATATTTTGTATAAATTTCCGTTTGGGTAAGAGTCTGTAAATATGGCCTAGAAGTAAGGATTGTGCAACCGGGAAAACAGCGACTATATCGGGAAGGACGGTTGAGGTCAGTTGTGTGTGTTGCAACTAAGTGGCTTGGAAATACGGGGTACAGCAGGTTGTATCGGTTGAAGAATTGGAGTGGATCAATGTGGACATACATGAGTGGACGTTCTATATCACATCAAATACTCGATAGCCAATGCGAGGGCTTTGTTTTGAGCGAGGTTTGGGTTGACTGAGTGACGCGGGAAGAAGTGCCTGTGAGAGCGCTGCTACCAGTAAACTTTTCAGGACGCTATAACCACGTGTAGCAAGCCTATATAAGTGTGTACGCGTGTGCGGCGAGTCATTCTCATTCTGATTCTGATACTTATTCTGATTCTGACTCTGATGCTGATTCTGTGCGTTTCTCATTTATACCGGTCTGCGGGAGCTAAGTATTTGCGCAGTTTGCTATGCGATCTGCTATTGTTTCCGAGTATGCAGCTTCAGTTGATGGAGAATTTTGCTGTTTGCTTGCCTCCGGACATGTAACGCTTTCTGTCCAGCCGGCAATTGGAAAGGATTCAAGACGTCGACGAAGAAGAGTAAATAAGGTTAGGGATGCTCTTCGTAAAGAAGGTTGCATCCATATGTAGAGAAATAGTCGTCGTACTTTTCTCTACCAGATTAGGATTCACGGTAACAGTGGAGTGCAGTGGGGCTCTTACCTGGAGGTATGTTAAAAGTATAATGATGTTTTATTTTTATTGGTAATTTTAGTGGTTTGTAATTTGAGTTGGTCTCGTTAAATGATATTTTATTTTATTGGTGATTTTAGAGGGCAAACACGAGTTGGTCTCGTTAAATGATATTTCATTTAATTGGTGATTTTAGTGGTTTGTAATTTGCCTTTGTAGACGGCAAACACGAGTTGATCTCGTTAACTGATATTTTATTTTATTGGTGATTTTAGTGGTTTGTAATTAGCCTTTGTAGACGGCAAACACGAGTTGGTCTCGTTAAATGATATTTTATTTTATTGGTGATTTTAGTGATTTGTAATTGGCCTTTGTAAACGACAAACGAGTAAATCTCATGAAGATATGATTTTGTTGGGTAAGACAATGTATGTTCCAATAATATATATGTAAATATGTAATAATTTCACATATACCGTTGTAAACTTTATTTGATGTTTACTAGACTCAGGCTACAATGAGATGGCGCTTTATATAATAAGCAACTTTCTAGTCAATGAGAAAAGATCCATTATACTACTGTTATATTTACTTTTTCATGATCTGTCAAATTGGTGATATGAAGTGATATGAAGACATTAGTCCTTATGTGATGTTTCTGAAACCGATTTAATGTATAACAGCTGAGGATGACCCCATAGGGGTCGAAACCCGTACTGAATTTAAAGCATCTTGTAAAGAAACATTGTACTGATAAGGTGGAGGCTTCTATATTATTTTTATATTGTAGTAGCAATCAATACGGAAATGAAGCTCATAAATTATGATTTTGTATAAAAGTCGGAAAAACCCCCACACACATTAAAATAGGTATGACACGGCAATCAGTTTGTTCAAAACTTGAGTTTCCCCGGATGATATCCAGACTACAGGTTACTTGTTTGTTATTTTTCATGAAAGTGTGTGTTTAATTTCATTCTAAAAAATTATAGTACTGTATTTCTCTGAAACCAAGACGAACCCCACTTTTTCCTTCAAAAAATTTCAATCAGGCTCAAAAAGGTGCTGTATAAAATCATACGAATGCCTTTGCTGTACAGGTACGCACTTTTAGACTAAAAACATTGGCTTTCGTTACGTAGTATTGGGGGGAGGGGGGTGCACAATTATTCTTCATTTCCGCGGGTTTAATGAACATTAACTTAAAATTGGCATCATAATACCGAAGAGAACCTGTTGAAAATTTGCCGGCAATACCTATTCCATGCGTCTCTACAATACGACGATCCGTCAGGAAAATATTCTCGCTGTCTGTAAAACTGTTACTTTTACGCAGCGTCAGATATAACCGGCTGCCGCTACACGCACATCTCACTTGCCGGGTTTGGCCAACTTCAGAGGCTAGTGATGAATAGGCCTAATTGCGGACTTTGAAGGTCAACGAACAAGGTTATTGCGCCATGGTACGGCAATTGTGCCCTTGCGTTTTTCGTGCAAATACCTCACAATTTCATCTTCGACTTCTTAAAAAAGCGTACTTGTTGCGGACAACTGAATGCATTTTTTGTACTGTACACATTGTTTCGCTTCTTTTTCTTCACGCTAACATTAAATATTGGCTTTAGTTAGGCCTATGCCGTATTTTCTTGCGGCTGCACAATTATTTTACATTTCCGAGTGTTTAATAACCATTAACTTGAAATTGGCATCATCATAACAAGCCATTGAAAATTCGTCGACAATACCTGCCTATAAAACTTAACTTTATAAGTGTCAGATACAGTAGACGAGTTATAACTCCGCCACTCAGCAACCGTGGCCTTTCTAAGAATTCGAAGGCTCGCATGTTTGGATGACATTCTGCAGACTTGAGAAACGTTTTTGTAGAGGTTAATAGAACGTCATTGTCTCTTCACTATTTCCTGAAATCCAGTGGCATTACACAAAGGCACTGTACAACCGGTTGTCGCGGCTAGCGATATATAATAAAGAGGCAATCGTTTATTGTCAATGAGTTTTGTGTGCGTGTGCGAGAAGAAGCAGCGTGGTTACCGTGGTAGTTGCCAGTGGTATTCGTTACTGTTAGGCCACAAATGCATGACAACCTTTGATTTTTTGCATGAAATTCTGAGAAAAAAACGTTGTCTTGTATTCGGAGAAATACGGTATCACTTCAGAGGCTTCTGTGGCAAACATTTCAGTTTCCTTCTTCAAACAGCGTCACCTGTCCTAACTTAACATAATATATGTATGATGAAAACACTCTTCAAGCGCCAGTAGAGAAATTATACCTTTTCGCTATAAATTTACATGATAATAGCCTTTCCGTAATTTAACCAGATGCGAGAACATCTGAAATCAATTATGCACTCTGCTATATCTCGAATTGTGTCCCATTCTTACTTAATTGCAGTATTTAGCATTAAAATTTAGCGATCATTTAGTTGGCCTTTATTTTTACCAGTTAACAACTGTTATCCGACACGTTATGTACGCATTTATTACAAAAATATGTCCTCTTTCATTTCAAATTTTCTTTATGGAACAGCAGTCGACGGGTATTACTAATTGACTCCGACATTGTTTTCAAATGTCGAAGAGAGAACTCGCTAGTGGAAATAGTAAGGAAACGATACCGAAGTTAATCAATCTAATGCAACATAATCGCTGGAGTGCATAACTATCGGTAATGGAAAAAATCTCGTGCTTAGAGTTCTCGCTGTAACCGAAGTATAATAAACAGTTTAATATAGGAATTTTGAAGGGACAGCAAAAAATTGTTGTAAAACAGGGTTCTCATTATATACCGTACTCGCTCTAGCGGACTTCTACTGTAGTTTCGAACCTACATACATTGGATCATCTTCAGCCAAGATATAATTTGAAACATATGTTTACATACAACCAATAATAAAGAAAAAATTTGGTATGTCTTAATTTAAAATTATCAATGTCCCGCTCCAGTTGCCTGGGTGTGGTTTTGATTTAAAATCCAAGTCTAAAACATCGGACTACACATTTAAAATTGAAACTAAAATGCCACGTTGTGTTTGGTGTTGAACTACCGTATTTAACCCCTTCTTTTTCCACACATATAGCCAAAAAACGTAAGTGGGGGGTCCATCAATCAATGTCTAAAGGCAATGCTTTGTCGTTTCATCTCACAGTAGGAACTACATCCAATGTTTTGCATCAATACTTGAAGGAATTGCTTCCTAGGTCGACCTCTTCCCTTCCTTCCTAAGATCTTTCCTTCTAGCAGATTGGTCAGAAAGATATTATGATGCACTGTGTGTCCAATGAATTTAGCTGCTCTTCTATGTATTGTTATCATCAGCTGTTTCTTCACCTGTATTTCTCGCATGATACTTTTGTTAATAAACTTAAACATGATAGGTTAATATTGTGTTTGGTCCGTATTGACTGGTCTGAATGTATAATATAACTATTTATAATAGTTTATTTAAATCCGCCTTGATCAAGACACTCATTAAATGAAAGAAACATTATTAATTAAACCATACATGTTTCGGGAAATCTCAATCATTCCCTTCATCAGTGGTTAGATCAAAGAATAACACAATATGACACAATCTTTTGTTTTTACAATTTGAAGGAGTATTGTGTCCCAATACATCATATCAAAGAGTAAAGAGAACTTATGAAATATTATAAAAATGATCAATACATACAATTTTGGTTGAACTGAATGAGAACACTATACAAATTTAGGATCTTCAAGTTTTTCTTCTTTTCTTTTTCTTTTTGTTCCTTAAATGATTATATGCTAGCCTAAACAGTGGGTTATCTTCTGTACCATTGCCATGGGAGAACATATGGTTGAAATGAATCATAAATTTACAGACATTTCCAATGACATGAAATTATTACATTCAACCAAAAAGGGAAAACTGATGAATGTTTTGGAAAATTTAGAAATTTACCTTACACAAAAATGTAATTCTGAATCAAGTTTAAATGAGAAAAGTACAGAAGATAACCCACTGTTTAGGCTAGCATATAATCATTTAAGGAACAAAAAGAAAAAGAAAAACTTTAAGATCCTAAATTTGTATAGTGTTCTCATTCAGTTCAACCAAAATTGTATGTATTGATCATTTTTATAATATTTCATAAGTTCTCTTTACTCTCTGATATGATGTATTGGGACACAATACTCCTTCAAATTGTAAAACAAAAGATTGTGTCATATTGTGTTATTCTTTGATCTAACCACTGATGAAGGGAATGGCTGAGATTTCCCGAAACATGTATGGTTTAATTAATAATGTTTCTTTCATTTAATGAATGTATTGATCAAGGCGGATTCAAATAAACTATTATAAATAGTTATATTACACATTGATACTTTTGTTGGTTTTTTCAGCCCAACTGACTTTAAACATTCACCTCCAGACCCACATCTCAAATGTTTCAAGCCGTTTCCTATCCTGTTCTTGGATTGTCCAAGATTCACATCCATATAAGAGTACGCTCCACACAAATGACATCACAAAACTTTTCCTAATCTCAGTATCTCAATGTATACTGGTCAAATTTTGTTTAGTGAACACATGACTTCTAGGCTACAAAGAGCTATAAATTGTACATGTTAACATAGGACACTATTCTTTAACAAACTTATGAATGTATTCTGAGTTTTACTGGCTATTTTTGTTAGAAGGCAGTATTTCTAAATTTTAAAAGGATAAATGGTGAACACATGAGTTTTAGTTACTCTTATATCACGTAATTCATTTCATCTCATTAATGCTCTGATGTGACTGACGTCTGGAGGGGCATGGGGTTGTAAATTCTAGCTACGAAGATTCGTCTCCCTTCATACTCGACGAGTATCGTATTAGGGCAGTCATTTGTGTCTGTCAGTTAAGCAGCAGGCCTACCACACAGTAAACATGCAACGTTCATTCAAATGAAGCGCCTTAAAGAATGCCATCTGATATATGAAGTTTGCAAAAACTAGTGCAAGAAGTTTGGACTTTTCTCTACAGATGTCTCTACAAAAAAAAACCTACGTTATGCCCTCTACTGTGAAGAGGAACTATTAAAATCACAAAGTAATTTTTTATTTTAAGGTTTACCGCACTGAGTTGATTATTCTTTGTTTCTGGTATGTTAAAAGTTGTCAATACTTCGATCTCTTCCCGCCAACTTGTAGACATCATCAGCCGTAAGATATTTAAGAAAAAGCACAAAAGCACGGCTGATGATGTCTACAACTTAGACAAAACATGTCCCGTCATAGTTAATAATGTTGTTTAAATAAATAGACAATAAACTTATGGTATTGTAAAGGTGGAATATTAACTTAACCTAAAAGTATACGTACAACAATACGGACTTTATGTAAGTATTGTCTTATTTATCGTTAACACGCTTTAAATCTTAGCGTTTTCTTAAAGCGTTTCCTAAAGAAGCTTCCGTATTTCTTCAGTGCAATCCTAGTATACACTAAGCTGTATCTTATCTCCTGTATATTTCGCTTGAGACCTCGTATATTTGAGATGCACAGCGTTAGGATTCCGTAATATGTTTGCTTTTATCGATAAATTTTGGAATTTTTCCATTAAAATTTGTTAATTTTTTTCACGTAATTTGTCTCTCGTACTTCACCATGGCTTAATTGAATTCAGTGTTCGATTGTTCTCTCTGTTGATTTTAACGAATTTATCTCGGTCACGGCCACCTTGATTCCATTTGTCCGTATCTTTTAACTCGTATTTTCTGCCGTTTGATATAGAACAATTTTAGTGATACTCACAGCAAATGACGACTTTAACATTCTGTTTTAAGTAATCAGGGCAATGAAATGGTACAGTACTAAGGTAAAAGATTGTGAGGACCCTACAAAAGTGTAAATAAATCATGACAGGACCACAAGAAAGATGAAGCTACGTACCCATGAAAGGTCTGCGATGTCCGCCCACCATGTAGTAGTGGAGCATATCGGGGATGGCAAGGTCGCTCAGACCCGAGAGTTGTGAGCCTTGTCCTAACACCACCAGCCCCAGAGCCAGCCCAGCTGCTAGGGAGTACGACTCACGATCCACACTGTTCTCCATCTCCGGGCCAGGAGGACGACCTGTTCATACAGAACAGACAAACACGAATAATAAACGCAATGATGGATCAAGTAAGTTCTTAGCTACTGCATGCAAGGCCGTTTAGGCTGCCTGCATGTGCCGGGTAATGTGCGGCTAAACACTAAACACAGAGTCCTGCGAATATCCGCGAAGCGAGTGTCTTGGCGGATGCAAAATGTATGGTTGTGCAGATAATTTTTAAATAATGATATTTATTGATTTTCACTCAGGTATAGTCTAGAGATCTCAACAAGTCAGTCTTTCATAAATTTCATGCAGTTATATTTGCTTGTGGTGAGACGCAGAATGGTGATGTATAAAGAGGCTTGAAAAGCCGTAAAGCTGACTTAAGCCTATCTGGCTCCTGCTTGCAAGTAGTGGAAGAAGCAAGAGGAAATCACTCATAAAGCTGTCACTGGGTGTAATATTTACAATACCATTCAGGGACGGGGATAATATTTTGTATATCCACACAAGGCTTGAGATATGGAGTGTTAATGGACTCCACCACCTGTGGTGGCTTCTTATCCACAGGGGGATCAAGTCATATAGGTGAATGAGACGGCTAATGAAGGCACTTCCTCTGTACTGCCGAGAACTTTTGGTTGAACCACAGTAGAAGTGCAGACTTTTAAAACATTTATCACCATTCTGTACAAAATCCTTCACCTTTTATTTTCTTTTGTTGAAATTACGAATAGTCTGTGCTCCTATTTGACCAACTCTCCCATTCAAAGAGACTATTCTGACTTTAGATCCCGTATTTAAAATCAACTGAAAGGAGAATAATAAAACTTTGTTTTACACCTAGAATTGTTAAGTACTGAACAGGTGTAAAACAAAGTTTTATTATTCTCCTTTCAACTCTCCCATCTCAAATTTTTCTATTCTTTACCAGAATGTTGAATTTTCTGCTTTACGTTCAGGTAATACCGCAACATATAAACTCGTGGCGATCAGTTACGCCCAAACATACGGCCACAAGTGTTCAGTATCCGAATGCAACGTGCATTAGCACGGTAACAGAGAAGCGAACTTCAAGCAACCAACAAGTCTCGCAAAGCATTTAGCGGACCAAAAGGCGGCAAGTTTCCAAAAGTAGAGGAGGACCTGCTTAAATATATGATTTTGTTACGCAACGTTCGATATGCTGTTTCTATTTAACATTAAGAATTTCATTCTTCAGGTTCCGTATTAATATTAACTTTCCCATTAAATGCTGTTTCTCACGAAGTGCTGTATTTTAAAGGACGAGAAATGGAATCAGTATCCCGGATTTGAAGGTTAGCCGAGGCACAATGATTATTTTTATGAAAAGAAATGCACTCTCTCTTCGATGAAGAACAACATTATGCCAAATTATTTCAACCAAAAGGTGATTTCTGTAAGAAGCCAGTTTAGACAAAATCCAGTTCCTCATCTGCAGAAGAAGACTATTGCTGAAAAGTTGAGTTCTAACAAGGAAATGAAGCGCTTTCATACAACATGTGGAAGGAATGTACCTTACCCGTCAGTGGCTGTAAAGTATGGTGAAGAGCTATAACCCGTTAAGTTTCGAGCAACAAATTTAGGAACTACGTGTTGTACCTCGTACCTGTAACTGGCGGAGGGTCCAGCACGCTAAAAAGCACTAAACACACTTTTTATCTTAGAATACTGGTTTTGTATTTCTGCCGGGCTCCTTGATACCAGCAATGTTAACAATTCCTTAAAATTACCTGACATCCTCCGAGATGAAGTAGAAATGGCTTTGAAAATGCTGCGAACTGGAAAAGCGTGTGGACCTGATGGAATAAGTGCAGAAGTCTTGAAAGCTACAGACGATGCTGGAATTGAAATGCTGTTGAAAATCTGCCAGGTAATATGGAATTCTAGAAGATGGCCCGAAGAATGGGTACAGTCAATCTTTGTCCCAATCCACAAGAAAGGATCGAGGAAAAAATGTGGAAATTATCGCTTAATTGCTTTGATTTCACATGCCAGTAAAGTTATGCTTCATATCCTGCAGAAGAGACTCTGGGCATTCCTAGAGTATCAAATTTCTGAAGTCCAGGCTGGATTCATGAAAGGAAAAGGCACTCGAGAAAAAGATCTTACGCCTAAGACAAATCATAGAAAAGGCTAGAGAATTCAATGTTCTGGTATACCTGTGCTTTATTGACTACCAAAAGGCCTTTGATACTGTCAAATGGAACCATCTTTGGAAAATTTTGGATGACATGGGTTTACCACTCCATTTGATTGTGTGACGTTATTAAAGGATTTGGACACCCTCGGCAAGTAATTTAAAATTCGTGTTACGTTCTGAATTGAAACGTGTGTGCATTGCAGCGCATCCTGTTGGCGTTCCTTGTAAACAAAGTCCTACCCAGTTAGTGGCGCTCCTAGTGGCTGCCAGTATAAGCTGCGACAATTAGGTAAATTACTGAGACGGACAAATAAAAAATGTTGTTGGTTGTCTATACGGTGATGGAGTCTGCTTCAGATGGAATGTTGTGTTTCGTGCTAGAAAAGATGGGAAAAGGAAAGGAATATGATCCGGGATAAGGATCCTTGTTGAATTAAAGGGTTGTACACCCTTTCTTGCATCACCGCCAGCCGGCGAATTTGTTTTCTTCAAAATGTGGGATAAGTTGTTTTCTTCTAAGTCAATGTAGGCCTAGTAATGTTTAAGTATGTTTTAATCTGTTGTATTTATTCCGGAACCTCTAACTAACTAAATGTGCTGATTGGTATGGCTAAATTTAGTGTCAATTTCATCACATTGTGAACTAAATCTCATATTCCGTGGACTCTATTCAAATCAAGACATTCGATACAATCAATGTTCACTTCTGGTAACATCGTTAATAGTAACGTTTAAATGATGTTTCATTATTTAATGATTGGTAAGGTTAATTTAAGACCAATTAATGTGCTCGTATAAGTGAGGTTAGACCTAAGATGGATGATGATGTGCAGGCTCACATTCTTTTCTTCTAATGTAATTGTAAACCCAAAATTACTTCCGTAGCTCACTGGAGCCTTTATTTTCGATACGTTACATTTGGACCTGGCTATTGTTTTGGTTGTTGCCAGCTTCTTACGTTTTTTTATGATAATTCTTTTTTTATGCCTTCCATTGTTTTTTGTCAACAAATAGAGACTTCAGATGTTACCAAAATAGAGGGTTGATGACTGGATAACTTTACTTGTGCACCTTTAGCTTGTGACTTTGTGGAAGAATCCTAACTGATCATCAAATTTGATCTGACTCAAACTTAAATAATTTTCACCTGTATTCTTAACCCTTAAATGTTGAGAGATTGTCTCTTTATTCTGATATTATATTACTAGACCCACCGAACTGAAATAATTTTGGAGTTCCGGATATCATTTTCTCTTTAATAATAATCTATTTATCCTAGTTATAATTTAAGTAAATATTTGGTTTCTTTCGGAGTGAGGTACCTCATTTAAGACTTTGAAATTGATTATCAGCAAACTCAGTATCTCTAGTTAATCAGTTGAGCTCACTAATTTTACTTAGTAACAGATATTAACATTTAAAGCTGTTCCTTAATTACATATGTGATACCTAAATTCAAATAGATTTATTAAAATTATTTATTTTAACTAGTGTTTCTCATTTCATAAGATATAGGTAAGAGAGCAGAAGTTTTAATAATAGTTCCAGGCCTTTATAATGCACTTTGGAGTGGACTTCTCCCTTCCACAATAAATTATTGCCACTGGTAAGTATATTTCTTATGTGACAGATTGATCTCCTCAAGTCCTTGTACGTAGGTGGTTTAAAAAGTTCTCGGAATGTACCAGAATTAAGTATCTTACCTCGGTGGAATTGCTTTTATTTCTTTTATTTTTCAACATAGTCTCCCTGTAGACTAATGGACTAATGCATTTGGTCCAGCGATGTTCCAATGCCTTGATCCCAACTCGAAAATGTGATTCCTCCAGGCCTGCAAAATACCTCTCCAATTCAGCTATCAGTTCTTCCCTTTTAGAAAATCTCCATCCACCGAGGAAAATTTTCAGCTTGGGGAATAGATGAAAGTCTGATGGTGCCAAATCAGGTGAATAAGGTGGACATGGCAACAATTTGTACCCCAGTTCATGAAGTTTTGCCATGGCAATAACACTTGTGTGCGGCGGAGCGTTATCCTGATGAAAGATGACCTTTTTCCTTGCCAAACCAGGCCTTGTTTCGCATATCGTTTCCTGTAGTTGGTCTAGGAGGTTTGCATAGTATTGCCCCATAATTGTTTGGCCAGTAGGAAGACAATCTATCAGCAGAATGCCTTTTGCATCCCAGAAAACTGAGGCCATGACCTTTCCGGCAGAACGCACTGCCTTTGCTTTCTTTGGTGGTGGTGAATCAATATGTTTCCACTGCTTTGACTGCTGTTTTGTCTCTGGGGTATAGTAGTGGACCCAAGTTTCATCTGTAGTCACAAACCGGCACAAAAAATCTTGTTGGTTGCACTGGAAACGGGCCAGACTTTGCTCGGACATTTAGAATCAGGTGCGTTTATTGTCCAATGTCAAGAGCCGCGGCACCCATCTTGTGGATAATTTTTTCATACCCAATTCTTCGGTTAAAATATAATACACCCATTCAGAAGACATCCCTACAGCTTCAGCAATCTCCCGCACTTTCAGTCGACGATCCTCCATGACCATTTTATGCACTTTTGTGATAAATTCTGGGGTCGTAACACTGTTTGGCCGTCCACTACGTGGATCATCATCCAAGCTCTCCCGACCAAATTTAAACTCGCTGGTCCACTTGGCAACAGTTGAAAATGAAGGAGCTGAGTCCTCCAGTGTGTTCTGAAAGTCGGCATGAATTTCCTTTGCTTCCATACCTTTCTTTAGAAAGTATTTAATCACTGCTCGAATCTCAGTTTTTTCCATTGTCACAAATCACTACGCGGGAACAACAACAAAGAGTCGTCACTACCACACTCCTGCAGCTAGAGCACTGACGCGCCACGTGTTCACTCACAAAGGATGTGTGATTATTGCGCGGGAACCTCGTTGCTCTAGCACTGACATCTAGTGGTGATTCCGAGAACTTTTCAAACCGTCCTCATATAAGGAAAATACAGCCGGAGTCTGTCAGGGATGTATCCTGTCACTGTTACTTTTCAATCTCTATGGTGAATATGCAATGAGAACTGCATTAGATGACTGGGACAAAGGGTTTTCCATTGGGGGATGCAAGATCAACAACTTGAGATTTGCTCATGACACCACCTTGATAGCATCATCTGAAGAGGAGTTGACAGAGCTGATCATGAGAGTAGAGGAAGCAAGCCTAGAAATTGGATTACGCCTAAATCGACAGAAAACCAAAGTCATGATTGTTGATCGTAAGAACAACAACAGTCCACATATCAAACAGATTGGAGGCTGTGAAGTTGTACATCAATATGTATATCTAGGTTCCTTACAATCCCATTCTGGTGGTTCCAAAGATGAAATAGCGAAGAATTGAAATAGCAAAGGTAGGAGAAGATCTGGAAAGATAACAACATCACCATTAAGACAAAAAAAGAAGCTTGTTGTATCACTAGTCTTCTGTCTTCTTGTATGGCGCAGAGACGTGGACCATCCCCAAACGTGATCGTGAACGGATAGAAAGCTTTGAAATGTGGTGCTGGAGGAAAATGTTAAGGATTCCTTGGACAGCTCATCGCACGAACACATCAGTCGTGAACCAACTTCAGATAAAAGTTGGTCTATCGTGTAAGGTCTATCAGCAGATTGTACGCTACTTTGGACATATAATGCGCCGAGATGGTAGTCTTCAAAAGTTGACTGTTGAGGGCAAAGTCCAGGGAACCAGACGAGGACGAGTACCAACACAGTGGATTGACATGGTGAACGGCCCCCTACAGAGTTCTCTCAGAGCAACCACGTTGAAAGCTTTAGATAGGGAAGAATGGCGGAGTATGGTTCATTGGCTAGAGGTCTGAATATTATGATAGTCACGACGCCTCAGTCATGAGGCAAAACGAAGAAGAAGAAGAAGAAGAAGATTGAATTTAATGTTTCATCATGACCACGAAAACCTAGTTCTTGCTTACTTAAATAGAGTACTGCATCAATTACCAGCTGAAGGAAAAGCCTATTTAAACGTACATTTTCATTGAACTGTACAATATGTAGTCTAGCATTTTCCTTCAGGGTATCAGAGATCGTATTTTGGTTTCCTTCCACAGTCTTTAAATCTAGCTGGCATTTTATATGTTCTGCAGAGTCTGAGTGCTTATGTAAAGAACGTGTTATGCTCAAAAGGGCTGAAAATCCTTCTTTATTCCCAACGTTATTTTTAATGCTAAAAAGCAAACAATGCCAACAAAACAACTTCTGTAGAGCTGGAGAGGAGCACAACCATGGGAATTCCTTAAACCACAATCGTTTGAAACTAAGATTGTAAGATTTACCGGAATGTTTTACTTCTGTTGTAGCACAAATTTGCAGTGATTCAGTAGGGCGACCAAAACGTAGAACTTTATTCTGATCTTTGTTTCTCCAACGTGAACATGGTGCTTCTAATAAAATACACACTATGTCATAAACAGGACACGTTTAAATAAAACAGCACAACACTACGAATGAACCAAGATGCGTCAGTACTCGTACTTCACACAGGATGACGCAGGGAAGACGAAACATTCTAATCTCCCGGCAACTTCACTTGCACATTTCGCTGTGAGGAAAGAACGTGGGTGACGTCATGGTTGTCATGGCAACCGCCAAAGCCAAGCGGTACGAGGGAAGTACAGCCAGCTGCAGAATCTCTCGTCTTCACTGAAGATGACGCCAAACAGCGTCGAAACTAGTTCCAAGTGTAAATATATGTTGTAAACAAACTATAACATTTATTGTATTGAAAAGGTGGACCCTTTTAAGTTTCCTATCTTCCATTCTCAGTTCAATACGGACAAAAATGAAATTCTTAGATTTAAATAAGTTTCCTATCTTTCACTCAATCTCACGCGCCGTACTGTGGCTGACAGCTGGCGCTTTCGTGAGTTCCCCTGCTTCTCAGCCCCAGGGGCTCCGAACTTTGGAGCATGGGTTGGCGACCACGGGGCCCTCAGCTGAGTCCTGGCATTGCTTCCACTTACTTGTGCCAGGCTCCTCACTTTCATCTATTCTATCCGACCTCACTCGGTCAACACTTGTTCTTTTCTGACCCCAACGCTATCAGGTTTGTGAGGGCAAGGGAGTCTTTCAATTTCATGCCCTTCGTGGCCCTTGTCTTCCTTTGGCCGACATCTTCATTTTTCGAAGTGTCGGATCCCTTCCATTTTTTCCTCTGATTAGTGTTATATAGAGGATGATTGCCTAGTTGTACTTCCTCTTAAAATAATAACCACCACCACCACCACACCCTGCTTCTCATCAAGTGATGCGAGCTCTTGGTGCTCCAAACACCACACAAAAAAACAGTTTCTTTCCGTAAAACAAACAAATGTCATAAGAAAAATAAATTTAAAAAAATCATATTGTTAAAAATAAATGGTGAAGTGGCACTTCACCTACTTCACCTGAAAAGCCGCCCCTGTTACTGGTACAATCTATATACACTACAGTATTGTATTTTATTACATTTTTAGACTGGATGAATAGCCCGCAAACCAGATAATGTGGACACAAATACTGTAATTGGAAGTTTACTGAAGATGGAATCTTTCCTCCTCAGCAGCCGGCAAGCTCGCTTCTATAAACAACTTGATCTGACGCTTGTTTCTTTCCATTAATTATAATGACTATTCCTCCCTCTCCTAGTCTTTCACTTTCCACATGAAGACTGAAGATCTCAATGAAGCTGATGAAGCTGGGAAGGAGACATGGATGTATGAGAATAGCAGCCTATCCTCTCCTCTTCCCACAATCATCTGCCACAGTGTTTACTCTTGTTCGTTGCTTTCCATCATTTACAAAGACAGGTCAGACAGACCCTCTCATCATTCTGTCGTGCTTCCAGTACCATCAGAGAAGCACATCATCTCTCAAGAATGGTCCAACTGTGGTCTCACGCGTGTTACTATCCTATTTCCTGTATTTGTCAGTCATAGAACATCGGCCTCCTGAGTTCAAACATAAGATGTAGCAGTACACTTGGCACACCATGCCATATGTAAACTTGGTGTTTATTAATAAAATTCAGTCAGAGATCCTATCCATCACTCAGCTGTCACTCACACCATACAAATACGTGCCATGGGAGTGCTCATAAGATTTCCTACCTTGACAACATAAGTAGACGTAAGTTGAACTTCTGTTCCCTAGGAAATAAGCGATATTCTTGTGGGCTTTAGCCATCGTTGTTCACTTTTGCCATTTCATCTTTCATTTGTTTGCATATTGCTCAACACCATGCTAACACTTACAAGTTTTACAAGGGAAGACCTAGAACTAGGCAAGAGTGAAAATGAGAAACCAGAGGATACTACATTCAAAGCTTAAGCTGCGTTTACATTAAGCGCAATTTCTTCGCGAAATAATTTCGTGAGGGAATTGCGCCTAGTGTGGACGCTCTCTCACCCCTCAGTAATTGCGGAGTGAGGACCCTCGCTGCAAGCCGGAGGTCAGTCGGTTTTTGTCCGCGCATCAAAGGGTTTCGCTCATCGAATTTCTCTCAGTGTAAACGTGGTTCCCATAGTTGCACGAAGGATGAATCAAGAACAGTGCTTGCAGCTCATCGAGCTCTACAAAAATAGAGATTTTATATGGAATCCGAAAAACAAAAACTATTTCAATCGCAATAAAAGAGAAGATACGTGGAAGAAAATTAGTTCTCAACTAAACTTTCCTATCTCTACAGTGAAAGCGAAGATGAAAGCGCTACTGGGATCTTATCGAAGTGAAAGATCGAAAGAAAATAAGAGCAGAGTCACTGGATCAGGTAAGCTATTACTATTGGTTTATAATGCAAAATTGTGTCATTTCATTACTTTTTGAACCTACTGGTACCTATTTTGAAGCATTCTTGGGTCATTGTGAAGAACTTCCACTAGTGGGCAGACAACACCACATTCAGAAGGCACAAGCCCTGAACATTTGGATTCGTCATATTTAGATGGGCTATTGTGCTTGTGACTAATTTTACTTGGTTTGTGATTTATTTTTTCTTCCATTATTTTATCTTTATTTTACATTTTCACACATTTTTTGTACTGATCCACAACAATTAACAAATATATCAAAAGCTATTTTTTAAATGGGTGCAGTTTGGATACGAAATGTATTTCTAAATTGAATTAATATTGTGTGATTTTTAATTATTAGCATTCCTATTTGTTCATTTGACTTAAAAAACATACATATATAATAAATACCGAGTCTATTTTCTGTTTTAAATGTGATTAGTTATTATCCTTACCTTCACATAATCCTGAAGTGTTTCAATCGACGCATCACAAACTTCTGGAACGATTTTTGATATTGTGCACTTCGATATTTTAAATAAATACTGCAAACTTGTGTACGAATCACCAGTTGCTAAGAAACGCAGTGTGACAGCCAACCTTTCTCTAACTGTTACTGCTTCTCTGAATGTTGTGTCTTGTTTTTCAACTTTTTTACTGATCAGTGAAACGAGTTGTTCAAAATCTTGGGTACTCATGCGGACAAAGTTCTTAACTGTATCGTCAATGGGTTCCTGTGCCATTTCTCTCGTAAGGCTGTTTCCATATTGGCTTCTTCCAAGGAATAATTGTTTGCTCCACCATCGTCGAGGGCGCCGATTTTTCTTCTTCCCTTTCTTGATAAAAAATGACATTGATACGATGGAAAACGCGGCTGCAACGGCTGGAGGGACAAAACAAGTTTCCATGTTGGCTGCAAAACAAGAACAGAAGTGTTCATGCTTGTTGAAGGTGGCTCGCCCCACTTGCGCTATTTTTCGCTCTGAATTGCGCTCTGTTTTGGGTAGTGCGAAATTTCACTCGAAGCGAGTAAGTTTCACCCGAGGAAGTTTCGCTAGTGTAAACGCAGCTTTAGAGGAAGTTTCGATAGTGTAAACGCAGCTTTACAGCTACACAGTGGTCAAGGTATCCTGGGGAACGTCAGCCATCTTAACGGTCCACAGACTGTACCGTTCACTGAAATTACACTCCAAGTAAAATACAGCCAGAAATCACAATTCTAGACATCGTAACCTTCCAAGTAGGACAGTGACAGCACCCACAATGTTCCTAACAATGAGCTAAATGGTGAAATGTTTGAAAGATGAACCGAGATTTATTTGTCACATGAAACAAGATACAACTGAAACTGAAAATATAAGCATGTTTGCTCACGCTGACAGAATGGTGTGGCCACTAACAGAATAGCCTAGAAATCCACAATGTGAATACTAATAGGAGCAGAGAAATGGAACAGTGATAAGAGAGAGAACTACAGCATAGAACATGAAGCCTCACAGAAGAAGCCAGCAACTGCTGTCGAAAGGCCAAGCTTGCCTTCTAGTTCATCTGAAATTCACTGTACCTTCAAGAGTTTTGAGAACTGAAATAATTCCTTCCTGAAATGTTATTTTACTAAACAGTGAAGATTTAGAAAGTTACCGAAGAAGTAAAAGTCATACTCACCAATTTCTGAGAGGAGAACTTCCGCCATTCGCCGCTGGGCAGTGCCTTGGTACAAAAGTCCCACTCCCAAGAGTGCTGCAACCTGGATGTTCTGTTGGATGTCCAGCTCAATGGAGGTGGGTGGAAGCAGCGCCTCAAGGTGTAGGCTCAGCATCTTAGTCGTGGAGACATCCATTGTACCTGTTCAGAAAGCGCAACTGTAGTAAAACCTTGTTAAGATGAAAACTTCATTAACATGAAGAATATGTATGTCACAACAAGGAATGTATCACCACATTTCTCACACACAATCCAAGGCAACGTTTTATATGAAAAATCAAGGGTCATCTTGCATTCACGATCTAAGAGTAACAAACACCACTAGCAGCTACCACATTGCTTCCCTCCCCACCACAAAACTCAATGACCTTCAACGTGTGCAGTTTTATTATACAACGCTAGCCGCTGAAACTGGCCAAAGCCACAGACAGTCCAGTGGCAGCCAATCTTTGGTGAGAGTGCAGAGGACAGGTAGATAGTGTAAAAGTGGCCCACACACAGCTGTACTTGATGAATGAATGACAGATTATGATGGCCCCATTATCTCACTATATTGTCTGTTTTAAAAATAACCAGTATCAGAGAAATGTGTACGATCTCTGTCTTGCTGTAAAGAAGCTAAAACATGCAGATGATTAGCAGATCAGTACAGATATCCCCAGCAGTTGTGTGACAACGATCAAACAGGTGTACTAAACAGCATTTAATGAGGAAGGTTCGAAGGTTGGTGAAGGAGGTCTTAACGAGAAACAGCCACCTAAGTGTTTTCTTGGCATAAGTTGCCCAGTATGTGTGGAAGAATATTGCTAAGCATAAAAAAAAGCTATGGGACAAGTATATACCCTTCTGTGAAAGGCAGCCCTCAGTAAGTGTTTCCACGTTACAGTCTGCAGTAAGAAATCAAGCTTAAAATTAGAGATCATATTTTAAGATTTATCAGTAATAATGTATATTGTCCCAGTGGGGACACGTTTTTAGCCTTTATTCGCCACATTTTAGGCGTGACTGACTCGCCATTCGAATCTGTATCACTTAGGAATTGTAATCCAACTCGCTTCTAATTTTATTTCCTGTGCGAGTTATGTCGCTAAATTTAATTGCATCTTCTCTGCCCACGGAGTTATATTCCATCGTTCATTTACAATGTATTCTGCTCCCATCTCTGCGGGGTCGGACTGGCTGTAGAGCGAGTCTCACTCGTGGTCTGCACACCTTCCAACTAGCTTGTGCTTCGTGTTGCTTGTTCGCGTGGTGAGTAGTGCATTGTTGTCCGCCATGGATGTTGGATGTGTCTTGCGATGGCTCATTTCTAGACCATCAAAATACCTCAGCATAACTGGGTAATTTATGAGGTATGGGAGCTAATGCCCTCAATGGTTGTTAATTATTCTTCTGGGAGTGGACGTCCACAGCTTATTTGGCTAATTCTTCCTTTTTAAAGGTTGTGAGAATAAGATCCCGGCTGACGCCATGCGTTAGCTTCTACTCAAGGACCAATGTAAGTTGTTTACTCCAAGCTTATCACTATTTTCTTTTCATCCTGCAGCTGGATTGCCCCGTCTCAAAATCTTAAGTAAATTACCGGATATTATGCTGTCTTACAAATATCAATTCTGATAGATCTTTATTTCAAGTGAACTTGGAAATCTCGTAACGTGAAAAGTATTTGGCTTACTGACTGCACTTTTCAACCTCCGTACCGCAGGAAGAATTCTCCCCAAACCCGTTTATATTTCTGCATTTTTCTGCGAGAAATGGCTTCGTTGTAAATCTTATTTCTATTTTGGATCATGTAAACGATATGTTATTAAGAAGCCAGGACATAGTTTTGCTAATGTGTAGTCGTCCGCTGTAAAAACTGAAACCACACGATTTTCTCAGGAAATCAGAATCTCTTTATTCTTTTAATTTTCCATATCTGATTTTCCTTTTCCGTATGTAAATTTTTTTTCGGTTCCATAGCTGTTGTTTGTTGTCTCCGTGGCAACCGTTGCCCTTGGGGATAAGTTGTTGGGATTATTAATATTATAAAAAAGGTTTGAGTGGTTTTGCTCTTACCTTTTTTATTAATTTATTGGAGTGCATTCGCTCTGTATTAATGATATATGTAATTGTGTTGAAGTGGGCGTGGCCCTTGTGATTGAGTGTTTTACTCTTAAATCTTGGTGTTTGATGATTAATTTGTGCTGGTTGTCCCCCAAGTTTGGAGCTACTTCGTTCTTTTAGTGAAGTGTTATGTTTTTTTAGGTCATCTCGGTGACCTATTTAAAGTTAACCTTTGTGTCTCTTTCCGTTTTTGGACTGGTGTTCAGTCTACATTCTATTTACCCTTCCTGTAGTCCCCTTGAGATCTGGTTGCTTCAAGAGAATCTTGTGGCCTCTCATTACTAAGTCCGATAATAAGTTAAAAGGCAAGAAATCCTGTAAAAATTTCACACTTAATCTGCTAGAAATTTTTTAAATTTTAGGGCCTTCTGCCAGGTGATAATTTTTCTTCTTTTATTCATTTAGTCATTAATGTTAATTGTCGTTTTAGTTTAGAGGACGTCCCTCATTTCAGTGGAAATTGTTTTAACCTTATTCAGTCTTAATTTATATCTCTGTCTTTGTTAATTTAATTTGCCTTAAATGGTGCACCGTAAGTTTTTCAAAGGAGAAAAAGTAGGTTATTCTTTCAATCAATTGTAAAGTTCTTGCAAATGAATTACCAATTAAATTTTAATTGTTTAAAAGAAGAAACTTTGGTGTTTTTCTTTCAAAACTTTGTTCATTTCATACCGTGCCAAAACTTAACTTACGATCCAACTACTCTCTGGGTTATGGCCAGTTGCCTAACAAGTTTGGTGAGTATTTACTAATAAATTTAAAGGATATTTTAAGGATTTTGGTTCACCGTTTACTTGTACCAAAAATTGCCAGTACAGCTGGTGCAATATTCACCTCAATCCTTCACAGTATAGGATAAAGGGAGGTAAGTTTGTATTAAATCTTTGAATATGCATCGTGTGTCTGCTAGAGTGATGAAGACCAATGCAAGTAGATAGAGACATCTGTTGAGAACTCAGCAATTTAGTAGTAATGTCTGCAACAGGGAGAATTATGATACTTATTCAAAGGTTTATCACAAACTTACTTGTATCACAATTTCAAATATTCCTCCCTATACCGTATAATTTGCGAAATAACCGAAGCATATTATTCTTCTTCTTCTTATTATTATTACTACTACTGAATCTCCGATATACACAGCCCTATTACACAAAAAGTACGTTAGGATTACAGTTTTACAAAATATATTACATAAAATACTATGATATTATACTTGTTTAAATAGCTGCCCCTCAAAAAATCACAAAAGCAGAAGAACAACACAATTTATAAAAGTGGTGGTAAGAAATGAATTTCACAGTAGTTCAAATGAGCTATGAAGTTGCAACTCTGGTGGTGATGGTGGTGGTGGTGATTATTGTTTTAAGAGGAAGTACAACTAGGCAACCATCCTCTGTAGAACACTAATTAGAGAGAAAAAATGGAAGGTATCCCACACTTTTAAAATGAAGGTATCGGCCAAAGGAAGACAAGGGCCACGAAGGGCGTGAAAATGAAAGACGACCTAGGCCTCCAGTGCTCTGATACCGTCGGGGTCAGAAAAGAACAAGAGTTGACTAAGGGTGGTTGAATGATAGATGAAAGTGAGAAGCCTGGCACAAGTAAGTGGAAGCAATGCCAGGACTCAGCTGAGGGCCCCACGATCACCAACCCACGCTCCCAAATTCAGAGCCTGAGGGGCCACATTTAGTCGCCTCATAGGACAGGCAGGGGATACCGTGGGTGTTATTCTACTGCCCCCACCCACAGGGGAATTCTAACTCTTCCCACCATGCAATGGGCATTTGAAAAAAAAGGTGACCAACCGTTTGCTCTACTACATGTCTGCACTGGCACTGGTAATTGTCTGCTTTCTGTATTTTGAATCTTTGAAGATAACTTTTGAACTTGCCATGTCTGCTAAAGCCTCCTTGAACAATTTGTATTTGAGTCACTGAAAAACTGTTCCTAGTATTGCTGCCGTTTTTACTACTGGTCGAAATCAGTCATCAACCTCATTCTGTGCTGCGGCTTTGGCCCTTGACACAAGTGATGCTGTCCTGGGCTAATGTTAGCAGCAATCGAGTTGGAATTGTATTTGTCACTAACTGTTTTCACTCAGGCCTAAGAATCACTATATTATCTTCACTGATTTCGCAAGATCAGAGGACTATCTGACAGCGTGTTCTAGGGCGAATAGCTCAGATTGTAGGAGTCAATTTATAACCCCTGCTGAATTCTTTATTGTTATCAGTAAAACCTATGAAGGAGCTGACTATTCGTGTCGACAGAGCGTATATATCAAACTCGTGTTTTGCATCATAACAGTCATTTTTTACACACTTGTGGTATAACCCTAGGTGACCAAAGGCAACAAAATGACTCTACTTCTCTGTGTTGATGAAATGTATACTAAGAGCACCCATGTGGTCTTTTTTGAAGTTAGTTACTGATGCCTCGTACTTAGCTCTAAGAAATAACGGTTCTATAATGTGATAAGAGCAATGTCAGTGGAAATGGCTTGGTATCCTCTTATTATCTTTAGTGCAAAGCCCCTTTGAATGTGATGTGGCTTAATTTGAGCCCAGCGTTAGATTAATAATGACAGGCAGACACATTGGGTGATATGAATAAAAATGAGATGTAACTCGGAGACAAGTCTCGAAGGAGGATTGAGACGGAAGTCACTTGCGAGACACAACTCGTCATGTATATGAATAAAGTTTGTTTCTCGCTAACGAGACTTGTCTCCTTCCGCTTGAGACGAGTCTCGCACACTGACTCTGGTATCTGTCAGCTGACGAGTGAATTACTACAAAAAGTGGTTTTGTTGGAACAGATGAAAGTGTTAGATTTATAAGCAAAAAAGACTGAAAAGCGACAGTGTGTTCTCGAAAAAACTGAAGAACTCATTTCAGTGCAAAAACAGATTTTGCAACTGCAAATGGAAAATCTTTTATATGAAAGGGAGAAGTGGAACACCCACCGATATTTTTTTCATTTAGAATAGTTCTTGACAGACTTTTCTTCTTCTTCAGTTATGTTTAACTTGGGAGCCTATTTCGTATTAATCAATATTCAATAACCACTAGTTCTTATTTCAATTCTTTCTAGGCTTACATAAACGTAGTGGCTCGTACATTTGGTATACTTGAACCCCAGCTTGTGAACGACTGATTTAAGGTTTCTTTTCTTGTAAGTTTCCTTCAAGATATTGTGTAAGAAGTTACATTGTATTTATCATCACATTCAGGATCCACATACAAATGCATAATTTTCTGCGGTCATTGAAAGTCACTCAAACACTTTTTAGCACACGCTTCGGACTTCATTCTTCACGAATATGAAGAGTTTATTGACCATACCTGTGCATAGCTAGGGGTCTTTCTGCCTATGATGTACTTTTTTTTTCTACAATTTGTTTTACGTCGCACCGACACAGATAGGTCATATGGCGACGATGGGATAGGCTTAGGAGTGGGATGGAAGCGGGCGTGGTCTTAATTAAGGTACAGTCCCAGAATTTTCCTGGTGTGAAAATTGGAAACCACGGAAAACGATATTCAGGGCTGTCGACAGTGGGGCTTGAACCCACTACCTCCCGGATGCAAGCTCACAGCCTTGCGTCCCTAACCGCACGGCCAACTCACCCGGTATAAAATATACTACCAATAACTATATACTGTTGCATAAACTGTCTAAATTGCAAACTTTCAAAACTTAGAAACAATACAAAATGCTATCCATACTGATAAACAAAGGGAGTTGTTTGATTTGGACCGGACAAATTGCAATGAAACTTAGTAACATGATGAGCTAAGACATCCGGAACTCAATGGTGATAACCATTCTGCCGTGAAATAACATTTTCGTACCGGTATTTATTGACAGTAAATTTTTGCTCCAGTTTTAAATGGAACGTGGTGTGTAGATGGCAGCGATTTCAATGAAACATGGTAGGATGGTCAATTAAGACATCAGAACATCGCTGCATGATTGACGTTGTTATATAGGTTACCCGCAGTGTGACAAAATGAATCAATCTCAACAAGAATCCGAAAGTTTAAGGCTATTTATAGCATGCAAGTTTATATACAAATGACGAGGCTTTCATATTACATATTTCAGCCTCAATTGTAAACGACAAAGAAGTATTAAAAGCCTAATATTTTGAAATATTCATATACTGTGCATGTTAGTAAAATGGGTTTGATGAGCAAGACATTCTGTTCATGTTGTCAAAATCTAATTTTCACTCTATAGCGCACTGTTTAATGTAACTTTAAAATAGAACTATCAGTACATTTCTACAGTGCATACACGAGGTCAATACAGCTGCAAACCACCCAGCTGTTCTTTAGCAATTACTCATAACAATGTCGTTGATTTTATGACAAAGTGAATATCAGCAATAAATTTAAGACAGGTAGATTGACAATTCATGGAAGTTTCATTGAAATCTGTCTGATCCAAACCAAATGCTTTTCTCGTAGTATTCGGCGCAAGTGAGATTTTGGTGCGATGGTTGAGAAAGAGCAGCACTCACAGAGGCAGCAAATCATTGGCCGAATAACGTCATTATGCGAATCTGTTAAATGTTGTGAGACCAGTTACAGCATATTTTTTCAAGGGCACGAGCCTCCGGTTGAAACTTTTAAACAAACTTAGAAACAGTGCAATCGAAAAAGGCATGGGCAGGAAATTTTACGGCACTTAAACATAAATGGGATAGCTTACACCAGGACCAAAGACACGCACATTCGTTCAATACCATTTGGCTAACATGTGATAGAGAGCTATAATTTTCAGACTTGAAAAAATATCCTTCCAGATATCAAAATGTGAATAATAATAATAATAATAATAATAATAATAATAATAGGTAATAATTTCGTGTGGCTATTTCTAGCCTGGTACAGCCCTTGTAAGACAGACCCTCCGACTAGGACGGGGTGTCATCTGCTGTGTTATTGTAGTGGAGGATAGTGTTGTGTGTGAGTTGCAGGAATGTTGAGGATTTAAGGTTAAAATCTCTGACCCGACAGCGAATCGAACCCGGGGGCCCCCTGAACCGAAAAGTACCACGCTGACCATTCAGCTAAGGAGCAGGACAAAGTGAATAATGAAAACCTTGAATTTGAATAATTGTAAGTCATATCTTAAACATAGCTATGTTTTATTTCGGCCTTTTCCGTGATTGTGAATTAATTTTATTTATAAAATGTTAGTCGTGTTTTGTGAATAGAAAAAATGTCAACGTACAGAAAAAAATTACAAATGTAGAATAGATTAAGAATAATTAAAGTAATTTAATAATTACTAAGAAAATTATTAGAATTGTATGTTGCACGGTTTTGCATATTTCTGGTTTGATTTTGAACATTTTAGACTTTATGATGCATGTAAATCCTATCGCAAATGGCTATCATCGTCATCATCTTTATCATTATTGTTATATATCTCGTGTATTCGCACCAGAAAATGTGCTAACCATTCCACATTTTCTTTCCGGTAACGGTAGAGATCTTTATAATCATGTTCGAGAGAATTTCTTCGTGGTTTATAAATTTTTCTTCTCCGTTGTAAAACCATCATAAACTCCGCCATCACGTTTTCAGCCTGATTCTATCGGCTTGAGTCACCTTCTAGGCTGTCTCAAGAAATTCTGAGACCAGTCTCCATTCAGAGAGACTAAACTCCAGTTTATTCATATACATTTGGAGATGTGTCTCCGAGAGAATCCGCTAACGAGCTGTGTCTCAAAGAGCAAAGGTCACTGCTGAGACATCGCTTTTTTATTCATATACATTTGAGACATGTCTTAATATTTATGAGACAAGAGACAAGTCTCCGGTTTATTCATATCACCCATTGGTTCTACTGCTCCATGGTATATTACTTTTAGTGAAGAGGAGCCTATTCTCCAGGTTGTTCTGATAGCAAGAGTCAGCCCTCTTGCCAACCTTTACAACAAGATGATCAAGATGAGCCCAAAAAGTCAGTTTTCTGTCTGAAATAACCCCAAATTACGACAACTCATTGACCAACTTATTCTGCTTTCTGTCCATGCAAATTAATGCCTTGTCAAATCATGACAGTAGTTTTAGATGGCCCCAAGGAGCTACTTCATTCAGAGCAGTATTGAACTGATGCATATTGATACGACATTTGGATTTCGGCTAACTTCTCGCACCCTCCTTTATCCAGGCTTGAGACTGGCCATTGTCAGCAAGGTGTGAGACAAGGCTTGGCTAGTATAGGCACGTGGCCATAGCTGATGCAACAAGCTCTTGTACTTAACCCTGATGGACGAAGACCAAGAAGAAAGCCATGAAAATGCATTTTTCTTTTTTTCTATTTGTTTTACGTTGCACTGACACAGATAGGTCTTATGGCGATGATGGCCCAGGAGTGGGAAGGAAGCGGCTGTGGCCTTAATTAAGGTATACCCAGCATTTGCCTGGTGTGAAAATCAGAAACCGAAGAAAACCCTCTTCAGAGCTACCAACAGTAGTGTTCAAACCCGCTATCTCCTGAATGCAAGCTCACAACTGCATGCCCGCAACTGGACGGCCAACTTGCATGGAATGTATACGTGAGGGTACGCGACATGTGGGCATACGACCCGCTAATGCCATTGACGGAAAAACGCAGAGGTATAAGAAGAAGAAATATAAAGTTTACATTAAAGGTCTGAAAGTGATTGTTTTAGCGGAAGCACAGGAATGGTTTTAATATAGCCAGGGGAGAAATGCAGCCAGTGGAAGGGCCTTGAAAAACAGCCACACAAACCTACAGTTTCAAGGAAGTCTTATAAGGCCTACTGCAGTAAATCCTGGGAAGCCAGGTGGGTTGCCAGTACAGGGTGGGAGGGATGCTCCAAACACTCTACAAATAAGATGCTGGAACCCAGAAGGTTGTATGGGAACTTACCTCTCTTGGTGGCTGCGATACCCAGCAGCAGTCCTACACTCGTCATCTCGTGACACTTCACCAAGTACTCGTATGCGTTCCAGCGAGCGAGGTTGCTAAGATGGCCATTGAGACCCAGAGCCATCAGGAAGCCTGCATGCTCTGTCGACAAATCACTGGTTCCCTGTGCAACAACACAAACAGAGACTTCAGTTACACATCTAACTAGAGAATGGCAATTTCCATGTTTGAAGCAATGGAGAAAAACAATTAGAAAAAAGAAAGTAAAAAGGATATTATTAAAAATTTTCATGAAAAACTTGTCCATGTTTTCCTTAAGAGTACACAAAATGCAAAATCTGATAAACAAAACAGGCTAATTTTTTACTTCATAAGTTATAAGTCACGACAACTATGATCACATGCACTATACAGCCTGTGTATTCTCAACTTGCAACACCACCAGTTGTCACAAAGCTAACTGAACTTTTCCAAGCTTTTAGAGTGTGGTCCAATGGGAATTTGCAACAACAGCCCTGATCTCTGGTGGACAAGACCATCACTTTAGTGTGAGGTGGTGCTCAACGCCTATCCTGGTCTCTGTGTACAATGTTCTTGACGATGAGAACGTAGGTTCCGCTACAGCGTTAAGATTCGTCGTGGATATAAATTGTTCTTGCAATCAATGGCTTTCAGTAAAGTCCTGCATCCACAGTATCCATAGACAACTACCACAAGGTTGATGGGGGTGATTACTGTTTTACAACGAAGCACAACCGTATAGCCGTAAAAAATGACCTTTTTACCTGTTTTTTTTTTTTTTCTGCAAACAGTTAAACATTTTTCAATTCCAGGTCTGCGTCAAATCCTGGAGAGAAGAGCGGAAGTTATTATTTCAAACTCTGAGAACGTTGGGTCATGATTGGAAGGACAGATGTTTGCTTTTTAACCTGCATAAAGCCCAAAGCACAGAAATAATAATCAATGGAACGACAAGAGAAGCAAATTTTGAGGCACGAAATTGGGTGAAGTTTTTTTTTTTTTTTTCTTTTTTTTTTTCTTTTCTTTCTTTTTTCGTCAAGGTTGCCAACACGCTCCTGGCTCACCTAGTTTTCGATGCTGAGTGTACAGTTTTGCTTTGTGCAACTGTAGATGGAAGAAAACTGTCCCCACATGTCACATTTAAACAGAAAACAATTTAGACTTTTAATTCTAAACCGACTTTACATTTTAAAAAATTTTACAGAGTAATTTAAATTCAAAATTTCTCCACGTCATGATAGAACGCATCTTCTGGAACGTACAGGGGTAGCTTTCCGCACTTCCACTCACTTTGGTGTGTCTATAGTGTGTTACATAGTTGAAAATAGAGTGAAATCATTATTCTTTTGTATTCAGCGTTTTAAGGAACGTCACAATATCACGTAGCAGGCAGTACGCGGAAAAGCAGAATGTGCGAAAACTGGCGAGGGTTGACATTTCTAAATTACAAGGTGGTTGTTAATTCGAAATCACATAATTGGAAGCCCGATTTCTGTATTACAAAGACTTCGAATTAACAAGGTCTTACTGTATCGCAAAACTAACATCAGATTTCGCCGGTGTGTCTATTTCAAGTGTTTACATTGCACGAAAAGAATTATCTACCACCGGTCGTGTTACTGTCCAGTAAAAAGAGACCACTGGAGTGTGACGAACTTGTAAGTAATTTACGAGAGGATTCTAGTGATGCAAGAGACAATGAATCTTCTCATCTACAGGGAATCGAGCCTACTGCAAGTTCACGTCACGTAAGTAGGCCTACTTGCTCCTTTTCATTTTACATGTTCATATTTGCGTAAAGACCACGTGGACCTCACGGAGTGATACAAAATGTTTGTTTATGCCTACATTACTCTTTCGACAGAAGCAATTTTAGTTCATTTCATTTTTTTCAAAATAAGCCTTCCTAAAATGAGGATGCGGGCATTTTTCAGGTAAATACAGTATTCACTTTGCAGATGATATTGCACTGATAGCTGATTCAGAGCACAAAATGACTAGGATGCTCGGAATACTAAACAACACGTTAAAGAAGTTCAGGCTAAAAATAAACACAAAGAAAACGAAAATGAAGGTCGTTCAAAAGAAAAAGACTGAATTGAAAACAAACATTAAATTAGGCTGTGAGATCAGGTTAAAGAATTTTGTTATCTGGGTAGTGTTATTACCAATGATAGTGCCTGGCAAAAGTCAAAAGAAGAATTGCTATGACAAAATAAATGTTTCAAAGAAGGAAAAATCTATTGTTAAATAAGCACATAGGAATTTGTTAAAACCTTTGTTTGGAATGTGACGGTTGTGAGACCTGGACTTGGGGAAAACAAGCACAATCAAGACTAGAAGCTGCGGAAATGCGGTTCTGGAGGAGACTGACCGGGATGAGTTGGACAGAAAAGAAGAATTTATTTCTTATAATTGCACTTCAATCACTGAGGTGAAATATGATATAGATGTTGATTCCCGCAGGGAATATGAAATATTTGTCCCGAATGAGTACATTTATAATACCAATATAAATGGTCCGAAATAATAATAATAATTTTGTGTGGCTATTTCTAGCCGAGTGCAGCCCTTGTAAGGCAGATCCTCCGATGAGGATGGGCGGCATCTGCCATGTGAGGTAACTGCGTGTAATTGTGGTGGAGGATAGTGTTATGGGTGGTGTGTGAGTTGCAGGGATGTTGGGGACAGCACAAACACCCAGCCACAGATGAAAGAAAACTCCCCCTAGACCCCACAATAAAAGTCCTTCAACATTTTTCAAGAAGACAACACAGACCCACTCTTATCAATATAGGTCTTGAAATACCAGTTGTCAGATCCATACATAAACCAAGATGGAACTTCAAGAAGGCAAACTGGGACCAGTACAAATCAGAAGTAGATAGAAATCTGAGATGGATTCCCCCTAAGGCAGAAAATTACAAGAGGTTTCTAGGCGTTTTCATCGGTGCAGCTAAGCGAAACATCCCCCGGGGATTCAGGAAGCAGTATACCGTATTCCATGCTGGGATAAAACTAAAAAATTGTATGATAGTTATCAGAAAACTGAAGATTCTGAAGTGGGAAAAAGGATATTAGAAGATCTGAGTAAAGGAACAAAAGAGAAATGGAGAGATCTAACTTCTCAGCTGAGCTTTACTCACTCCAGTAGAAAAGCATGGACCCTCCTTAGGAAACTTGGTGCTGCTTCAAACATACGCAAAGGGAAGCCAGGAATAACACCAAATGAAATGGTACTACATATCAAATCAAGAGCTGACAAAATTCCAATAGACCCCACTACGAAGAAACACATTGAGAGACAGATGAAGAAATTGGACAACAGCCTCCAAAATGACTCTATTCATGCTAATTCATTCAGCCAAGAAGAAAATGAGAAAGGCATTAACATGCTAAAAATGAGGAAGGCCGTAGGTTCAGATGGTATTTTCCCTGAATTCATAAGATATCTTGGGAAGCATGGGAAAATAAAGAACTTCTTCAGCGACGTATTAGAGACTGGAATCATTCCCCCGGAGTTCAAGATGGCTGACACCATGGCAATTCTCAAACCAAGAAAACCAGCAGATGACCCCTCAAACTACCGTCCTATTGCACTGTTGAGTGTCTGCTACAAATTGTTGGAACGCTTCATCCTCAACCGAATCCAGGAAATAATAAATGACGTAACACCAACATACCAGGCGGGTTTCAGAACCAAACGAAGCTGCTGTGAACAAGTCTTAGCATTAACATCATATATTGAGGCAGGATTCCAAAGAAGCTAAAGACATCTGTCGCTTTTTTGACCTGACAGCGGCATATGATACAGTATGGCTGGATGGACTACTGTTCAAAATTGAAAAGCATACATGCTGCCAAAAACTCACAGCCCTTCTGAAGAACATGCGGACAAATCATTACTTCAAGGTCACCATAGGGCAAAAGACAAGCAAGTCTTTTACAGAAAAAAAAGGACTACCTCAAGGGTCTGTATTAGCCCCATTACTTTTCAACTTGTACACCAGTGACATGCCTAACAACCAACAGCAAGAAATTCTGCTATGCTGACGACTTAGCCATCGCTGTCCAAACTGTCACATTAGAAGAGGGGGAAACCATTCTCTCCAATGACTTGGAAACCTGGAAAATACAAGTCAGAAACTTAAGTCAAGAAACATCATGAAGAAACTAGCTGGTACGACATGGGGAGTTGATGTATATCCACACAACGCACTACTGCCCTCACCATGGTTTATCCAGTGGCTGAATATTGTGCCCCGGTGTGGCAACATAGCACTCATTCTAGGAAGATCGACGTCAACTTGAACGAATGTACGAGAACCATAACAGGCACACTAAAATCCACCCCAATCTCGCGGCTACATACTACCAGTAATATACCACCTCTGGAACTGAGACAACAGGAAGCAACTATACACGAGTGGAAAAAGTTACACCATCCTGATCACCCACAGAATCTCCCAATCCATGAGGTCCTTACTGACCTACCTCCTTCTCTCCCAATATGGCATGACATAACTGGCTTCCTTATCCAAGAAAAATGGCATCAAAGTTGGAGCTCTGCATGTGTGAAACACCACAACTGGACTCCCAGGATTTCACCTGAAGAGACACCAATGGTCTATACTTAACCGTTTAAGAACAGGCCATGCTCCATAAGTGGGGACTTCGAGAATCCCCTGCCTGTGACTGCAGAGCCCCTTTCCAGTCAGTGCAGCACATTATTGAGGAGTGCCCGAGAAAGTATAATGGACCAGCCCAAGATGTCATCAGTGCTACACACAGCTTCTTAGAATGGCTACAGCAACTGGACATTGATTTGTAAATGTGAACGTTACCAACATTCTTCTCCTTGTATATAGTGTAAATTTTCTGTTTCTTTTGTATACTTGCCATACGATAAATAAATACCGTATTTACGCGAATAATCCCTGCATATTTTTTTAAAAATTCGAGGCACAAAACTGGGGTGCGGGTTTTATTTGCGTCAAGGTTGCCAACACGCTCCTGGCTCATCTAGTTTTCGATGCTGAGTGTACAGTTATGCTTTGTGCAGCCGTAGATGGAAGAAAACTGTCCCCATATGTCATATTTAAACAGAAAACAATTCAGACTTTTAATTCTAAACTGACTTTACATTTTTTTTAAATAGTACCGTATTTTACAGAGTAATTTAAATTCAAAATTTCTCCACGTCACGATAGAATGCGTCTTCCGGAACGTCTAAGGGTAGTTTTCCGTACTTTCACTCACTTCGGTGTGTTTCACAGTTGAAAATAGAGTGAAATCGTAATTTTTTTGTATTTAGCATTTTAAGGAAAGCCACAATATCACACAGCAGGCAGTATGCGGAAAAGCAGAATCCACAAAAACTGGTGAGGGTTGGCATTTCTGAATTACAAGATGGCTGTTAATTTGAAATCACATAATTGGAAGTCCGATTTCTGTATAACGAAGACTTCGAATTAACGAGGTTTTACTGTATCGCAAAAGTAACATCAGAATTTGCCGGTGTGTCTATTTCAAGTGTTTACATTGTACGAACAGAATTATCCACCATCGGTCGTGTTACTCTCCAGTAAAAGAGACCACGTATGAGAAGTGTTTTAGGCCCATATTCACCAACGTCGGTAACTTTTGCCATTATCTTATATTTTAAAAACTCGTATATGTCATTATTTCGGATAACGCTCACTTCCGTATTCACCACAGAATTTATTATCTCGGTTTACCAACACTAAGTTTTCGTTTCAATCTCAGTTTGAACCGCATTTTTTCATACTGACGTACAGAAAACAAATGACTACGTGCTGCCGCCACTATCGAGTTGTAAACAAGTTTTTGATTCCATTCGGGGTTTGCAAATAATTTGCATAAATTATGTCCGCTATTGAGCAGAAACGGAGAAAGAATCCTAATATGACTTTCCAAGAGAGTGAATTGTTATTGAACTTGGTGGCAGAAAGCATTAACAAAGGGAATAAGAAAAACCAATTACAGCCTACACACTGTACGTCACTCAAAAGTTACTCTTCCGATGAAAGGAATTTTAGTTCATTTCATTTTTTTTTCAAAATGAGCCTTTCTAAAATGAAGATGCGGGCATTATTCGGGTAAATACGGTAATAATAAATAAAATGGCTCAGAACTTGTTGTGTTTATTGGCTCTTGATACCTTGTAAAGAAACTCCGGCCTGTTTGCCCAATGTACGAGACGTCACATTGTGTGCATTTGAGTCTGTATATGCCTGAACCTGAATAGATGCTACTGTTTGAGGTGACTGTGTTGTGAATTAGAAACAGGTTCTGGTTAGTGTTAGTTGTCTTAAAGGCAATGTTGATATTTTGTTTTTTTTAAGGGGTATGTTACCTGGTAAATACCTGGATTACTGTAGGTGAGAGTGGCGAACCTAGATTTTTTGGGTTTATCTGGGATGAGGTTTGTTTCTAATTTAAGTTTGGTCTTGTTGAATATTCAGTTAACTGTTTCTGTTTTAAAACCATTAAATTTTGCCAAATTCTTTATGAAATTTATTACTATTTTCAGGCTCTTAGGTGTTAAAGGGATTTTGAATGCTCTGTAAATTAAACTGTAGAAGGTGGCCTGTTTGTGGGAGTTGGGGTGGACTGATGCATTTCGTTGCTATTGTTAAGATTTTTATAGATTATTGCAAAAGTATCATCCACGTAACTAAGCCACAGGCTGAGTCCCTTTATTTTTGATGTTATTTTATGGTGTTCTATCGAATCCATGTATATGTCGGCTAAGATGCCTGGATGGATCCCCCATTGCTAGGCTGTCCTGGTGATAAAATTTTCCCGTTGAAAGTAAAAGAGTTGTTCTTTAATACAAAGTTCAGAATCTTAGTATATGTAGGTTGGTTATTCAGCCCGAAGGCTGGTTTGATCCTCCACAGCTCTGTCAAAAGCTATCATAGACAACCCAGGCACCACTAAAGAGGCATACTAGGGAAATGAGCGAGGTAGTTTCCCGTTGCTTTCCTTAGTAAACTCATCTATTTCAAACATGCTAAGGTTACTGTGTTTGGAAAGGTTGTCCTTGATAACGTTTACTGTTTCTTTTGTCGGCGCATTAGAATACATGTTCGTAATGTCATAGGAGCACATAATGTGGTTGGGTAGTAAAGTAAATTTCTTTAAAATATCACAAAAGTCAACCGAGTTTTTTAACGGGGATTTATTATTGAATCTACAATGTCTTTTGAGAAAATAGTGAATGTACTTCGAAATCTTATAAGTCAGACTATTTCTGCAGTTGATAATGGGACGCATGGGTGTATTTTTCTTGTATAATTTAGGTAAAGCTCTGGCCGTGGGGGTACTAGGGTTCATGTGGATTACTTTTCGCTGCTCTTGCTCACTGAATAAGAAAGTTGAATTCCTTATTGGTGTTTTTAAATTTTGTTGAATTCTAGTAGTAGAGTCCTTATTGACTATTGAAAATGTACCATCTGCAAAAAGGTTTTATGTTTTTGTGATATGTTCGTCCCTGTGGTCCCTCCTATGTCCACTTTACTTACTATGTATGATATTATTGTCATTAATTTTAGTTTTTAATCCTTGAATTAGATTTGTGTGGTCGGAATCAGAAGTTTTATTTAATTCCTCAGTTACTGTCGGTAATTTCTTTTTTTATTTCGTACCCGGTATCATTGTGTGATTCTAAGGCGAGTTTCGAAATATTCGACTCAACCTCTGCTACAGTGTCGATCACGTCGTTTTCTTTACATGTGTTGGTCGAATTATGCTTTAATCCTTTGCTTAACAGGTCTATTTCTTTTTCTGAGAAGTTTGTGTTTGTCATGTTAACTATAGCTGGTGAGCTGTTAGAAGGTGGGATGCTTTTTATTTTTTCTACGTTCTTTTTGGGTAACTGCAACAGTGTTTCTTTTAAGTAAGCAAGTTTATTATCTAAAGTTGTTTGCTTCTAGCTTAAGGTATCATTTAACTTGTAATCTACATGTAGCTGAAAGGAACTCCTTTCTACTGGGGATGTGTATTGAGATACTGCTAAGTGTATCTTGTATAACTGTAAACTTAATTGCGACTTCTTTCTATAAAATGTTTTGATTTCATCTTTAAGCCAGATTTCATTGGTTCTATTTTGCGTTTTAGTTAAACTGGGAGCATGAGACTATGGCAGGAGATGCCCATGTCTCGTTAAATTAGTGTGATAAGATATAAATTTTAATTTTAAGACCCCAATGTGTATTGAATAGCTGGATCTCAATAAACTTTTATAACATTGTTGAATTACGGTATATTTGTCTGGTATGAAAATGGGAAACTATAGAAAACCATCTTCAGAGCTGCCAACTGTCAAGTTTGAATCCACCATCTCCTGAATGCCTCGTCTTGAAGAATCTAGGTATTGATAAAAGGAAAGGAAAAATGAAATACTCCCTAAGAACATGAGTTGACTGAGGGACATCCGATAGGAAAGGCGAAAAGGAGGAAATTCAGATCCACACTCTGAAGGTGAGAAGTGCTGGAGACTGCACACTTGCTTACCACCAAATGAGGACATTATCCCCTGAGTGAAGGAGTATGACAGTAAACAATCATACATTAATATGTTCAGCTGCAACGAGGAGCCACTCATACCTTCAAACGTACAAAGAGTTTTTAAGCGGATATTAGTAAAACTTAAGTTGCTAACTTCAAGAAGACAGATACACAGAAGCCTGGAGTAGACAGTAGCTGAGCGACATGGGGAGAACCTCTTCCAATCAGAAGCTGCTCCCCTCCAGCGTCGATACATCAAAGTGGTAGACTACTTCTTTGTCTAGTACTGTTACTGTCATCGGACATTGGAGATTGCTCTGGCTATCACAGTCTCATTGGCGGCTGAGTGAAATAGTGAAATTGTTGTTTGTCCAAACTATCGTCTCAGGTCCTCCAGCCAGGACCTCTCTTACCCTTGATTTTTCCTTGTATTTCTTTGTATTATGATCTGCTCGAGACTAGGTTTTTGGGTACCTCATGATATGACTAAGGTAGGAGAGTTTTTTTTTTTACAATATGCTTTATGATGCACCGACAAATAGGTTTTATGGCGACGATGGGATCGAAAGTGCTAGAAGTGGGAAGGAAATGACTGTGGCCTTAATCAAGTTGCAGCCCCAGCATTTGACTGGTGTGAAAATGGGAAACCATTGAAATCCATCTTCAGGGCTGCCGACAGTGGGGTTTGTACCCATTATCTCCTAAATGCAAGCTCACAGCTGCGCGACCCTAACCGCACGGCCAACTTGCTTGGTGCTTTTCATCTTAACAGACTTGCAGAGTTCTTTTTCTTTGCACACCCTAGTCAATAAATACTTCATTTCATGTTCTGTTCATCCAGCCGATACAAAACGTGATGGAAAACTCAGGCTTTAAGTCCTTTCATGGTGGCTTTTCTCACAGTTGTACAACACTTACAGTGCCATCATTGGTTTGCTGACAGTTTACTGGCCTTCTGTACAACAAACGAGAGTACCAGAAAACTCTTCTAATCATTTCTGTTGCCCATCGAGAGACGTGATGGAACAGAGGCAGTAGGGACATCTACACTGCCCAGAAGGCAGGTGTGAGCTTGGAAAACTGAATAATAATTCCTGACCCAGACAACCAAAACACAGAGCTACAAAAGTTGTTGTAAACCTTAGGTTTGTTGAACACGATCCAGGTAGACTCTATATCATCAGCAGTGGTCTGGATGCGCAACCCAGCTGCAACGCCATTGTGGAAGAGCGGCCACAGGTTCATGTTAGGAACTACTTCGATGTGAGAGAGATCCACGGTGGTGCCACGCGGCGGGGCACGGCCCGTCAGGCAGAGCCTGGGAACCGGAAGAGGCTCAGTCACCACTGGCGATGAACTACGCAGGGTGAACATTCCCCTGGAACACAATCATCATTGGGTCAGAAGGAAGTACAAAACTAATTACGACAAGATAAATACATAAACAATAATAAAAAATGATCTACAGTACGTAAAAAATACTGCGCAAGCATATAAATTATGTGTGCGCTATGATCTAATGACAGTGAGCGTGTTCACATGGCACTACAACGAACAAACCGAAGTCCACATTTCTCACATTGAAATCAACCATTCCTCCATATGACCAAGGAGAACACCGTCACTGTTCGCTACAGTTGAGTCTCACTTAATTTGGTTCCCCTACAAACTATTAACCTGCTACCTCGAATCTTCGAGGCTACTCAAATGCAACTTTACGGGCAACTTTTTTCTCCTTACAACTCCAGATCTGTAGAGCCAATGTTTGAACAGTAATAAATATAAAACTACTACTCCTATGTACCTGTAATTTTTTTATGAGGCAAAGGAAAATTAAAATTTCACTAACCAAAATTAGGCACATTAATTCTGACGGGTTAAAATAATTTGGAAAATTTATAGCGGGCGATCTGAACAAGCAAGGAGATCAAATATAACAATTTTGTTTTTATTTCCAAGGGAATATTTAGTTTCGAAAAGTTTATTTTCACTATAATACAAATTATATACTTCTAGGTTCCCACATTTGATACTCTTTATTTTGTTGCTTCATTTTTGCGTACTGGTTTGTATTATCTGCCAAAATTTGAAGAAAGTCCTCTCCAAAATACAGTGAAAACTATTTGAAAACACTTGAACCTACAAGTAAGTTGTGGAAAGCACCTTGATCTTCAGTGAAGGGATCTGGTGCGGTATAATCCAAATTATCAGACCAGCGCCATCAGTATCAACTTGATGCACAAAGCAATTCGTGCTCGAGATGGGAGCCTCAAGCGGTGTGGAAGAGAGAGGGACCTCACTACACTATTATTCCCATGAACACTTTCATGATACCTGCTTTAAATGGATCTAATTCGTCATGCGACCCGGCTGACAACCCACGCTTTTGCGGTTCCAGGCTGCAAAGTGTGAAATGTGCTACTGGGCATGTGCATGTGACTGGAAGAAGAAAGCAGAGTGTGGCTACTTAGAATGTGAGATGACTTTTAGCTTCAGGAAAAGTTTTCCTGATAATACAAGAGCTGGAAAGGTTTAATATAGGAGTGGCTGGGCTAAGTGAAACTCACTGGAAAAACAATGGCCATTTTAGAAGTGATAATCATTGGGTCTACTTTTCAAGCATCACATACGGCACATGTACACATGGACATCGCCTGATGGTCAATATAAAAATCAGATTGAATATATCCTGATCAGTTCAAGATGGAGGTCTTCCGTAATGGGCACCAAAACCTGTCCAGGTGCAGTATGTGGCTGTGATCATCAGCTTCTTAGATCAGAAATAAGAATAAAACTTCAAACACCAGTTAAAAGATCACACAGGATACCACAAGTAGTTAATATGTCGTCATTCAAGGAATTATTGACGCGAAGAGCCTCCATATTACAACTGCAGAAGGGCTGTGGAATGTGACTAAAAACTGGATAGAATCCTCTTTGAATGAATCTAACAAGGGGGCATTTCCTAGTCGTCACTACCGATTTCGCTCAAATTTATAGAACATGCAGGGCTTGGCTAGAAATGAAAGTACCCGAAGTGGGAACTCCAGATGGCCAAGCTTATAGAAAATAAAAATAAAAATGTTGACGCCGCTCTCACACCAAATAAGCCACTTACGTCAGTGTTAACGCCGAGCAGTTGTTGGTGTAACGGTAAGAACTTGGACTAGTAATTCGATGGTCGTGGGTTCGGCTCACCGTGTGGAGAATATTTTTCTCAATTTTTATATTATTCATTTATTTTATTTTAATTTGTTTTATTTATTTATATGCAAAAAGGCATATAGGACGTCATTTTTTAATGAGTGGACAATTGTAGAAAATTTGAAGTTGTGAACTTTCCTGACGTATTCAAACAAAAATTCTTCTTTTCTCTACTTTACTGGCTATCTCCCCTCATTGGGTATGTGCCATAAACGTGAATAGTCGTTTCACAATAAGATTTGTTTTCATCTGACAAGTGAAGGTTGCTCCTGGCAACTGTACACAAACAATAGTTTGTTGGCACAGTAGAAAAATGTCTGACAATGAAATCCCAATTTTTTACCTTTTCTATGCCTTTTGCGTATAAATAAATAAATAAATAAATAAATAAATAAATAAATAAATAAATAAATAAATAATTAAATAAATAATTAAATAAATAAATAAATAAATAAATAAATAAATAAATAAATAAATAAATAAATAAATAAATAAAGAAAGAAACAAACAAACAAACAAACAAACAAATAAATAAATAAAATGAATTATTCACCTCTTTGCGTAACTGGAAAATGAATAATATAAAAGTTGACAGAAAAAACCAGGCTCCACACGGGGAGTCGAACGCACGACCAGCGAATTAGCAGTCCGAGTTCTTACAGCTACGCCAACAACTGCTCGGCGTGCGCACTATTGTAAGTGGCTTATTTGGTGCGAGAGCCACGTCAACATTTGGTATTTTTATTTTTATTTTCTATACGCTTGGCCATCTGGAGTTCCCACTTCGGGTACTTTCATTTCTAGCCAAGCCCTGCACGTTCTATAAATCTGAGCGAAATCGGTGGTGACGAGTAGAGAATTTCTATATAAAATAAAATAGTGCTTTCCTTGTCTCAGTTTCTGTTACGCTAATACATAATATATTTCTTCTCTTAGGTCCGCCTTGGATCGAGATATTTCTAGATTCTCAAATCCTTTGAACGTAATGTTTCCAAGTAATCCGTCCACCCGTCTACTATTATCAAGTCTATCCACAATTAAGAACACTACAATCAAAACATAGAATATTACGCACGTTAATATTATTCAACGGCATTGTATTACAATGGATTGTCACTAAACTTCGCATTCTACCAAGACAGAGTTCGCTAACATTCGTTTTATGAGGAACTGTTTATCACTAAAGACCTCCACACCGAACATTAAAATGTTTAACGTTTTAAAATAACATCAGCCGATTTTAATGCATGTCAATAAACCAAATTATATAATTGCTCAAGAATGTCAAAAGCAGCTGTTATTTTTAAGAGAGAGATTTTACCAAAGACTTGTACTGCAATGAATCTCCATACCAAGTACAAATATGTTCAATGTTCCAAATATGACAGTAGGCAAATTTATTTTAATGTATGTTAGTAACTAGAATGTATAACTGGCCAAGAAAAACCATATGCCCTTAAGTCTAAGCAGCTGTAAAAAACTTTTTAAGAGATTGATTTTAAGTGAACTAGATGCTTAATCAGCATTTTGCAACAACTATAAGGACTTGACAACGTTTTAACTATTCATATCCAAAAGATTATACAGAGTTAACAAATTATAATATATTGCATAAGAAATATGCTAGTAGGTTTCAATTAAAAGCAAATTACAAAATAATTTAAGACTATTTGTATGTACATATATTTTAAAATCATGTTAAGATTGATTTGTATAAAGCCTTGTATTGGCTGATGATGGCAAACACAAATGCCGAAACCGGTCCCTATGTTGAAATCTAATAAATACGTGATGTATTAATGACGTCACACTGTTGTAGTATTGAATAGGTGGAAACAATTACCCTCACTCCTTAATGTAAATCTGGATTCAATACAGACTAAAAATGAATTTTTTGACAATATATCATAAATAATCTGACGCCTAATTTTAAAACAGCAAACGACGTATTTTACCACATCAGAACTTTGACTGCAAAATGAATTAAAGTTCTTACATAAAAAAAAATCTTTTCTAAACAATCGTCTATATGAAACCCAACTCAAAGTCACTACGTTGTTGTCCAATGCACAATGGAATATTTTTCAAGATAAAGTTTACAGCAAGTTAACCACTATACTTTCTCAGAAACAGTGCACATTAGACCATAAATTCTTAACCCTTTCCAATAAATCAAATGCAGAAGACAGGCCGCCTAGAAACGCTATCTCAAATAACGCGCACAACCAGATTCTAGCCCAATTTCACCCGCCCTTTATCAATCTCTCCAACACTGACTTTGACGAAGAAGAAATTGCTATCCTCTCCAAAGGTCCTAAGCATAATTGGCCCAATTACAACATAGCGAATATGGCTAAACAACTCGTAATAGAGACAGAGGTATCTATCAACAAAATACCTTATGAAACTCAGGACGAGGTTAGATATGAAGCTAAGAAACAACTAAACAGTATTCTAAGTGCATCGGTTCACACCATAACTATACCGCAACACGCAAATAGAAACTACAGCTTAAAAATAAGATTAAAAACACAAAAACCATCATTACCAAAGCAGACAAAGGTAACATTACTGTTATAATGGATAAAACAGATTGTATAGCCAAAACAAGAAACTTTTTTACAGACAGTTCTTTTACAATAACTGAAAATGATCCAACTCAATCCATTCAAAAAACTAAAACAGATACTAAAAAACATAACTTTCTTGCTGACTGATGGTGAAAAAAAAAAAAAACTGATCAAAATGAACCCTGGTCTCCCGACGGTCAAAGCCCAACCAAAAATCCATAAGGAAGGAGTTCCTATACGTCCCATAGTAAATTTTAGACCGAGCCCTCTTTATACAACAGCGCAATTTATACAACAATTCCTGAGTAAACATTACACTTTTCAAGCAAACAAATCCATGAATAACACTCTAGAATAGGTCAAAAAACTAGACAGCTTTAAATTGCAACTCCATCATACAATGCATTCATTTGACATCACCAACATGTATACGAATATTAAACCAGAAAAAGTATTACTAATCATTTAAAAAAACCTACGTACTCATAGCAAACTCAGTCAACTAGAAACAGCAGATTTTATGACCATCCTAAAACTTCTAATCAATAGTAACTACTTCATATTCGATAAGGTAATACACAAACAAGATGGACTGGTCATGGGGTCACCAGCATCTGGCAGTTTAGCTAATATTTACTTAGATTTCCTTGAACGTACAAAAATAGAGGAAGATAACATACTTTTGTGGTCCAGATTTGTAGACGATTCGTTTATTATCACGGACCAACATATTTCTGACGCATCTATCACCCTATCACACCTTAATAATATTGATCCAGACATCAAGTTTACAATAGAATCTGAGGTTAACAAGGCCCTTAACTTTTTAGATTTAACCATCACTCGGCTTCCGTTTCCTTTTAAGTATAAGATCTATAGAAAACTAACACACACTGCTACAACCATTCAACAAGACTCCACACACCCGCCTAGCCATAAGCGGGCAACCTATAATAGTATGATACACCGTGCTTTTAGCATTCCCATTTCAAAATCAGACTTCAATAAAGAACTAAAAATAATACGTAGCATTGCAGCCCACAATGGCTACAACCGTAGCTTTATATAGATCGAATAATTTATACATTTAACCACCGGCCGAAATCCAATTTACAAAAAGAAATAACTAAATCAAAAACTTATTCAACCTTCATATTTAATCCTAACATCTACACAATTACATAAATATTTAAGAAGAAAAATATCAATAGTTATGAAGAGACTTTTAATTTTTGTAAATGTATTTCATTAATTGAAGTTGGCACTTTCCAAGACTATTAACGATTGGTCAGATGACTTTGTATTGTTGAAAATGGTTACGTAAGCAACAGTCATGTCCGTCATCAAGTTGTGATATTGCATTAAGACCTATCAAATTCAATAAAGTATTGAAGGCACCAAGTTCCTTTACTTCAAAATCAAAAACAAACATTGGCGCCCAACAGCACGGCTCTCAATAACCTGAGATGTTCAATACAAGCAAGATCATGAAATGTGAAATGCAGAAGTCTTCTCATAACACTCTTCTACCTCTTCATCAGAATGATTACAGGTCGGCATATAAACTTGAATGATCACTAAGTCTTTTATTTTCCCTTTCAGTTTTATCATCATAATCCTTCCATTGATATATTCAACCTTCATAACTTTGTTCTTCAGTCGTTTTCCAACCAGTATTCCCACTCCATGCAATCCATTTTTATCTTCACCCGAATAGTACATTCGGAAGTCACCGCTTTCTAGTTCTCCACATCCACCCCATCTCACTTCACACATTCCAAGTACATCCAAATTATTTCTCTTCATCTCATATTTAGCATTTTCTAATTTTCCTTCCTGTAAAAGGGTTAGAACATTCCATGTTCCTATATGCAATAATTCTTCTTTCTTCTTCTCCTTCCTTCCATATTTTAAAAACCTCGTTGTACACCCCTCCCGGAGATCCGAATGAGGGGAATCTTTACCTCCGGAATCTTTTACATCTCATGAACGTCTTGGAAGATAATGCCAGTGGTGGTTTCCCGTTGCCTTCCACTGTCCTCCACATCCTGTCGGCTCGCTGACACAGATTCCCGCTGGGGTTGATACCCGACCTTCCGCTGGGTTGCTCAGCTTAACAGGGGCACCACGTGCAGGTAGAATTGTGGAGAATTGGGGTGAGAGAGGCTAAGAGAACTCTCTTGTTGAGTTCTTATATTCGCATCTCACTCCCATTTATTAGCCAGAGTCACAAGGTTGAATTAATGACTCCCCCAGGTCATATCAAATTCAATAAAGTATTGAAGGCACCAAGTTCCTTTACTTCAAAATCAAAAACAAACATCAATATTTCCTTTAGAACTAACAACAGGAATCTTGACATATTCCATAACGCTAAGATAGTCAATGCTTCAAACTCCTTTGATAATTTAAAGTTAAAAACTTCACGATAGTTCCGTATTGAATATAGAAAATAAGATGTACAATATTATAGGGAAGGATCCACCTTTCAATACTCTGTAGTAAAAAGTAGTTACAACCTGTTTAATGGGACCGGTTTCAACACATTTAGAGTGTCATCATCAGCCAATTAGCGAAGATCTTAAAATAACTAACATATTGAACACAGGCAAAATATTAACATTGTATCACATCGTGGCAATTCAGTTGATGTTCAAAACACTCTCTTGACTGTGATTATTGTGTTTTGAACATTAACTGAATTGCCACGATGTGATACAATGTTAATATTTTGCCTGTGTTCAATATGTTAGTTATTTTAAGATCTTCGCTAATTGGCTGATGATGACACTCTAAATGTGTTGAAACCGGTCCCATTAAACAGGTTGTAACTACTTTTTACTACGGAGTATTGAAAGGTGGATCCTTCCCTATAATATTGTACATCTTATCTCCTTTGATAAGTCGGGCGGATACAGATTTCACTGTAACAACTGTGCCAGTACATATATTGGGCAAACAGGGAAATCCTTTAAGATTAGATATAACGAACATGTCAATGCCATTAAATATAGGAGATTTTCAGCAATAGGACAACACATTAATGACTATAAACATAGTTTTCATGATATCAACCATGATACAGTGAAACCTCGATTCTCCGTTTTTGGAGGGACCTGGGGATAAAAACGTACGATACGGGAAATCGGAAAATCCGGGAACGAATTAAAATCGTCAACAGTTTGACTGTACTTCACAGTAATGAAATATATATATCATTTTATATGTACAAAAACGCCTGCATTAAATACATTAGTTTAAAAACTTTATATTTTAAATTCAGTTTTACCGAGAAACTTTGTCACGTTCCCGTGAAAACGTCTTTCAGGCCAGCAACTTTCATCAGTCAAGCTCATCAAAAAATATTCTACTAAATAAGTTATCAGAATTATATTGATATCTAAGAAATTTAAAAACACATCAGAGACTCCAGTTTCACTATTGCTGCAAGGAGAGTGTATCGGAGTTATTATGCCGATCGGGAAAACATTATAATACAGTCACTTAAAACGTCACGGTAGCTACCTCTCTTTGTTTCACCTTGAATAAATCTAACTGGAACAGGTACAGTTATTTACAGTAATCGTCTGACGACAGTCTCATGTAAATTATTGACTTTGTTTTAATAACCTAAAAAAAGAACAATGTAACTTATTTATCAGTAAAGGTTTTCGTGCTGTATTACGAACTTACGGCGCGAAATTTAACTTCGAGTTCACCCATGTTTTAGGCCTCGGTACTTTCCATTAATGATTTTTTTTTTTTTTGACCGATAAACAGGCGAGAAATGTGGCTTGCATGATAGGCATAATTACTGGTGCAGTTCACATGAACATACCTGTGGAATTATAGTTAGGAAAGATAACTGAAAACACGTAAATAAGCATAGGTTGTAACACGTCCAGTCACATAGTCAAGTAAGCTAATCACAACGCACAAATACAAAAATGATACCAAAATACATTAAATCCCAGAAGATGTAATGAAACACTCTCGCACTCACAAAAATAAAGTGTCACATCGCATACATATAGGTTACGCACTGCACACACAACACTTAAATTGTCATTTCTTCAGTCACAGAATACAGTAGTGAGTAGTCACTTTGTAGTGAAAAAGTCTTTAATCGTCAGTTGTTTTTTGTTTTGTCGTGCCTTAACACGGCACAGTGCTCCCTCAATATTTAAAACGTTCTGTAGTTCGCTGCTGTCTGTGTCATACGCAGTAATATAGTCGCGAATTTTGTCAAAGGCGGCTAATGCTTCTGCAAACGTTGGCAGGGGTTCAATTTCGTCTTCGTCTTCCCCCTCGCTCGCGTTCTCATGCACGGCGCTTGCACTGGATGTGGCAGTAGCATCATCACACAGCCGTTCTATCACGGCCGACTTGATGCGTCGCTCTAGCTAGCTAGGAGCGCAGCGAGAGATCAGTCGGCCGTGGTTCTATGCTCTTTACACCACAAGTGGCGAGCTCACTATCGACTGTAGCGCACGTCTCGAAGTTAACATCTCTCAGCGCGAGCTTCTCCCAGTCCTCACTGAAAAGTTGTTCTTCGCTGCCGGTGTTGGTGTCGTTCGTGTCTCTGCTTTCGCCAAAGCCACACTTATGAAAACAATTTTGAATGGTGGAGGGCGAAACGTGGAACCATGCTGACACAACAAAGTGGATTGCCTGTAGAATACTGAACTTCGTCTTCACTTCTTTCCCGGCGTCCAACATACACACAGCCCTTTCCACCAGCTGCTTGCGGTAGTACCCTTTAAAGCACTTTATCACCCCCGCATCCAGAGGCTGAAGGACACTGGTACAGTTCGGGGGATAGAAAATAACTTTCACATTTTGTAAGAAAGAAAGTTCCTGCGGGTGGGCGGCACAGTTATCTACAAACAAAACTATTTTTCTCGCTTGAGCACCCATAGAAGCATCCAGTCCGTGAAGAAAATCGAAAAAAATGTCTGTGGTCATCCAAGCTTTACCGTTCGCGTAGTACCGCACTGGTAACTTCTTCACGTTCTTAAAGCATCTCGGTTTCGCTGCTTTGCCTATAACGATAGGGATACGTTTGTCTGACCCGTCACTGTTACAGCACAACAAAACAGTTATGCGGTCCTTCGCATTTTGCCTCCATGACAAGATTCTCCTTTAAGAGCCAGCGTGCGATCCGGTAAACAGTTGAAAAATAGGCCGGTTTCATCCGCGTTATAGATGTTCTTCGGTTCGTATCCTTCAAGCAGCTCTGGGAGATTTTTCCCCCAACCTTCCACAGCCGAACCGTCAACTGCAGCACTCTCGCCGGCGAGCTTTTTATACACCAGCCCGTGCCGCTCCTTAAACCGGGAAATCCATCCATTCGAAGCAGAAAAATTGTTGATACCCATTCTTGCAGCGATGCTTCGAGCTTTCACGCGCAAAATGTTACCACCCACAAGAATTCTCGACGCCCGAGCTTGCTGATACCAAGAAAAGAGAACTGCTTCCATTTTAGAATATCTCGATTCCTTCCCTGTTTTTCTATTCTTTGCGGAGGATCCACATTTTTTTACTTGTTCACGTATCTCTTGTTTTTTCCCTATTATTGTATTCAGTGTCGAAGCAGGTAAGCCTAAACGTTTCGCGATGTCAACTTTTTTTTCTGTTGGATTTCTTTCAACTTCCTCTATAATCTGAAGTTTTTCTTGCAGGGTTTTCACATGCTTTACAGGTCGCGCCATTTCAATACTGTACTGTGTAAGCAAACCGAAACTCGACTGCGTAAATTGTTGGTTTTCACCAGCTAGTAACACAGCCAACTGTAGGAAACAGTCAACAGAAAGCTCTTAATAAAGCGCAAGTTGGCGGAGGCCTTCATTGTTAGCCTGGTACAGAATGTTCCGTAAGTATGATCGCGCAAGATATCCGACGAAATTAAAATACGCTAGACTCGCAAATTCGATTCCTGCCGTCCATTCTCGAAATCTTGAAAAACGCTTGATCGAGGATTTAGCATTGATGGGACTGAAATTTCTGGACGGTTGATGCGGGAAATCGTTTCTTCGAGGAACGGATAACGCGGGATTTTTAATACAGGTTTTAAATGGGATGCTCGCGGGACCACGTAATTTGAACGAATATTACGGGAAAACGTAGTTTCGGGGAACGGATAATCGAGGTTTCACTGTATAGACGTCATTGAAATAATGGGGAAAGGTCCTTTACTCCACTTAACGGAACAATGTTTCATCTTACTAGATCAGTATTATAACCCTAACTACAATCTGAACGATTTATCCGAAAAACCTACAATATTGTTTGATACACTCATTTCAATAATTAATCTTAAAATACCAATAAATCAACCAGTATACAAAATGGTACGTAACATGCTTGCCTACTATCCCCACCGTAATCCACGCCCTCCCGACTAATAGCCTCAAATTACCGCGATCGCCCCTTCCCCTATATAACACGCTCCGCCCCTCTGCTAGTGCTCGCGGTCTGTTGTCTGCCATTTCGGAATGCAGTTCCTCTCTGGCTTTACTCTTGACAACTTAGTGCTTGAGGGGAGTTTCTATATCAAATAAAATAGTGCTTTCCTTGTCTCAGTTTCTGTTACGCTAATACATAATATATTTCTTCTCTTAGGTCCGCCTTGGATCGAGATATTTCTAGATTCTCAAATCCTTTGAACGTAATGTTTCCAAGTAATCCGTGCACCAGTCTACTATTATCATCAAGTCTATCCACAATTAAGAACACTACAATCAAAACATAGAATATTACGCACGTTAATATTATTCAACGGCATTGTATTACAATGGATTGTCATTAAACTTCGCATTCTACCAAGACAGAGTTCGCTAACATTCGTTTTATGAGGAACTGTTTATCACTAAAGACCTCCACACCGAACATTAAAATGTTTAACGTTTTAAAATAACATCAGCCGATTTTAATGCATGTCAATCGACCATATTTTCCTTTGGCTGATGATGGCAAACACAAATGCCGAAACCGGTCCAAATGTTCATATCTGATAAATACGTGATGTATTAACGATGCCACACTGTTGTAGTATTGAATAGGTGGAAACAATTACCCTCACTCCTTAATGTATACCAAAAGGACTTCTACCATCAAATGGAACCATCTTTGGAAAATTTCAGATGACGTGGCTTTGCCACTCCATTTGATTGATCTCCTCAAGTCGTTGCATAAGGAAAATGCAGCCACTGTGAAGATTCAAAACAAACAGTCACAGCAGTTTTGTACGACAGCTGGAGTCTGTCAGGGATGTATCCTGTCATTGTTACTTTTCAATCTCTATGGTGAATATGCAATGAGAACTGCATTAGATGATTGGGACAAAGGGTTTTTCATTGGGGGATTCAAGATCAACAACTTGAGATTTGCTGATGGCACCACCTTGATAGCATCATCTGAAGAGGAGTTGACAGAGCTGATCAAGAGAATAGAGGAAGCAAGCCTAGAAATTGGATTACGCCTAAATCTTGTTGATCGTAAGAACAACAGTCCACTTATCCAACAGATTAGAGGCTGTGAAGTTGTACATCAGTATGTATATCTAGCCTCCTTACTACCCCATTCTGGCGGTTCCAAAGATGAAATAATCAATACAATCAATACAAAAAAGAAGCTCGTTGAATCTTTAGTCTTCTCAGTCTTGTTGTATGGTGGAGAGACGTGGACCATCCTCAAACGTGATCGTGAACGGATAGAAAGCTTTGAAATGTGGTGCTGGAGGAAAATGTTAAGGATTCCTTGGACAGCTCATCGCACGAACACATCAATCCTGAACCAACTTCAGATAAAAGTTCGTCTATCGTGTAAAGTCTCCCAGCGGATCGTACGCTAGTTTGGACATAAACTGCGCCGAAATGGTAGTCTTCAAAAGCTGATTGTTGAGGGCAAAGTCTAGGGAACCAGACGAGGACGAGTACCAACACGATGGATTGACATGGTGAACGGCCCCCTACAGAGTTCTCTCAGAGCAACCACATTGAAAGCTTTAGATAGGGAAGAATGGCAGAGGGCTGAATATTATGATAGTCACGACGCCTCATTCATGAGGCAAAACGAAGATGAAGAAGAAGAAAGGTCCAATTCACTGAGATATCTTCGCCATCATCTTCCTGCAATGAACACTCCTCATCTTCAAACACCACTGCTATACCTAAATCAACACGACATAATCCACCGCTCACCGTGCATCATATGCATGCTAAGACTACCAGTAGTTTACTCTAAAATTCACCGAGAGATAACAGAGGCATACACTCCATGGTATAAGACAGAAAGTACGATATATTAAGCAGGGAGGAGGAGCTATACTACCTTCCGACGGGCAGTGCCATAGTTCGAGTGCAGATGGCGTACAGATGTCTCTCCTGTTCCTCTATGAACTCGTGGTCAGATACCTCAGGCCGTTGGGTGATGGCGATCCTAACAGGCCGAGAAGACTGCAGCAGTCTACGAACCTCCGTTACACGATGGTCCTTGTTGAACCTCAGTCTCAGAACCTGCAAAGAAACGAGATGGAACATAATCTCAACCAAGTCATGGATTCCTCGGACAAACCCTAACCCAGAAAGTGCAGGCCTCTTGTGACTGGTAACAGATCTTTTACTTCATAATCTTTTTGTTGGCAATTTTCAAGGATGAACAGCAAAAGTGTAGAACATTTGTAGTATAAACTAGCAAATATCAAGGAATATAAGAAAGTGGTTTAATTAACCAATAAGTTTACATAATGTTGCCAATATTTTTCCCACTGACGATAGATTAAGAAGTAAAAATTTTCGCACTCATGGTATTTGATTTCTCTACTGGAGAACTGAACTGGATTTTCAAAATCTGAAGGCCTTTCCTCAATGCAGCTACATTTAAACCAGACATATGCTATTTTAAACATGTCTACAAACCTAGGTGAGGAAAGTTGGTTATACACGAGGGATAGCAGTTCATGCTATGCGTTCATGAAAGTTCACACCCAGGTTGTCCATTAGGACACAATTGGAAAACGTTTTCACAAAATGCTTCCAAATTCCAAAGCCATACACTTGAAATGGTGCACAAGAGATGCAGTTTGTTTAGGAACTATTAATAGTTCAAACTCTTCGTTATCAGGAGAAATACCATTAGTTTTCATGATGTTATATTTCTGGGATTATGCCGTGTAATGAACAATATAAACACACTCAACGCGAGTTTTGAAAATGTACCTTGCCTCACTCCTGTAGACACCTTAAGGTGTTTAAGAGCAGCCTATGTGCGGCACCGTATCCGAATTAAGGCGTTTAAGGTCGCGTGATGTAAACGATGTTTCAAATTTAGTGCTGAATTTGTACGAAGTCGTACTTTGTGTTGAAAACCATAGATGGCATATAAATGAACAGTCCCTCACTCTGACTACCTGAACAGAGGGTATATTCCAATGCTTTCTTTATTTTTTCTTTGAGCAAATACGGACCTAAGCCAGTCGTGGTATTCTTGTGAAGGTGTGTCGTGATAAGATGACCAGTTACAAACACAGTATAAGTGAGGAAATTGAAGACATACTACTGAACGATGATTCTGATGATGAATACATGCCTGATCTCAGTGACAGAGAAAGCAATTTCGATGATGATATACCAGACTCTGGGCAAAAAGAAATTTAGCACATTCAAATAACCGATGCGCCTGCTATCAAGTTCACTGGCCGGATAGGATTAAATGTTGACATTGAAAATAGCAACGAATTGATGTCTTTCACTAATTTATTTGCAAGATTTCCTTGAATATGTATGCCATCAGAAAAACCTTTACGCGGAACAAGTTATTAGTGCAGCACCACACCCATTCACTAAATATTCTATTTTTCAGACGTGGAAACCGGTCAACATAAATGAGATGAAAAAGTTTTTAGGACTAGTGTTTGCAACCAGATTAATTCAAAAACCAGATCTGCAAATGTAATGGACAGAAGACACTATTTTCGGCTTGCTAATTTTTTTTAAAAACATGGCATGAACCCAGTTTGAAAACACTTTGTCATTCTTACACTTTAGCGACAGCAGTCATTATGAGGGGAATCCTGATAGGCTATACAAAATTAGGCCGATTCACGAAAGGCTCAATGACCAGTTTTCAGTTGTGTACACTCCGGATCAGAAAATCGCCCTTGATGAAGGAATGTTATCTTGGAAGGGCCACTTGCGTTTCCGAGTTTATGATCCAGGAAAAATGAACAAGTATGGGCTAAGGATCCACCATTTTGACTTGATGGGAAAGTAAAAGAGCATGTGCCTGTGGTTCTGTGGAAAGTGTGGTGTGCCTCTCCCTCCGGGAAACTGTCAAGCCCTGTACCATAACCTCAAACACTATTAGCAATCATCCTCAAAGTATGTTGAAATAATCAATATTGTACCTACAATTGTTTTTGTACAGTAATATTTAATGTAAAATAGTGCACTATAGAGATGAGGGGATTTAAAAAGGCTGAGCAGGAGGTTTAAATCACCCACTAAGGAGCTTGTAGTCATCGTGTTAATCGCCAGCACCCTACCAATTGTATCACCATGGAAATGGAATCTGACGGTAAAATACCATTTTTAGACGTTCTCGTCACCAAGAAAGAGGATGGATCTTTAGGACACAGCGAACACACACAATGCACCATCCTCCTGTCAAGAAACATGGTATCGTTACAACTCTAACTACCAGGGCCAGGAGGATTTGTGAAGTGTCTGCTCTACCTATATTACATACATAACACGACTGATCGTATTGCTAAAAACTTACAAAGGTACAAAATACACACTGTATTTGAACTTAAGATTAGGCAACCCCTGCGACCAACAAAGGACAGTTTGCCTAAATTGCTACAACCAGGTATCTAAAGAGTTCCCTGCAATTGTGGCAAGGATTAAATTGGACAGACTTCGAGAACAATACCTACTCGTATAAAGGATCATAATAGCTGTATCAGATATTTCCTAGAAATGGCCAAAGTAACACTTCCGACTGTTTCCAAGTGTTCAATACTCCACAGTGAATTGCTTTGAAGCAGTGTGTCAACACATGGCAACACTTCCGCCTCACGCTACAAGACGGTGTTCCCATACAGAGTACCTGGACAGTGTCTTGTGATGGCACAGTGAAGCAGTGTGTCAACACATGACACAGGTCCGCCTCAGACTGCTTGAGAAACAGTGCTCCCATACGCAGCACCTGGACAGTGTCTCCTGATGGCACAGTGAAGCAGTGTGACGACACACTTTCACCTCAGACTGCATGAGAAACAGTGTTCCTTTATGCAGTACCCGGACAGTCTCACAATGACACAGTGAAGCAGTGTGTGAACACACGACACACTTCTGCCTCAGACTGAAAGAGAAACAGTGTTCGTATACGCAGTACATGGACAGTGTCTCGCAATGACACAGTAAAGCAGTGTGTCAACACATGACACACTTTCACCTCAGACTGAAAGAGAAACAGTGTTCGTATACGCAGTACATGGACAGTGTCTCGCAATGGCACAGTGAAGCAGTGTGTCAACACACGACCCACCTCAGCCTCAGACTGAAAGAGAAACAGTGTTCCTATACGCAGTACATGGACAATGTCTCGCAATGACACAGTAAAGCAGTGTGTCAACACATGACACACTTTCACCTCAGACTGAAAGAGAAACAGTGTTCCTATACGCAGTACATGGACAATGTCTCGCAATGGCACAGTCAAGCAGTGTGTCAACACACGACACACTTCAGCCTCAGACTGAAAGAGAAACAGTGTTCCTATACGCAGTACATGGACAATGTCTCGCAATGACACAGTAAAGCAGTGTGTCAACACATGACACACTTCTGCCTCAGACTGAAAGAGAAACAGTGTTCCTATACGCAGTACATGGACAGTGTCTCGCAATGGCACAGTGAAGCAGTGTGTCAACACACGACACACTTTCGCATCAGACTGCATGAGAAACAGTGTTCCTATACGCAGTACCTAGACAATGTCTCGCAATGACACAGTGAAGCAGTGTGTCAACACACGACACACTTCCGCCTCAGACTGAAAGAGATACAGTGTTCCTATACGCAGTACATGGACAATGTCTCGCAATGACACAGTGAAGCAGTGTGTCAACACACGACACACTTCTGCCTCAGACTGAAAGAGAAACAGTGTTTCTATACGCAGTACATGGACAGTGTCTCGCAATGACACAGTGAAGCAGTGTGTCAACACACGACACACTTTCACCTCAGACTGAAAGAGAAACAGTGTTTCTATACGCAGTACATGGACAGTGTCTCGCAATGGCACAGTAAAGCAGTGTGTTGACACACGACCCACCTCAGCCTCAGACTGAAAGAGAAACAGTGTTCCTATACGCAGTACATGGACAATGTCTCGCAATGACACAGTGAAGCAGTGTGTCAACACACGACACACTTTCACCTCAGACTGAAAGAGAAACAGTGTTTCTATACGCAGTACATGGACAGTGTCTCGCAATGGCACAGTAAAGCAGTGTGTTGACACACGACCCACCTCAGCCTCAGACTGAAAGAGAAACAGTGTTCCTATACGCAGTACATGGACAGTGTCTCACAATGGCACAGTGAAGCAGTGTGTCAACACATGACACACTTTCACCTCAGACTGCACGAGAAACAGTGTTCCTATACGCAGTACATGGACAGTGTCTCGCAATGGCACAGTCAAGCAGTGTGTCAACACATGACCCACCTCAGCCTCAGACTGAAAGAGAAACAGTGTTCCTATACGCAGTACATGGACAGTGTCTCGTGATGGCACAGTGAAGCAGTGTGTCAACACACGACACACTTCTGCCTCAGACTGAAAGAGAAACAGTGTTCGTATACGCAGTACATGGACAGTGTCTCCTGATAGCACAGTGAAGCAGTGTGTTGACACACGACACACTTTCACCTCAGACTGAAAGAGAAACAGTGTTCCTATACGCAGTACATGGACAGTGTCTCACAATGACACAGTGAAGCAGTGTGTCAACACATGACACACTTTCACCTCAGACTGAAAGAGAAACAGTGTTCCTATACGCAGTACATGGACAGTGTCTCGCAATGGCACAGTGAAGCAGTGTGTCAACACACGACACACTTTCACCTCAGACTGCACGAGAAACAGTGTTCCTATACGCAGTACATGGACAGTGTCTCGCAATGGCACAGTGAAGCAGTGTGTCAACACACGACACACTTTCACCTCAGACTGAAAGAGAAACAGTGTTCCTATACGCAGTACATGGACAGTGTCTCACAATGACACAGTGAAGCAGTGTGTCAACACACGACACACTTCTGCCTCAGACTGAAAGAGATACAGTGTTCCTATACGCAGTACATGGACAGTGTCTCGTGATGGCACAGTGAAGCAGTGTGTCAACACATGACACACTTTCACCTCAGACTGAAAGAGAAACAGTGTTCCTATACGCAGTACATGGACAGTGTCTCGTGATGGCACAGTGAAGCAGTGTGTCAACACACGACACACTTCTGCCTCAGACTGAAAGAGATACAGTGTTCCTATACGCAGTACATGGACAGTGTCTCACAATGACACAGTGAAGCAGTGTGTCAACACACGACACACTTCTGCCTCAGACTGAAAGAGATACAGTGTTCCTATACGCAGTACATGGACAGTGTCTCGTGATGGCACAGTGAAGCAGTGTGTCAACACATGACACACTTTCACCTCAGACTGAAAGAGAAACAGTGTTCCTATACGCAGTACATGGACAGTGTCTCGTGATGGCACAGTGAAGCAGTGTGTCAACACACGACACACTTCTGCCTCAGACTGAAAGAGATACAGTGTTCCTATACGCAGTACATGGACAGTGTCTCACAATGACACAGTGAAGCAGTGTGTCAACACACGACACACTTCTGCCTCAGACTGAAAGAGAAACAGTGTTCCTATACGCAGTACATGGACAGTGTCTCGTGATGGCACAGTGAAGCAGTGTGTCAACACATGACACACTTCTGCCTCAGACTGAAAGAGATACAGTGTTCCTATACGCAGTACATGGACAGTGTCTCACAATGACACAGTGAAGCAGTGTGTCAACACATGACACACTTTCACCTCAGACTGAAAGAGAAACAGTGTTCCTATACGCAGTACATGGACAGTGTCTCGTGATGGCACAGTGAAGCAGTGTGTCAACACACGACACACTTCTGCCTCAGACTGAAAGAGAAACAGTGTTCGTATACGCAGTACATGGACAGTGTCTCGTGATGGCACAGTGAAGCAGTGTGTCAACACACGACACACTTCTGCCTCAGACTGAAAGAGAAACAGTGTTTCTATACGCAGTACATGGACAATGTCTCCTGATAGCACAGTGAAGCAGTGTGTTGACACACGACCCACCTCAGCCTCAGACTGAAAGAGAAACAGTGTTCGTATACGCAGTACATGGACAGTGTCTCACAATGGCACAGTGAAGCAGTGTGTCAACACACGACACACCTCAGCCTCAGACTGCATGAGATACAGTGTTCCTATACACAGTACCTGGACAGTGTCTCACAATGGCACAGTAAAGCAGTGTGTCAACACACGACACACTTCTGCCTCAGACTGAAAGAGAAACAGTGTTCCTATACGCAGTACATGGACAGTGTCTCGTGATGGCACAGTGAAGCAGTGTGTCAACACACGACACACTTCTGCCTCAGACTGAAAGAGAAACAGTGTTCCTATACGCAGTACATGGACAGTGTCTCGTGATGGCACAGTGAAGCAGTGTGTCAACACACGACACACTTCTGCCTCAGACTGAAAGAGATACAGTGTTCCTATACGCAGTACATGGACAGTGTCTCGCAATGGCACAGTAAAGCAGTGTGTTGACACACGACCCACCTCAGCCTCAGACTGAAAGAGAAACAGTGTTCCTATACGCAGTACATGGACAATGTCTCGCAATGGCACAGTGAAGCAGTGTGTCAACACACGACACACTTTCACCTCAGACTGCACGAGAAACAGTGTTCCTATACGCAGTACATGGACAGTGTCTCGCAATGGCACAGTGAAGCAGTGTGTCAACACACGACACACTTTCACCTCAGACTGAAAGAGAAACAGTGTTCCTATACGCAGTACATGGACAGTGTCTCGCAATGGCACAGTAAAGCAGTGTGTCAACACACGACACACTTCTGCCTCAGACTGAAAGAGAAACAGTGTTCGTATACGCAGTACATGGACAATGTCTCGCAATGGCACAGTAAAGCAGTGTGTCAACACACGACACACTTCTGCCTCAGACTGAAAGAGAAACAGTGTTCCTATACGCAGTACATGGACAGTGTCTCGTGATGGCACAGTGAAGCAGTGTGTCAACACACGACACACTTCTGCCTCAGACTGAAAGAGAAACAGTGTTCGTATACGCAGTACATGGACAATGTCTCGCAATGGCACAGTAAAGCAGTGTGTCAACACACGACACACTTCTGCCTCAGACTGAAAGAGAAACAGTGTTCCTATACGCAGTACATGGACAATGTCTCGCAATGACACAGTGAAGCAGTGTGTCAACACATGACACACTTTCACCTCAGACTGCACGAGAAACAGTGTTCCTATACGCAGTACATGGACAATGTCTCGCAATGGCACAGTAAAGCAGTGTGTCAACACACGACACACTTCTGCCTCAGACTGCACGAGAAACAGTGTTCCTATACGCAGTACATGGACAGTGTCTCGCAATGGCACAGTAAAGCAGTGTGTCAACACACGACACACTTCTGCCTCAGACTGAAAGAGAAACAGTGTTCCTATACGCAGTACATGGACAATGTCTCGCAATGGCACAGTAAAGCAGTGTGTCAACACACGACACACTTCTGCCTCAGACTGAAAGAGAAACAGTGTTCCTATACGCAGTACATGGACAGTGTCTCGTGATGGCACAGTGAAGCAGTGTGTCAACACACGACACACTTCTGCCTCAGACTGAAAGAGAAACAGTGTTTCTATACGCAGTACATGGACAGTGTCTCGCAATGACACAGTAAAGCAGTGTGTCAACACATGACACACTTCTGCCTCAGACTGAAAGAGAAACAGTGTTCCTATACGCAGTACATGGACAATGTCTCCTGATAGCACAGTGAAGCAGTGTGTTGACACACGACCCACCTCAGCCTCAGACTGAAAGAGATACAGTGTTCCTATACGCAGTACATGGACAGTGTCTCGCAATGGCACAGTAAAGCAGTGTGTCAACACACGACACACTTCTGCCTCAGACTGAAAGAGAAACAGTGTTCCTATACGCAGTACATGGACAGTGTCTCGCAATGGCACAGTGAAGCAGTCTGTCAACACATGACACACTTTCACCTCAGACTGCACGAGATACAGTGTTCCTATACGCAGTACATGGACAGTGTCTCGCAATGACACAGTGAAGCAGTGTGTCAACACACGACACACTTTCACCTCAGACTGAAAGAGAAACAGTGTTCCTATACGCAGTACATGGACAGTGTCTCACAATGACACAGTGAAGCAGTGTGTCAACACACGACACACTTCAGCCTCAGACTGAAAGAGAAACAGTGTTTCTATACGCAGTACATGGACAGTGTCTCGCAATGGCACAGTAAAGCAGTGTGTCAACACACGACCCACCTCAGCCTCAGACTGAAAGAGAAACAGTGTTCCTATACGCAGTACATGGACAGTGTCTCGCAATGGCACAGTAAAGCAGTGTGTTGACACACGACCCACCTCAGCCTCAGACTGAAAGAGAAACAGTGTTCCTATACGCAGTACATGGACAGTGTCTCGCAATGACACAGTAAAGCAGTGTGTTGACACACGACACACTTTCACCTCAGACTGAAAGAGAAACAGTGTTCCTATACGCAGTACATGGACAGTGTCTCGCAATGGCACAGTGAAGCAGTGTGTCAACACACGACACACTTTCACCTCAGACTGAAAGAGAAACAGTGTTCCTATACGCAGTACATGGACAGTGTCTCGCAATGACACAGTGAAGCAGTGTGTCAACACACGACACACTTTCACCTCAGACTGCACAAGAAACAGTGTTCCTATACGCAGTACATGGACAGTGTCTCGCAATGGCACAGTGAAGCAGTGTGTCAACACACGACACACTTTCACCTCAGACTGAAAGAGAAACAGTGTTCCTATACGCAGTACATGGACAGTGTCTCGTGATGGCACAGTCAAGCAGTGTGTCAACACATGACACACTTTCACCTCAGACTGAAAGAGAAACAGTGTTTCTATACGCAGTACATGGACAGTGTCTCGCAATGGCACAGTCAAGCAGTGTGTCAACACACGACACACTTCTGCCTCAGACTGAAAGAGAAACAGTGTTCGTATACGCAGTACATGGACAGTGTCTCGCAATGGCACAGTGAAGCAGTGTGTCAACACACGACACACTTCCACTTCAGACTGCACGAGAAACAGTGTTCGTATACGCAGTACATGGACAGTGTCTCGCAATGGCACAGTGAAGCAGTGTGTCAACACACGACACACTTTCACCTCAGACTGAAAGAGAAACAGTGTTCGTATACGCAGTACATGGACAGTGTCTCGCAATGGCACAGTGAAGCAGTGTGTCAACACACGACACACTTCTGCCTCAGACTGAAAGAGAAACAGTGTTCCTATACGCAGTACATGGACAGTGTCTCGTGACGGCACAGTGAAGCAGTGTGTCAACACATGACACACTTTCACCTCAGACTGAAAGAGAAACAGTGTTTCTATACGCAGTACATGGACAGTGTCTCGCAATGGCACAGTCAAGCAGTGTGTCAACACACGACACACTTCTGCCTCAGACTGAAAGAGAAACAGTGTTCGTATACGCAGTACATGGACAGTGTCTCGCAATGGCACAGTGAAGCAGTGTGTCAACACACGACACACTTCCACTTCAGACTGCACGAGAAACAGTGTTCGTATACGCAGTACATGGACAGTGTCTCGCAATGGCACAGTGAAGCAGTGTGTCAACACACGACACACTTTCACCTCAGACTGAAAGAGAAACAGTGTTCGTATACGCAGTACATGGACAGTGTCTCGCAATGGCACAGTGAAGCAGTGTGTCAACACACGACACACTTCCACTTCAGACTGCACGAGAAACAGTGTTCGTATACGCAGTACATGGACAGTGTCTCGCAATGGCACAGTGAAGCAGTGTGTCAACACACGACACACTTCTGCCTCAGACTGAAAGAGAAACAGTGTTCCTACACGCAGTACTGGACAATGTCTCGTGATGGCACAGTGAAGCAGTGTGTCAACACACGACACACTTCCCCTTCAGACTGCAAGAGAAACAGTGTTCCTATACGCAGTACATGGACAGTGTCTCGCAATGGCACAGTAAGATATTAGAATCATTCCGTATTGACGGTTTTCACTTTACAATGGCGAAAAATGAAAGTATCCTCCAAATCAATACATCATATATTCCGTCATTAGACGGAGTAAACAAGATCAGACATGTTTCGGCTCGTTTGAGCCATCTTCAGTGAAAAAAATTAGGGGGGTTGGAATAATTTACATAATATGAGTTGAAAAAATGCTAAAAAACATAATGAAAGCGCAAATGAAAAAACAAACAAAAGAGAGCCTATACGGAAACAAAATTAGCACAAATATACAATATTTACATCAATATGCAGAGCAAAAAACAACTTATTGTGACAAAATTCAGTGAAACAGGTGTTAATTTGAAATAATAATAGATACTAAAAACTGCGTTAACCTAAGAAACAAGGGAATGAGAAAACAAATGATGTAGATGGAAATGAATGATAGTAGCACATGGTGAGGTTGTGGACCTCATAGTTTACAAACTATTGGTTTATAAAAATCACAAAACAGTTTGAAATCGCTGTCAAAATCATCTTAGTGGAAATCCATCACATCAAACTGGTCAGGAGGAGAGCGGGAGCAAACATTTTGAGAGAAACCAAGCCTGAATTAACCTGCAGGCGAAAAGCCTGTGATAAGGAGAAAAAACACCATGAAATTTAAGGCTTTCGAAATAGCAGCATTCTCAATATCTTCTCAATATAGCGGTCCCTTTCTTCATTATTGTTTCATAATGTTGGCTGGTGTTTTGCCTTATTATAGAGGGGTCGGAAGAGCCGCATATAGAAATATGAGAAGCTGTGTTAGGTGGAAGATAGATGCATAGTAAATTGTAGTAATCTAGTGGAAACCGTCAATGAAGTTCTAATCTGTAATGGAAAAAAATGAGGTTGTATGAGAAACATGGGTTGATAAGTAAAAAGTGTGGAATGGTTGTGAAGAATGCTTAAACTTACAGTGTGCAGTAGGTGGTGTCCTCTCTAGTGGCCTGGCTTTCTCAAAGTAACGGTCTCGTTCGCGTGATCGAGTCTATTGTTGGTTCGGCTGTGTTTGCTAGGATGGAAGGAGTGGAGGGGGAAGGGGAGGTGCAGGGCTGGTTTGAGGAAGGGAGGGGTGTTGAGTTGGAGAGATGGAGGTGGGTTTGTTTGGCAAATATAAGGAATGAATGTTTCAAGAGGATGTTAGTTTACTCACTGACTTCTAAAGCTCAAATGGCGTGGCCTTCTCAAAGTGACGGTCTCGGTCGCGTGATCGAGTCTATTGTTGGTTGGCTGTATTTGCTAGGTTGGAAGGAGCGGAGGGGGAGGGGGTTGGTGTTGGGAGAAGGGGGGGGGGGGGAGTGGTGGTGAGTCGGGGAGATGGAGGTGGGGTTTGTTTGTGTTATGGAAATTCTGACAAATGTATGGGATGAATGTTTCAAGTAGAATGTTCTTTTTCTCGCTGACTTCATTTAAATTGTGAGTGGGGTTCATAAACTGATCTAAATCGATGTGGATGCTCTCGAGAATGTTGAGCAAGGTGCCTTTTTGCTCATAATGCAAGATCTTCAGGTCTTTATCTATCGAAGTGTATTTGTGGCAGGATGCTTTATGGTGTTCGCTCATAGCTGAAAAACGATTATATTTGAGAGCGTTGCGATGTTCGGCGTATCTTATGACAAAATTGCGGCCTGTTTGACCTATGTAGCTGGAATTACAGGATTGGCACTTTAATTTGTAAACTCCGGAGTTCAAATATTTGTTGTTGATGTTGCTATTGTTCTTGTTGACAGTGTGTGGATTGAAAATGAGTTTGGAGTTGGTGTGGGAGGTTCTGTAAGCTATTTTGATGCTGTGTTTCTTGAAAATGTTAGAAATTTGGTAAATGCTACTATTATTGAAAGTGAATGTGGAAAATTTTTCTTTTGGAGCGGAATCTTTAACTAGGGTAGTCTTGGGTCTGCTTTTGTATCTATTGATGATTCTGCTGATGAAGGTTCTATTGAAACCATTGTGTTCTGCAATGCTGTAGATGGTATTAATTTCTTTTTTGTAATTCTTGCGAGATAAAGGGATAGTTAATGCTCTGAGGACCATGCTATTGTAAGCTGCTTTTTTATGTATGTCTGGGTGTACAGAGGCCTGATGGATGGTATTGATGGTGTGGGTGGGTTTCCTGTATATATTGAAGGATAAAGTGTTGTTGCTGTTGCGCCTAATGGTTAAGTCCAGGTAATTAAGGGCTTTATTGTTTTCTGACTCTATGGTGAATTTTATATGTGGGTCAATAGAGTTGAGAAATCCAAGTACTGTGTTGCTGTTAGTAACGTGGGAGTCTAAAATAACAAAGGTGTCATCTACAAAGCGTGTCCAGTGTTGAATGCCATTGATCTTGCCAATGATGTGAGAATGTTCTAAATGATCAATGTAGATGTCTGCAAGGATTCCTGAAGCTGGTGACCCCATGGGAAGACCTATCTGTTGGTAAATGACATTGTTGAAAGTGAAGAAATTGTTGTTCAAAGTAAATTCAAGAATTCGAATAAATTCATCTATTTCGCCTATACTTAAATTGCTGAATTTGGAGAGATTGTTTTTGATCAATTGTACGGTGCTGTTAACGGGAACATTAGCGTACATGTTAGTAATATCAAAAGAATGAAGAGTGTGGTGTTTGGATAAATTAAAGTGTCTGATCTTATTGCAGAATTCTAAGGAGTTATTTACTGATGTGTTGGCTTGAAAACGATAGTGTGACTTGAGGAATTTGTGAATGAAACGAGATACTTCATAGGTCGGACTGTTTCTGAAATTGATAATGGGTCTTATGGGGATGTCTGTTTTATGGATCTTGGGTAGCGCTTTGGCTGTGGGAAGTTTCGGATTCATGATAATCATTTTGGATTTTTCAAGGTCATTAAACAGAAATGAAATGTTCTTGATGATGGTTTTTAGGTCTCTTTGTATTTTATTAGTTGGATCTTTTTTAGAGGTTATGAAGTTGTTGTCTGCAAAAAACGTGTGTGCTTTATTAACATAGTCACTTTTGTCCATGATTACGGTAGCATTTCCTTTGTCGGCTTTTGTTATAATTAAGTCGTTTTGTTTCACTTTTTTCTTAAGTTTGTTTACTTTAGCTACGTGCACTGTGTTGGGTTTAATGGTTTGTTGTTGATTGAGGATGGAAGATAGCTTGTGTTTGACTTCATATCGGACCTCTTCTTGTATATTTATTGGTAATTTATTAATGGCCAATTCAGATTCAGCTATGGTGGAAATTAAATTATCACGGTTAGAAGGATTACCCCAATTATGTTTAGGTCCCTTGCTGAGCACATCAAGATCATCGGCATCAAGAATGATTTTACTTAAGTTTACTACAGGTTGGTGAAAATCATTAGGCCTTGTGTTATTTGAGTTGTTATGTTTGCTAAGCATTGTTTTTGTTTTTGAGAGAGCATTCCATTTCTTGTCAAGTGTGTTTTGTTTCTTTAACAAAGTGAGGTTAAGTTTGTTGGAGACGTGTAATTGATAGGACGTCCATTCGAGGGGGCAAAGGAGAGTGGAAACTTCTAAATGAGTTTCATATAGTTTGTGGTTCAGGAGAGATTTCTTTTTATGGAGAAATTTGATTTCCTCTTTAATCCAGATTTTATCGGTTTTAAGTTGAGTCGCGCGAGTTTTTGCTGTATTTCTGTGAGTTTTCTTGGTAAACTTTAGAAAGTTGGGGGTTACGTCATTAATCAAGCATTTTTTCAAAAAACGTAAGTCTTGCCCTAATTTGGCGACATGACACACCTCTGCCTCAGACTGCACGAGAAAGAGTGTTTGTATGTGCAGTACCTGGACAATGCCTTGAGATGGCACATTGAAGCAGTGTCGCACACGACACACTTCAGCCTCAGACTGCATAAGAAGCAGTGTTCGTATGCACAATACCTTGACAATGTCTCGCAATTTCACAGTGAAGCAGTGTGTAAACACATGACACACCTCTGCCTCAGATTGCATGAGAAATGGTGTTCCTATACGCAGTACCAGGACTGTGTCTCCAATTTCACAGTGAAGCAGTGTGTAAACACACGACATACTTCCGCCTCAGACTGCATGAGAAAGAGTGTTCCTACACGCAGTACGTGGACAATGTCTCGTGATGGCACAGTGAAGCAGTGTGTTGACATACGACACACTTCTGCCTCAGACTGCAAGAGAAACAGTGTTCGTATGCACAGTACCTCGACAGTGTCTCCTGATGTTAAAAATTAAAGAACTGAAAAGGAGGTTCAACCTATTCAATACTTAAAAGAAGGAAATGCAGTAATCACATTCCTATTTAAATGGGACCGGTTTCGACCTTAGTCCGGTCATCATCAGCCGTAAAAAGAAGTACAATGTTTATGAATATTGGAGGTCAGTTTCACACTTTGATAGGCACAAAGACACGACACCACATTCTGTCATACACAAAGTCAGAACAATATCAACTAATATACGAAGATCAAAAATAACTAGAAGTCGCAGACGAATAAATTTGTAGTAGAAAGCCGCCAGCTCCTGGTGATCACCAGTGTTCCTACACGCAGTACCTGGACAGTATTTTGCGAGTGTGTGGTATAACATGAACCACAGTTCATAGCCAAGTTCAGTTCACTGAATTAACTGTTCAACGTTCTGATAATGATAAAATACAGGGTTCATGATTTAAAATAAATATATATATTTGGGCTTTCGTCCCTATCAGCCATACAGCCAGTGAAACTATTTCAAATTTACAAGTCGCACAATATATATATGCATATGACGGACACATTAAAGAATTTTAATACTGTATTTAATGAGCAAATGTACAAAATGCAGTATGATAAATTGATAATGTATAGTATAATAGTATAAATCAAATCAAATCAAATCAAATCAAATCAAATCAAATCAAATCAAATCAAATCAAATCAAATCAAATCAAATCAAATCAAATCAAATCAAATCAAATCAAATTCTCTTTATTTGCAAATGAGGTGTCTACCTTGGTGGCAAATGGTACACTAAAATATATTATTGTCAAGCACTGAATATTAAATTAACAAGAGAAGAAAATTTTCCTATAATACAATATTATACAATTTACGCTAACAATTTTTTCTATTAAACACACAGCTCATCCTTAATAAATTTATATTGTTTACAAAATTCTACTTATAATATCTCATATACTTACAAACATAGTCAACTCATATACAGTATGTGGAATTACTTCAAATAATACTATGCAACTGGTATAAGATTAAAATTTACATTGCATTTATTTATTTATTTATTTATTTATTTATTTATTTTTTTACCCATTTTGGAACCTAAGTAGCATAACGACCTGCTGTGTCTTAACCAGAGCCCCCTTTTGCCACCACTTTTCAGAGTTCCTGAAGGGCCTTCTCAGCTACCGTAGCGGTCCCAGGACCCTCGAAGTCCCCACTGTACTTCACCCCTACAGGCAGTCCCCTACTTTGGCTGTCCAAACTCCTTAGACCAGGGGATGGAATTAATTTATTCACACACATTTTTTATTTACAATAACCTGCACTGGTCGAATGCCCTCTAACACTTCATATTTTCTCTATTGCTGTTTATTCTCTTCTTGAATATCGTACAGATTTTAGAAAAGGATCAAACACTACCCCTGGTAAACTGTTCCACTCCTTCACACCCTTCCCAATGAATGAAAATTTACCCCAATCGCTTCTGCTAAAATTCCTTCTAATTTTATATTTGTGGTCAGTCCTGCCGATATAATTATTTTCCAACTGAAGCCTCTCACGGATATCTCCCCATGCTTCTTCTCCTGTATAGGCTCTATATAATCCTATAAGTCTAGTTTTCTCCCTTCTCTTACTTAAAGTTTCCCAACCAAGTTCCTTTAACATTTCTGATACACTACTCATTCTCCTGAAATCCCCTGTTACAAATCTTGCTGCTTTCCTCTGCACACTATCTATTTCTTTTATTAGGTATTCTTGGTGAGGATCCCAAACACTGTTTGCATATTCCAATAATGGACGAACCATACTCAAGTAACTTTTTTCTTTTAATTCTTTGTTGCATCCTTTAAGTAGCCTCATTATGACATGTAACAATCTGTATGCTTTCCCAACAATGTCATCAACATGACCCTTCCAGTGCAAATTACTTTCAAATCTTACACTTAAGTATTTGCACTTGCCATCTTTTGGGATAACTACCTCATCCAAAGTATATTCAAATTCAGTTTTAAAGCTCCTGTTTGTAAAAGTTGTAACAGTTGATTTGCCTCCATTAACCTTCATATTATTTTCTTCAACCCATTGTTGGATAATTTCAAGGTCCCTTTGTAATTCTGAACAATCCTCAATGTTATTTATTTCCCTATAAACAATTATGTCATCTGCATACAATCTTATTTTTGATGTTATAATGTTCCCTAAATCATTTGTGTATATTAAGAAAAGTAATGGACCGATTATACTACCCTGTGCAATTCCCTTCCAAACTTTCTCTTCCTGAGATACATTATTTCCTACTTTGGCTTTCTGAACCCTTGAATTTAGAAATGTTTTTATCCAACGTGTAACCCTTACGTCCAATCCTATTCCCTCCAATATCTTTAATAATATTCCATGTTCCACTCTATCAAAGGCTTTAGAAAGATCTATGGCTATGCAATCTAACTGACCTCCTGAATTCAATTGATCTGATATGTCCTGCTGAAATCCCACCAGTTGTGCCTCACAAGAAAATTTCTTTCTAAATCCATACTGGCTCCTCATGAACCAATTTTTATCATCACATATCCCTCTGATGTACTTTGATATTAAACTCTCCAGTATTTTACAAACTATACTGGTCAGGCTGATTGGTCTGTAGTTCTCTGGTTTCCTTTTATCACCCTTACCTTTATAAATTGGTATTATTATAGATTCCTTCCATTCCTCTGGTATTACATTATTATTTATGACATAGTCAAAGAGAAATTTTTAAATAAGGCACTATGTACCACACCATTGTCTTTAATACCTCCCCAGTAATTTGATCACTTCCTGCTGCCTTTCCTTGCTGAAGCAGTTGAATTTCTCTGAGAATATCTTCATTTGTGAATGAGAAGCTTCTTGTTTCCCTCTGTCTCTCCCTCTCTATCTTCTGTTTCGGTTTCCAACTCCTGACAATCATCTACTGAATCTCCGAATTCCCTACTAAATAGGTTTGCTTTCTCAGTATCTGTTAAATAGTGTTCATCATTATCATTTCCCATTATCCAGCTGTAGCCGGAACAATAGCAAGAGTGTACTCATCAGGAGGATTCATTACCTAGGAGAATAAAGGACTTTGCCATGTACGGTAGGCTAAGCAGAAGGAGACAGAGGCGATTCTGATTACTTAGATTTAATGATTTAACAAGAGGTGTATGAATCTCTAGCCTTCTCAGTTCTCCTTTATGGTGCAGTTTTATGTGGACCATACTACAATGGGATTGTGCACGGAGAGAAAGTTTCAAGATGCAGTGTTGAAAGAAAATTCTGAGGATACCTGGGAAAGCTCATCGAAGGATAAGGCTGATTCTGAACCAAATTCAGATGAACGCTTGTCTGTTGTGCACGGTGTCTCAGTGGATCATACCGAGTGCCTCACACGAGGATCGATGTGGTGAATGGATTCTTGAAGAGTTCTCTCCGAGAAACCACGCTGAAGGCTTTTGACAGAGAAGAATAGCAGAGTGTGTTTCATCAGCTACATGGCTGAATTATCGTGAGTCACAACGCCTCAGCGATGAGGCAAAATGGGAGGTGTGAGAGCTAGTTGCAAAGAAGAGGGCAGTAGAGTCTTGTAGACTAAAGCTGAATGGCATAACAGTCTATAATAAAGATCTATGAATATATTTTTGAACAGTTCAGTATATACATACTTACATTTCATAGCAAACAAACTGATCTTAGTAGTATATAAATCTTGTCAGATGCAAGAGAAAATGACCTGGCCACAATACTGCCAGGATATATAAACCATTAATCACTTAATCAAATCTATGTTCTTCTTTAATAATGCATGGCATCATCTGCGACAAATCTTCTTATTTCCCTGGCAATGATTCATTGCTTGCAGAATAGATTTCTTCCAGTTCTTTCAGCAACGGCTTTGATGGCTGATGATGTCCTTATTTCCTGTCACAAACCACTTCCAGCCCGAACACTGATACAGGAAATCACATACTGTTCAATGAATCCATGTACAAATGTACTTGTTGTTTACAGCAGACACAGCAGGTTAAAAATCTTCTCTGGAATTTTGTTACATTTCTATAATGCAATCACAGCAATTCACTAACAATTCCATGTGGGCTGTGGGACAACTGATCTTCTACTCCTTCCTCTCCAGGAATTCTGATTACAATGTGGTTCCTCTCCACATTCTTCGATCTTTCCACCACTCCTCCTCCAACACTGTGTCCCACTCTAGGTTTCGTTCTCTAATAGTGCGTTCGATTGTATCCTTCCATATCAATCATGGTCGTCCACGGTCTGTCCTTCCTTGCATTTGCATCACCTTTTTTGTCATTCTGTCATCACCCATTCGCTTTATGTGCCCAAACCATCTTAGTCGGCTTTTCTCTAATTCTATCATTCATTTTCTCCACTCCAATTTCTTCCCGGATTTTCTCATTACTTATTTTGTCTCTTCTACTCTTCTGTGTCATACTCCTCAAGAACTTCATTTCGGCTGCCTGTATTCGACTCTCATCCTTCTTTGTCATTGGCCAAGTTTCTGCTTCATAAGTTGTTATGTGTACGTAATACATCTTGTACATAGTTTCCTTTGCTTCCATTGGCACATCTTTGTTCCGTAACATGTTTCTTACACTATGATAGAAACAGCTTCCAGCTTGAATCCTCTTACTAATCTCAGCATCCAGGCGAGCATTCACCATTAATTCACTCCCCAGGTATTTGAACATCTCCACTACTTCCAGGGGCTTGTCTGCAAGTCTGATCTGACCTTTCCCTTCTTTCTCTCTCCTTGTCATAACAAGAATTTTACTCTTTTCTACACTTATTTTCAATCCACATTCTTCGATCATCCTATTCACCACATCTAACTGTTCTTGAACCTTCATGTCCTCTTCTCCCCAAATCACAATATCATCTGCAAATAACAACATGTGCATTTCTCTTCCTCCATATGTCGCTTTTGCTGTTCTCATGATGTCATCCATTACTATTGTAAACAGGATTGGCTATAGAACACTTCCCTGTCTCAGCACACTAGTGATTTTGAACCAACATGTCCTGCCAACTTGTGTTTGTTTAAAACTACAACATTCCTTGTACATTGCCATGTTCATTTTTATTAATCCCTGTCCAATTCTTTTTTGCACCAGATTGTCCCAAACTTTAGTCTTGGGGACACTGTCATATGCCTTTTCAATGTCAATGAATATCATCACCATATCATTCCCATACTCTTTGCTTTTCCATTAGCTGTCTCATAATGAAAATGGGCTCTATTGTTGACCTTCCACTTCTGAAACCAAACTGATTTTCCAGTATCTGATTTTCAAACCTCAACCTTATCCTACTTACCAGAAACCTCTCCATTATCTTAGTAAAATGGAATTTTCTTATCGCCTTTCTTGAAAATTGGGATAAGTATTCCTTTTTGCCAATCCTCAGGGACCTCCTTATTCTCCCAGACACTCCTGAGAACTCGATATGTCCACTGCAGGCCAACAGGTCCAGCTGCCTTTATCATCTCCACTGAAATTTCATCTATTCCACCAGTTTTTCCATTCTTCATCTTTCTTACTGCCATTTCAATTTCATTCATTGTAATTTCTTTATCCATTTCTTCATCAACTAATTGTCTTTCCTGGTGGTCTGGTGAATGACTGTCATTAGTTCTCATGTTCAGCAACTTCTGAAAATACTTTCTCCATTTTTTTTTTATTTCTTCTGTTTTTGTTAATATTATGCTGTTACATCATGAATAGTTACATGAGCTGTAAAAGTCTAAATGATAGCATTAGTTTTGACTTAATGGCAAGTTGTTCAAGAATCTAGTAACAGACTACTCCTTTCACTGACATCTCTAAACTATACTCTCTGTTAGTTTTATTAGATCTAGAAGCTGTTTAATGGGACCAAACTTGTTTCATGATTGCCAAAAATGTATGTGTCACTGTTCAGTTAAATTAAAATCCAACTGTACATTTTGGATAGAAAATAAACAGTACCTCTGTTTCACTGGTCTCCATGCCATCCTCCTCGTCGTTCTCGTGTATTCTGGAGGGAGCGGGACCCTTCCTGCCATCTCCGGTTCCAGTGGTTGATATCGGTAAGAAGCTGGTGTTTGGTAAGTTAACTGTTGACTTGGGACCGTTAGGCGCGCGAGCGGGGAGGGTCTTGCACAGTGCAGCCAGATCGTGCCGCATCACTAGCCGGTACGCCATCTCTGGCCAGTCCGAAGGAGGGTTGTTCCTGCACTGGTATATAGCGCCACTCAGCAGCAGGGCAATTGCTGCAGGGAGAGTCTGCAAATCTTGACGGACTATACCTACCAACATAAGTATACAGCATTAGACAGGGAAAGTCTACAAGTACTTGAAGCCAATATTTACAACTCACGGAATGCTGTAAACTGGACACCAAATTAGTATTAAACAGGTATGGAATATTGGTGATAGGAATAAGTGAGCCTGTATATAATTATTACATTGAAGCACAAGGAAGAGGAAAGCATGGATTCATAGGTGAAACATGCACAGAGCCACTGGACAGTCCATGGCTGCAGGGGATCCTCTTTCCTATAGGAACCATCTGAGAACTACCGACAACAGGGAACAAAGATACATTAAGCTGGGTTACACGACTGATGGTAAGGTAAGCCTGAGGTGAGATAACTTCCTGCTTCTTGCACTCTACATGCCACGAAATGTCATCTTTGTATGAATTCCATTGGCTTGTTTCTGAAAACGACACAGTGTGCTCAAGTGAACAAACAGTAGGAACGTGGAATGTTAAATTGACTGTCCTTTCCTGTTTGGAACTCTCTAAACTTTCCCTCACACGTCGATTCCACATTAAATTTCGCCCAGTTACGTAGCATTCATATTGGGAAACAGAGAGAGAGAGAGACATACAATGGACACAGAATGGACTAATGGAGGTGAAATAAAAGTAAAACCAAAAACTACTCATGGTTCAAGGTGTGGGTTACCGTAGTCACGTCCAAGTTCGTGAACCATGGGCAACGGCTGAATGGCCTAGTAAGTGGTACTGAGAGTCGGGACACCAGTTGCTATGGAATGGGAGTGGGCATCTCAGACATATTCTGAGTCGTGGCCCTCCTTGTGCTCAGGCGGCTAACACTATACAATTCACCGGTGGTCCATAACCCATTAGAGGAGAGATCCTCACTTGGACTATGTGCAAGTAGGGTAGCATCCTGCTTCATGAATTTACCGAGCTCAGAACATTTTAAGCAAGCCTCGGACCTATGGGAGTAACGGAGTTCCACTCCCATTTGACAGGCGAGGGACTGCTTGGAAACAACTTGGCGAACGAAATGGAATTCGATGCGGAGCTATCAATATTATTGGGGCTTATGGAACAAAGAAAGTAGAACTAGCTGAGTCAGCAAAGAGGATGCATCTGGATGTCCTAGGAGCAAGTGATATTCGGAAAGGGGAGATAACGAGGAAGAGATAGGAGATTATAAAGTGGACTTGACGGGTGTTAGAAAGGGAAGGGCAGAGTCTGGGGTAGAGCTCTTTATCAGGAATACCACTGCACGCAACATAGTTTCTGTTAGGCACATAAATGAGCGAATGCTGTGGGTAGATTTGTCAGTTGCAGGAATTAGAACTAGAATTGTGTTCGTGTATTCACCATGTGAGAGTGCAGATGAGGATGAAGTTGACAAGTCTTATGAAGCATTGAGTGTTATCGCAGTCAGGGTCAACAGCAATGATAGAATAGTGCTAATGAGCGATTTCAATACAAGAGTTGGGAATAGAACTGAAGGATACGAAAGGGTGATTGGTAAATGTGGGGAAGATATGCAAGCTAATGGGAATGGGAAGCGTTTGCTGGACTTCTGTGCTAGTATGGGTTTAGCAGTTACGAGTACATTCTTCAAGCATAAGCCTATTCACAGCTACACATGGGAGGTTAGGGGTACCAGATCCATAATAGACTATATCTTAACCGACTTCGAATTCAGGAAATCTGTTAGGAAAGTACGAGTTTTCCAGGGATTTTTCGATGATACAGACCACTATCTGATTTGTAGTGAACTAAGTATCTCTAGGCCTAGGGTAGAGAAAGTGAAATCTGTCTGCAAACGAATAAGTGTAGAAAATCTCCAGAACGAGGAAATTAGACAGAAGTACATGGATATGATTAGTGAGAAGTTTCAAACAGTAGACAGTAAGCAGGTTCAGGATATAGAAAGTGAATGGGTGCCATACAGGGATGCTGTAGTAGAAACAGTAAGGGAATGCCTAGGAACAACTGTGTGTAAAGATGGGAAAAGGTGAACATCTTGGTGGAATAATGAAGTGAGAGCAGCCTGTAAACGTAAAAAGAAGGCGTATCAGAAATGGCTCCACACAAGGGCCAAGGCAGACGTAGATGAAAGAAACTGAACGAAACAAACAGTTGTTGAATCCAAAAAGAACTTTTGGGAAGATTTTGGTAACAACCTGGAAAGGCTAGGTCAAGCAGCAGGAAAACCTTTCTGGACAGTAATAAAGAATCTTAGGAAGGGAGGGAAAAAGGAAATGAACAGTGTTTTGTGTAATTCAGGTGAACTCATAATAGATCCCAGGGAATCACTGGAGAGGTGGAGGGAATATTTTGAACATCTTCTCAATGTAAAAGGAAATCATCATGGTGGTGTTGCGAACAGCCAAGCTCATGGGGCGGAGGAAAATGAGATTGGTGAAATTATGCTTGAGGAAGTGGAAAGGATGGTAAATAAACTCCGTTGTCATAAAGCAGCAGGAAAAGATGAAATTAGACCTGAAATGGTGAAATATAGTGGGAAGGAAGGGATGAAATGGCTTCATACAGTAGTAAGATTAGCATGGAGTGTTGGTAAGGTACCTTCAGATTGGACAAAAGCAGTAATTGCACCTATCTATAAGCAAGGGAACAGGAAGGATTGTAACAACTATCTCACTGATTAGTATACCAGGCAAAGTATTCACTGGCAACTTGGAAGGGAGGGTGCGATCAGTCGTTGAGAGGAAGTTGGATGAAAACCAGTGTGGTTTCAGACCACAGATTGGCTGTCAGGATCAGATTTTCAGTATGCGCCAGGTAATTGAAAAATGCCACGAGAGGAATAGGCAGTTGTGTTTATGTTTCGCAGATCTAGAGAAAGGATATGACAGGGTATCGAGGGAAAAGATGTTTGCTATACTGGGGGACTATGGAATTAAATGTAGATTATTAAAATCAATCAAAGGCTTTTATGTTGACAACTGGGCTTCAGCGAGAATTGATGGTAGAATGAGCTCTTGGTTCACGGTACTTACAGGTGTTAGACAAGGCTGTAATCTTTCACCTCTGCTGTTCGTAGTTTACATGGATCATCTGCTGAAAGGTATAAAATGGCAAGGAGGGATTCAGTTAGGTGGAAATGTAGTAAGCAGTCTGGCCTATGCTAACGACTTGGTCTTAATGGCAGACTGTGCCGAAAGCCTGCAGTCTAATATCTTGGAACTTGAAAATAGGTGCAATGAGTATGGTATGAAAATTAGCCTCTCGAAGACTAAATTGATATCAGTAGGTAAGAAATTAAACAGAATTGAATGTCAGATTGGTGATACAAAGCTAGAACAGGTCGATAATTTCAATTATTTAGGGTGTGTGTTCTCCCAGGATGGTAATATAGTAAGTGAGATTGAATCAATTTGTCGTAAAGCTAATGCAGTGAGCTTGCAGTTGCGATCAACAGTATTCTGTAAGAAGGAAGTCAGCTCCCAGACGAAACTATCTTTACATCGGTCTGTTTTCAGATCAACTATGCGTTATGGGAGCGAAAGCTGGGTGGACTCAGGATATCTTATTCATAAGTTAGAAGTAACAGACATGAAAGTAGCAAGTATGATAGCTGGTACAAACAGGTGGGACAATGGCAGGAGGGTACTCAGAATGAGGAGATAAAGGCTAATTTAGGAATGAACTCTATGGATGAAGCTGTACGCATAAACCGGCTTCGGTGGTGGGGTCCTGTGAGGCGAATGGAGGAGGATAGGTTACCTAGGAGAATAATGGACTCTGTTATGGAGGTTAAGAGAAGTAGAGGTAGACCAAGACGACGATGGTTAGATTCAGTTTTTAATGATTTAAAGGTAAGAGGCATAGAGCTAAATGAGGCAACAACACTAGTTGCAAATTGAGGATTGTGGCGAGGTTTAGTAAATTCACAGAGGCTTGCAGACTGAATGGTGAAAGGCATAACAGTCTATAATGATAATGTATGTATGTATGTATGTATGTATTATGACCTTTCAATGACGTGTAATCATATGTCAAGGAGTCACTGAAAGTCATAAGTTAAACAGATGCATGTGGACAGCATGGAAGTAATGTAAATTGTCGACGTTTGCTAATTCATGTGTTCATAATATATGAAAGCCGATACAACTCACAGATCTATGGTAGATCTTGTGGATGGAAATCGGAAGATCAAGCTCAGAACCCCGTGGTATACAGCAGACCGAATAAAGAACAGTTCAGTTACAAGCAGATATCAATAAATAATTACATCAACAGCTGAGAGGAAGAAAGGTCAGACATTATATTTAGTCCAGAAGACGTCAAAGGAGGCCATGGAATAACTTGGAATCATACACGGTTGACCATCTAGTAGGCGTACGGTGTGACGTATCACATGTTCAGAAGAATAAACAATCGTAGCGTGCGTTCCTTTGTGAATCTCTGTGGATAAGGAGTGATTGCGGTGACGAGTTCCTCAAATGTCAAAATCATATGTAATGAAGTTAATATAGTGGCTCTGTGGTTCATGGAAAGCAACCTTATTATTATTATTGTAAAAATAATGAAGATAGAATTTTCTGACAATACTTGCATGACGAAACCAGTTAGGAAGCAAATAGTGAGCATAGCTCTGGTACATGCATAAAAACTGAGAGAATTTGCTAAGACCGAAGGGCTAAATAGCATTAAATAAGCTTAATAAGCGTCATATAGCACTGATTTATGTAAGCGAGTATCAACTCATGAAAGTGGGATTATAAATTTGTGTGAACTCTTTTTAATTGAGGAGGAAATGTGTGCTTAAACTGGCAGGGTCCGAGCTCTGCTGAAATAGACGAGATGGCATGAACGAATGACCTGACCACCGCTACCCACATGATGGAATGAAGATTGGATCTTCTAATGATGAGTAGACGTACATTTGTCCTTTGTGCTTTACTTGTAGTTGCTTATGGTAGATGTAGATATTAATATCACACAGGTGATGTAAAGGGAATAACTTGAATAACCTAACGTGTTAATGGTGTTAATTTAATGTTGTATTGTCCGACCACGCATATGTTAGAATTTTGCTCTCCGTCTGTAAATATTGGGGTTAGGCGCAATCTTTCCTGCGTTGTTCCTGTATCAAAGGAATAATTGTGAAGCAAATGTGTGATCTTGAGTGTTACAGGTAAGTTTTTCAGTATATCCATGTGTGAAATATAATCGGTGTGGCGATCCTTTAATGTAAGTAATTCCGCGGAGTGTTGTGATGTGTTCATTCAATCGAACTGTCATGTTCGTATGTATAATAGTGAAGTTCTTCAATTGCTTTTGCTTGTTTATTTAGGAAAGGATTTTTTTTTTAATGCGGTGTGTATTGTGATGGCATAAGGTGCATGTAGGGTCATCTGAAGTTATAATTTGGTGCGACATAATTAGTGAATGATTTATTGAATTGTGTATTGCATTGGTAAGTTGATTCTTTGAGATGATCAATATGATAGGATGGTGTTACTGAACGGTATATCCGCCACGTATTTTGAGTGTTAGATAAATGAGCATGTATTTAATGCTGATTGAATGCATTTCGAAGAGATTTCTGTTGAGCATATGAACTGTCACGATTTCAGTTCTGATATAACATAAGTAGTGGAATAGTTAAGCGAACATGTAAGTAGGATCTTCGACAAGTTACTCGAACGGTAGTTAGAATTTTTGAGATCACTGTCACCTGTAAGTGTGTGTTAATACTTGTAGCATTGCTTGAGGTAGCAATTTCATGCAGTAGCATTATTTTCAGCATGATGGAGAGGTGCAGACGCGGCGCAGACCTTCTGGCATTAGGTCATTTAATATGTCAGTAGTTAGTGCTTAATTTTCAGATGCAGCTATGCGGAGCCTTTGGATGGATGATGGCATGCGGTCACCCAATTATGGGACGATGATATTATTGTTATTTATTTGAGTCGGTTTTATGTTTATTGAAAGACCGTTAGGAAATTCAAGTTATTGTTAGTTAGCTAGGTGTTTACAAAATGAAACAAATAGAAATAGGTAGAGCAGGGAGGACAAGGTACGGCTAACAAGTGAGATATAATGAATGAACAAACAAGTTAAGAGGAAATGAAGACTTAATTTACTGATTTTCCAATGTGTTTAATAATTATTTAAATGAAGTATCAAGGAGAGTTATGAGTGATGATAATGTTTGAATTTTATGGTGGATAATTTTCAAGAAGGACTTGATTTCTAACAGAGCATGATAGGGAGTGCATAAGAATATCTTTCAAATATGTTTGCTTATTCAGTTTGTTTTAATTATATTCAGTTAGTATTGTTTTATTAAAGTTATTGTCCTTCCAGTTTCTTATTGCGATTTTTTTTATTTCCTGCCTAATTTAAGTGAGAATCTAGTATATTGAAATAAGATGTAGGATCATTATCTGATTAATTACTGAGAGGATGTGACTGCTTTCTCATCGAAGGGCCATGCCCTAGAGTGGAGTCTGTGCAAACCACTGAATTCTAGCTGAGCATATTAAGAAGTTTACTATTATTTTCGAACCACGTGCGTCCACGAACGGTCACAATATGTAACTATTCAATAACTTCATGTCCGGTGTTGATCACCCATGCAACTGAAAACTGTATGGTGATACACAGGTACACTGGGGCTAAACACTGGTTATTTTACGAGTGAGTTTCCATCATTTTATTTAGTTACTTCAATTGGAAGCAGAATTTTATGTTTTGCAGACTTTGTCGAACATGTACTTCAAGATTGTTTAGCTATTACTACTGAATTAGGGGCAATTTCGGAAAAAAACCAGTAGAAGTAGTGCAATCGCTACCGAGCGACACAATCTGCACGGAGGTGCTGCATACACAGGGCTGTGTGCAGGGTGAAGGGGGTGTAAGAATATAGATAGGGTGTTTATTTTAATAATATAAATGGGCTAAGTAAAATATAAAATGCACAAAAGTTCAAAAGAGTGTGATGGCACACAGTGTCCAGTGGTAGTCAATGGAGATGCTGATGATGCAACAGGTGAGGGATATGACACATGCCAACCAACATCTCTCACGAAATGCTCCAATTACAATGATCTTCATCATCCTCATCCACATCTGGGTTTCCTTCCAGCTTCAGGTAGGACAGAGTGACCAGATTACATGTTTGACTGCCATCGATTATTACGCCCATTTCTTAACACAAAGCACAGACTTCATTTATTTACGGAAAACAAGTAATAATTATCATTAAAAATGAAAACACCCCAATTCCAGTAATAAAATGTTTCCCTTTGTTTCAATAAATACAACTCAAATATTTATAATGAACAATGAGCATCATCGGCGACCAAAGTCTAGGCTGGTCACCCTAAGGTAGGATCTTTGTGATGTCCTGATGTAGGAAGTACAGAATAATGGAAAGTCTAGATAAACCCTGCTGGACTATTTCTACATGTAAGTCCAAGTCCAAACTGACAAGATATTCAGAAAAGAAGAAAAATGTATCTATGTTTTAAAATTTCTATTATTTAAATTGTGAATCACTAACTGCAAATATATAAAAGTACAACTGTTATTTTCATAGTAAATAAGGACTGAAATTTGGACTTGGAGGGGTTTCGTTGCAACATAATGGCAACTGTCAATTTAAGATTCTGTGATTTTGTAGATAACGAAGTTGCCAGTTTAATCAAGAAATTCTTGCTTCTTTATTTTTTTTGCTATTTGCTTTACGTCGCACCGACACAGATATGTCTTATGGCGACGATGGGACAGGAAAGGCCTAGGAATTGCAAGGAAGAGACCGCGGCCTTAATTAAGGTACAGCCCCGACATTTGCCTGGTGCGAAAATGGGAAACCACGGAAAACCATCTTTAGGGCTGCCGACAGTGGGGCTCGAACCCACTATCTCCCGATCACTGCATACTCGCCGCACCTAAGCAACTACAGCTATCGAGCTCGGTCTTTCTTATTTTAACACATTGATGACGGGCTCCAGATTACTGCAGCTTTGTTTGCTGCTTGTGCTATCTGCTGGCTACATTTTGATCTACTTGCAAGCATGTTGTAGAGTAATGGCATCTTAGATGTTAGTGCCGATATATTTTTCCTCTTGTATGCTCTTTGTAGTGATGAAAACTCCATATACACATGGGTGTTCTTACGTGCCAAGAGTCAATGTAAAGTTGGCCCACCCATTCCAACGTACCTTGTGTGACGACAAAATATTTCAAGATTTATGTGCAGATTCATCATCTGATGAGCCATGTGGGTGATATGCCCTGAGAATTCTCGTAGTTCCTCAGCTGACAGTAGGTGATGGGTGAAGTGAATTTTCGGTTTTATGACCTCTTATTTCCTTGCTACAGTTTGAGTTTCAAAGGGTGCAGTCATGTGTAAGGCAGCTATCTATCTGAATTTCTTTCATTAAACCTTCATGTGATTAAGAAAATAATATGGGAACTGCACAGCTATTCCCAGCAGCTTCAACATGGCACAGCGCATTCACTTGCTGGAGGCCAGTCATCAGATGTACCGAGTGACGGTGTATTGGTTATTTCTAATGAATGGCTAAAATTAAAGAGGGAGTAACTGTAAAGAGAAACTATTGCATACTTGAGCACAATAATTACATGAAAAGCGCACACAGGACACATCAGTATCTTCCCTACTACACCATGCTGAGAAAGACCTATGATACCTATGAAAGGTATCACTCTGTACAGACTACTTAGCAACCTCATCATCATCATCATGAATTCCTTCCAGCGAGCCAGGTAGGATGTGCCTCCATTTATTATGGTCCTATCTCTGGGCATCCCATGTTTCTCCTCTCTTCACTAGGTCTTCTTTTATCTGATCTAACCACCTCTTTCTAGGGCATCCAATTGTTCTTTTCAAGACACTTCCTTGGTGTTCGAGTCTCCTGCATCCATTTAACGTGTAGTAGCCCCTTCAGCCTTGCAACACTCAGCCTTTCTTCCATGGTCAGGTTGATCATCTGCATATCTGATCATTCCTGATTCTGTCCTTCCTTGTTTTCTGTACAGCTGACCTGATCTTAAACGGGCTCTATTTAGCCCTCTGAGGAATTCCCTTGTCCCATATGTTCCATACCTAGCAACCTGTTGAGTATACATTCCACATCTGAGGTCGATATCTTCAATAAAAGATACAGTAGTGTGAGCACAGCAGTGTAATTTTTTCTTTAAGGCTTGAATTTTCGGTCAACATGGGGTAGCAGCCTCCATTCATGGCCCACTGTCAATGTGTTAATGTTATTGGTTTTACGTCTCCCCCCAAATAAATTTTTATGGTTTTTGTAGGCGCTGAAAATCTGTTCTGCAGGAGTTCTTTTATGTGCCAGTAAAACTACTGACAAGAGGCTGACGACGTGTTTGAGCACATTCAAATACCACTGGACTGAGCCAGCATCGAACCTGCCAAGTTGGGGTCAGAGGACCAACGCTCTTCCGCCTGAGCTAGTCAGCCCGACAAAAAACTTTATTAAATACGAAAGCTCAAGAACATTTAGTGGATCATTTCCAGTTCACAAAACCAGGAATGATTCAGAAACCATCCTTAATTTTTTTTGATTCTTAGGTCAGCACATAAAGCCATATCCACATTCCAAGACTTTGATGATGTAAATGCAGACATGGTTAAAGCTGCACGAATTCATGGACTTCAGTGGATTTTCAGGATCATGAATACCAACTGCAAAGAAGGAAAAATCACAGTTGATTGGACAAACAGTATTATAGTTCCCCTCTTCACAGAAGCAAGCAGTCGAAAACACAACATCTACAGAGGAATCATACTCCTGTATCACGGACTTAAGTTGATGGAGAAAATGATTGAAAAGCGCTTAACAGCCAGCATTGAACTTCAGCTGGAGGCAAAACAGAAACAGTATGGGTTTCCACGTAACAGAACAACAAAAGACCTCATTTTTGTTGTTGTAATAATTATTGAAAAACATGAGAGAAAGGTGTATGATAATGATGATAATAACAATTTATTTTATTTTACTTTATTTTACATTCTACTGCCTACACTGGACCACTCTACTCAATTATACAATGGATTTCTTGATTTCCTATCAGCCCAATATTTTTTCATTTTGAGAGATGCTGCCTTCCTTTGTTCTGTTGAAAATACCCTCCCATTAGACCTGGCCTGCAGCCTGGTGTGTGTGTCTTGAAGTGTCTTAATTTTTTTCTGTTTTGTTTTTGAGATCGTCTATTATCCATTTAATCTTGGTCTTACTATTCCATAATTTTTCTATTATTCTTCTGCTAATTCTGGTGTCAGGTGTTCTGATAAGATGTCCAAAGAATGAGCTACATTTTTTCCTAATCGTGTTCAATACTGGTTCCTTATTTCCTTATAAATTGTTTTATTTGATGCTATTCTCCATTGTCGAATTAACTTGATACTGTTTCTTCTTCTTTTCTTTCATCAATTTCGGCCAGCTGCGCCAGTACTCCTTCATCCTCCTGCTTGCTGCTTCTTTCCTTTCAGCCGTCCATTGTTGTTTCTTCTTGGTCGCTGTTTCTGGCTCTAGGAAACCCTTAAATGTGTGTAACTTTCTTCTGTAGGTGGTTCTATTGTGGATGTCTTGATGTGTGATGTTCATTTCTTGCAAATCCTTCTTCGTGTTAAACAATTTTTCATAAGAGCTGCCTTCCTATTGGGCTTATTAAAGTGGTTAAAGATTCTCTTAGCAGGTCTGTCATCAGGCATTCTTGAAATATGTCCAAAAAATTTAACTCTTCGCTTTCGAATGGCATCTGAAAAATCCTACTGCATGTTTTATATATTTCTTTGTTACTGCGTAATCGATATGTGTCAGTACATTTCTTTGGACAGAGGATTTTTCTAAAAATCTTTCTCTCCTCTTTCTCAATTTCTTCAACGTCTCTCCTGGTTGTTAATCCCAGGCATTCTGAAGCATACAAGCACTATGGTTGAATTACTGCCTGATAGTGGCGTAGTTTTGTCCTAATAGAGATCGCTTTCTTGTTGTACGTGTTTTTTTGTAAGGTGGAATGCAAGCTCCATTTTTCTGGCTCTCTCGCGGTTTGCTTCTTTATCAAGCCCATTAGGTTGTGTAATCTCACCAAGGTATTTGAATTTAACAACTTTATCTATCTTATCACTGTTTGTTGTTACTGTGTATCTTGGGGCTTCTTTAATGTTGGTCATGAAATGTGTCTTTTCAAATGATATCTGCAGGCCAGTTTACATTGCTACCTCTTTGAAAGTGTTAACTTGTTTTATCGCCGATTCAATATTTTCTGATAACAGTACAAGATCGTCAGCAAATGCTAAGCAGTTGATAGTGATGTTCTCTTTCTTGTATCCTATCCTTATTTGGTGTTTAATGCCTTTTTCTGCAAGTTCCTTTTCCCATTCTTTGATGACCTTATCCAGGACACAATTGAACAGCAGTGTGGATAGGCAATCCCCTTGCCTTACGCCTGTCTTGATTTCAAAGGGTTCAGATATCTCTCCCATAAACTTAACTTTTGAGTACGTGTTTGTTAAAGTCTCCTTTATTAGCTGTAATGTCTTGTTATCTGTACCCATTTCTCTAAGGATGTTAAACAATGTACTCCTATCAACTGAATCATATGCTTTTCAAAAGTCAACAAAAACTGCTACATACTTCTTGCCCCTGGCAACTCTGTCCTTCAGTATTGTTTATTTATTCTTCTGTTTCAGCTGTATTAGTAGTTCACTAGCGTAAGTTATTTCTGGATGTGTGACTCTTGCATAATGTGTTAAATTTGCTGCTATCAATAAGCTTTTTTAATTGTATGTAGTCTTGGTAATATGATTTGCTTTGTTTAATTTATTTATTCTGCTATGCCAAGCAGGTTTCTCATTAATAGAGCCCGGAAGTTAGGCATTTATTTTTGGTTAAAATAGGCAGGCAAAAAGGCACTTGAGATACTGAAAATAGGCAGTACTGTAATTAAAATAGGCATTTACTAGGAGTGAAAGCAAAGAGGAATCTCACTCATTAACGAAAATATGTATTTTAAATACTCATTCATTTCTTTATTATCAATTTATCACATAATTAGCATACTTAATCTTACTTTCCTTGGTTACAAGCAACAACAAGGTGCTTTTTCAATGTATCAGCTGTCATAGACGCTTGTCAGGAAGAATGTTTTTCATCATGGAAAAGGAACGTTCTACTTCCACTGAAGTGATTGGCGCAAATTTGAAACAAACTATTTCGGAAGGACGGATGCCAGTTAAAACAGAACTTTCACCTTTCAGAACATCACGAATATTCTTCATTTTTTCAATGTCCACATTAGCTCTCACACTTTTCACTAACACTGCTTCCTTTTTCTCCTGGTGCTTGCAGCAGGTGATTTACTGCATCTTCAAAGATCGCCATAGATGATACCAGCGAATCATCTCTTTTCTCCAACTTCAAGATTGCTTCCGGTATTACACTATAATGTGCTGTTATAAATGCCAGATCATTGCTGAGCTCTTCATGGTCTAACAACTTTGTTACCTTGCGAACTGAAGCAACTTCGTCTACTGATACGGCATGAACTACCTCATGTACCTTGTCCAAATTGTTGCTGTAATATATGACTGCTCAGATCCAGGTTCCCCATCTGGTGAGAACTGGCTGTGGAGGTAAAGGAAGGTCCGGTGCCACGTCCTTGCAAACCTGGATTCAGGAGGGTGATTTTAGGAAGATTTTCTTGGTATTCGAAACTAACTTATCCATGTGAGGATACAAACTTCTTCTCTCCTCAGCAATTCTGTGCAGTCCATGGGCTAGACAGTGAGGTGGAACATTTTAGGAAAGAGAATTTTCAAGGCTGTAGCTGCTTTTTTCATGTAGGTTGCCGCATCTGTGACAAAAAGTAGGACATCATCGTGCCGTATTCCATCCGGCCAGAGTAACATTAATGAATTTGTGAACAACTGTGCCACTGTGGAACCATTTTGCTCTCTCCATCTCTTCCGTCGTCAGAAGAAATACTGATGATAGGTCAGTCTGCTTTGCTTCCATAGTTCCAATGATGTCATTGGCCATGTAACGTCCCATTGCATCCGTAGTTTCATCAATGGAGATCCAGATCTTCTTTTCTGCAACTCTGCTTCGAATCCTCTGCAGGGTCTCTTCAAAGGAGATATTCAAATACGTTTTTCTTAATGTGGATTCTGACGGAACTTCTTCTTTAGTGTACTTCTGCAGAAACGTCCTGAGGGATTTATTTTCCACTTTCCATAGATCCAGGGAAAACCGAGATTGCCTGTTGGATGCTGTAACTGCTGTTGATATTAAATTGATCTTAGGGCCAACAATATTTAACCATTTTAATATTTCGTTGTTGCAAAATGTTGAGTTTTATAGTATTTTTTTTTTTATGATTAATAGATTTTTCACAGATTTTGCAAAAGAGTATAGCTTCATCAGTAGAAAGTGTATCCGAACCGAATTCGCAAAGATAGCGACGTAATTTACCACGCAACGATGAAACTTTCGGCATGATAAATAAGTCAGCGCAAACACCCCAGTTGCCTTTAACAAGTTCAACAGTAAACTAACAGCTTCTTTTATGTTTGACCTGTTAGACAGAAGTGATTACCTCCCTTCCTCTGCATTATCTTATCACTTTGAAATTGCGAATAGCGGGTAATTACGCATTGCCACAGCAAAAGGGGTGTGGGGAAGGAGAAGAGACGTACTTCCCACATCCTCTACATTTCCTGGTACAAATTATGCTTGTGCATTCCTTTCACTAATGAAGGTTCTGCTATTTACAGAGGTAAAATGAATGGGTTGAGAAAATAAGCTTTCGAATGCCTGGAAACAAATAAACGATTTACAGGGAACAGTATTCTGAATAGATATTTGTGACGGCAATATGTAATTTAATTTGTGCAACCTTTTTTTGTATTCGATGTACGGAAATTCATTGTGTGCTTTTTTAAATGTGTAAATCACAGAAAAAACATTGCATAACGATCAAAACAGGCAAAATAAAAATTGTCTCTACACTTCCTAAATGAAAGAAAATATATTTATCTGATTCTTCAATATATCCAGTCAGATAAAAAAGGCATTTTGCCTAACTTCCGGGCTCTACTCATTAAGATTATAATTAATGTTTAATAATTAATAATTAAAGTTTAAAATTAATGTTTAACATTTAATAATTAAGATTATAAGTTATGATTTCTCCAAAATACTTAAATTTATCAGTAATTTTGATTTCTTGCCCATCAATTATTTTATTTACCAGTGGGGGATGTGTAAACATGATCTCAGTTTTTTCAAAAGATATTGTAAGACCTACTTTTTGTGCTATTTCCTGTAGAGATTTAATTTGGTGTCGAGTTTCCTGAATATTGTTGGACAATACAGCAAGGTCATCAGCAAATCCTAAACAATTTAAACTTAAATTTTGTTTGGAGCTTCCAACTTTTGTGTTCTTTGGGTTGACCTTGTACCATGCACAAATAGTAATGGTGATAAACAGTCTTAAATGTGTTTTAATCAAAAATGGTTCAGAAACCTCTCCTCTAAACTATGGTATTAGTTAAATTAATTTAGGATGGAGTCCAAAATTCTATACAATCATTATGCCTTCTTAAAAGTCAACAAATGTTATTACTATAGGTTTGTTTTGTTTTATGTAGTATGAACTAAATCCCATGGCGCCACAGCCCTAAAGGGACATGGCCTACAAAGCGACCACTGCTCAGTCCCAAGGCCTGCAGGTTACAAGGTGTCGTGTGGTCAGCATGATGAATCCTCTTGGCCGTTATTCTTGACTTTCTACACCGGGGCTGCCATCTCACCATCAGACAGCTCCTCAACTGTGATAACGTAGGCTAAGTGGACTTCGAACCAGCCCTCAGATATAGGTAAAAATCCCTGACCTGGTCGGGAATCGAACCCGGGGCCTCCGGGTAAGAGGCAGGCACACTAACCCTACACCGCGGGGTCGGCTTTGTTTTCTGTAGTATGCCATTATTAATTTTAGAATGATGATTTGTTCAGCAAAATTTCTCCAGGGTCTAAAGCCTCCTTGGTATTCTCCTACCTCTTTTTCTAGTTGATCCCTTCCATATAAGATCTTGGAAAAAATCTTGTATTGTGATTCAAAAGGATCTTCCTTTGTGTTTCTCATTTCTTGAAGGCTGACTATTAAAATTTTTGTTTCTCTAATTCATCTGTAAAAGTACAGTCGTATATTTGCTGGGAGATCTTTAGAAGATAGGTCCAGCAGCCTTAGCACCACCCAGGGGTCACGTGTAGGTTTAACCTATGAACATGAAGGAGTGTAGCAGAGGAACCTACCCTGGAGATTGGAGGCTCTAGAATCGATAACAACAGTGAACATTAAGATATAATGTACTTGCTTTCCTGTTTCTGTATATATATGGCATACGATAAATAACAATCTGTAAAAGTCTTAAGTCTTCCAATTTTACAGAGAGACTTGCAAATGCTCCAACTCATTGCTGTCTCTCAGTTGGCTACCCACCAAATCTGAAGCAGCCTTCTTCTGAAGCCTGACTGGACAGGACGCTGGGATTATTTTTCAAAAATACTTTGCCATATTGACTATCGAAGGTAATGAACCTTAAGTGGACCATGCTTCAATTTACAACTATGGTTGATAACCACAGAGGTTGTTGTGTGTTTGGTTCGCAAGAGCCACCTCTCTGCCTGCTTGAGAAAATGTAATGCATCACAAATATTTCAGCTTCTCTATCGGAATCAACATCTGTATCATCTGACGGCCAGGCAGGCATCAATTTTTGAAAATGAGACAAAGTCTCTCATAGTGCATTAGGACTGCCGGTGGCTCCAATAGCCTCCACGGTATGCACTAGCCATGTGTCTTGGTAGGTGTGCTATTTACCAACTGATGAGCCCAACTTAGAACACTGGGGCGAAACTCTGGGAACCAGGAATGTATAATGTCCAATAACGGACCAACTATATTGGTATCACAAACATCAGTGAATCCCTTTGTACACTGCATCTGGAGCAAGGAACGATACCTAGGAGAATGGCTGGAACCCAATCTCTCCGAAGGAGTAGCATTATCAACTCGAGTTAATAAGCTAGAACTGGTATAGCAACTGACCAAAAAGTGTCTCTCCCAAAACACTAAAATGAAGCACTGCCGGACATTCATCTCCCCTGAATCCTTATATGCTTCAGAATGTCTAACATCCAACAGGAAGAGACTCACGGACAAGCTCGAAATCCAACAAATACCGTAAAAAAATCACGGACGTGGCCAGGAAGAGAGACGTCTACAGGATGCAACCAGCTTCTCGTTTACTGGCAAAAGTCACAATGACTGATTGAAATAAACAAAGATCTGCAGGAACTGGGAGTGGCCATCTCTCAGGACAAACCACCAAGAGGAAGAGAGGTAGCCTCGCCCAGAGGATGGGCAGAGGATACACAAATGGGCATTAATTCTTACTGTATTCACTGTGGCATGTCATTAGACTAGGGGAGAAATGGAAGGGAAAGGATTCATAAAAATAAAGAGACAAAACCCTGGAATTCTGGAGAGCTTCAAGTACTTGGGAAGAGAACTGATGTTGGACTTGGAGAAACCTGGTGTGGAGCTGATGTATAACACGTGCTGACAGATGCAGCAGAGACCTGGACACTGACAAACAGGCAGGAGAATAAAATTCAGGCCAGTGAAATTAAATTTTTAAGAAGTACCATACGAAAGACAAGAAAAGACAGAGTAAGAAATGAGGACATAAGGGAGGAAATTGGAGTGAAAAGCTTTTTGATAGAACGGAGAGCGATAAACTTAGATGGTCTGGGCATGTTAAGAGGATAGAAGAGGGGAGGATGCCAAAACAGATGATGGAAACAGAGATAGAAGGAGGGAGACCCAGACTAAAACAATTGAGGATAGTTTAATCAGAAGAAATCTGGATTGGAACAACAATGGTGGTTAAAGTGCCATAAACATCTTAACCCAGTAGGAGATGGATGATGACTGGGGGAAAGAAGTGATATTAATTTTCTCTACCTAGATATAGACAGCATGCCTAGGAATAATTTCTTAAAATTATATAATGTTATTTACGCTCCACTAAGTACTTTTACAGTTTTTGGAAGCAGCATGGTACGAGAATTTACTTGCCAGTAAATGTAGCGACATGGGGGCGATGTATTTGATCACCGAACCTGCCAAGTTGAGGTCAGAACGCCAGCACCTCAACTATGTGAGTCAGGGATAAAATGCTAACAGAGAACCTGTGTTCAGAGAGGAGAGCGTTAGTCACACGTCAAGGAGTGCTGTTCATATGTGTAATGAGCAAAATGATGAAGTGAGTCAAAAAGCAATATGGATTTTAATGCATTCACTTTTGCAGATGAAGCAATCACTGAAGCAACAGAAGGTAGATGCTTGGAACCACCCATCAAAATTAGTCACAGTTATGCCAGTTAGAAGTTGGTACTGTACCAGTTATGACCTGTACATGCATATTTTTTGAGAGATAATTGTATTTAATCATCACGCGTATTTGTTTACATTCAGCGGGACGAGCGAGCAAGCTGAGAACAGCTGTATGTGTGACGTAGCTGCAGGGGCTAGTTAGATCACCCACCTGTCATGCCACGTGCCGCTGGCCTCAACTCGTAGGTTCCAGATTCAAGCGTCACACCTTCCCGAACATTCGACGGAAAAAAAATTTTAACCTCCTATAATAATTGTGGTAGCGACTTGAGCAACGTCATTTTAAAGGGAATTACATAAACGTCGCAATGCTTGAATTTCAAGAAAATCCGTCAAGGGATTCAGGAGATAACCAGCTTCACGGCATATGTGACGTAGATGCCCCCAAACCAAATATAAGGAGGGCTCAATATAGCCTGATACCTCAGTCAGTCAGACACAGTTGAGTAGTCAGCGTGGCTCTACTTGCTGCCATAATCGTCGGAAGCTATCTTCGTGTGGTTATAGTCTCTCTGAGGAACTCTGAATTTCCTCGAAGTTTTTATTTACGAGTGTTGAGGAACTCTGAATTCTTCTAAGTCTTTATAAATGGGACTTGTAATATTTACAAGTGTTGAGGAACGAATTCTTCTAAGTCTTTATAAATGGGAATGGGACTTGTAGTATTTACGAGTGATGGACTCTAAATTTTCTCCAGTGATTTTTTCAAAGACTTGTAATATTTACCAGTGATGGAGTCGAAAATTTCACCAGTGATTTTTCAAAGACTTGTGATATTTACGAGTGATGAACTCTAACATTATTAAAAATTTTCATGAGCATAGACTTGTCATTTTCACCAGTGATTTTTCAAAGACTTGTAATATTTACCAGTGATGGACTTTAAATTTTCGCCAGTAATTATTCAAAGACTTGTAATCTTTACCAGTGATGGACTCTAACTTTTCGCCAGTGATTATTCAAAGACTTGTAATATTCACGAGTGATGAACTCTAAATTTATTCGAAGTTTCCATGAACATAGACTTGTGATCTTTGCCAGTGATTACTTAAAGACTTGTAATTTTTGCATTGATGAACTATAACATTATTGAAAGTCTTCATGAACACGGACTTGTCATTTCCATGAGTGTTAAAGAGTGAATTCTTGAAAGTCTTTATGAACATTGTCTAGTGATTTTACTAGTGGTGAGAAAACTAATTACTCAAGGTTTTCATGAACTTTGACTTATAAATTCTGCGAGTGACGAAGAGCACAGTTTCGGAGTTTGCATTGATTCTATCAACCTCATTGTACTTGGGTAAAGTGATTACCTTTAACATCGTCAGGAACCATAGGAGGTCATCCCGAGCATCGGGAATTTGAGGCGTATTCCATGCAACCAACCTGGATGGTCCGTCCGCATCTTGACGGAGTACTTGGGCATCTTCTGGAACGTGTTCCAGCCGGTGCGGTCTGGTGAGCTGGAGACCCGGGCCATTCAAAGGACAATGTGGAAGACAACCCCTATCTACCATGAGGTGATGTGCAATTTAATATGCATTACATGAATAAACTCTTATCAAATCAGATTCAAACTTTTCTTGTAGATAGGACCCTGCCTCCTGTACCAAGCCCTAGCTATTATTCATCCAGTTTAGCCCTGAGAACTATTCCATGCTTACGTTGAAAATAAATCTTAAAGTCGGGCTCTTTTACTGGTACAGAGAGGGGGGTAATATACGTGGCACCCTACACGTTGGGGCTCAATAGCTAGGTTAACAGTGCTATAAAGTAATAGACAATCACAACACCCTGGACGTGGTGTTTCTTTTTACAAAGTGAAACTTATGCCCTGGATGTGGCAAACTATTTGTGTTTTATGTGTTCTTGTCATATGGTTAATTTCTATGTGTTGATATATGCTGAACTGAGTGCTTTTGAACTTTTAAAGTCACTGATATTTCAATTTATGATTGAAAATTTCCAAGTGTCATATTTTGAGGTATTAAAATTGCTGTAAATATGGATAATTTGCTCGCAGCAATTGAAGCACTTAGGCTTAATATGAATGAGGTTAATGCCAACTTAGAGACTAGGCTTACTGCAACATGTGCTAGCTTAGGGAGACGTATTACCGAAACTAATACTAATCTTTCTAGCATAGCTGAGGCTAATGTTAACTTAGAGCGACGCCTCGCTGAAAATAATAGCAATCTTTCTAGCATAACTGAGGCTAATGTTCAAACTAATGCTAATCTTGATAATGTAGACCAACGTTTAAGTAAATTAGCAGAATCAAATACCAAATTAGAACGGCACTTTACTGAAATGAATGCGAACTTAGAATCTCGTTTTGATCAAGCAAGTGTTAGGATAGAAGAAAGATTCTCTGAGTCCAATAAGAAAATTGATGACCGATTCAATGAAATCAACTCTCAGCTAACTCGTAATGTCGAAGAAATGAAAAACACTGTTAAAAACCAAGTCGTAGAAATTCTTAAGGAGGATTTGAAAAGGGTTCTTCCTTCAGTTCAACAGCTTTCGCAGGACATTGAGGATTTCAAGGCCGAATTTCAGGAGTCACATGGTCAGGTCTCGCAAATGCAAGCTAAAATTGTTCCTGTCCAAGATACTCTTAGGGACACGGTTAAGAATGACATTTCCAGAGTTGGAAACGAAGTTGCTTTATTAAAAGCTAAGCAGGGCGAGTTTGACAAACAGTTCACTCAGCAAGCCGATAATACGACCACACAAATTAGTCGTATTTGTAAAGATGTGGGTGAATTTAAAGTTGAATTAAAGAATGATGTCAAACAAGTCAAAGGAATAGTCCAACTCCAGTTGGGGGATGTCAAGAATAATCTCGAACAACTAGCCACTAAGGTCGTTAATCTTGAATCTCGAGATGCATCCAGACCTATTCATAGTTCGATGGAAGGAGTCGGAGAAATGTCATACCAGACAACTATCGTTAAGATCCAAGAGGAGAAACCTCCTAAATTCTCCGGTAAAGAAGATTACACGGCTAAAGAGTTTCTGATCAATGTAGCGGAATATTTTCAAGAGCACAAGATTAGTGAAGATAAAAAGCTAGGAACAGTTGCCCGATTATTATAAGGCAAGGCTCTTTCCTGGTATTCCGTGTTCAAATCTAATTTCAAGGTATACTCTGACTTTGAGAAGGCTTTAGTTGAATGTTTCTGGAACGCAGAAACTCAACATCTTATCAAACTTCAACTACATTCGAGAAGGTATAACACCTCCATTAACACCTCTCGATATGCAGATTTTTTACTATCTCAGTTGAAGAAGATGCAGTACTTAGACCCTCCTTTGCCTGAGAAGGAACTCATACAGGTCGTTACGTTACAGTATCCTTCTCACGTTCAAAAGATCTTAGTAGCAGCGAACATTCAGAACTTGGACCAATTACATGCCGTATTACGACGTCTTGATACCGCTCATGCGCAGGGAACTTTGAAACCAAGCAAGAGTAAGGACGTAGCAGCCCATCCAGTTCAGATTAACACTTCGGAACAACCGCGACAAAGTCCCGAACGAGCGGATAGAAGGGAAGAGAGAGATACGCAATCTTCACCTACGCGGTATAGAGGGTTTAGGAAACGCCCATACCTTGGTCAGACGCCCTACCAAACCAAACCTGCTTTGTTAAAACAAGAAAAAAACAAGAGAGTAGAGACTCAAATAATTCTGACTTACACAAACGGTGGAAGGAAATGCAGGACTACCTCCATCAGACGAAACAAGAGGGTCATCAACCAGGAGCGACTTCTCTTGAATACCAAGAATATCATCAAAAAGCAACACCTTTGGTCAAAAACCAGAATCCACAGGTGCTGTTACAAAAAAAAAAAAAAAACTTAAAATTTTCAGAAATAAGATTGCCTGATAATGAGGAGGTCGGGTCATTTCATGTAGACATAATAAATTACTGGCACATTGATGACGACTTAGTATTTGAAGACAAATTACCCATTCGTCAACATGTTCAACGAAGTTTACCCATCATCAATGTTACCATTGGGGAATTCCAAGTATCATCGCTAGTAGACTCGGGAGCACAAGTTTCTTCGCATTTTCCCGGCAGCACAAGTTAGGATTAAGGGCATTATTCCTGACAGGAATATCAAATCTAAGCAGAAAGTCTTCCTTGAGTTTGCTATCAACGAATGCCTATGAAGTTTAACCTTATCTTGGGTTCAGACTTTCTGTCTAAATATAAGGCTACCATTGACTATTCTGCCAACACTATTCATCTATGTAGGATTGGATCTGTAGAGTTACAGCTGGTAGACGGTGAAGATTTTAGACTTCAAGGGATTGATTTACCCTGTACAGAAGTCAATGGTGTGATTGGCGATGCCGCCTCAGTCGACCAGGTCCCTGAAAGAAGAGGGTGATCCCGAAGATGAAGAGGGAGCCGTATCAATGGAAGCTGGTGATCCCAATGAGGAGGGACCCATCGATGAAATTTTGAATGACAAAGGGCCTGATTTTCTCACCTTCATCTCCAGTGTAACTGAAGCCCCAGATTGCCATCCTAACATAGCAGCGGCAGAGGAAGAGATATATCAGACCTATCCGGACGTCTTCGATGAGAAGCCTGGAGAGATTAAGAATTTTAAACACCACTTCAACGTCAAGGATACTTCGCCCTATAAACGCAAGCCATATTCGGTGCCTGAGAAGTACATGGACGAAACCAGGACACTAATTCGTCAGATGGAGGCTGACGGAATTATCTCAAAGTGCGTTACGCCCTATATTAATCTGCTCACCATAGTAAGGAAACCCGATGGTAATCTTCGTTTATGTTTGGACGCTCGTGCCTTGAATGTCCGACTGGTCCTTGAGTATGACCACCCTCCTTCGCTTAAAGATGTCATTAAGCGATTTTTTGGAAAAATCTTTTTCAGGCATGGACATGACATCATCTTACTTCCATATCATACTAGACGAACACAGCCGGCTCTTCACTGGATTTATCTTTGATAATATCACATATGTCTTCGATCGATTGCCCTTTGGCATCAAGAACTCGGGAGCCGTCTTGATACGAGTGTTGGAAAGCCAATTATCTGATGAAGTAAAGGCCATTGCCACTATTTACGTAGACGATATCTTGGTAGCATCCGATACCTGGGAGCAGCACTTAGAAGATGTACACACTGTACTCAAAGAATTGAGAGAAAAGAACTTTAAAATTAATTTGAAAAAAAGCCAATTTTTCAAGACAGAAGTTATTTTTCTTGGGCATGTCATTAGTGGGGAGGGCATCCGCCCAAATCCTGCCAAAATTCAATGCATTGTGGATTTTCCTAGGCCTTGCAGGATTAAGCAAGTTCGGCAATTCCTTGGACTTTGCCAATTCTTTTTGCAACATTGTCTTTAGTATACAGAGACTGTAGCGCCTCTCCAGGAATTACTGAAGAAAAATAATCGATGGAAATGGACCACAGAATGTGAGCAATCCTTTATTGCCACTAAAAGGATGCTCAGAAATAATGTGCAGCCCTGTTATCCTAATTATGAATGGCCTTTCCATATTGAATGTGATGCCAGTAAGATAGGGATCGGAGCCGTTCTCTACCAAGTCGATCCTAATAAGCCTGACGTTAAGCTGTTCATTGCGTTCGTAAGTCGGAAGCTAAGGACATATGAAAAATCGTACACCATTACAGAGCTAGAAGCTCTGGCTATTGTATATTCGCTTTTATATTTGAAAAAGGTTGTCTTTGGGTTTCCAATCACCATTTATACAGACCACAAGGCACTAAATTTCATCCTATCTTCCGATCTCACAAATGAACGGGTCACCAGAAGGGCACTATTTATACAGCAATTCAATGTCACCATTGTGCAACGGTCTGGAAAGAAGAATGTACTAGCCGACGCCCTCAGTCGGAATCCCACAGATGCGGCCATAGCCTATCCGATTTCAGTTACTGGTCGGGGTGACGAAGAGTTTTTGAGAAAACTTCGGTATCTAGCCCAAGCCCAGCGGAGAGATCATAGGCTAAGAGAAATCATTTGTTGCTGTAAAGGAGCGATTCCACAGCATGATCCAGACTACGCCCGGATTAAGCAGGCAGCCCAATCTTTTTCATGGGACAACAACCTACTCTATAAAAACGTTAACGCAACCAGGACCACTAAACGGATTTATGCCCCGGCTAAATTTCGGGAAGCCATCATCTGGCATTGCCACTTCATCACAGGACATGCTGGAGTGGATAAAGTGGCCAGTGTAATTAAGGAAAGATTCGTCTGGGAGTACCTCTGGAATGATGTTAGAAGGACCATAAGAATCTGTGACTTATGCCAACGGATTAAACCAAACAATTACGTTATGAAGGAATATCCAAGGCCAAGGCGATTGATCTGTATGGCCCACTTCCAAAGGCAACCAGGGGTAACAAGCACGTCTTAGTCATCGTCGATGTCTTCTCGAAATTCACCATGTTGTTGCCTACTCAGATGGGAAACACCGGGAATATTTTAAGGAGACTTCGCAGGAATGTCTTTCCTGAGATGGGGAAACCTACATTCCTGCTGACAGATCATGGGAGCCAGTTCACGCCTGCAGAGTTCCAGGCAGCTATAGAAGAGTTGAAATTCATCACATCATGAATTCCATTCGTCATCCAGAAGCCAACCCTGCTGAGCGATTGATGAGAGAGATCGCCAGATTCTGTCGGGTGTACTGCCAAGAACAACACTGGAAATGGATTGATGTGCTTCCATTTATGCAGAAGATAGTCAACTCCACTGTCCACGAATCTACTGGAGATATCCCAATGTTGGTGCATCATGGGCATATTCCTCATCGTCCGTGGGATGCTATTCTCCCTGCTTCGCCAGATGCAGCAGTCGATCAAGAAGCGAGAATCGCTAAAGCCTTAGGGAAATTGAGGCATGCTGCAGACATCAGACAATGAAGGAATAGGAATCGTAAGTTTAGACCACCCTTACGAGTGGGAGACAAGGTGTTAATTCGAAAACCTGTGATGTCTCGTCCGGAATTGAGGATCTACGCAAAATTCTGTCCCTTGTATTTTGGCCCTTTCAGAATTTCTGAATCTTTGGACAACGGTGCCTAAAAAATCACAAGACTAGATGGAAGCCTTGAAAGCATCTACAATGCTTCCAATCTCAAAAAATACTTTGAGTGAAAAGAGAGTAAAAGAAAAACCTCATAGTATTTTATTTTTCCCTGAGAAGGAGGGATATGTACTGGTTATGACCTGTACATGCATATTTTTTGAGAGATAATTGTATTTAATCATCATGTGTATTACTCCGTGCAAGCCTGGTTTGTTTACATTCAGCGGGACGAGCGAGCAAGCTGAGAACAGCTGTATGTGTGACGTAGCTGCAGGGGCTAGTTAGATCACCCACCTGTCATGCCACATGCCGCTGGCCTCAACTCGTATGTTCCAGATTCAAGCGTCACACCTTCCCGAACATTCGACGGAAAAAAAATTTAAACCTCCTATAATAATTGTGGTAGCGACTTGAGCAACGTCATTTTAAAGGGAATTACATAAACGTCGCAATGCTTGAATTTCAAGAAAATCCGTCAAGGGATTCAGGAGATAACCAGCTTCACGGCATATGTGACGTAGATGCCCCCAAACCAAATATAAGGAGGGCTCAATATAGCCTGATACCTCAGTCAGTCAGACACAGTCGATTAGTCAGCGTGGCTCTACTCGCTGCCAATATCGTCGGAAGCTATCTTCGTGTGGTTATAGTCTCTCTGAGGAACTCTGAATTTCCTCGAAGTTTTTATTTACGAGTGTTGAGGAACTCTGAATTCTTCTAAGTCTTTATAAATGGGACTTGTAATATTTACGAGTGTTGAGGAACTCTGAATTCTTCTAAGTCTTTATAAATGGGACTTGTAATATTTACGAGTGTTGAGGAACGAATTCTTCTAAGTCTTTATAAATGGGACTTGTGGTATTTACGAGTGATGTACTCTAAATTTTCTCCAGTGATTTTTTCAAAGACTTGTAATATTTACCAGTGATGGACTCAAAAATTTCACCAGTGACTTTTCAAAGACTTGTGATATTTACGAGTGATGAACTCTAACATTATTCAAAATTTTCATGAGCATAGACTTGTCATTTTCACCAGTGATTTTTCAAAGACTTGTAATATTTACCAGTGATGGACTTTAAATTTTCGCCAGTGATTATTCAAAGACTTGTAATATTCACGAGTGATGAACTCTAAATTTATTCGAAGTTTCCACGAACATAGACTTGTGATCTTTGCCAGTGATTACTTAAAGACTTGTAATTTTTTCCATTGATGAACTATAACATTATTGAAAGTCTTCATGAACACGGACTTGTCATTTCCATGAGTGTTAAAGAGTGAATTCTTGAAAGTCTTTATGAACATTGTCTAGTGATTTTACTAGTGGTGAGAAAACTAATTACTCTTTAAAGATAAGAGATATAGAACTAAATGAGGCCACAGCACTAGTTGAAAATAGAGGATTGTGGCGACATTTAGTAAATTCACAGAGGCTTGCAGACTGACTGCTGAAAGACATACCAGTCTTTAATGATAATGTATGTATGTATGTATGTATGTATGTATGTATGTATGTATTAGGATGTGAAGTACAAGATGGCCTGAAGTGTGACAGACGGAGCAAATTCGTAACTCTGGTAAGTCATCTTGGTAATTTTGAAGAAAGTAGTATTGAACTGAGTGACAGAGTACTTATTTTGGTGAACTTTCTGAAAAAAGCTTGTGTTTCAGATTGTGAAAAAGAAAAACTGAAACACAATATAACTGATAAAATTAGAACAGTTGGACCTTAGTTTACTGAAGCAAGTGAGATCTTCTGAGTTGCTAATATGGGCAGCAACTTTTTACAATTCTATTCTTGGGGCTTATCGGATGTTGAGGAATACACATGTGATGACGTTACCAAAACCTGTCTATTTAGGACACTTTTTGACAAAAATAGGTCCAAATAGCACTGGCATTGGGGCTTCTCAAAAAGAATTTTTGAAGGAGAAGGCTAAATTTATCTCCTTTATCCATTTCCGAGGCACCATATCTGAAGAGTAGAGGAGACAAAATAAGGAATGAGAAAACCCGGGAAGAAATTGGAGTGGAATAAATGAATGATAGAATAGAGAAGAGCCGACTAGGATGGTTTGGGCACATAAAGCAAATGAGTGATGAAAGAATGCCAAAAAGGGTGACGGAAATGCAAATGCAAGGAAGGAAAGGCCATGGACGATCAGGATTGAGATGGAAGGACAGAGTCCAATGCTGTATTAGAGAAAGAAACCTGGACTGAGAAACAGTGTTGGAGGAGGAGTGGTGGAAAGACCGAAGAAAGTGGAGAGGAACCATATTTGCCTCACCCAGCCACAGCTGGATGATGGGAAATGATGATGATGTGAAGGCTAAACTTCTCAAACACAATGACAAAGTTGCGACATTGATTTTGAATGAAGTCTTTGCCAGTTCTGAACTAACGTATAAAGCTGAAGAGATTTTAGGAGTGGCAAAAAATAGTTCTGAGCTGGATCCAGCTTGTATGTCCTCTTCAATGTTTTCTGACCACAAAGATGTTATTGGTCTCTTTCCAGTAACAAAACTAAATGTAGAAACACTTATGAAACTCACAATAGAGGTTGTAAAACTTATGAAATAATTAGGGTTTGAAGTTGTGTGCATGTCGTAGTACAAACAGAGGACATTTGAACTGTTGCGTGGTGGTTCTCTAAAACCTTGTATTCCAAACCCATTTAATTCACTGAATGTCATTTATCTTCTTTTTGATAGTGTCCACAAACTCCAGTGTATCAGAAGTAACTGGCTCAATAGGTCTAATCAAACATTCACTATTCCAAATGTTGAAGAGACTCTTTCAGTAATTAGTAACATGCTCACTATTCCTGATGGTACTGCTACATATCTCTGCAAATAACCTTACTCCTTGTGGGTGGGGTTAACTTCCAATAAGTAACCAGGGGAACCTAACCCCTACATAGCACGTCCCCAGGTGATGGATAGGGTATGTAGGGCTGGTTGAAATAACCAATACAACCCGCGGACCAACAGGTAGCCCAATTCCTGGGGGTTTTAATATACTGGGACACCCTCTCTCCAGGGGTCATAAATATGGAGGGCCCTTGCCCTGGAGTAAGGTATGCACCAGGTAATTGAAAAATGCTACGAGAGGAATAGGCAGTTGTGTTTATGTTTCGTAGAACTAAAGAAAGCATATGACAGGGTACCGAGGGAAAAGATGTTCGCTATACTGGGGGACTATGGAATTAAAGGTAGATTATTAAAATCAATCAAAGGCATTTATGTTGACAATTGGGCTTCAGTGAGAATTGATGGTAGAATGAGTTCTTGGTTCAGGGTACTTGCAGGAGTTAGACAAGGCTGTAATCTTTCACCTTTGCTGTTTGTAGTTTACATGGATCATATGCTGAAAGGTATAAAATGGCAGGGAGGGATTCAGTTAGGTGGAAATGTACTAAGCAGTCTGGCCTATGTTGACGACTTGGTCTTAACGGCAGACTGTGCCGAAAGCCTGCAGTCTAACATCTTAGAACTTGAAAATAGGTGCAATGAGTATGGTATGAAAATTATCCTCTCGAAGACTAAATTGATGTCAGTAGGTAAGAAATTCAACAGAATTGAATGTCAGATTGGTGATACAAAGCTAGAACAGGTCGATAATTTCAAGTATTTAGGTTGTGTTTTTTCCCAGGATGGTAATATAGTAAGCGAGATTGAATCAAGGTGTAGTAAAGCTAATGCAGTGAGCTCGCAGTTGCGATCAGCAGTATTCTGTAAGAAGGAAGTGAGCTCCCAGACGAAACTATCTTTACATCGGTCTGTTTTCAGACCAACTTTGCTTTACAGGAGCGAAAGCTGGGTGGACTCAGGATATCTTATTCATAAGTTAGAAGTAACAGACATGAAAGTAGCAAGAATGATTGCTGGTACAAACAGGTGGGAACAATGGCAGGAGGGTACTCGGAATGAGGAGATAAAGGCTAATTTAGGAATGAACTCGATGGATGAAGCTGTACGCATAAACCGGCTTCGGTGGTGGGGTCATGTGAGGCGAATGGAGGAGGATAGGTTACCTAGGAGAATAATGGACTCTGTTATGGAGGGTAAGAGAAGTAGAGGGAGACCAAGACGACGATGGTTAGACTCTGTTTCTAACGATTTAAAGATAAGAGGTATAGAACTAAATGAGGCCACAACACTAGTTGCAAATCGAGGATTGTGGCGACGTTTAGTAAATTCTCAGAGGCTTGCAGACTGAACGCTGAAAGGCATAACAGTCTATAATGATAATGTATGTATGTATGTATGTATGTATGTATACCCTAGTATGATTTGTTTGGCATCTCCGAAAATCACTTAAAGTACATGGGGAACATAAAATTATTATTATTATTATTATTATTATTATTTGTTAGATACGTTGACGAGTAAAAGAATCGTTTTAATTGGATAGCTTACTTCTCTCCAAATATATACCTATATTGGCCAGAGTTACGAGATATTAAAGGACCACTTTGTAAATGATCTCGCGTGCTGTAAAAATAGCACAACCGCGAATATTTCTCAACTAAAGTAAACTCATTTCCTCATCCCCCCCAGTGGAGGGGAGTTACATGTACCGCTTTTACCGCATATAAACCTTCCTGTAATTCGTAAATCTCTGGAAGTACGGTACCGGGAATCGAAGTCAGACCCCCGAAAACAGCAACTAATTGTGCTAACCATTACGCTGGCGGACATTATTAACTACAAAACACAGACATATAGCATGACTGCATGCTTGCAATGCGCGGGTTGGACACGAAGCTAGGCCTATTCATCTATTTATGCGACGTCATCAGAGCTGCAATAAGACTTGTACCCGCTTCGAAGCGGAATTGTCGCCGTTCTCTGACAAATTACGTTAGGGGGTCTTATGGGCGAGATTTGTTTTTTTCATTTTCTTTATCTCGAACAGCCAGGGGAGGTCTAATACACGAGTAAATATGGTATATATGGAAAAGAAAGGATTCCACCTGATCAATACAATTTATTATACTAGCAGTTCTACAGTATCGGTTTCGGCCTATTTGGCCATCATCAGCTGATTAGTGTGGATGTTTTGCATAAATTACATTACAATATCTGAAGGAAGTTCCCATCCTTGATTGGCATATCCAGATATGTCTAATGGGGCATATAAGTTACGATTTATCGTTTAAATTGCGGTACGTAAGTATGAATGACTTTGAGGTTTAAGTTGTGATTATAAAAAAACTTAACCTAAACTGAAGAGCTAATCAGTTGTACAAACACATAAAACACATTAAAACGCACTAAAAACATACGTAAAGCACTGATTAATGTTTATAACTTGCATATATCTTCTTCTTTCTTAGTAAAATCTTTTGACTATGAAGTATATCAGTTGATGCTAGTATTCGTGAATGATAATATGATATAGTGTCCGACTCGTTGGCTGAACGGTCAGCGTACTGGCCTTCGGTTCAGAGGGTCCCGGGTTCGATTCCCGGCCAGGTCGGGGATTTTAACTTTAATTGGTTAATTCCAATGGCACGGGGGTTGGGTGTGTGTGTTGTCCTCATCATCATTTCATCCTCATCACGACGCGCAGGTCACCTACAGGTGTCAAATAGAAAGACCTGCACCTGGCGAGCCGAACCCATCCTGGGATATCCCGGTACTAAAAGCCATACGACATTTCATTTTTCATATGATATAGTCGAGTCTAAAATTTAACGATAAGTTATCTATTAGGTTCAACCTTTTCAATCTAATTAGGTACGTGTTTATGTTACAAATACCTTTTATTCAACTTGGGGACCGGTTTTGACATATATATATAATGTCATCATCAGCCATAAAATTAATCACAAATATATATAAGCAAAGACATAATCTGTAACTGACAATTCACACCATGTGTCATAACAGAAGAGTAACGGCTTAATAATTAAATCTGGCGCAGTGACACATTGAAGTAAACATAAAATATTTCACTGTTCAAAGAATAAAAGAAGGTTCTTCAATATGTAGTCTTTGTGCATCCGTTCAATAGAAGGCTCCGATAGGCTTCCAAAGTAAAGAGTCATTTAAAACACTCACACGTGCTATGCGTCGTCATATCGCTGATGCGGCACCGCCCGCAATCTGTACCGTGGGCGAGCGGTGCGACCTCAGTTCTGTACCAGAGTAAAGTAAAATAGAAAAACTACAACATAAAGGAAAAGGATTAAATTCACTAAAGTGTCAAGCTAAAATAATCATAATTAAATGAAATTGAAGCATGTTGGACATGGTTAAGAGGACACAGTACAGATTGGTAGGAGCCTTACACGTGCGTTGACATGTTTAACAAGTACACAGGATGAGTGGTCTCCCTTGTTGCGATATTTACCCGGTCAAGGGGCAGAGAACGAGATGTTCAGAAACACACGTGAACCAAGGGAACTTCCGATGTTCGTCCTTCAGGAACAATTGAGAAGGTTCAGAATTTCCTCTGGGAAGGGATACCGCTAACCAACAGGATCACGACAAATCAGATATACGCAGGGTTCAAAGTCTGCAGGGCTTGGTAACAGCGAAACCACCGAAATGACTTAAGGAAGAAGACAATGAAACAGTGGATGAGTCCTAGTAGTGAGTCTTGAGGGAGAAGTAGTGGGCGAGCAGGAAGAGTAGTTGGGATGGTACCTGGGCAGGGCGACAATCCGGTCAAGCCGTGAATAATCTCAAGTGAGAAATTAAGTCAAAGCATGGTAGCGAGTAAAGATTACTCAGGGACAGTCAGCCGGGAAATCACACTTACTCAAACATTGAAGTAACTACATGGAGAGAAGATTCCTAAATGGGTCGCAAAGGGGTCTGAATTACAAGGAATCTCACAGTAAGGGATTTAGCCCAGGTAGCTGCACAAGTATGCTGTCTAGTTATGGTAAGCAGTAGGAAGTCACAGCGGGTAAAGGCTGTCACACAGGAGGAACTGTAAGGATCTTGGTGGTTCGTGCATATGGGTGGAGGTCCATGGAGGAGTCCACAGGCTAAAGGCTAGCTGCAGATCAACCGGAGAGTTGAGAAGCGGTAACCACGGCACTTATTAGCAATCAGAACATTATTTGAGGGAAATAACCTTACTCCTTGTGGGTGGGGTTAACTTCCAATAAGTAACCAGGGGAACCTGACCCCTACAGAGCGCGTCCCCAGGTGGCGGATAGGGGGCCCCTACAGTATGTAGGGCTGGTTGAAATAACGAATACAACCCGCGGACCAACAGGTAGCCCAATTCCTGGGGGTTTTAAAATACTGGGACACCCTCTCTCCAGGGGTCATAAATATGGAGGGCCCTTGCCCTGGGTTAAGGGTGAAGACCTCAACGGCATCTACGGCGGAGAAGATGGACTTCGGTACGGCGGAGATGGCAGAAGAGGCAACCCATCCTTCTGGGGAGTACAGATGGAACCTACTGCCTTGTAGGACGAGGAAGGCATCCTCAAAGGCTAAAGGAGTAAACCCTGAAAGAAAATCCTCTTATGCGTTAGGCCTAGCAAGTCAGCAGGAGAGTATTGAGTACAGTTGCTTTCAATAAGAAAAAGAGCCTCGGAAAGAATATTATAGACCGGACTGACACGTCCTCTCAGACAATTGTAAAGTATGATGACCGTAAGGCTGATGATATACAATGTTCTGAAAGGAAACCCCAAATAAAAAGGAGACCCAAATACCGAATTGGAACTATGAACATTCTATCATTAACTGGAAAATTAGAGGAACTCCTAGACATGATGGATAGAAGAAAAATATCAATATTGGGATTAAGTGAGACCAAATGGAAAGGGATTGGAAGGAAGACACTTCGTGGAGGTTATAAATTATACTGGAGTGGACAGGAGAAGGTAGCGAAAAATGGTGTTGGATGCTACAGCTGAAGTTATCTGCAAAAGTGATAGAAACATTAAAATGTTCATGAAACTGGAGAACACTAAGTACACCATCATACAAGTGTATGCCCCACAGACAGGCTGCAGCGAGGAAGACAAAGAGAAATTTCGGCAAGACCTGGAAGATACAGTTAATGAGGAAAATGTTATTATTATTGGAGATCTAAATGCGCAAGTTGGGGTAGACAGACTTGGGTACGAGAACATAATTGGTCCACATGGATTTGGACAAAGGAACCCAGAAGGAGAACAACTATTAGATCTGTGCAGAAGAAATGATCTTATAATCAAAAATACATTCTTCAAAAAAAGAGACAGTCACAGAATAACAAGGTACAGTTGGGATGGCCAGTATAGAACATTGATTGACTACGTAATCACAAATAAAGATGGTGGCAGGTACATCACAGATGTAAAGGTCATCCCTAGTGAAAGCATGGACAGTGACCACAGATTGTTGGTAGTAGACTTCAAACATAAGGCAAAAGAAACGCAGAAACTTATTATGAAAAAACCAAGGGTTAAAACTTGGAAGTTGCAAGAAGTCCAAATAAAGGAAGATTACAAACTAAGGATTCAACAGAGTTTGCCGAAGTGTGAAGTAACCAGCGTTAATGAAGAATGGAAGGCCTTCAAAGACACCTTTGTGGGAGAAGCCAAAAACCTATGTGGAGTTTACAAGTTCTATCAAAAGAAAAAAGGAGACACCATGGTGGAATGATCGAGTGAAAACGGTGAAAGAAAGAAACCAAATAATGAAGGCACTGGACAAGGAAAAAAAAACAGGGACAAGAACGAAATGAACAAGAAATACAAAGACTTCAAGGAGTATACAGGAACAAGAAACTTGCCGTAAAGAACATTGTAAGGGAAGAAAAAGAGAAGAAATGGAATGAGTTTGCAGACAAACTGGAAGAGGACAGTAGAGGAAATATAAAATTGCTATACAGAGTAGTGAAAAACAAGCGAAGGGATCAAGAGACCATAAAAGCAATAGAACGTGATGATGGAACTCTGGCACAAGAAGAGGGAGAAATTAAACAAGAACTCAAGATCTATTTCGAAAAGCTGCTAAATGGAGATACAGAAAACGGATAGAGGAGAGCCAAGCCGAGGAACCACAACTGAACCACCAATTACATGGCTTGAAAATGCGCTCAAGAGCATGAAGAAAGGAAAGGCAGTGGGCATAGACGAACTAAGTGCAGATATGCTGAAAGCAGCAGGAATTCCAGGAATCCAGTGGCTCTACAGATTGCTCAACAAGATATGGGAGGAAAATACTATTCCTGAGGACTGGAAGATGGGCATCATTGTACCTCCGTTCAAGAAAGGAAGCCGACGAAAATGTACTAATTACCGTGGTATCACACTACTGTCTCATGTCCTGAAAATATTGGAAAAAATAATAGAGACCAGAATCAGAGATATTGTTGAACCAATTTTGGAAGAAGAGCAGTATGGTTTCAGACCAGGAAGGTCAACTACAGACCTTATATTTGCAATTAGGATGCTAATGGAAAAATACTGGGAGAAGAACAAGCCTTTATTTCTAATATTTTTGGACATTGAGAAAGCATACGATAGTGTACCAAAGGAAAGAATTTGGCAATGCATGAAAGAACTTCAAGTGCGAGACAGCCTCATAGACAAAGCGAAAATGTTGTATAGTGGGAACAGAAGCTGTATTCAAGTAAGATGTGGTTTGTCGGACTGGTTTGAAACAAAGAGAGGAGTGCAGCAGGGCAGCTCATTGTCACCACTTCTATTTAATATTGTAATGGATGTAGTAATGAAATCTATTAAAAGGAAAGAACATGGAGATACCAAAGCCTTCACATTTGCAGATGATGTTGCGATCTGGAGTGACTCAGAAGAGGAAATGGGAGAGAGAATGCAAAGCTGGAATGAGGAGTTTAAGAAATATGGTTTAAACATCAGCAAGACCAAGACGGTGGTGATGAAAGTGTATGGGGAAGGAGCAGAACCAATAGTCATGTTAAATGAAGCTCAACTGGACAGCGTTCCAGTTTTCAAATACTTGGGTAGCGTTATATCAAATGACAACCTAGCAAAACATGAGGTGAACAATCGAATCAATAAGGCAACACAATTTTACCACCAGGTAAGACACCTGCTGTGGGATGAGCAAATACCCATGAAAACAAAAATAACATTGTACAAGTCCTATTATACACCAATTCTTACATACAGTCTCGAAACAACACTGACCAATAGAGATAATTCCAAACTTCAGGCAGCTGAAATGAAATTCCTACGCACTATGATCCAGAAAACCAGGAAAGACAAGATTAGGAATGAGAAAATTAGAGAAGAAGTAGGAATAGATGATTCTCTCCTCAATAAGATTCACATATCAAGACTGAAGTGGTTTGGTCACATGAAGAGGATGCCAGTAAACAGAACTGCAAGGAAGGAATTTGATAGATTTAGTTAAGAGCGATGTACTGCTGAGAGGTCATGATTGGGACAAGTTGGTGGAGGAAGAATGGTACAAGGACAGGATGAGATGGTGGAGGCTCATATACCACACCCGGGAAACTGGAGATGGTTTAGGATGATGATGATGATGACTACGGGAGACACTCGGACTGTATTAATTTGAGGTATCAGTACTGCATCCGCTTGGGTCTATGGTGAAGGAAGCCAGTGAATACAGTGACGTGTTAGTGTGCATGAGTGTAAGCCGAACTTCAAGAAAGAAGACAGCGCGGAAGGCTTCATCATCTCAGAAGATAAGTATCACCTAGTTATTAGAAACGGAAGTAGGGAACTCAAAGACTTTTAGCTAGAAAAAACTGGTAGATTAGGCAGTTCCCTATTTGCACAATTGAGTCTTATTTTAAAAGAGAGTAAATTTTGTATATTCTGTACATAATTTATTTTCAGTAGTTCAATATATTTAATACGGTCATTAAGCCGCCTTAAACTGGAGTTTTCATTGTAGTGCATTTTAGAACCCTTTCAGTCTCCAGGATACGACAGCGTCAACCAGAGCATCGAGAACTTATTTGAGTCACTTGTAATTTATACCTGATAAAATTTTAATACTGATGAATATGAAATCAGTCAGTGGTAAAAGACGTTAGTCTTGTGAGAAGGAGATATAAAATGTCGTAGGTCTGGAGGGGAGGAAGATGGGGGGAAGAAAAAGACCTTGTGAGGGGATTAGTAGGTTTAAGGTGGGTCTTGTGAACAATGTGGTGGGGGTTTGTAACGTGATAGGGTACTGTGTATCGCGGTAAATACTGACCTCCTATTTGGAAGATTAAAATACTTAAATAATTTAATTAAAAAATCTAATAGAATGTTAGTTTTTTCTGAGATTTTGTTCAGATTCGAATTGGAGTTGAAGAACTGGTCTAAGTGAATGAAGCAATTTTCTGCGTACATCAAGGGACACAGAACTACTAGAGGCAAAACCCCAAGGTAAATACATAAAACTACAAATTACATGTTTAGCGAAACAAGGAACGGGGAATGCCTCGAAAACAAACAGGCAAGCCCAGCTGAAAAGCTAAGGCATTAGAAATACTTGAGTGGCGAATCTAGGTGAGGTTAGGGCAGACTCCTATATGAAAAAGCAAGTGAACAATACAGGAAATTTAAGGTGGACCAGAAATCGAGAGGGCTTACCCCTAAATGGCCCATCCCGGTAACGAGGCGTCGCTGACGGCATCAAAATTTCGGACGGTCAAGAGATCGAAGACTGACAGAAAGACCCAGAAATGCTGCCTCGTTCTCTTTAAAAGGGGAATTTTGGCCTTGGAGTAGTCAATCAGAACGCAGGGGCCCGCCTATCGCCACCCAGATTCACTAATCACAACTCTTACTTCTGTCGCGAACTTTAACAAATTTTCTCGAATACGCACGATCGCGAATCTTCCGTTTCCAGAATAGTCAGAACATACTTTCTAGAATACATAACCAACAAAAGGCAACATACACTGTTCAAAAATTCATGTGACCACTTTCTCGACAGTTCCAGTAAATATAGAACTAAAATCTACTATTTACAAATACCATATGTTACCAAAATATTACACTGTACAGGTTAGGTCGTTACATGGAATACAAATAAAACATATCACCATGCTTCAGATCATACAGTAAGTACTACTTAACAAGGTTTACAAATAAAATTTCCTATAAAGAAATTCCACTTCCAATATATTCTACACCTGTGACACTTTACATCAATAATAATAATAATAATAATAAGAAGAAGAAGAAGAAGAAGAAGAAGAAGAAGAAGAAGAAGAAGAAGAAGAAGAAGAAGCAAACATAAGCAATTATCAATGTTTAAGGATTTTAAAGTTGCTTTAATGCGTTTCTTTTATTGTCTGTGTCTTTTTTGCGTGTTTTTAGCTGAAGATGTCACAGACAAGAGACAAAACATGTCCTAAGATGGACGTCTGTATTAAGTGTTAGTTATATGTGAATATAAGATAGTAAAAAGTACTGAAAGATGGAAAGTACTTCTAAATCAAAGTTCTATATTATCACATTCTCTGATATCTTTCCAGCTGAAATAATCACATGGCAAAGGTTTATATTTATAGAACTGGAATAAACCTAAAACACTTGCTAGAATATGGGAAAAAAAAGACGATCTATCGCCAACACTTACGCTCACTTTCAGATGATGAAGACGAAGGACTCTTACTGGTTGAAGTAGACTCTGGCCAACAAGCTCGATCGCCATTGATCCCATAGGCAAACTCATTATATCCTAAAATGGAAAAGAAACCACAGAATAAGTATGGTGACACGTCAACTGTCACAGCTGAATGATTCTTAGATTCACCACAATATTCCTCGCTCTTTAAAAGAAAAAGCAGCAAAAACAAGCTCAGTAAAGAGAAACACGTTACATTCCTTCTCTCGCACTCAAACAGAAGGTACGAGGCAACATAGTCCAGGCACTCGTGTTCAGGTGTGCATCCAGTGTTGCTGTGGGGCGCTGACTTCACCGCTCTAAGATATGTTTTCAAAAGGTGATCAGTGATTGTAGATAAAATCGAAGTTGCCCATGGCAAAAATGCATCAGAATGTTATTGAGGATTACGTGAAGCCTGTGGTGAGAATGCATTACGGTATAGGACGGTTGCACGACGGGCCAAGGCGTTTTGTGCGGGTCCGAATGAGACTGCAGATTTGCTCCGCACAGGTCGGGCGTCCCTTCCTCAAGATCAGATTGACATCATGAATGGTCTCATTCCCATAGACCAGGGCCTCTCAAGGGTGCATGCGCGTGGTGCATGCACTGTGCACGGTGCAAAAGACGACTTGGCTTGGTTGACCAGAGTGCAGACCCCCACTCCTCGATTTGGAGCAATAGCGCTGTCTCTCTCTTTCCCCACGCCTGTCTCGCTCGCTCCGCCTGTCTCCCTCTCCCCCACTTGCGCCGTAGCGCTCCAAATCCTGGCTGAGTTGAGCCGAGTATAGCCGAGTAGAGCCGAGCATAGCCGAGTAGCCCAGAGACGAAGCGTTGATCCGAGCCATACCGAGCGGCACCGATGCACAGTGCACGGAGCTCTTGCGCCTCGCTCTGCACGCGTGAGATTTTGGGCGTTTGAGAGGCCCTGCCATAGACCATCGATGGACTGTCCGGGAATTATCCCTAGAGGTTAGTCTCAGTTATCAGACGGTGTGGCACGTACTGATGAAATGTCTTAACATGAGGAAAATTGCGTCCCGTTGTGTTCCACATCAACTCACCGACGTACAGAAATGGTACCGGTATGCACTGGCTGGTGTCCACCTGGACAGATGGGGGACACGAGAGAAACCTCCCAGTAGGGTGTATTTGCATGTGATATTGTTATACATCCGGGTGTCTCCTGGGCAACGGACTAGGACTCTTCCTAGACGGCTGATTCTCTCACACCAGAAGCAGAACTAATCAATCTTAAAATGTATTTTAAGAAACGGCTCTTTTCAGAGCCATCCATGACAATAATATCCATAAATATTGAAGGCCTGTCAGCTGCCAAAGAGGAACTCTTGAAAAAACTATGCCAAGATCAGAAATGTGACGTCTTGTGCATTCAGGAAACGCATAGGGATGAACATCAGAAACGTCCAAAGATTTCAGGAATGATTTTAGTTGCAGAAAGGCCTCATGCGAAATACGGTAGTGCTGTATTTGTAAAGCCAGACATCCAGATCATCAGTACTCATCATACTGAAGATAACGACATCGAAATAATCACCGTGGAGTTAAGCAACATGACCATTACATCTGTGTACAAGCCTCCAAATGAAAAGTTCTCTTTCTCACCACCTGCAAATTTTGGTAATCAAACAAAGTCAATAGTACTCGGTGACTTTAACAGCCGTAGTCACGTCTGGGGATATGCTCAAGAAGATGAGAATGGAGAGATCTTCATTGCATGGGCTGAAACTCAGGAGCTTTCCCTTATTCACGACAGTAAGCTTCCCTCCTCCTTCAACAGTGGAGGATGGCACCGAGGGTATAACCCAGATCTTCTCTTTGTGAGCAACTGCTTTGTGCAGCAATGTTCTAAAGAAATGGGTTCACCAATCCCAAGAACACAACACCGGCCACTAATATGTCACCTCTCCTCACCCATAAGACCACACGAAGTTTGGTTCAGACGGAGATATAACTTTCAAAAGGCTGACTGGAAAAGGTTTTCCAGTATGTTGGATGAGATGATAAAAACTGTCTCTCCTATACCCCAAGATTATGACAAATTCATTGATATACAGATGTTGATTCCCAAAGGGAATTTAAAATATTTGTCCCGAATGAGTAAATTTATAATACCAATATAATGGTCCGTTATTGGACATTACAAATTTTCCAGCTAACTCATTCCTGGTTGCCTGCGTTTCGCCCTCGTGCGCTAAGTTAGGCTCATCAGTTGGGACTTAGCACACCACCCAAGACGCAAGGCTAGTGCATACCGTGGAGGCCACTGCATAGGCTACTTGAAGCCACCAGCAGTGCCAATGCACTATGAGAGCTATGTCTCATTTCCAAAATTTTTTGATGCCTGCCTGGCCATCAGATAATACAGATGTTGATTCCCAAAGGGACATTGCAGGTGTTGAAATTAAGTCAACACATAGAAGATGGCTTTGAAAGCCGGAAAATCACAGGAGCTGCATTTATAGATCTCTCGGCAGCATATGATACTGTTAATCACCGAATTCTCCTTGGAAAGGTATACAGCATGACAAAGGACTACCATCTGACTTGTGCCATTAGAAACCTACTTCAAAACTGAAGTTTCTTCTTTGAGTTCCAGGGAAAAAGAAGCAGGTGGAGGATACAGAAGAACGGACTACCTCAGGGAAGCGCGTTGGCACCAATGCTTTTCAATATTTACACAAATGATCAGCCTCTTCCTGCCGGGACGAATAGTTTCATCTATGCTGATGACTGTGTCATCACATCTCAGGGGGATAACTTCGAGGCGATTGAACAAACATTGTCCACAGCTCTAGACACTCTTGCTGGCTATTACAAGAAGAATCAACTAACACCAAACCCAACTAAGACGCAAACCTGTGTTTTCCATCTAAACAACAGAGAAGCTTCCCGAACTCTGAAGGTCACTTGGCAAGGCATAGCATTACAACACAATCCTACCCCGAAGTATTTCGGAGTCACTTTGGTTCGTGCCTTAACCTACAGAAAACATTGTTTGAACATCAAGCAGAAAGTGGCTGCTAGAAACAATATTGTGCGGAAGCTAACTGGAACATCTTGGGGAGCACAACCAGACACAGTGAGGACATCTGCCTTTTCGCTCTGCTATTCCGCAGCTGAATACGCATGCCCGGTGTGGTACAAATCTTGCCATACCAAAGCAGTTGATGTAGCACTCAACGAAACCTGCCGCATTATTACTGGATGTTTGAGACCTACACCTTTGGAAAAAGTGTATTGCCTTGCAGGGATAGCACCTCCCGATATTCGCCGTGAAGTGGCAGCCAAGAAAGAAAAGAGAAAGGTGTTGACATCGGAAGCCCATCCTTTGTTTGGATATGAGCCACCACGCCAGCGGCTTAAGTCTAGGAAAAGCTTCTTGAGAGTAACCGAAACACTTGCAGGAACAGCGCAGCAAGCAAGAATTCAAGAATGGCGCGTCAGGAGTCAACATACGAGGATCAGTCAATGGATGACCCCAAAAGAGGAACTCCCTCCTGGCCATGTCACAGATTGGGTGAATTGGAGAGCACTGAACAGACTGCGCTCTGGTGTTACGCGGTGCAGGGTAAACCAGAAGAAATGGGGTTTCGAAGTGGACGGTACCTTGTGTGTATGTGGAGAAGAGCAGACCACAGCCCATTTGTTGCAATGCAGTTCATGCCCATTCAGCTGCACAACAGAAGACCTGGTTAAAGCGAAGCCAAATGCACTTGATGTTGCAAGGTTTTGGGCTCACATAGTTTAATGTGGCTCTTCGCCATTGGAGTATTTATGTTATGTTTTATGTTTTTCCTTATCTTTAATTTTAAACTTATGTATGCTTCTGACACGATATAAATAAACCTGGACAGATGTCGCAATATAAGAAATGCACTTCTGCAGCGAATTGTCGCCATTGATTAGAAGTGGGCACGAGCCTACAAGCCTGAATTACAGCGTCAATCGAATGAATGGCGTCACAAAGGTTTACTACGCTCACACAAATTTTGACAGGAACCCAGTCGGGTGAAACCTATGCCGAATGTGGCGTACAACTACGAGGGTGTTATTTTTATGTATGCTGTGACTGAGGGACAATGAGCAACATCTGCGTCTGGCTATGCGGTGCAAATCACCATGTTTATTGCAAGATGATCGCCCTATCGTGTTGCATGACAACGCATGTTGTAATGTCACAAATGATCTTATTACAATGGTGGAATTGGAAGGTCTTGGAACACCCACCAGGCGTGACTTCGACATGTTTTCAAAGTTGAAAGAACCCCTCCAAGGACGCCGATTTCCTGACGTGGCACCTGTCCTCCATGCAGTAGGGTGCTCCGTCGCTGACATCAGCAGACAATGTCTTACCAATGGTGACCAATGACATTCATATTAATAGGAAATTAACATGAAGATCCACCTATTCAATGTCATCTTCAGCCAGGGACTAAAACTAACAATGCATAGTGCAAATACCATCAAATTAACACTTTAAAAATATTATATACATATCACAGATTATTTTACATACATACATACATACATACATACATACATACATACATACATACATACATAATCATTATAGACCATTATGCCTTTCAGTGTTGAGTCTGCAAGCCTCTGTGAATTTACTAAACGTCGCCACAATCCTCTATTTGCAACTAGTGCTGTGGCCTCATTTAGTTCTATACCTCTTATGTTTAAATCATTCGAAACTGAGTCTAACCATCGTCGTCTTGGTCTCCCTCTACTTCTCTTACCCCCATAACAGAGTCCATTATTGTCCTAGGTAACCTATCCTCCTCCATTCGCCTCACATGACCCCACCACAGAAGCTGGTTGATGAGTACAGCTTCATCCATCGAGTTCATTCCTAATTTATCGTTTATCTTTTCATTCCGAGCACCCCTCTGCCATTGTTTCCACCTGTTTGTACTAGCAATCATTCTCGCTACTTTCATGTCTGTTACTTCTAACTTATGAATAATATATCCTGAGTCCACCAAGCTTTCGCTCCTGTACAGCAAAGTTGATCTGAAAGCTGACCGAAGTAAAGATAGTTTCATCGAGGAGCTGACTCCCTTATTACAGAATACCATTGATTGCAACTGCGAGCTCACTGCATTAACTTTACTGCACCTTGTTTCAATCTCACTTACTATATTACCATCTTGAGAAAACACACATCCTACATACTTAAAATTATCTACCTGTTCCAGCTTTTTTTTTTTTTGCTAGGGGCTTTACGTCGCACCGACACAGATAGGTCTTATGGCGACGATGGGATAGGAAAGGCCTAGGAGTTGGATGCAAGCGGCCGTGGCCTTAATTAAGGTACAGCCCCAGCAACCATTTTCAGGGCTGCCGATAGTGGGATTCGAAACTACTATCTCCCGGATGCAAGCTCACAGCCGCGCGCCTCTACGCGCACAGCCAACTCGCCCGGTAAGTGGAAGATTACAGCCTTGTCTAATCCATTCAATTCTGTTAAACTTCTTACCTACTGGCATCAATCTAGTCTTTGAAAGACTAATCTTCATACCATATTCATTGCACCTGTTTTCAAATTCCAAGATATTAGACTGCAGGATTTTGGTACAATCTGCCATTAAGACCAAGTCGTTGGCATAGGCTAGATTGCTTACTACATTTCCATCTGATTGAATCCCTCCCTGCTACTTTATAACTTTCAGCAGATGATCCATGTAAACTACGAACAGCAAAGGTTGGTTTTGTTTGCTTTACGTTGCACTCACACAGACAGGTCTTATGGCGATGATGGGACAGGAAAGGCCTAGGAATGGGAAGGAAGTGGCTGTGGCCTTAATTAAGGTACAGCCCCAGCATGTGCCTGGTGTGAAAATGGGAAACGACTGAAAACCATCTTCAGGGCTGCCGACAGTGGGATTCGAACCCACTATCTCCCGGATGCAAGCTCACAGCTGTGCGCCCCTAACCGCACGGCCAACTCGCCCGGTAAGTGGAAGATTACAGCCTTGTCTAATCCCTGTAAGTATCTTGAAACAAGAACTCATTCTACCATCAATTCTTACTGCAGCCCAACAGTCAAAATAAATGGCTTTGATTGATTTTAATAATCTACCCTTAATCCCATAGTCTCCCAGTATGGCGAACACCTTTTCCCTCAGTATCCTGTCATAAGTTTTCTCAAGATCTACGAAAGATAAACATAACTGTGTATTCCTCTCGCAGCATTTTTCCTGGCGCATACTGAAAATCTGATCCTGTGGTCTGAAACCACAGTGGTTTTCAACCAACTTCCTCTCAACGACTGATCGCACCGTACCTTCCAAGATGCCAGTGAATACTTTGCCTGGTATACTAATCAATGAGATACCTCGATAGCTGTTGCAATCTTTTCTGTCCCTTTGCTTGTAGATAGGAGCAATTACTGGTTTTGTCCAAGCTGAAGGTACCTTACCAACACTCCACGCTAATCTTATTACTTGTGGCGGGTGGGTTGTTTATGATTCACAAAAGATAAAAAGGGATCGTAGAAGTGCTGGGCAACGAGAGGTAAACCGTGGACGGTACAGAGGGGGAAGAAAAGAAGAGCCAACGTCATAAGAACAAAAAACACAAGACGCAACAAGTACAACACTCTTCACAACTAAGCAGAGCTCGGTGATGTTTCCCAACCAACAGTACAAACACAAATAAGAGAGAGTGGGAGAACAAATTAATGATCAGCATTTTTAAATTACAATATCCAGGTATTCTATAAGAATTGACCTGACTAGAAAGTAGTGCGCTATATTAATACCGTATTTCACGGCATAATCGTCGCACTTTTTATACCAAAATTTTCGAAAAAAATTGTAGGGTGCGACCATTATACGATGAATATTTAATACCAGTATTTGTATTACTCAAAAAATGTATTTATAACTAAATTGTATTTGATACAAATTTAAGATGCACGTAATACTCGCGTTTATACATCAAAATAATTAAAATAGTCTAAAACAAAATTCATAATTTTTCGCAACAATTCGGCGAACGTTTTTCCAACCTGAAAATAAAAATGAACGTATTAAGTTAATTTGTCATTAATTTAAGTATTAAAGTTAAAATATTACACTTGAAAAAAATTATCGCTTTGTTGTGAAATGCGGACTTACCGGTACGCAATTTATTCCAAATCTTCGGTGTCGCTATCGCAGGTTTCGCTATCTGATGCGCCGTCCTCGCCTCTGTTAATACCAGTATCAGATTCTTCGTCTCCCTGCCACACTGCGTCATCTTCGGAACCGTCTAGTGCATTCGAAATCCCAGTCCTTTTGAAGCTCTTGGAGACTAGTTCAGGTGGTATAAGATCCCAACTCTTCTTCACCCACGAGCATAACAAGTCCAAGGGTGGACGCCTGATATTTCCGGCGGGCGTCAATTGCTGATCGCCGCTCATCATCCACTCGTTGTAAAATCGACGTAAGTGGTCTTTAAAGGGTTTATTAACACATACGTCTAGTGGCTGCAAAGCAGATGTTAGGCCACCAGGAATGACTATCTATCGTGTCTTATTTGTAGTGAGAATTTGCTTCACTTCGTTCACGAGGTGACCTCGGAAACTATCTAAAACAAGCAGAGCTGGTTGTTTTAGTAGTGCACTAGGTCTTCTATTCCACACAGTTTTAACCCAGTCCAGCATGAGTTCTACGTCCATCCAACCCTTTGGTTGCACTCGTACATGAATTCCACGGGGAAACTGTATATTCTTAGGCATCGTTTTCCTCTTGAAAATGATGTAAGGCGGCAACTTTCTCCCGTCAGCTGTAATGGCTAGCATTGCCGTGCATCGCAACTTCTCACTACTGCTGGTTTTCATTAATACACTCCGTGATCCTTTTAGCGCAATAGTGCTGTTGCGAGGCATATCAAAAAAGATTGGAGTCTGATCGGCATTACCGATTTGAGAAAGCAAGTACGAAGTTTCCTTGCGCAAACGTATGACAAATCGGTGGAAATTTACAATCTTGTCCGTGTAAACAGCAGGCAACTTTTGGCTTAGTGTTGTTCTCCTTCGCACTGACAGATTGTGTCGTCGCATGAACCCCTTAATCCACCCACGAGTCGCCTTAAACTGAGTTACCGGTATGTTGTGTTTGCGCGCTACCTCCTGTCCCTTAATTTGTAACATTTCATAACTGCAGCCATTGTTACGTATTTCACTGACGTACCTAAACACTTCTTCGTCAATTATAGGAAACTTCCCTGTTTTAGGACCTCTAAACGCGCGTCTAGAAGGGTTTGTGCTTTTTAGCTTGTTTTTTACTTTCCGCCAGTCACGCACCAACTTTTCACTCACAGAAAATTTTCTTTCTGCAGCTCTGTTCCCGTGCTGTTCAGCGAAGGCAATTACGCTTAGCTTGAAGCCCGCAGAATAGTTTCTATATTTACCCATAATCGCTTATAAATGCTTCACACGTTAATGTTTTGCGATATAAATGACTTTCCGTAATTGTTCACTATTAAAACAAATTATTTCTGCAAACACCCAAAACACAAATTAAAAACTTAAATTCTCACGCACACATGTCTACAGTAATCACGTAAATCTGAAACAAATAAATGCATCTGTGATCTGTCCATTCCAGAGCAGCCAATACTGTTAGGCAGCAATTTTTTTTTTTCTTCGGGGGGGCCCCCGAAGCCCGCTCCCCCCGCGTGACCAACGACTCAATCTACATGGCCTCCGACATGCTGTTATTTCTAAGAAGAAGAAAGAGATAGCAGGGAAGAGTGGGAAGTGATACAAGGAGTATCTGCCTGTTTCCATGTCAAACACGCTACCAGGCGATATTGTATTAGGTATATGGTATTGAAGTTTGGTATTGAAGGGTCAGGGAAAAACCACATAGGCAGAAAGAAGAAAGAGCCTACATGTAAAACCTGACATCTTGTGATAGCACATGCAAGGATGTGGGCTGGAAAAAGACCAGAGGTTGTGTTAGTTAGGAACAGGTAACATGCACGAAACATAAACCAATTCCTTGCCATTCCATCACCTGGGGATCAGTCCGTCTGGGCACTGCTGTGACTAGCACGGTCCTTGCCGGCTGCGGAGCCATGCGTCAAGTACCACTAGGGCCTGTCGCACGACTCCACTTCCTTGGGGTACCTCGTACCCAGTCTCCGATCCCGGAGAATGAGGCCAAGCCCGCCGAGGCGGGGGCCTCCTGGAAAGGGGTGGGTCATGGCGCCGGGCCTCCTTCCTCTCTGCCCGCGCCATGGCCCGGTAGACAGGGCAACTGCGATGGGAGGCCGGGTGGCCCCCCGAGCTGTTGGCGCACACCGGCGCGTCTCTAAGTGTTGCGCAGGCCGTGTAGTAGTGATCACCACCACAGCGGTTGCACCTCACCTCGAGCCCACAGCTGACCTGACCAGCAAGGAAGCATGCAACAATTTATCAGTTTAGCTCGTTGGTTGCGACACACTACTGCGCTTGCGCAAAGCTCGCAAACCGGAGCTCTAGCTAGCGCGGTGTAGATCTACTGTATAGTTGACTGTATTCCGAGACGTCAGTAACAAACATTCATTTCTTTCAATTTCTTTTAAACATACAGTAATTAGGTTAATATTTCTTCCCAGTTATTGATGATTTTACATTACATTACTGACGAGTTTATAAAATAAAACTTTAATAGCATTGGATAATAATTATCTTGACTGCTTGGATAAAAGTTTTCATCCCATGCCCGGACACTTATGACGTAGTAGTAAGATAAGAGTCTAGCGATGACAACTGAGACATTGTAAATAATTCGGCTGAATAATTCCGTGGAAATCTGCGTTATCGTCTTGGATTTCACTTCGTGCGCAATAACACAGGAGCCGGCCCCAGGGGTAGCGTGCTTGCCTCTTACACGGAGGCCTCGGGTTCAATTCACGGCCGAGTCAGGGAATTTTACCTGTATCTGAGGGCTGGTTCGAAGTCCATTCAACCTACCTAGCAGGTATTTCCTGGCGACGTTGCCGATAAGCGATAACTTACAGCCTTACGTATTTCAAATGGGAACTCATAATATGTAGGTGGTGAATAAATAGTACACTGTCTCGCGACCACGTTGTCAAACTGCCGATAGCCTACCGGTAAGCATAATATGTAGGTGGTGAATAAATAGTACACTGTCTCGCGACCACGTTGTCAAACTGCCGATAGTCTACCGGTAAGCCATGCGTCGTACATATACCGGTATTATTTATTTATACGTTGTGCAACATGTCGCAAACGTGACTGTGTTGCCAAATTGCCCATAAACCATACACGTATTTAAATTGCGCATTCATGTGCAACTTACGTTGCAGTTCCATTTACCTTTTAACCAGATTAGTGAACAAAATTTGGACGTGCGACGATTATGTAATTAAGTTTAAAGTCCGATTTTTGTATTGAAAATAAAGGATGCGACGATTACGCGGTGGCGACGATTATGCCGTGAAATACGGTATTAAATTCCAGAAAATACCGGATGTCGTCGGCTGTAATGTAACTGTACGAGTGTATGACTCGCAATTTTAGGTTAGGAAATTTTCATAAACAATTTTTAATATAAAGTAGTAAATATCTTGTGAGTTTTGAATTGAGATGTAAGAACATTATATTCTAAGAAGAATTTGGTAGTAGGGAATCATGTATCTATGTTTCTTTATATTGGTGTATGAATCTGCACATGGCATAGCAGTAAAGTTTAAGCAACCAGGAAAACAGCTACTATATCAATAAAGACAGTTGAAGGTGGTTTAAAGTGTTGCAACGTGTGGATTTTGGCGGACGTTGTGCTGCATGGAGCGAGTCTCTACGTGTGTCTGCGTATTATTGTGCAGGACTGTTACACTTGCTGATTATTGCTATTGAGGTTACTGTTGACCGCGAAGTGGGTGCTGCACGAGCATTTTACTGCACAATTACGGAGTCAAGAGTGCATGGCTCGTTAATGGACATTCCCGGTGAGCGGTTGGTGGGAGATGCTACACGGTGATGTTTTATAAGACTATGGATTTTCCCTTGCCGAGGAAATGCACATTCTAGGCAGCCTTTAAAAGTGCAGTGTCGAGGTCATATGTGGTTCACAGAACTAATTACAACTTAATGAAATAAGTTATAGCCCAATTGTTCATTACCTCCATATTATTGGAAGAATACCACATGCTTGTTGCCATTTATCGTGGAGAGAGCCTTTATAATCTTACGCAAGAATGGAACTGGAATCATTATTCTTTCACACTGTCTGATGAGCATTCAGTTTCAGTAACCAGTATGGACTCAGTGTGTGAACAGTTTTCATTCATACTTGTTTGGCTGCAGTTCTCTTCGCTTCACTTAATTTGATATTTTCTTCGCCAACACCTGACTTGACATTGTACATAGCTAAGATATCACCTAACATGCTGATGTGTCTATGTTAATACATCATACAGTGACATTACTTGGTATTCTCAAACGGTGATGGTGCTTCTTGTTCAGTGTATATACGAGATCAAAATGGGACGAAGATCTCGTAGCCTACTTCTAAATTGTCAGTAATAGCCAAAGCAGTCTGCAATCTGGATAAAGATGAGGGGAATTGGTGCAGTGTTTCCTGGGTGGTGATGTTTTGGAGCAGCCAAACAACCTACAGATGGTTGTGGCAATTGGAAAAGCTCAGAAGTCAAGATTTAAGAAGTGAGCGTTGTGTTAGGTTAGGGATGTACTTGGCAAATAATCATAACGCTAGTTGGGGCACCTTGTCCTTACTAATTAATATGTTGAGTGAAAATTATGTGTGTTTAAATCTGTTATAAGAGATACCACATGAGGTATGTATGTACAGTGTAAATTTTAAAGTGATTGGTGCAGAATCATATATTATGTTGTTTGTGAAATCGGCAAGATGGAAATGTAATTTTATATTGTGAGTAAGAATGTACGAATTTTTGATAAACTTTAATTCTCAGTACATTTAATAGTTAAACGTATGATAACCTAAACTCATGGAGTGAAAACCTGGCATGTTACCTAAATTTAATTTCAGGGGTAAACAGTTAAGGTTACTGTCGCCTTGGGAGGGGGAGTTCTGTCATGCTCTTTGAGTCAATTATTCCTGTAAATTGTTTGCAGGTGGCGCATTCCTGTAGTATTTTCTGTTTCGCCAACCAGTTACAGTAACTTCTTCCTGTTTTACAATGACCAGTTCAACTCAGTTTATGGATGTGTTTACAATGACTAAACGGACCAATACTAGCGTAAAACATATGCCCACACAAATCGCACTGAATGGATGGAGGAGGGCGGGGTTCTTATCGACAAGTTTTCTTGCTTGTTGCTTGGCCTCTTGATGTCTGCGGCGTTCTCTTTCAAACAAGTTGACAGCGGTGGATGTAGTGTTCCACCACAGAGAGCGGTCCACAGCACGTTCTTCCCATGTCTGTATATCTATACCAGTTGTCTTCATGATGTGTTTTCAGCTGGTCCTTAAAAGGGGCTCAATGAGGTCCACATAAAGAATTTGGCGGGGAAGCCTTGTATCACCCACGCGGTGAACATGGCCTAACAAGCTCAGTTGACGAGCAATGATTGTTGCCTCGATGCTATTTACCTGTGCTTTGTCAAGAACTGCCGTGTTGGACACATAGCCCTCCCACTTAATATTCAAGATAATGTAACCGAGCACAACATGATAAATGTAAACAAACTGAAGGCTAGACTATAACACAGTAGAAGAATGAAACTAATTTTCAAGACTATTGACACACCGAAAGTTCATTTCAAATAACCCAAAACAGCATTCCAAAAAAAAGGAATTAGACATCCAACTGCTCACTTATGGATATATAATCGAGTACAACCACTCCAGAACATAGTCATGCAAAGTTCAAAATACCTCATGGTCCCATACACGTATGAAAATTCAAATCAACGTAACACAAAGATGTTGCCCTCTCTCTAACAGCCAAAGAATGCCTCGCCATAGCAGGCAAAGAGCGCAGTTTATATAGGGCCAGTTGGAGAGGGAAAAGCATGACACAAGGCACTAGAAACGCCGAGAATGTCCGTGAGGAGTGTAGAGTCGATGGCTCGATGACATCATCCAGGTTTGACACAGGTAATCAGCTGACAGTAATTCCATAGCTGTGGCAGTGTGTGGATGACGAATACGGTGAAAGTGAGTCGACAAAGTTACAAACTCTATGAAGCCATTTCATCCCTGCCTTCCCATTATACTTCACCATTTCAGGTCAAATTTCGTCTATTCCCACTGCTTTATGATAATGGAGGTTTTTTACTGCCCTTTTCACTTCCTCAAGCATAATTTCACCAACATTATTTTCCTCCTCCCTGGTTGTTCACAACAACACCAGGAAGATTTCCTTTCATGTTGAGAAGATTTACAAAATATTCCTTCACCTGTCCAGTGATTCCCTGGGATCTATTATGAGTTCACCTGAATTACCCAAAACACTGTTCATTTTATTTTTCCCTCCCTTCCTAAGATTCTTTACTACTGTCCAGAAAGGTTTCCCTGCTGCTTGACCTAGCCTTTCCAGGTTATTACCAAAATCTTCCCATGACCTCTTTTTAGATTCAACAACTATTTGTTTCGCTCTGTTTCTTTCATCTACGTACAAATCCCTGTCTGCCTCAGCCCTTGTTTGGAGCCATTTCTGATAAGCCTTCTTTTTACATTTACAAGCTGCTCTCACTTCATCATTCCACCAAGATGTTCGCTTTTTCCCATCTTTACACACAGTTGTTCCTTGGCATTCCCTTGCTGTTTCTACGACAGCATCCCTGTATGCCACCCAGTCTCTTTCTATATCCTGAAACTGCTTACTGTCCACTGTTCAGAACTTCTCACTAATCACATCCACATATTTCTGTCTAATTTCTTCATGCTGGAGATTTTCCACCCTTATTCGTTTGCAGACAGATTTCACTTTCTCTATCCTAGTCCTAGATAGAGGCCCTACTTAGTTCACTACAAAACCGATAGTGGTTTGAAAAATCTCCGGAAAACCTGTATATTTCTAAGGGATTTCCTGAATTTGAAGTCGGTTAAGATATAGTCTATTATGGATCTGGTACCCCTAGCCTCCCATGTGTAGCGGTGAATAGCCTTATGCTTGAAGAATGTATTCGTAACAGCTAAACCCATACTAGCATAGAAGTCCAGCAAATGCTTCCCATTCCCATTAGCTTCCATATCTTCCCCACATTTACCAATCACCCTTTCGTATCCTTCAGTTCTATTTCCAACTCTCGCATTGAAATTGCCCATTAGCCCTAAGCTATCATTGCTGTTGACCCTGACTGCGATAACACTCAATGCTTCATAAGACTTGTCAACTTCATCCTCATCTGCACTCTCACATGGTGAATACACTGAGACAATTCTCGTCCTAATTCCTCCAAATGCCAAATCTACCCACATCATTCGCTGATTTACATGCCTAACAGAAACTATGTTGCATACAATAGTATTTCTGATGAAGAGCTCTACCCCACACTCTGCCGTTCCCTGTTTAATACCCATCAAGTACACTTTATAACCTCCTATTTCTTCCTCATTATCTCCCCTTACCCGAATATCACTTACTCTTAGCACATCCAGATGCATCCTCTTTGCTGACTCAGCCAGTTCTACCTTCTTTCTTTCATAAGTCCCATTAATATTGATAGCTCTGTATCGAATTCCATTTTGTTTGCCAAGTTGTTTCCAAGGAGTCCCTCGCCTGTCAAATGGGAGTAGGACTCCGTTACTCCCATAGGTCCGAGGCTTGCTTAAAGTGTTCTGAGCTCGGTAAATTCATGAAGCAGGATGCTACCCTACTTGCACATAGTCCAAGTGAGGATCTCTCCTCTAACGGGTTATGGACCACCGGTGGATTGTATAGTCCTAGCCGCCTGAGCACAAGGAAGGCCATGACTCAGAATATGTCCGAGATGCCCACTCCCATTCCGTAGCAACTGGTATCCCGACTCTCAGGACCATTTACTAGGCCACTCAGCCGTTGCCCATGGTTCAAATATTAGGATGTAACTACAATAACCCCATACCATGAGCTATTATTTTACAAAAGAGGCAAAAAATCTCTCAATCGATAATACTATAATTAGTGAATTTAAATTAAAGTCCACTAGTCGAGTTTCGTCATGTGTGACACTGTCACTGGTATTAATCTAAAATGAACAGTCCTAGTAAGTACAAGTACAATTGGAACTGAGCTGTTACACTGGTGCTGAAAATTAAAATAACCCTCGTGTACTTAGTTGGTAAAAGTCTGAGTGACATGTATTGGTGAGAGTTGTGTCAAATGCAACACAGCTGTGTTTAAACAAGTATACACACAATGAGTAGACTTGAGATGGTACAATTGAATTATTTGATGGAAGGGACCTTGCAAAACCCAAATCATAAGTGACGAGCTGTTTGTGCTGAGCAAATAGGTTGAAAAGAGGAGAAAACCGAAATAATGCACGTGATAAAAAGGAACAAGCAGCTAAACAAAGTTGTAACTGACTTACTCCTTCGTGATGTCAAACAATGCACACATACCCAGGCTATAATCTATCAGCTTCATTGTCTGTATTGATAGTTTGAGCACACAACTATAAACACAACTACATACAAATGGCGGATAGTGTATAGTCACGAAATACAAGGCTCGTGGTTTGTGCGGCATTAGGAGGTGAATTTTAGCAGTTTGACAGTCGCAAGTGTGATACATTACTCGAACTAGTACAGTTATTCACGTCAGTGTGTTTGTGAAGTGTTCAGTGAAACCTGAAGCGAAATATCTACAAAAACAACCATGCCACCCAAAGTTAAAGAGGTGCCAATGGAAGCCATTGTGAAGCAAGCAGTGCAGGAAGCGCGGAGCAGTAAGGAGACTCTCAACACACTTGCCAACCTCATCCAAGATCAGGTGACGAAGACAGTTGTAGAGCAACTGAAAGAAACCATAAATTTCAATACGAGCGTGATCGTGGAACTAAAGCGTGCGCTGGAAGAAAGAGACACGACCATAAGGGTATTAAAAAGGGAGCTGCAAATTAAAACAGACAGTTTAGAGCAGTACCAAAGAAGACAGTGCTTGCGCGTGTTTGGTGTGGAAGAAACTGCAGGAGAAAACACGGACAATATTGTCATTGATATTGCTCGTGAAATTGGGGTGGAACTCTCAGTGGATGAAATAGACAGATCGCATAGGGTTGGGAAAAGTCAACCTGGCCGTCCAAGACCCATAATTGTTAAGTTTGTTTCGTACCGGAAAAGAAATGCGATGTTTATAAACAAAAAGAAACTCAAGGGTACAAGTAAAACAATTAGAGAGGACCTAACCCCAGAGAGACTGCGGCTTCTACAGGACGCTGTAAGTAAGTTCAGTGTGCGGAACGTGTGGTCAAAGGATGGCATAATTTATGTTAAGCAGGGAACTCTTAAAATATCTGTGTCAAACCGTGAAGATCTCGAACGTATTCGCTAACCATGAGCCGACATTCTGTAAACTAAATACCGCTGTATAGAACTTTAATCAGAATTTCAACTGTAGCTATAGTCTACATTTTTATCATTAATTTCAATTTTAATTTCTTAATTTTATCTAGTGTAGTTTTTCCTTTTATAACCAAAGTTAAATTTTAAGTTGGCAGCAACAAGTAACCAGGAAACAAATGCCTCTAGTTTCTTTCTGGTTTTTTTTTGCTAGGGGCTTTACGTCGCACCGACACAGATAGGTCTTATGGCGACGATGGGATAGGAAAGGCCTAGGAGTTGGAAGGAAGCGGCCGTGGCCTTAATTAAGGTACAGCCCCAGCATTTGCCTGGTGTGAAAATGGGAAACCACGGAAAACCATTTTCAGGGCTGCCGATAGTGGGATTCGAACCTACTATCTCCCGGATGCAAGCTCACAGCCGCGCGCCTCTATGCGCACGGCCAACTCGCCCGGTGCCTCTAGTTTCAGCCTCTCCAACCCACAGTCCCGAGCAGGTCACTACCTGTATCTCCCAGCCCCCACCCTAAGTACCGCTAATCACCTTCAAGACATTCTTTCGCCTTACCCTACCTCCTTACAAATAGCTCATGTAAACACTCAGAGCATTCTCCCGCATTTCCCGGAATTCTCTGAAATAATCTCAACCTGCAACCTGCATGCCATACTATTCTCCGAGTCGTGGTTGCGTCAGTCTATCCCTTCATCTCTTGTTAGTATGAATGGTTATTCATTAGTTAGGAATGACAGGAGCGGTAAGCTCGGTGGTGGAGTCGGTATGTACATACGGGATGATGTGAAGTATAAGGTGATATTAAAATCCCCCAGTGAGTTCTCCAGTAGCCCTGAATTCCTGTTCGTTGAGCTCATAGTTCGCGGTACGAAGTGCTTGCTTGGTGTGGTGTATCGTCCACCGAAGACTGGTAACATCACAAATCATGATCTAACACCCAGGTATGAGCATGTGATTTTAATGGGAGATTTTAATACAGACTTGAAAAACAAATCTACCGAAACAAAACGATTGACTGAGATGTTTTCATCCATTAATTTGACAATACTACCCCTAAAACCTACACACCATGTTGCCAACTCACGTACGCTCCTCGATCTAATAATTACTAATAATACCAACCAAATCCTAACTCATGGACAAATGCCCGTTCCCGGTCTCTCCCGACATGACATGGTTTACGCTGCATATTCCTTGAAGTGCCCTAAATTCAAGCCGAAATTAATTACATATAGAGATTTTAAACACTTTAATGAAGACGCATTTTTTGAAGATGCTCTTAGCACACCATGGCACAACATTCAATGCATAAATGACATTGACAGGAAAGTAAATCATTTTAACGAACTACTTCTGACTCTGTATGACAGACATGCACCACTACGCACTGTTAGAGTAAAGAGACCTTCAAACCCATGGCTGTCCCAAGAAATACGCGACCAGATGAAAATAAGAGACGCAGCCTATAATTATTACGTGAAATATCCTACATCTGACAATTTCGGAAAGTATAAAAAACTCTGAAACAAAACAACACAGTTAATAAGAAATGCTAAAATATGTCCTCTTATGATATTTTGAACACTCAAAATTCTAGTCAGATTTGGAAATCTCTTCGCGACATGGGATTATGCAAGAACAAGACAAATGACAACAACTTTAATGTACCATTAGCTGACCTAAACTCATACTTTAGCTCACGATCCTCTCAGATTGACGAACAGACCAAAGCAGCAGTAATTAACAGAATATCCTCAAAAACAAGACATAATGGCGAGCAGTTCTACTTTTCTCATGTGACCCCCAGTGACGTTAGGGAAGTCTTCAGTGAAATAAAGTCAGGGTCCACTGGCCATGATGGAATCAACCTGTCTCTTTTAAAAAGAATCACAGACATCATACTTCCAGCGGTCACGCATATCATTAATAACTCACTCATGACTGGAGTGTTTCCTTCGAATTGGAAACATGCAATCATCCGACCTTTCCCTAAAAACAACAACCCCAACAGTCCCGAAGATTATCATCCTGTAAGTATCCTTCCTATATTAGGAAAATTGTTGGAGAAAATAGTACATAAACAAATGACTGAATATCTTATACAGTACAACTTACTTGACAAATATCAATCGGGATTCAGACAAAACCACAGTACTGCCACTGCATTAAAGTGACAAATGACATGCAACTAGCGATAGATAAAGGACAAATGACTATACTTGTTCTCTTGGACTTAAGCAAAGCCTTCGATTGTGTAGACAGAGACATATTACTCGCTAAACTTAAGGCGCTGAAATTTTCTTACAGCACTTTAACCTGGGTACACTCCTATCTTAGTGATCATCAGCAGCGCGTATCAGTGGGAAACGATACATCTTCGTGGCAAACCACTAAGATGGGCGTGGCTTAGGGAGGAGTATTGTCACCACTTTTGTTCTCATTGTACATGAATGACTTATCTGAGACGCTGACCAATTGTAAATATCACCTGTATGCAGATGATATTCAGTTATATATTCACACAAAGCCTAATGACTTAAACAATTCAATCACTAAGTTAAATGAAGACCTAGCAAATGTTAATGACTGGACTAGCAGACATGGCCTGAAAGTGAACCCATCAAAATCACAGGCCATCATAATTGGCACGTATAAATCTCCTGCTAAAATACAAAACACGTCTATACCCAGTGTTATGCTCAGTGGAATACCAGTAACATTTAGCGATCATGTAAAGAACCTTGGAGTAGTATTCGATAAATATTTAAGTTGGTCGGAACACGTCACAAAAATTTGTCAAAGAGTATTCTACTCATTACATTCTGCAAAAAGGATGAGGGACTTCCTTGCAAGAAACACAAGAAAATTATTAGTACAGAGTCTAATATTTCCAATATTTGACTACGGAGATGTAGTTTATAATAGTATGAGCAAAACACTTTCATGTCGACTACAGCGAGCCTACAATGCTTGTGTTCAATTCATATTAAATATTTTAATACAAACTCATATTAGCCCTTTCCTCTCTCAGCTGTCATGGCCAAGATTGACTGAACGACATAAATACCACGCTGTTTCCCTTCTCCACAGTATTCTTCAAACAAGCAAACCGGACTATCTTAGAACAGACTTTAAATACCTCTCCCCTTCCGATAGAGCTCCCTCAAGGTCATCCACACGTTCCCTCTTGTCCATTCCCATTCCACAGTAACTCGCACAACAACTCATTCATACCTGCTACCATACGTTCCTGGAACTCAATCCCAGCTGAGATTAGAGGCATAGGCAATCCGAGGCTATTTAAAAGGAAATGTTTAATGTGGTACTCAAATATGTAAAAAGTAGATTTCACCAACGTAAAAATTTAATAATTAGCTCTTAATTATCAATAAGGATACAAAATTATAGAGATTAAGTAAATTACTCTTAGTGATTTTTAGAAATATATGTAAAAATGATTTTATGTATATTATTCTGTAAATTGTATAAAGCTGTTGTATAGTATGGTTTGGCATAATAGCAGGCTTCATAGCCTGAGCCCCGCCATATAAGAAAGGCAATAAACTAAACTAAACTAAACTAAACCTAATCAATACTTTATTATACAAAGTGTCTAAAATATTTCAATCACATTAAAACACTGGTTTTGACCTGTTAATTAGGTCATCGTCAGCTGCTGAAGAACCTGCTTATTCAAGAACGATTGTACAATGTAAAACATTACTTAGACTAAACATGAATGCCACACGCTCCATTAAAATATAATGTTATATACAACAGGGTGTTGTTCTTGAAGTCTAAAAAGGTTTTGACATCCTTGTGTCACGAGAATGACACACGCTCCATTAAAATATTATGCTACAATGTTAAAATCATGTTAATTTTAATATCATTAACATGTATCCTAACATACCCACACAGCAAACAATAAAATTAATAGAATCCAATTTTAAAAATCACAGTAATCTAAGTGTCCTTTAAATAGATGAATTCATTAATTTCATTAATTCATTACTTTAATTATATATATATATATATATAATTTACTTGAATTTGTCCACAACAATGATTACTTTAGATTCCATGATACCATCTATACACAGCAAGGCCTATCCATGGGTTCACCAACTTCAGGAATAATAGCTGAAATCTATATAGATTACTTGAAGGACTCAGAAATTACCAAAATCAACAATATATAATTTTGGTGTAGATTTGTAGATGATATATATATATATATATATATGATATATTCGTTGTTTTAGACTGCAGGTTTACAAACAAAAACAATATACTTGAAGAGTTAAACAAAATAGATCCACATATAAAATTTAAGATGGAAATTGAAAAAGATCACACTGAATTATCTTGACATTATCTGTCACCAAAATTGAAAACCACTCAACATACAAAATCTATAGAAAACCTACACAAACACCCAATACAATAAAAATAGATTCCACTCACCCTAACGCACACAAAAAGTAGCATAATACAGTATGATATACAGAGTTTTCAATATACCACTATCTTAGAACTAAACCTAATTTACAAAATAGCAAAGCACAATGGATACAATAGAAACATGATAAATAAAATTATTCACAAAATTAAACATCAACCAAAATCCAAACTAAGTAGAAAGACTACGCACTTTTAACAACACCCACATAACTAATGTTTTCAAAAGACAAATTTAAGAATAGCTTACAAAACCACACGTAATAATGCTTCCCTTTTATGTAATACTAAATCAGTCAATGAAAACAATAAATACAGCCACTCAGGAGTATACCGCAACGATTACATCGGGCGCACCGGTACAAGTTTTTCTATTCACTACAACGAACATATCAATGCTATAAAACATAACATTTCCATTCACAGGGCAACATGTCGAGGATTACAAGCATAAATTCACTAACATCAAGAATGACAAGGAAATTTTAAATATGAACCTCACAAGCCCATTGCTCAATATAATGGAAGATTTTTACATCAGTATGGACCAGTATGCTATTCCTAACTTCAACCTCAATGAAATCACAGATAAAGCAAACATTCTTTTTAACACACCCATTCCTATTCTAAAAGATACATATCTAAAAAGAATCAGCAAACATAAATCCACACACACCCCAAAAGACACACTGCACTCCACTAATCTTAATGCTACAACAGCCACGCGACGTACACGGAACAGTGTGCAGCATGCTCCCGAACATGCTCAATGACATATCAAATTCGCACTAAGTAACACACAACACATTCAATAGGCACTCTCTATTAGTTACTAATTTCTACCTTGCTTTTCTTCTTTCATAGATCATTTGACTTTAGCCGAGTGGAACTCAAGTATGAAGAGGGGAGCACTCACACTTATCAGTACTTCATGTACAGCAACTTAACAAGAAGTCTTGGTAAAAACAAGCATGTTTATCAGCAGAATAATGGACCGAGGGTGAGCATAAGTACCTATAAAGCAAGAACATATACTACTGAAGATGACATCCTTCCGCATATTTGCGGCGCAACAATGCACTTTTGAATTTACCTCGTACAACCGTTGGATATAATGTTGACATTACAGCGCAAGATTTAAACTTGACACAAGGATGTCAGAGACTCTTTAGACTTTAAGAACTGCACCCTGTTGTATTTAGCAATATATTTTATGGGAATACGTAGCATTCGTGTTTAGTTTTACATTGTACAATCGTTATTGAATAAGCAGGTTCTTCAGCAGCTGACGATGACCTAATTAACAGGTTGAAACCGGTACTGTGTTTTAATGTGATTGAAATATTTTAAACACTTTATATAATATAGTATTGATTAGATGGAAAAGTCTCATTCTTTATACTTGTGTGCACATACCCAGGAACAAACAACAACTGAAGAAGCGGAAAGAGACGTGTAACAGGTAAGGTTCAATTTTAATATTTTAATTGTACATGTACAAGTACAAAGTTCCCTGCCCACTCCTTTGTTGCATGGCCTGCCTGCTTCTTCCAGGCTGTTCTAATTCAGACATTAGAGATTTACTTCTTTGCGTGAGGTCCTAAGTGAACTTTAAGACATCATATCATGACAAGAAGGTCATAATCATAAATTTTGTTATTATATGAAATTTAATTTAATGTTATAATTATTCCTGTAACATTGTCTTTGTCTGTTATACATATGTTTTGTTATCACATAGCCTGTTATATCGATGACCAGTAAGTGGCTGAAACTAGTCCCAAGACATTTCCTTGATATATTGTATTGTCCTTGTCAATTCATTCTTATATACAGTATGTTGTACAGAGTATCTTACTAAAACTGTTGTGTGACTTCCTCCAATAATTTCATAACTATAAAAGCTAGAAGGAAGATCCGAAGATCTATCCAAATAGCTTGCAAATGAGCATGCGCTAGCGCCATTTTGTGTGAAATCGGAGTTTGGAGCAGCAAGGTGTTACTCATTTAGTCCATGAGAGAGCTATTGATATGATGAGGAAACTTGACTAAGTGTGTGAAATAGATACCTACTGCAAATGAAGATGAGTAGAAAGAGGGAACAATCTCAGGATACTGGGTGTAAGACAGCCTATAAAGAAGGTATGACTGAGCCATTCATCCTACAGAGACAGATAAACCTGAAAACATCCAAACTATATGGAGAGTGGAAACAGTGTGATTTCACAAAATTTGAAACATTTTAATAAACTTTCTCGAAGTCTCTCTGAACACCCACTCACCATTCAAGTGATACGTTCTAAGCTCAAAAGACCAGCAGCCATGGCTTTGACATAGCTCCTGCACAATTTTTATAGACGTCACAGTTGAGGAATTTTATCCCACTCTTCTCTTCAGTGCCAATAAATCTACCAACAAGAAGCAGGCATCTTAAGCACCTTCAGATACCATTAGACTGGGTCAGTATTGCACAAACCGGGCGAGTTGGCCGTGCGCGTAGAGGCGCGTGGCTGTGAGCTTGCATCCGGGAGATAGTAGGTTCGAATCCCACTATCGGAAACCCTGAAAATGGTTTTCCGTGGTTTCCCATTTTCACACCAGGCAAATGCTTGCTGGGGCTGTACCTTAATTAAGGCCACGGCCGCTTCCTTCCAACTCCTAGGCCTTTCCTATCCCATCGTCGCCATAAGACCTATCTGTGTCGGCGCGACGTAAAGCCCCTAGCAAAAAAAAAAAAAAAGTATTGCACAACCCAAGATCAGATCACAGGCCAGTGCTCTTTTCTCTGAGCAATTCGGCCAAATAATGAATAATAATAATAATAATAATAATAATAATAATAATAATAATAATAATAATATGGTGTGTGGGGACAGGAGAGGCTTCCAGGAGACAGAGACACCTACGCCTCTTCTTCCTTATCCCGACTAACAGTTCACCATTCCACGTGATGAATGGATCACTGTCACTGGCATTACTCCTGCTGGATCCACTCACCAGGAGATTCCAGATTATTCTGGGTGCTTTCTCCAAGCCTCAACAACCACTGGCCCCACACTCGGTCCACCTCACTTCCACCTGTGACAGCACTTAAAAGAATTATATAAAGTTTTAAAACAAATTCCAGCTTGAGAAACATTTGCACACTACTACAATTTTTTATTAAATAAAATCACAGCTTAACGTAATCCGTTGCATGTCAACTCTGAAGTACAAAATAAAAGCAATGCTTTGTTTGTAAATGAAGAACACTCAGCAGGAAAACCCAAATTACCCATCGATTTAATTCTTGTAATCTCCGCATAAATCAATCCATATACGATCGACTGTAAGAGGATTTTATCAATTAGTGAAGAAGGCTGCAATGCATCACACGATGTATAGTATCGCTTATCAGTTTGGATGTCAAGGGCACATCTGGACCTGATGACCGTGACATCTATAATATTCGTATATTCGATATCTTCTGATACATATAGAGGTTTCTGGAAGCTTACTGTTTTTCTTTTTTATCCAGGTACAATGGAACCTCGATTCTCTGTTTTTGGATGGAACTCAGGAAAAAATGCGTACAATAAGGCAAAATAGAAAATCTGGGAACGAATGAAAACCATCAACAATTTGGTTAAACATCACAAAAATGAAATATGTATAACTAGAATCTTAAAAACACTCCTAAACCGAACAAAACTACAGCCCTAATGGGCCTTCGCCTACCAAGCGACTGATGATCAGCCCGAAGATCTGCAGTTTACCAGGTGACACAGGTCTGTGTGACGAATCCTCTTGGCCATTACTCCTGGTTCTCTAGAACCATCTCACCGTTCGATAGCTCCTCAATTAAAGGTAATCACGTAGGCTGAATGGACCTGGAACCAGCCCTCATATCCAGGTAAAAATGCCTGACCTGGCCGGGAATTGAACCCGGGCCCTCCGGGTGAGAGGCAGCAAGTTAGACCGCGAGGTTGGCTTCAAACATTAATTACAGCTACGCGAGTTTAAAATCTCAAAAATTCACATTAACTTTTACCAGGGAAACTTTATCAGTTTACCGTGAAAACTTCTTTCAGTTCAGCAACTTTGATCAGCTAAACTCTTCGAAAAATCTAATAACGCCAAACCAAACAACAATTGACCACAAATAGCTTTTAATTCTCTGATCTAACATAATAAAGCACATTAGATACAAAAGCACCCAACATGATAGCAAAATTCCTTCTTTTTAAAATCTTCCTTGTAATTTGGTCACTGGTATACTGCTCGTAGCCAATTTCTGGAAAACTTGCACAGCGTAAATTAGACCTACATCGACTTTTACAGGTTATACTGAACTAGAACTCTAGAATATGGTTTTAAATATAAGTATCGATTCTCAAAAGTTCTCAAATGCATTATATTCAATTCTGCTCGTCACTAATCACAGTCAAATTGGAAAGAGGAAAAATATCATCAAAACTTCAGAAATTACGGTTATTCGTGACCTTGAACTCAGCTAGAAAGGGCACTTGCTGCACAAGTCAGTATGAGTGAGAAATTATACAAACTTTTTAAATCCAATGCTGCGCAAATAAAACAACTGCAGTTTTTATGACATTTTAACATAAAAACATAACATTTGCAGTCTTCTATTAGGACCAAAACAGTTGTAGGCAATCCCAAAACCTCCCATGCCTTTTATATATGAAAGGTGCAACAATCTGTTCCGAACTCCATAACATAATCGTAATGATAGTTGGTCCCTTATTATAAATTTACTCATTCGGAACAAATATTTTAGGTTCCCTATGAGAATCATGGAAATGGCAACTGAGTGAAGAACACGAGAATAACGAGCTCCTGCAAAGTGTGTATTAACTAGTGTCAGATCGGGACTTGCGAGTGTATCTGTGGTGTGCAGTATTTCACAACTACTACCAAAGTGACAATATTCTGATTAACCAATAAACCCGAGTAATTTGAGAAATAAGGAGCACATAAACAACTCAGCGAAATGAGCGCCTGCGAAGAATGTGCAGTCGACTTGGGTAGGACTAGCAACGTACAGTGCGTGGCATGTAAAAAGTGGTACCACAAAAAAGTGTACGAACAGTGTAAACAGATACATGGAGTGGACTTGCGGTAAGTGTACAAGACATGAACCAAGAAACAGTGCGTGGAAATCAACATCATTGACTACCACGAGCGCCCCCTCTTTAGACAGCATTTACGAATTATTGAAAGAGTTAACTGAAGAAATGAGGCAAATGAAGGAAGACCAGAGGACTCGAGAGACAGATTTAGGTAATTCCCTTGAACTGTGTCACAAGAAATTAGATGATACTGTACTTCTGATTTCCAAACAACAGTGTTTTCAAGATATAGAAAACCTCACCCAGGAAAATCATCTTCTGAAGGATAAAATAAAATCCTTAGAAATCCGTGTGGGGGACGCTGAACAGTATACGAGAAGGAATACCATCGAAATACATGGGATTCCGGATATACTGAATGAATTCGTTCTAGACACGGTAAAGAAAGTCGGGCGTGCATTGGACATAGAACTTAAAGAAGAAATGACTGGATGCTTGCCATCGACTCCCTAAGGCACCAAACCAGAAACACTGCGGGATCATAGTGAAATTTGTAAGAAGAATGGACAAGGACCACTTCATGGAGCGGAGGCGAGTGAAGCGAAATCTCTCCAACAGACAACTAGGATTTCCTGGTGATAACATCATATACGTAAACGAGAGTCTGTCCCCTCAGAAGAAGAAGTTGCTCTCCCAGGCCCGTACAGTCTGGAGGGAGAAGAATTACGCTTACATTTGGGTAAGGAACGGTATAATTAAAATACACAAGACCCAAGGGTCTGGAGTCATTATTATAAATAACCAGGATGACCTATCTAAATTCTAATTGTGATGGAGAAGAGTAGGCTTTCCATTTATTACCAGAATGTACGTGGTCTTAAGACTAAACTAGATGACTTAAATGTAAATATTCTTAGTAATAATTTCGATGTTATAATGCTCACTGAATCCTGGCTAGATGCTAGTGTCTATGATAACGAGGTCTGTTGTAATAAGTACAAATTATACCGTGCCGACAGAGTAAGGGGCTCAACGGGGCGGGGAGGTGGGGTGGTTATTGCAGTTAAAAGCGGATTACCTGTTCTCAAGTTTGAGCAAACAACTGAACACTTCGGGGGGTTATTTCTGAAGGTAAATATTCAGGGAAAGGTCTGGTATCTAATTCATGTGTACGTACCTCCAAGCGCAAAACTAGAGGTTCATTGTGAGGTATTTAGGTGGATGGAATCTCACTATGAAATAATGGATAGTAATGTCATCATTACTGGAGACTTTAACGTGCCAACAGTAATTAATGAAAACAGAGACTTAAATTTAACAAGACAAACCCAAGATCTAAAAAACTTCCTCAGTTTACACAACTTGAATTCCTATAATTCCGTTCCCAATAGTAAATGTAAAACTTTAGGTTTAGTATTCGCCAGTCAGGCAATAACGAATGTCACCTGTAAACAGAACACTGATCCGCTGCTACCTGAGGACTCCCATCACCCCGCCCTAGAAACAGAAGTACATATCACTCCAAACCATGGAAACTGTAAAAGGAAAGCTCAAAATACTTATAATTTCAAAAAAGCTAAATTTTAACACTTGTTCACAGGACTAAGAGATCTTACTTGGGAAGACCTGTACGAATGCACTGATGTAGACAAAGCAGTAGCCTGTCTTTATTCTAAAATGTACGCAGTGTTAGATGAGACTGTTCCTAAAAGTGGCTCGTGGAAAGTCAGGACATTCCCAATTTGGTTCACAGAGAGCATAAAACAAAAACTGAAAGAAAAAGAATACTACCGAAAACGGAAGCACCTTTCAGAATATTACAATAGGCAATTTAAAGGGTTAAGGTCCGAAACTAAGTCGGCAATTAAGTCCTCATATAACGATTATGTAAAAACTGTAGAGCAGGATGTCACTGATAACACCAAAACCTTTTGGACGTGGGTAAAGAATAAAAGAAAAAACAACAATAATCGCAATACCTATGAATACGACTCTAAAATATTAGAGAATTATAGGAATATTACGGAAGGGTTTGCAACGTACTTTCGGTCTGTATATTCCCAAAATAGAGCTCAGTATAACATTCCAAAAGTTCCATCGGGAACCACTGGCAATATCCACACTGACAGCATTACTGTAGAGGATGTTGAACTAGCGTTAAAAAAGCTCAAGCCAAAGTCTTCCGCGGGACCAGATCAGATACCGCCGTATGTTATAAAACATATCAGATGTAAGGCTTTTCAGGCGTTAGCACTATTAACCAGCGTTTCGTCTTAGGAGATGGAGATTTATGTTGTTCTTTGCATTTCTCCTGCATTTGTCTAGCACAGAAAATCATATCTGTTGTGCTGTGATTGGGTCGAAATCCTGGAGTCAGAGAAGAAATGCATTTCTAGGAGATTGCCCTTGTCCTTCCGTGTTTGACCTTGTTTCTATCTTCGTTCTACTGTGTCTTCGTATCTCTCTATATGCCCAGAACAGCAAAGCAGGGTCTTACTGTGTCAATGAATGGGGTACAATCACCACTTTCTTACAAAGTTCAAGTACAGGAATCCACTCACCCAACTCAACGAGGAGCATCACCACGCGCTGAGGGTACGGGTACTCGGCACTGGGCGCCGTGTCGCGGGACGCTACGGGACTAACTCGACTTCCAGGCGGCACCACAATCTTAACAAACCCCTCCAGCTGCAGCTTGGGATTAGCGGCACCGTGCACAACCAGAGCAGTCAACTGCAATACAAGCAGAACACAAACATTTATTCATTTTCTTCTTCTTTTTCTTCTTTATATTGCACTGACACACAGAGGTCTCAGTGTTGATAAATTTAACCATAACAGGTATTTCATTTGATTATGTACTAAATTGTCTAACAAGATTAAGATTTAAAATAGGTCCACGTTGTCAATACAATGAAAATTATTTATTCATACATGTTTCAGGAACACATTCCCGTCATCAGTGAAATCCCATCAAAGAATAATAAATAATAAAAAAAAGAGTGTTATACTGATTTTATTCCTTCAGTAAAACCGTCTCCAGGGTGACAGTGGAATTTGAACCCAAGCTGTATCAGGAAAGCAAATGACCAAACATGTGCAAGTAATGTTGCAGCAGTGCCCAGGCAGCTGAGCGAGTATACTGGTGTTGACTAGACGAGGAAGAATGTGCTCTAAAAACCTTCGAACTGTGGAAAATTTCAAGTACTTGGGGACTCAGGACTGATCGAACATGTAACAGAGAGATCAGTACAAGAAAACCTACAACCTGTTTTCCAGGCAGCGACCGGGATTTGAACCACGGAACCCAGCGGTGGGAGGCCTGTGCGCTGCTGCCTGAGCCACAGACGCTTATCAGGAAAAGGATATAATGTGAGGAAATTGATCTGGAAGAAGGAAGTGTAAAGAGGTGATATATAAGGCTTACATACTGACATATGAACACTGACAAAAAGACAGGCCAGTATGAATCATATGAAAGGACAGAATAAGAAATGAAAATGTAAGAAAGGAAATCGGAATAGCAAAGCTTTGAGGCAGATGGAGATAAATAGTCGGAGATGGTTTGGAAGACGGAAGGATGATTGAAGCAATACTGAAGGCTCAATCAAGAATGGTGATTGGATTGGAACACAGTCGAGTTGGACTGAGGAAGATGTAAAGGTGTCATTAACATCCCAACCAGGCTGAAATAGGAAACTAATGGTAGTGGTGTATGTGCTCTTGATATTTGTACATTTTCTTGTTATTACATTAGCACACATTCTTACTTTCTGTATAGTGGTGGTGGTTCTACTCTAACATTAATCGAAAGAGCTCCCACCCTTCGAAGACGAGGAAGAGAAAGGCATGAAGGCTGTGTCGATTCACAAACTTAATAATGTTGAAGTTGGAAAAGAACAAGAGCTTCCATAAGAAAGATGAAAGGAAGTCTTATACAAGAAAGCATCAGTGAGTGGAAGCCTCATTTCACTGTTATATTTGCAGCTCAAGCTCAGCAGGACTCTCAGATGCAAAGAGACCAAGGGCGAAGCGAAAGGACACAAGCAGTTATTGTCTCCACGCATAGGATGAACTGTGGTGGAGAGCCGGCTGAGCCTTAAGTCATAATTTACTTCTAAAAGAGCGAAGGGTTTTTAAGACACATTAAGCTTTCCTTACAAAACAACAGAACTATCACATTTTTCAGTTACAAATTTCAATTTTGAGTTATAACTCTCACATGTATTATTTACAGAAGAATGGAAATACACACTGAAAGTTAGTCTGAAGAAGATCAATTTGGTACAGAAGAAATGTAGGAACATGTAAAGCAATCTTGACTCATCTTAGAGGATCAAACTGAGAAAGACAAGTCCCATGTACATGACATTAGTAGATCTAGAAAAGGCATTCGATAATTTTGACTGGACCAAGCTATTTAAGATTCTGAAGGTGATCAGGATCAGATACCGAGAACGAAGAATTATCTACAATCTGTATAAAAATCAGTCTGCAGGCATAAGAATCAAGGACTTTGAAAAAGAAGCAGGAATCCAGAAAGGAGTTAGGCAAGGATGCAGTTTGTCCCCCCTCCCTTTCAATAACAGGCAGTAAAGGAAAGCAAAGAGGAAGTGAATCACAATCCCAGGAGAGGAAATTAAAACCCTGAGATTTTCTGAATGTCATTACATCTGGGACTGCAGAAGATCTGTGAGGTTTGGGGAAGGAGTACAACATGAGGAAGTTAGTTGGGCAGCAAAATATCAAACGATGACAGAAGTAAGGAGGACACAAGCAAGGAAAGCCTTTCTTAAGAAAAGAAATTTGCTCACTTTGAACATTGATGTAGGAATTAGAAAGATGTGTTTGAAGAGCGTGGACGATAACTAGCTCAGAAAGAAACAGAATAGAAATGTGGTTTTACAGAAGAATGCTGAAGGTAAGATGGATAGATCAAATCATGAATGAAGAACCTAAGACACAGTGATTTCATCCTGTTTTGAATTGTTATAAAACCAAATTTTGTAAGGTAAGAGGTCCACAACCTCGCTATCATTTGTTTTCATTTTTTTTTTTCTTAGGTTAACACAGTTTTTAGATTCAATTATGTTTTGTATTAACCTCTGTTTTCACTGAATTTTAACGCAGAGAGTTGTTTTTTGCTCCACATGATGTAAATATTGTATACTAGGTTGTTTTTATTTCAGTCATGTGTCTCTTTCGTTTTTTCATTTGTTCCTTCATTATGTTTTTTTTCCACATTTTTGGCTTGTATTATGTAAATTAGTTCAACCCCTCTCTTTTCTCACTGAAGATGCCTCAAACGACCTGAAACATGTTTCAATTAGATTACTCCATGTAATGATGGAATTATATAAGGTACTGAATTAGGAGGATGCACTTAATTTTACCTTTGTAAAGTGAAAACTGTCAATAGCTAAGGGCTTTAACGTCGCACCGACACAGATAGGTCTTATGGCGACAATGGGATAGGAAAGGCCTAGGAGTTGGAAGGAAGCGGCCGTGGCCTTAATTAAGGTACAGCCCCAGCATTTGAAACTGTCAATATAGAATGATTCTAATATCTTGTAATAGGATGTAGTAGTTATGTACAAACGAAAAGATTAGGTCAGGATAGGGTGGCATGGAAGGCTGCATCAATCCAGTCTATGGACTGATGACTCAAACAACAACAACAACAACAACAACAACAACAACAACAACAACAACAACAACAACAACAACAACAACAACAACAACAACAACAACAACAACAACAACAACAACAACAACAACAACAACAACAACAACAACAACAACAACAACAACAACAACTTGCATCAAAATAACAAATGGAAGTATTCAAATGAAGTGAGAAGCAGCTACCTGGACTACGTTACGAGTGTCCGGATTGACCATGCTGATGTGTGGGAATGGAGGAGGCTGCAGTCCTCTCAAGAGCAAGTACAGGTGGTTGAACACGTCTGGAGGCTCTGGGCCCAAGAAACTGGGGAAGTTCAGCTTCTTCACATCCTCCTCTGATATCTGGCTCGCCTGGAAAATGGAGCAATTTAACTCATTAACCTTACAAGGACAAATTACAAAGAATCAAAATAAAAAATTAAATCAAAATCACTATTGATCTGCTTTAGGCAGTCACCCAGCTGGCAGATTGCTATCTGTTGTTTTCCTACCTTTTCTTAATGATTGCAAAGAAATTGGAAAGGCATTGAATCTCCTTGGTATTTCTTCCTATCAACTCTTTCCTTAAGTGATTGCAAGAAAATGAATTGTCCATTGAATTCCAACTTAAGTCTTTTCATTTGTGATCTTTCTACTTAAAGTTTGCCAGATTGCCACTTTCAAACTTATTCGTCATATGGTGTCATCACGCCACATTCCTGACTTTGAAGACACTCAACACTTATTACAGGTCATTATCCTCATGGTTACTCCGTATCGAATGAATGCTTATTACAGTCAGTAATTATGTTAATAAGAAGTATTTCTTGTTCAATACAAATCACCTTTTTGGTGTTTATACCTTCATACAATGTTGTTTTTAGACCACTGAAATTTTAATATTGACTTTTTAATATGTTTACAACTGTTCAAGAACATCATTTTAAGATTAAAATTAAGGCTCAAGATGCTCTTTATATGAGTGAAACATGTCCCTTAGAGAATTTAATTGTATGAAAGTGTAAACACCAAAAAGGTGATTTGTACTGAACAAGAAATACTTCTTATTATAATTGCTGTGAATAACATACCACTTAATCGTCTCCGTTCTCGCAAGTCTTCCCAGCCCAAACTCTGCAACATTTTTGTAACTCTACTATTTTGTCGGAAATCACCCAGAACAAATCAAGCTGCCTTTCTTTGGATTTTTTCTAGTTCTTGAATCAGGTAATCCTGGTGTGGGTCCCATACACTGGAACCATACTCTAGTTGGGGTCTTACCAGAGACTTATATGCACTCTCCTTTACATCCTTACTACAACCCCTAAATACCCTCAGAATCATGTGCAGAGATCTGTACCCTTTATTTACAATCATACTTATGTGATTACCCCAATCAAGATCTTCCCTTATATTAAGACCAAGGTACTTACAATGATCCCCAAAGGGAGCTTTCACCCCATCAACGCAGTAATTAAAACTGAGAGGACTTTTCCTATTTGTGAAACTCACAACCTGACTTTTAACCCCGTTTATCGTCATACCATTGCCTCAGATCAAAAATTAGATGGATGGCTTTTCCGGTGTTTGCTCTATTAACGAGCGTTTCGTCTTAGGTCTGACACTAGACTCTTCAGAGTGGGATGTGTCAGACCCTACCCACTGACGCTGGGGTGTATGCAGGTGAACTTATCAGAAGCTTATTTATGAAGCACAGTCTGATAACTGCATAATTCCCTCCATGGGAACTTAGAATTTCCATACCATTGCCTGCCGTCCGTGTCAGAATATTATCAAGGTAATTTTGCAGTTGCTCACAATCTTGTAACTTATTTATTACCCTGTACAGAATAACATCATCTGCAAAAAGCCTTATCTTTAATTCCACTTCTTTACACATATCACTGATATATATACATAAAGGTCCAATAATACTGCCTTGAGGAATTCCCCTCTAATTTTCCGAGTTCTATTTCCACGAAACTTAACCACCCATTCAGTCACTCTTTCCACAAGTCCAATTGCAATCATTTTTGCCAGTAGTCTCCCATGCCTTAGATTGGTCAACTGCAATACAGTCCATTTGACCTCCTGAATCCAGAATATCTGCTATATCTTGCTGGAATCCTACAAGTCGAGCTTCAGTGAAATAACCAAAACCTTTCCTAAAACTGACCTGCCTTCTATCAAACGAGTTATTAATTTTGCAAACATGTCTAATATAATCAGAAAGAATGCTTTCCCAAAGCTTACGTGCAATGCATGTCAAACTGACTGCCCTGTAATTTTCAGCTTTATGTCTATCACCCTTTCCTTTATACACAGGGGATTCTATAGTAACTCTCCATTCATTTGGTATAGCTCCTTTATGCAAACAATAATCAAATAAGCACTTCAGATATGGTACTATATCTCAACCCATTGTCTTTAGCATATCCCCCGAAACTTTATCAATTCCAGCTGCTTTTCTAGTTTTCAACTTTTGTAGTTTACTGTATATGTTACTGTTGTCATAGCTAAATTTTAATACTTCGTTAGCATTAGCCACCTCCTCTACCTGGACATTATCCTTGTGAACAACAATTTTTTACATACACACTCGCCTGGTTCATTAATGATTTATAGAATATCCTTCTTGGAACCTGTTTCTGCCTTAAAGTACCTATACATACTCTTCCATTTTTCACTAAAATTTGTATGACCGCCAATTGTGCTTGCCATCATGTTATCCTTAGCTGACTTCTTAGCTAGATTCAATTTCCTAGTAAGTTCCTTCAATTTCTCTTTACTTCCACAGCCATTTCCAACTCTATTTCTTTCCAGTCTGCACCTCCTTCCTAGTCTCTTTACTTATCTATTATAATATAGTGGATCTTTACCATTCCTTACCACCTTTAAAGGTACAAACCTATTTTCACATTCCTCAACAATTGCTTTAAACCCATCCCAGAGTCTGTTTACATTTTTATTCATCGTTTTACACCGATCATAGTTATTTTTAAAAACTCCCTCATGCCTGTTTTATCAACCATACGGTTACCGCCTAATAGACCTAATTTTAATATCTTCCTTTCTTTCACATTTATTTTTAACTACCACAAAAACTACTCCATGATCACTAATACCACCTATTACTTCGGTTTCTCTATAGAGCTCATCCGGTTTCACCAGCACCATATCCAGAATATTCTTCCCTTTAAGTGGTTCCATCACTTTCTGAATAAGATGCCCTTCCCATATTAATTTATTTGCCATTTGTTGGTCATGATTCCTGTCGTTCGCATTACCTTCCCAATTGACATTTGGTAAACTGAGATCACCCGCTACAATCATGTTCCTTTCCTTATCATTTCCCACATAGCTGATTATCTTATAAAATAATTCTGAATCAGCGTCTGAGTTTCCCTTTCCCGGTCTGTACACTCCAAATACATCAAGTTGCCTATTATCTTTAGAGATGAGCCTTACACCTATAATTTCATGTTTATCATCTTAACTTTTTCGTAGCTTACAAATTCTTCTTTCACCAGAATGAATATTCCCCCTCCTACCATTCCTGTCCTACCTCTACGATATATACTCCAGTTCGGTGGGAAAATTTCTGCGTCCATTATATCATTTCACAGCCATGATTCAACTCCTATTACAATATCTCGTGAGTATATATCTATTAAATTACTTAATTCTGTTGTGATTATTGGGATTTGATTATTTGGACTCGGAAGACGGCGATGAATTATGTATGTAAAGTATTTATTCATTTGTTTGTTTTGGTTTCTCCTCAGTATGTGAATTTTGGAATTGTTTGATTTGTTTGAAGTTAATATGATTTTAAGATTATTTGATTGTCATGGTAATTCTGGTGCATACTGTACCACACGCACCACATCGGCGTGGGATATTTCCGGTTTCGTAAAGTTGCTCAAGGCTTCCTAAATGTTCTTTGTCAGCACTATTTTTTTCTGCGCTCCTATTGGAGAAAATAAAAGTAAATGTGATTGGTAGGTGAAGGAAAACATCGTACGCTCATTGGCCGTTGTAAGATTTCATAATTTCCGGAGAGAAGCGTTGTCGCTGGAGCCTTGCTCTGCGAGGGCGTCTTTTCTGTTTGACCACTGAAGGGAACGGTCACCTTCCAAGGTACGGGTCTTCTTGGCCCCGCCATCCGGTAAGCACTTGATTATTTTTTAACTTTTCAGGTATTCAGTTTCAGATGTAGTGTTTCATTTAATTTATCTTGCCGGAGCGTACCCGTGTTTCCTTCTGCTTCCAAATGTTATCATTATGACTTAGCCGTTTCGGTAAGTCACCTCACTTTGTTAAGAGATAGTTCCCGTTTGTTGTTTTGTAAATTAAATGTTATACGCCTTTCGAAATAATCTTTATAAGTAATATTTTCCTCGGGACTGTCTCGTTCATTCTGCTTTATCGTGGAATATTCATCTTTGGGTCGGGTACCCTTTCTCAGAAGTGTTTTTGAGGGGGCGACCCACTGAAGATGCTCTGCTCCATGATTAGACGTAAATGTTTTTCTCCTTAGATGTACATCTGCACTTTACTATGACGTTACCTTCTTTTTACTTATTTCTAACTGTTTTGGTTTTTTAAAGGTAACGCCACGACAGTGGAACGTCATGTGTGATGTTCCGGTGTAAAAGAAATTTAATAACTAAATGCTACCCTAATGGTAAACTGTAAATTGTAATGGTTGTTGAAATAATGCCGTCAAAATTTTAATGGTATATTGGCTATTGCTTTATATATGAAACTGCATATAAATTGTTAAGTAAAGTTTAGGATTACATTGACTTCGCTTCTTCAGTATTACCAATACCTTCCACCGCCTGGATATGGTTCCCAGCCGCTTCCCGGTTATCCTTTCTTAACAGTCATGTTGGTTAACCTGTTTGTTTTATTTTTTGTGATTTATGTGCTTGCAAATTTAGTTTCGTACATGTTGACATGCCTAGTGTAGAGTACTTTTGGTGAATGCACAACGGTAGCAAACATTTTCTCTTCATTAAACCTATTAATTGTAACCTTACCCTTTGGAGAGGTTACAGTATGTTAGCAGAGCGTGGTTATGTAAGGAGCGAAGACTTACAATCATCATTCTCGGCTAACTTTTCTAAAATTAATTTTAAATTTTAAGTTTGAATATAGTTTGTAAGAGTTCCGTGTGTATTCGTAATTCCCGGTTCTTGTTTTTCATGATTGTTGTGCAAGTTCAGCTCACCACGTGTTTTTCCTTCCGCGATGTGCAGTCTTGTGTTACTGTGTTTCTCTTGTAATTAACGGTTGGAGGAAATGGTGCGTCACTATTTGTAACAAGTTTCTTTTGACCACGTGTTTTGTAGTAAAGTGATATCTTCACATTTCGTGTGCTGTGTTTGCGTTTCGAAAGTCTTCTTTAATGAATTTCAACGTGTTTGATTATTTCAAGTCTTCTTCAATTCGTGTGTTTTGATCTTAACATTTGTGGGATTACTTGTTTTAAGCTATGTCATTAAATTATACTAAGTGCTGTACTTCAGTGCATGACCTGATGTTATCTCCCAAACAGCTGAGTTGCGTATTGTGTTGAAAACAGATGATTGCTTGACTAACTCCGAGATTATGAGCACTCAATTCAATCTTATAAATGTTCCTCGTGTCGTAATCATCTTCTTTTTCTTCTTCCAGATACGTAAATTGTGGTGTGTGTTTTGGTCAAGTTTTAGCATGGAGTCTCTTTTGTTTTTCTGAAATATTTGTCTCCGAAAATTTTCAGCAACAATTTTGAGGTTATGTTGTGAATTTTTGTCTATTTCTTCGAGTGTTTTTCTGTTCGTAAATCTCGTGTTTCGGCAAATTATTTTCTAAATTTTGGTTCTTGTCGCCTGGTATGTTATATTTGGTACCATTCTACTTGTGTGATCTTCTAAAGTAAATTTTACGTCATGTTTTAGCTCAGTTTAAATTTAAATTTCCGGTCATGTGTTGTTTTTGGTCTATTGCTGGATCTGGGCTCGTTTCCAAGTGGGTATGGGACTATTTTGGTGACTGTTTCCCAACTAGCTGCTAAATTACGAAAGTTTCCTAGTTTGTCTTGTGCTTTTCCATCGTGTAAGTGTCTGTTTCCTTGTCACGTATATTTATTAACCCGTGTATTCCTATATTTGCTAGGGAGGGTTCTATGAGGACTTGGGTAGGCTCATAGGGTGACACGTGTTCACCATATCTTTAGACCAGGTAATGCTGAGGCTCATTACGGATCTGCACTTGTGCTCCTGACATGTTGGAAATCTAGTGTATCTGGTATGAGATTCCTCGTAATCTTTTCTTGGTATTAGGTGCCTAGATGGAAAATGATGTCCTTTGTTATTGTAAAATGATTGCTAGGAAGATTTTCTGCAAATGTTCATTTTGGTGTTCTTACGCTGAGCCATAAATTATTGTTAAATTCATAGTAGGTTGGCAGATTGTCAAGATTTTCTTTCTGTTATTTTAAATTTGTCGCTAGTGAAATTTTGAAGGTATCGCGATTTAGCTGAGCCTTTTAGTTAATTTTCCTTCTTGTTTTGTCTTGTTCGATTTTATTGATATTAAAAATTTCTTGCATTACGGGTTCGTGTCTTCTAAATTTATGTACTCAATTTGTTTACATACTGTAACCTCTCCAAAGGGTAAGGTTACAATTAATAGGTTTAATGAAGAGAAAATGTTTGCTACCGTTGTGCATTCACCAAAAGTACTCTACACTAGGCATGTCAACATGTACGAAACTAAATTTGCAAGCACATAAATCACAAAAAATAAAACAAACAGGTTAACCAACATGACTGTTAAGAAAGGATAACCGGGAAGCGGCTGGGAACCATATCCAGGCGGTGGAAGGTATTGGTAATACTGAAGAAGCGAAGTCAATGTAATCCTAAACTTTACTTAACAATTTATATGCAATTTCATATATAAAGCAATAGCCAATATACCATTAAAATTTTGACGGCATTATTTCAACAACCATTACAATTTACAGTTTACCATTAAGGTAGCATTTAGTTATTAAATTTCTTTTACACCGGAACATCACACATGACGTTCCACTGTCGTGGCGTTACCTTTAAAAAACCAAAACAGTTAGAAATAAGTAAAAAGAAGGTAACGTCATAGTAAAGTGCAGATGTACATCTAAGGAGAAAAACATTTACGTCTAATCATGGAGCAGAGCATCTTCAGTGGGTCGCCCCCTCAAAAACACTTCTGAGAAAGGGTACCCGACCCAAAGATGAATATTCCACGATAAAGCAGAATGAACGAGACAGTCCCGAGGAAAATATTACTTATAAAGATTATTTCGAAAGGCGTATAACATTTAATTTACAAAACAACAAACGGGAACTATCTCTTAACAAAGTGAGGTGACTTACCGAAACGGCTAAGTCATAATGATAACATTTGGAAGCAGAAGGAAACACGGGTACGCTCCGGCAAGATAAATTAAATGAAACACTACATCTGAAACTGAATACCTGAAAAGTTAAAAAATAATCAAGTGCTTACCGGATGGCGGGGCCAAGAAGACCCGTACCTTGGAAGGTGACCGTTCCCTTCAGTGGTCAAACAGAAAAGACGCCCTCGCAGAGCAAGGCTCCAGCGACAACGCTTCTCTCCGGAAATTATGAAATCTTACAACGGCCAATGAGCGTACGATGTTTTCCTTCACCTACCAATCACATTTACTTTTATTTTCTCCAATAGGAGCGCAGAAAAAAATAGTGCTGACAAAGAACATTTAGGAAGCCTTGAGCAACTTTACGAAACCGGAAATATCCCACGCCGATGTGGTGCGTGTGGTACAGTATGCACCAGAATTACCATGACAATCAAATAATCTTAAAATCATATTAACTTCAAACAAATCAAACAATTCCAAAATTCACATACTGAGGAGAAACCAAAACAAACAAATGAATAAATACTTTACATACATAATTCATCGCCGTCTTCCGAGTCCAAATAATCAAATCCCAATTATCACAACAAATTCTATTCCTTCCTTTACAGTACTTCTACAGTTGAGCACAAACAGTTTTATGTCATCCCTACTTGATTTCCAGTTCCCAGTTCCTTGTTCCCTTATCACTGCTCCCTAGGCCACCCCATTTCCCTGAATGTACCTCCCTATAACCCTTCTAAACCAATATCCTAACTTATATGTATCATTGCGGTTTAAGTGAAGACCATCTGAGCACAGATCCCTATCTCCCACCCACCCATTAGGATCTAGAAATCTCACTCCCAGTTTCCCACACACCCACTCCATAATCTCATTTAAATCCCCGATTACCTTCCAGTCAGTATCCCTCCTGCTACAACCTTGCTGCATTTACCTGGTCCCACACATCCCCAACTATGTTGGTACTTATACCTGCTAGTCTTACGTTGTTATTACCAATGTGAAATGCTACCACCTTCTCCTTTCCCTCCTCCTTCTCTTCTACTTTCCTCAACATCTGCCTTAACCTAATTCCTGGATAACACTCTACCCTGGCATCCTTTCCTCCACACACTTTCCCAACGTGTCTAACGATGGAATCCCCCATGACCACGGCCTCACCCCTACCCACCTCATTTAATCCCCTCCTCTCCTGGTCAGCCCTATCTTTCCTGATAGCTGCAGAAGCTACTTTCTCCTCCCTTTTCCCCAACCCATGACCCTGTTCTACCTGTCTATTCCTATCCACTACTCCATATTTCCCTTTCCTACCTTTTCCCTTTCTCCTACTTCCACACTTCTCAGCAACAGTTCCATGCTCCTCATCTTCCCTCGGTTGTTCTACCTGCAGTGACTCATATCGATTTTTCACAGACACCTGTCCTGAATTCTGATCCTGAATGGAGCCCTTAGCCTGTAATCTCCTTCCCCTTAAAACATTAGAACCCTGTCTTCTACAATTATCCCCTTTCCTTCCCATCCCTCTTTTACACCTACTGTATCCTGTACATTGTTTGAGGGAGGCCTACTTTCCTTCCTGTCCTCTGAGAGAATCCTAATTATCTCCCTCAAACTCTCCAACTCCTTCCTCATACACCTTAATGCCTGGCCACACCCACAGTTCCTACACTTGCACTCCTTAGCCATTCTTTACTGAATAATGAAAAGAAAAAAAAAAAAACTTATTCTATGCAAAATAAAAATGAAAGGAAAGAAATATCGTCTAGGATAGTTCACAAAGGAACAAGACAATAAGGTAATTAATATAAGGTACTACACTACAATAGTACTTAGTTGTATGATTTTTCATTCCTACAATACCCTAACAGGATGAAAATTGCTGTTAATTACTGGAAACAGAGAAGAATACACACGAATTACACAATTCTAAACTGCAGTTAAGTTTACCCTAATTACTACAACAGAATTCCTGTAATAGAGTTACTACAGATACCACAGATACACAAATACTTCACAGTAAGAGAATAAACACACTATTTTCTAATAAGATACTATAATACACTACAATAATTTTAAACTATGTTAAAACTACATTCAGATACTACAATACACTACAATAATTCTTAAACTACGTTCTGACGTATCCTAATTACAATAGGTTATTACTAAGCACAAACAGAAATGAAAATTCCAATTAGGCCTAAAGTTAGATATTCGCAAGAACTACCAGTACTGAATGATTACCAACAAAGTTAAACATGTAGACAGATTAATATTAGTACTACTTTATCCTACTATGCTGTAACAGAAATGAAACCTGCCATTTGCACAAAAATACACGAATGTAACAGGCAAGATACTATCTAATACACCATATCTACACTACAATTCTCAACTGAAATGTGGTTATGTGATTATTACAGATGGTGGATTACTATTATTTTCCCTACTCCGTGGGACTGGGAATAAAAGTGTCTTTAAGTGCTGAAAAATACGAGGTTGTTTACAATAATTTCTCAAAACGACGCCAGGGACTTGAATTGCAATTATTGGGGTATAGGAACTTGATTATTAGCTAACCGCTCATAAATACTGAAAGACAAGGGTGTGAAATATGAATTACGGATACTTTAACTCCCTACTCAGAACTACAAATGATCGCACTACCTCAACGACGTCTTTCAAATTTGAAAATATGCGTAGATGCTGGCTCAGTATCGACTTGTCTCTAACACAGGCGCGGTCTAGCACACAGCTGGCCTTTGTTTGACTCCCAAGCAATGATGCATAAATAAATAAGCCCAGAGTGTTATCCATAACTAAATGTACACAATTGAAGCATATATCAAAATGGTTCCGTAACTGTCCATAGGCCTCTTCTAACACCATGGCTCGGTTTCTTGGTCTGCAAGCGCTCCTTCTCCTTTCTGGCTTGATAAAATATCTCTCTTTTCCTCTCATTACTTAGATTCATTGCAAGCCTGTGCTCATAGCTGGGTTGGATCCTCATCAATTACTATGTTCGCTTCCTTCTTCATCTTCTTCCTGGATCACATCCTCAGTTTCTAGATCTTCATCGATGCCTTCTTCTTATTCCCCCTCGTCTTCTTCCATGTCAACTTCATCTTGGGTTGTCCTGGCGGGTAGTAGGGTTTCAAGTTTGAGGCGTTAAATGTTTTTTCAATGGACCCATCCATGCAATGTACTTTATAGAAATTGTTCCCATAATCAAGTACGATGTGGTATGGACCTACATATAGCTCGGCAAATTTGTGATAGAAACATGCCGGCGCATTGGATGTCGTGGGTCTCTTTACCAGAATTAATTCATTCACTCTAAGTGGACGGTGGAATCGCTTTTCTCTCAATCTTCGTGATCGTTTCTCAGCCTGAGTCTTCATCATTTCAGCGGTACTTCTTACACACATTTTGGGCAATGGTCTGGAATCACTAGGACAAGGAATAACTCCATGCTACGGTCTGCTCGGATACTCATTCAAATGTACCACCATGGGTATCTGTCCGGTTGATTCATGGTGTGTGGAGTTAATACTCTCTCCATTATAATTGGTAACACATCTAGCCATTTCCAGTGTTTGTTTGGGATGAAGATTCTACAATACTTTGCAATTTTGCGCATAACTCTCTCACTAGGATTCGAATCCGGGTGGCGTACACAACTCAAGCTTCCCAAGCTTGCGCTTGAAGGTTGGAGACATGAACTGCGGCCCATTGTCGCTCAATATGTTTGCTGGTTTTCCCATCTTTGTAATAATTTTGTTTTTCATCTGGTACAGAGCCGATCTAGTGTTCGCCTTCTGTACAGGATAGAGTGTTACAAATTTAGTGAACACATCCATCCAAAAAAGTATGTGTTTCACAGCACGACGGCTTGCAGGTAAGGGACCGAAATAGTCTATAGCATACAGTTGTCTCGGCTCACTGGGTAGTATAGGCTTTGGCGCTTGCTTCAGTAAGAAGGTATTAGGTTTTATGAGCTGACATTTATCGCATACACGAAGAACCTGCTGCACCATACGTCTCATTCGAGGCCAGATAAACGTTTCTTGGAACACTGCTGTTACCTTCTCTATCCCAGCATGTCCAGTAGCATGGTGTGCTAACCAGATCAGATCTATTTGGAACACTGGTGGGAAAACTATACAAAACTTTGTGTGTTCCTTATCGATAAATTTATGCAATAGGTTATTAAACAGATGGTATGAGGTTGCCTTCATCTGTGCTTCATTGAATCTAGGTGTGCCAGGTTCGATCTCTTTCTTGAAAAAGTCTATCATGAGGCAGGTAGGCGGTTAGTTTGCCTGCTCCTGATTGATATCTCATAACTGGTTGATAATGGTCTGGTCCTCGTCATCCAATAGAGCTAGATTAATTGCCGCTTCGTCTGGGTTTGGGTTCCTGCTAAGCGCATCGGCTACCACATTTAATTTGCCGGGGCAGTGTTCGAACGTAAGGTCAAACTGCTGAATAAATAAAGACCCTCTGCACACACGATCGCTTTCCAAATTGGACTTCATGGTAAATGTAAGGGCCTTATGGTCAGTCCTGATGGTAACTGGATATCCGTATATATACTTTCGCCATTGGTTAGAGCTACAACGGTAGACAGCATCTGCAACTCTGTAGTAGTCCATTTAAGTTCATGAGGCCTTTACTTCCTGCTCATAAATGCAAGGTAAGCCGTTTTCTACTCGCTCTCGGGCGTCTCTTGGAATAAAACTGCTCCTATTCCCACAGAGGATGCGTCAGTTTGAATGAAAAAGCGTTGATCGTAGGATGGATAACGCAGTTTAACGGTTTTTTGGAATGCACCTTGGTGGACATCGCTCCACTTCCACCTATTATTGCTCTTGCTGAGGTGCCATGGTATCTGTATAAGAGATACAATGATATGCAAAGAAATGGCATAATCCCAGGAAATGGTGAATATGCTTTATTCTAGTCGGCTTCGGAAAATTTTGTATGGCTGAAATTTTCACAGGGTTTTGCCAAATCCCTTTTCCGTCAATTACACGGCCAAGAAATAGAGTACTTCGTTGACAGAAGTGAGATTTTTCCAAGTTAATTTTGAAGCTACAGCTGTTTAAATCCTCTAACAATAAATCAATTTTCTTGAGATGTCCCTCTATTCTTTTGGGGCACAAATTATGTCATCAATATATCTCATGGTGAACACTTTAACTAATGGACTGAGGTTCTTTTCCAAAGCTCTGACGAGTGCAGAACTCGAATTAGCCAAACCGAATGGAAGCCTCTGCTTGATCCAGGATGTAGTGAGATGTGATGGAATGACGATGTAAGGTCCACGGTTCAGAAGAATTCGATCCCTCCGAACTTCGTCAACATGTCCTTTAGAACAGGAGCCTGTTCATACTCCGGGACTAAGCATTTGTTTACCACCCTAGCATACAAGCAAACTCCAATTGATCCATTCGCTTTAGGCACAGCGAGGATAGGATTAAGAAACGGTGTGGGTGATTTGACAATTACAGTAGAACCTCAATTATACGTTCCCGGAAACTACGTTTTTCCATATTATTTGTTTAAATTATGTGGTCCTGCAAGCATTTTAATTAAATCACGTAAAAATCACGCATTATCCGTTCCTCGAAGAAATGATTTCCCGGATCAACCGTCCAGATATTTCAGTCCCATCAATGCTAAATCCTCAATCACACGTTTTCCAAGAAACTGTATCTGACGAAAGGACAGCTAACTTACGGCATACTTAAGGATCTTGGTGTTGATGTCCCGTCACTGTGGTAATTTGAAGAAGTACTGTACTGGAAAAGTGATCGGCGGTGAACTTGCATAAGAGATCATCTTAGCATTGCATTTGTGTAGTATTATTTAGAGAATCCTCGGAAATCATAAAGCTGAGTGCCCTCGACAATTGGAAGGAGACAGAGCACATTTCAACAGCTCTATATGAAGACGGATCGAATTTCGTCAAATGTTCGTACTTGAAAAACATCTACATTATGTCCAGGACGAGATGTTTACTTTTTTTACTTTTTTCAAGTGCGTCGCCGAACAGGTATTCGGCACTTCCTCAGGGTACAGTATAGTCACTGCGCTTTCAGGCAGAAATTGAAACTGCACCTTCTTAAGTAACACATATTTAGTATTTTAGTATTATTGTATATGATTATGTTACATGTTATAATTCTAATGTTAGGTCCGTGGTGAAATGTACGTAAATGCAAAGTATATTACAAGTTTAAAGTTAAAAACTTCATTATTGTTCCGTATTGAATAGAGAAATAAGATGTACAATATTATAGGTTAGGATCCACCTTTCAATACTCCGTAATAAGATGGTAAAAAGTAGTTACAACCTGTTTAATGGGACCGGTTTCAACACATTTTAAGTGTCATCATCAGCCAATTTGCGAAGATCTTAAAACAACTAGCACATTGAATACAGGCAAAAAATTAACATTGTATCATAACGTAGCAATTCAGTAAATGTTCAAAACACAATAATCACAGTCAAGAGAGTAAACAGAACATCACTATCTTGCGCCGAAAACAAATATAGCTGAAGTTCATAAGCAGGTCAAATATTCGCTTATGTAAAGTCGTTGCTAGGCAGGTCTTGTAGGCATTTGTTTCTCCGGCCGAAGAGCAAAAGGTGACGTGAATGAAGTCCTAGGAAAACAGTGTAGGATTTAATTTCGTCAAATTTCAAAGTGGATATATAGGTTTTATAAAATAATTTAAAACGTTAAAAAAGAATAAAGCCAAATAAAAAATATATTTTTAAAAATAGGAAGAAATAATGAAAGAAATACGAGGTTCAACTCGAAACAACTTGCCGTAGTAATTGATAAAGAAATGATAAATAGAGAAAGGGGGGACGTTAATTAGAGGGTGGTGATGGTGGTGGTGGTGGTGGTGGTGGTGGTAATTGTTATTAGAGGAAATACAATTGGGCAACAATCCTTAATATAATACTAATTAGAAGAAAAAAGAAAAAGAACCGACACTTCGAAAAATGAAGATATCGGTTAAAGGAAGACAAGGGCCACGAAGGGCGTGAAAATGAAAGACTCCCTAGCCCTCGCAAACCTAATAGCATCGGGGTCGGAAAAGAACAAGAATTGACCAAGGGAGGTCGGACAGGATAGATGAAAGTGAGGAGCCTGGCACAAGTAAGTGGAAGCAATGCCAGGACTCAGCTAAGGGCCCCGTGGTCGCCAACCCACGCTCTGAAGTTCAGAGCCCCTGGGGGATGGAGGATGGGAAGGAAAGAAAAAATGGAAGGGATCCGATACTTCGAAAAATGAAGATATCAGCCAAAGGAAGACAACGGCCACGAAGGGCGTGAAAATGAAAGAATCCCTAGCCCTCGGAAAACTAATAGCGTCGGGGTCGGAAAGGAACAAGAGTTGACCAAGGGAGGTCGGACAGGATAGATGAAAGTGAGGAGCCTGGCGCAAGTAAGTGGAAGCAATGCCAGGACTCAGCTAAGGGCCCCCGTGGTCGTCAACCTACGTTCCGAAGTTCAGAGCCCCTGGGGGATGGAGGGTGGGAAGGAAAGAAAAAATGGAAGGGATCCGATACTTCGAAAAATGAAGATATCAGCCAAAAGAAGACAAGGGCCAACGAAGGGCGTGAAAATGAAAGACTCCCTAGCCCTTCGGAAACCTAAAAGCGTCGGGGTCGGAAAGGAACAAGAGTTGACCAAGGGAGGTCGGACAGGATAGATGAAAGTGCGGAGCCTGGCACAAGTAAGTGGAAGCAAGTAAGTATCGGATCCCTTCCATTTTTCTTTCCTTCCCACCCTCCATCCCCCAGAGGTTCTGAACTTCGGAACGTGGGTTGGCGACCACGGGGGTCCTTAGCTGAGTCCTGGCATTGCTTCCACTTACTTGTGCCAGGCTCCTTACTTTCATCTATCCTGTCCGACCTCCCTTGGTCAACTCTTGTTCCTTTCCGACCCCGACGCTTTTAGGTTTCCGAAGGGCTAGGGAGTCTTTCATTTTCACGCCCTTCGTTGGCCCTTGTCTTCTTTTGGCTGATATCTTCATTTTTCGAAGTATCGGATCCCTTCCATTTTTTCTTTCCTTCCCACCCTCCATCCCCCAGGGGCTCTGAACTTCGGAACGTAGGTTGACGACCACGGGGGCCCTTAGCTGAGTCCTGGCATTGCTTCCACTTACTTGCGCCAGGCTCCTCACTTTCATCTATCCTGTCCGACCTCCCTTGGTCAACTCTTGTTCCTTTCCGACCCCGACGCTATTAGTTTTCCGAGGGCTAGGGATTCTTTCATTTTCACGCCCTTCGTGGCCGTTGTCTTCCTTTGGCTGATATCTTCATTTTTCGAAGTATCGGATCCCTTCCATTTTTTCTTTCCTTCCCATCCTCCATCCCCCAGGGGCTCTGAACTTCAGAGCGTGGGTTGGCGACCACGGGGCCCTTAGCTGAGTCCTGGCATTGCTTCCACTTACTTGTGCCAGGCTCCTCACTTTCATCTATCCTGTCCGACCTCCCTTGGTCAATTCTTGTTCTTTTCCGACCCCGATGCTATTAGGTTTGCGAGGGCTAGGGAGTCTTTCATTTTCACGCCCTTCGTGGCCCTTGTCTTCCTTTAACCGATATCTTCATTTTTCGAAGTGTCGGTTCTTTTTCTTTTTTCTTCTAATTAGTATTATATTAAGGATTGTTGCCCAATTGTATTTCCTCTAATAACAATTACCACCACCACCACCACCACCACCACCACCATCACCACCCTCTAATTAACGTCCCCCCTTTCTCTATTTATCATTTCTTTATCAATTACTACGGCAAGTTGTTTCGAGTTGAACCTCGTATTTCTTTCATTATTTCTTCCTATTTTTAAAAATATATTTTTTATTTGGCTTTATTCTTTTTTAACGTTTTAAATTATTTTATAAAACCTATATATCCACTTTGAAATTTGACGAAATTAAATCCTACACTGTTTTCCTAGGACTTCATTCACGTCACCTTTTGCTCTTCGGCCGGAGAAACAAATGCCTACAAGACCTGCCTAGCAACGACTTTACATAAGCGAATATTTGACCTGCTTATGAACTTCAGCTATATTTGTTTTCGGCGCAAGATAGTGATGTTCTGTTTACTCTCTTGACTGTGATTATTGTGTTTTGAACATTTACTGAATTGCTACGTTATGATACAATGTTAATTTTTTGCCTGTATTCAATGTGCTAGTTGTTTTAAGATCTTCGCAAATTGGCTGATGATGACACTTAAAATGTGTTGAAACCGGTCCCATTAAACAGGTTGTAACTACTTTTTACCATCTTATTACGGAGTATTGAAAGGTGGATCCTAACCTATAATATTGTATATTACAAGTGTTATTTTAATATCCACAATACTTTGTATTTACGATTATGTTATCGAGATCAGAACAGATGTTGCACCTTACATACATAAAGCCACGGGAGGTTTTGGGATTGCCTATTACTGTTTTTGTCCTAATATAAGACTGGGAATTTCACGTTTCTGTGTTAGAATGTTATAAAAGCCACAGCCGTTTTATCTGCACACGTTACATTTAAAAACTTTGTATGATTTCGCACTCGTACCGACTTGTACTGTGAGCGCACTTTCCAACAGAGTTCAAGGTCATGAATAATCGTAATTTCGGAAGTGTTAATGATATTTCTTCTCTTTCCAATTTGACTGTGATTAGTGAAGGGCAGAACTAAATATAATGCATTTAAAGATAAAAATGTCATGATGTTCCGTATTGAACTGTATCACAATTAAACTGAATAGGTTGAACTACGTTATTTGTTATTTCAATTTAATTGTAAATATAATGCATTCAAGAACTTGAGGATTGATACTTTCGAAACCATATTCTCGTGTTCAACATAACCTTTAAAAGTCAATGTAGACCTAATTTACGTGGTACAAGATTTCCATAAACTGGCTAGGAACAGTATACTGGTGACCAAATTACAATGGAAGATTTAAAAAAGGATTTTGCCAACATGTTGGCCGCTTTTGTACCTAATTTTCTTTATTTTATTAGATTAGAGATTTTTGTGCGGCTTGGTGTTACGGGTATTAGACTTTTTGAAGAGTTTGGCTGAACTGAAGGTTTTCAGAAGTGTCCCCGGTAAAACTGAATGTAAAGTTTCGAGATTTTTAAGTTGCGTACGGTAATTAACGTATGAAGCCAGCCCTGCCATCTAACATGCCTGCCTCTCACCTGGAGGGCCCGGGTTCGATTACTGGCCACGTCAGGCATTCTTACCTGGATATGAGGGCTGGTTCCAGGTTCAATCATTCTATTTTATTTATTTAGCGTATGGCCCATACAATCAAGTCGAGTTCAGAAATAAATTATATACATATTTACATAACAAGAAAACAATGAACAAGAAAAGGCTCCTTACAACTGACTGTCAAGATCACTGATCCACTGTATTGCTTCTGGAGTTGCCATCAGTAAATCCACTTTGCTGCCAGTGTATGCCCGCGTTTCACACACTCTGACAATATGATGTATGGTTTGTCGTGCAGCTCCACAGTCACACGCGGGTGTCGGCAACTTGTTCCATTTAAACAACATGTCTCTGCATCTACCATGGCCTGTTCTTATTCTGTTCAGAGCAGACCATGTTTTACGTGGTAGTTGGAATCCACTTGGAGGTTTGGCATTCGAGAACATACTGTGCAGGTGCATCTCCGTTGCTGCTTTCCACCGTCTTTTCCACTCTGTAGTTGGGTTGTAGCCTCCAGCAACCATGTGCAAGGCGTTACGTAAAGCTGGATGGCGTGAACTTAATCTGTTTTGGTTGATAGTTCGTAGATCTTCATGTACAGGTAGAACGGGGTTCCTTAAGATTTTATTGAATTCCTTGATGAGAGCGGTGGATCTGCGTAAATCAGATGGCATTATTCCAGATAGAAGCGGGAGCCAATGAGTTGGTGTAGATCGAATTGTGCCAGTTATTATGTGCATAGTGGGATTCAATTCAGTATCAATGAGTCTCGTGTGATGACTGTTCATCCATACTGGAGCACAGTACTCAGCACTTGATTACCTTTAATTGAGGAGCTATTTAATGGTGATATGGCAACTCCGGTCTAGAGAGCCAGGAATAACTGCCAAGGGGATTCGTCACACTGACCATGCGTCACCTTGTGATCTGCAGGCCTTCGGACTGAGGGCGGTCACTTGGTAGGCGGGAGACACATTGGGGCTGAAGTTTGGTTTGATTTAGGGGCGTTTGTAAGATTATAAGTATACATATTTCATTTTTGTGATGTTCAGCCAAATTGTTGATGGTTCTTTTGTTCCCGCATTTTCTGTTTTCCCTTGTTGTACGTTTTTTCTCCATGGTCCCTCCAAACAACAGAGAATCAAGGTTCCACTGTATTTCATTCTTCTCTATAGCTTCAATAATCTCCTTGACTCGGGGAAATAACTTCTCTGGAATTGGGTATGGTCGTTGCTCGAATGGTTCCCTATTATTTACAACAATCTTACACTCATAGTTGGGGATCCTTTCGTGTTTCGAACCGAAAACAGTTTTGTGCTTAATTAACATATCCCATAGCTTTCCGCATGTCTCATCATCTACTGGGGCTTCAGCTACCAGGCAATAATTGGTTAAATTTTGCTTCCTCGTCATCTTCTTCCAGGTTAGTGATCATTATCTCAAAATCCCTTTGTAATTGTTCACAATGTTGTAGCTAGTTGGCCGGGAAATCGATCGACTCCTTTTCCCCCCGTCCACCGCTGTAGTCCAAATCTGTTCCTCGTCGAAATCTTCCTCTGCCTGATTTAATTTCAATTCCTCATCTGCATTATCCATCCAAAGGATTACATTGTTAGTCCCCATCAATTATGGCCTTATAACTACATAGAAAATCTGTGCCTAATATCAGATTATACTCCATTTTGTGCAGGATCACATAAGGATGTGACATGATAGAATTTCCTACTTCCAGGTCCAATAGGGCTTCCCCTTCGCATACTGTGGTTTTGTCTCAAGTATTATTACAATATTATAAGTCCACCTGTTCAATACAATACAATATGATCCACTATTTCATATGGTCAAATATTTTTTATACATAATACATAAAAGTCAAAGGTACATGTTTCACCCTCCTTACGGGCATCATCAGCCTATATCAATCTTAAAAATAATACATATACTTATAAATTATAGGTTAAAATGTTGAAAAATGGTTTCGTAAAACATGATACAATAACATCTAAAACAACGATAATGCACCAAAGTATGTTAAAAGAAAGTGAAATTAACAGTTTTGAAGCTTAAAACGTGATTAAACATTAAATTTTGAGAGTCTAAAACTAAAATGGATCCATATTTTTATAATATCATTAAGACTGTGATGGCCTTGAGTATAAACACAATCATCAAAGGGGGATGTTTCTTCAATTCCCAAGTTGAATCCAAGGTGGTAAAATCACTGTCAGTTATTTAAAACGGAAGTGTGAATGTAATAAACAAGTTAAAAATGTATATGTTTGGGATATCTGAAAGTCGAGAAGAAAATGGAACTTCTGTAGAGGCGTTGCTTGTGATAAAACGTATGTCAAAGCTAGCGGAGTTCGGAAATTATGGAAGTCGAATGGATCTAAAAGATAGTCAAGTTGATATTATAATTCCGTTGAAACATTTGTTGGAAGAAATGTTCAGGATTTTTCGTACGGAGCGTATTCAGTACGTCAGGTTGTTACAGCAACACTAGCTTGACTGGGTTTTCGACTTCTAGTATTATAACAGTGTGGCTAGCTTCGCCCCTGTTCCAGCTGAAACCTGCTCCTCTCGTTTCTTCTGTCCTATTATTTTGAGTCCAATTTCCACTCCGTGGTTGTCCATTTTCATCCGTCCTAATTTCACGTGACATAGTTTAAGTTCCTGAGCTTGGCCTTCATGGCGGTGAGCCATCACTCAAGTCAACCATATGGATCACCTCTGCATGTCTTGGTTTGACGCCTGATCGAGTTGCCTCAGCGTCCTCTGCATCTCGAGTGGTAATGGCTATCATTTTGCTCTCGGAAGGCGGCATGTCTAGATCCCTACTGTGGTTTTATCGGGTATTATTCCATAGTTGGGGCATTAGGGTTTAATCCCTGGTTCTGCTGGTCCTGCCGGTAATTACGGTACTGCGTGCTCTCTGCGTTGTGACCTAGTTCTTCAGCGCTCCCTTGTATCGCTTCCTTCCAGTGTGTTTCTCTCTGCTGTTTGTCCCGCAGCTCTGCAACATATCTTTGGGAATCCACGTTTCTTTGCTTGTAATAAGGATGATAATTTTGATTTATTCTCCTGTTCCTATGGTCTATGTCATCCCAACGGTGATATGGTCACCGTTGTCCTGTGAACCCTCTATACTTGTGTCTTTAAGTCCGTCCATGGTTTCCATTAGAGTAATTTCATCCTCTAGCTTCGCCCCTGTTCCAGCTGAAACCTGCTCCTCTCGTTTCTTCTGTCCTATTATTTTGAGTCCAATTTCCACTCCGTGGTTGTCCATTTTCATCTGTCCTAATTTCACGTGACATAGTTTAAGTTCCTGAGCTTTGCCTTCATGGCGGTGAGCCATCACTCAAGTCAACCGTATGGATCACCTCTGCATGTCTTGGTTTGACGCCTGATCGAGTTGCCTCAGCGTCCTCTGCATCTCGAGTGGTAATGGCTATCATTTTGCTCTCGGAAGGCGGCATGTCTAGATCCCTAAATTTAATTATTTGTGATACAAAAAATTGTGAAAATTTTGTTGGAAGCGTGGCTGGATACTTTCAGGAATAAAGCTCCATGCGAAGCCCTTACAGTACCGAAACATCCCAAAATTTGCGTAGGAAAGCTACTTTAAATTCCTTGTAATTGCTGAAAGTATAGTGAAAAGCCATCATCCATTCAAGAGCTGAGTCTGATAAGAATTTTTCCACTGTCCGTAGCCTCCTCTCCGGTGGTATCCTGCAGTCAACCAGATAGTCATCCATCTCTCTGAGGAAAGCTCGTGGCGTGCAGTCATCCATACCACTGAACTTGCGAAGTTTATCTTCAGACGTACGGAGAATGTTATAAACAGGCACGCCACAAGATACAATCGGTGTCAACATTCTCTCATCTGGTCAGGGGAGATGTAGCAATTCATTAATCAATGCCGACTTACTGGCTTGGCAGTGCTTTCTTATCAATACCCTGTTGTTGTAATGAGCATTTTATTTTATCCCTCTCCTTGTTGGTTCTCAACTCCTACAACTCCATTTTATCTTGCATATGATGAATTTTTTCTCGACAGTTATTAGTTTATTCCGATTTTTATGGCTTTCCTTGGCCCACGCCTCTATACTCGTTCCTACTTCCTGCGTATTTATTCTAGCCGTCGCGCAGTCTGCCAAAATCATCATCTTTATCTCGTCACCTCTATTAGCAATCTCCTCGGCAAACTCCTGTCTCACTTTTCCTTCCATTGTTTTCATTTCCGCTTTGGTTTCCCATTGCTTTTCCTTCATTTTTATTTCCAGCTTCTCCTCGGTCTGCTGCTGTGCTTCTGCAATCTGGGTACTTATTTCTCCCGATATATTCTCAAACCTTGCTTCTGTAGCTACCCCTAGCAGTTCGATAGCACTCATATTTTTGCAGATCTCGGTTTGAGCCTCATCCAAGCTAATTGTAACTTCTTCCAGTCTCTTGTCAGTTCTCGCCGCTCCATCCGTCACTTTGCCTGCTAATTCCTCAACAGTTTTCTAATTCTTTCTACCTGTTCTTCTGTTCAATTTTCTACGGCCTCTAATCTTTTCTCTAATCTCTCCATTCCCTCTCTGTAGCATCTCTGAACGATATCAATTTTGTTCTCAAGTTTCTCATTCTCTTCTGCGATCTGTTTAAATTGTTCATCGATCCTATCGGTGAGTTCACTCATATGCTTTAATTCACATTTTTCAGCCTCTACAGCTGCCAACTCCAACCTGTCTGTCAGTTCTCAGCTTCCTGCTCCCGTTTCACAACCCTTTCTGCCGCCAAGTCCATACGTGCCAGTAGGTCGGCTAACATAACTGCCATCTTAATATGTTTAATATTAAGAATTTCATTACCGAGCTCGATAGCTGCAGTCGCTTAAGTGCGGCCAGTATCCAGTATTCGGGAGATAGTAGGTTCGAACCCCACTGTCGGCAGCCCTGAAAATGGTTTTCCGTGGTTTCCCATTTTCACACCAGGCAAATGCTGGGGCTGTACCTTAATTAAGGCCATGGCCGCTTCCTTCCCACTCCTAGCCCTTTCCTCTCCCATCGTCGCCGTAAGACCTATCTGTGTCGGGGCGACGTAAAACAACTAGCAAAAAAAAAAAAAAAAAAAATTTCTTTTTTTTTTGTCCGTATTGACTCAAGATTTACAATGCTTATAAAGTTCAAGATTTCCACCTATTCAATACATTAACATAATAACTCAATTAGAACATCACATGTTTATTTAAAATATCATGGTATACATTATGGGACCGGTTTCAGCATCCATCGTGCCATCATCAGCCATTGAGATATTGATTGCAAGGTATAATAGAAAAATAAAAAATATACTACTATTAGTGCAGTGTAAAATGTATGCTTAGCATACTATACTAACAACAAATCTTAAGTCATTATATGTACATTAAAATGTGGCTAAGTGACAAAGACCAATTATTCTGTAGAAAATAATATGTCTTAAAAAACACAATATTATCTTGTGCGTCCAAAATTATTGGGGGTGATTAAAAATGTCTATAATTTGGCCTAGCGAAAATATAAGGATGTCCATATAAAACTGATTGTTAGTTCTTCAAAACATCTGCCATGTTGATACACAATTTCTAGAATGTTGTTCTTTGATTCCTCATAATATATAACTGTAAAGTTGATACCATATACAAGTTTTTACTTTCCTTTTGAAAAGTTTTTTAAAACAGTCTGTATTTGACTATTGTGAGAAGTATCTGGTTTTTGATATATTTTATTTTAACTTGAACACTGCTATGTAATATTGTTGAAAGTAAGTTAATGATTGGCTGAGGCCGAGGCTTATGGCTGAGATCTTGAATATTATTTCAATGCCAGGTGGAATTGGGCAGATTAAGCCTGATCTCGAACCAGCACGGACCTAAAAAAGGGAATTATGAATTTAAATATTAAGTTACCGAGAGTCAAACGCGGTAGTTGAGAAAGAAAATAATATATGAAACTCACCTCTTTAGTTGAGAAATATTCGCGGTTGTTGCTATTTATACAGCAGGCGAGATCATTAACAAAGTGGTCGTTTAATATCTCGTAACTCGGGCCAATATAGGTATATATTTGGAGAGAAGTAAGTTTAAAACGTGATAAAATCTATCCGATTCAAACGATCGTTTTACTCGCCAACGTACCTAACAGATAATAATAATTTTACGTCCCGATGTACTTTAAATGATTTTCGGGACGCCAAACAAAACATACTAGGGTATGCGTTAATAAAAAAATTACGCCACTCAATACTCGGCAATGAAAACAGTTAAGAACAAAATTAAAAACGACAACCTTATCATCACGAAAGCGGATAAAGGTAACACAACAGTCATAATGAAGAAAGACGAATACATAGAAAAAACAATAGAATTTATCAACAACAACGGTATTCAAGAATTGCAACGCGACCCTACAAATAAATTTCAAAACCAAATAAAGCAAGCTATCAAGGAAACAGACTTAATTTTCACAAAACAAGAAAAAGAAAGCCTCATAATCAAAAATCCTAAACTCCCCACACTAAGAGCCCTGCCCAAAATACACAAAGAGCTTTGTCCCATTAGACCAATAGGAAATTTTGAAGGTGCGCCAAGTTACAATTTAAGCAAACAACTGAACATCATTCTAAAAGAGAAAATTTCACTTAAAGGAGACAGATCAATTAAAAACAGCCTAGAACTAATTAAAGAATTAAATAAACTTAAAATAACAGAGAGCACACGTATGATATCCTTTGACATCACTAACATGTACACCAACATACCAATAGATGAATCCATTAAAATTATCGAAAACCTTCTTAAGGAAAACACCTCTCTACAAGAAACCAAAGAAATTATTAACCTTCTTAGAACAACACTACACCAAAATTGCTTTGCATTTAACGACAAAATCTATTGCCAAACAGAAGGGCTAGCCATGGGCTCACCGTTATCAGGTATAATAGCAAACATTTTTCTCAATAACTTCGAAAACATGTTCTTAATGGGCCAGCTTTCAAAAGGAATCTTACATTGGAGCAGATTTGTGGATGACGTCATATGCATATATGATAATGACGTCACTAATGCAGACCAGTTATTAAACACTCTAAATTCTTTACACAAATCCATCAGCTTCACAATGGAACCAGAAAATAACAAGAAAATAAACTATTTAGACATCACAATCAACAGGAATAATGACAACCTATCTTACAAGGTATACAGAAAGCCCACTCAGACGTCACACACTATTGACAACAACTCGAACCACCCATACACACACAAAATAGCAGGACTGAATACAATGATACATAGAGCTATTTCCATACCAATGAGCACAACAGATTTCAATGAAGAAATGCAAATAATTAAACAAATCGCGAAAGAAAACAACCATCCTCCAGGCACAGTGGATAAACTTTTAAATAAACATAAGAAAAGTCGCCGGGAAAGCACCACACACGACAAAGAAAACTACGTGGTTCTCAACTATGTTAACAATAACACATACAAAGTAGCTAACATTTTCAAGAAACAAGGTTTAAAAGTAGCTTTTTGAACGAATAACACACTACAGAGACACTTCAGCAGGTGCAACTTAAACAAAAAGGACCCTTTCTCAAAGTCAGGAGTGTATGAACTCAAGTGCCAAGAACCTAACTACAACGCCACATACATAGGTCAAACAAAACGTAATTTCCATACAAGATACAAAGAACACAAAAACGCGATCAGATATAATCGGCATTCAGCCTTCGGGGAGCACATCTACGACTGTTCACACCATTTCACAGACATCAACACTGATCTAAAAATTTTACACTTCGAAAATAAAAGTAAATCTTTGAATATAAAAGAAGCAATCGAAATTTACATCGCAAAAAATACTAATGCCAATAACCTGAATGAGCATACACATTTAAATAATTCCCCCCTATTCGCTCTACTCACATAATATCTAACAACACCTACTCCTTAAATTGCTTCTATCGTAAATAATAATAATAGTAATAATAATAATAATAATAATAATAATAATAATAATAATAATAATAATACACATTTAAATAATTCCCCCCTATTTGCTCTACTCGCATAATATCTGACAACACCTACTCCTTAAATTGCTTCTATCGTAAATAATAATAATAATAATAATAATAATAATAATAATAATAATAATAATAATAATAATAATAATAACGTCCCTTACTTTATTCAACTAAAAATTATTAATTTGCATTCATCCATATTACATAAAGGTACATTCGCATGGAAAAGGTCAATAACTTCTCTCCCCTCTCCAATGTTGACGGAAGAAGAATTGCTTTTTTCATAATAATAATAATAATAATAATAATAATAATAATAATAATAATAATAATAATAATAATAATAATAATAATAATAATAATACCGTTCCGTACTTCATTCACCTATTATAAATAATAAAAATTATAATAATTACATTCATCCATATTACATACAGGTACAGTTAACATGAAATAGGTCAATAACATCTCCCCCCCCCCCTCCAATGTTGATGGAAAGTTCCACAGCGCTCCAGCCGCTCCGCCCTGCATCTCTCCCCCCCCCCCCCCTCTCCACTCTATAGTCTACCCGATTTTATCATCCAATAGGAGAGATCCACATCGATCTACTAGGCCCCTCCCTGTCCTGCCCTCCCCTCTTCACGCACAGCGTGGCTCACCACAAACTTTCCATGACCACAGTCCTGAAATAGTGTTTGGTGACAACAGACTTAACATCGGCAGTCTAGATAAATACGCAAGTTTTTCACTATATTATAATTGTATATAATTTATTTTTTGTCATTACTGTTTCATGTTATCACTTATCTCTCTATCATTGACAAGTTTACGCTACGTAAACAATACTGTACATATATAAGCTTATTTTAAGTGATTTGATAGAATCTGAGGATGTTCTTGTAGAACGAAACATGTCATTCTTTGTATGTTAGTGTGTGTTTTACAGATATGCTTTTAGTGTTTTAATTTACATTGTATTTGCTATGTGCTTGACAGACTGAAAAGCCTTTGCTACAAATAAAAAAAGAGACAACGAACGGACAAATTAAACATTATGTTAATAAAACTCATTACCGCCACACCCGTAGATATCCATAAATGCGGTATATTTTCCTGTTATTTATTTTTTCCGTCGAACTTTTGGCACTATCAGGTCGATAATATACCTAACGTAAACAACGTGGTCTGTCTTATCTTATGGACAGCTGTTTACGCAAATCCTAATGTGATAAATTTAGAGAACAAGCATGAAATATACTTAAAAATAAGGCTCTGTGTTTCAACAGCCACAGTTATCAAAAGAATGTTTCCATTTACTATGTATTACATTCGGAAGTACAACTCGTAACATATGCTAGTTATAGGTCATAAATGATAGAAAAGTTCCTCCAAACCAATACCAAAAAAAAAAAAAGTATTGATTAGGTGGAACTTTTCTTTCATTTATGACTTATGGTGACTATCAATACGGAATAAATAATGAAATTTATCAATCAAGATATGCTAGTTAGTTATCAGCTGATGGTTTGACATGCCTTCTACAGTACGGCTTTATTCGGAAGGAGTGGCTTCTGCTACATATACACCAACTGGGAATATCAGAGACCATCTGGGAATAGATCTACACTGTTTAGACTCTATAGTCGGGAACGAAATTATTTTTAAAAAGTTCAAAAAGACGGGACCTTGCATGCTCTTGATTGCAGTGCATGGCTCGAAGAGAATGAACAATGAAGCATGGCTGACGCGACTGATGAGAGATAGCAATGAAGATGACGTCACTTAGAATGGCGACACGCCGGCAGCAAGGCAGGCAAGTTGGCGGCGCAAGACTATTATTCAAATGAAAGTAGTGTTCAGGTTTACTGTGTGGTAGGCCTACTGCTGAACTGACAGAGACAAATGACTGGCCATTAAGTTCTTTTGTATCAATATAGTAAAACCTATCTTAACGGACACCTCTCACCGGCGGACACCCCTCATTGGCGGACAATTTTCTAGGTCCGTAATTAAATGCCATGATGTGTATGAGTAATTTACCCCTCTTATACGGACACCTTTTATTACGGGCACGGACACACCATAGCCACGAGAAACTCCAATTAAACCTCTCCTAACAGACACTTTCTTTTTCAAAAAATTCTGTATTTGTGTCCTGTACAGTATGTATTCCCTGACTTTTTGCACAGCCGGTACTTCCAAGAATCACAGACACCGTAACTTTTGATCCAGGCTGTACACATTCTTGGAAGGCAACACTAAGTTACGCTATCACTTTCGGAAGTTGTGTTATCTGACATGCTCGACAGCCCTTGAATTCATACCTTCACTGTCAGGTTACTTTTCATTGACTCATGGGCTTTTGATGTGTTCAATTTTACGTTAGTAAGTTGGTGTAAACATAGTTCCGAGGAAGTTTTTAACTTTAAAAGAAAAGGTAGGCATAACAGACTATCATAAACGTGAGAAGTGTGGTGTGCGTAAACTGTCCGAAGTGTTTAAGATTGGAAAGACACAGGCAGCTGAAATTGTGATAAAGCAAGAGGATCTAGTGAAAGAATGGCATTTAAATAGCAACGAACAGGGCATTAAACTGTTTCAAAGTGGTAGTGGAGCTCTCGTTGACAAGGCAACGCTAGAGTGGTTCGCTAAAATAAGAAGTCAGAATGTCCCTGTCTCAGGACCAATGATACAAGCAAAAGCATTAGAATTCGCGACAGAATTAGGTATTGGAGATTTCAAAGCCTTGAATGGCTGGCTAGAAAGATTCTGAAAGTGATATGGTATCAACTTCAGAGTGATTTGCGGAGAATCATCCAGTGTTAATATGGAGATTGTTGACAACTGGCAAGAAAAAATACCTTCAATCATAGACGGGTATGCTCCAGAAAATACTTTGAATGGAACTGGATTATTTTTCCGTGCTTTACCCGACAAACCTTTGTGTTTCAAAGGAAATCGTTGTACTGGTGGAAAAGTTGCGAAAGAGCGTCTTACAGTCTTGTTATGTGCAAGTATGAGTGGAGAACGGGAGGAGCCCCTTGTGATAGGAAAAGCTGTAAAACCAAGGTGTTTTAAAAATATGGACGTTACGAAGTTTGGCATTGAATGGAAAGCAAATAGGAAAGCATGGATGACCAGAGAAATAATGACAGAGTGGCTAGGACAATTGGACAGAAAAATGATATGCCAGGAGCGAAAAGTGTTATTATTCCTCAATAATGCAGCATCGCATCCGGATACAATTAAGTTGCAAAATGTGAAGATCGTCTTTTTCCCACCAAATGTAAAATCAGTTTCTCAGCCACTTGACCAAGGAATGATCCAGAACTTCAAGGTTATGTACAGACAGTTAGTGATGAAGCACATAGTATAAGAACTTAATAAATGATTATATTTATAATATATTTGAAGAACCACCTTTCCAATACACAAAATCCTTATGTTTAGGATGAAACCGTTAAATCACAAATTGGACATGTTTCGCTCAATCTTAGTGAGCATCATCAGCAATAGAAAACCTAAAACATTGGTTGGTCAGGGCCCTGATCCTGGTGTATATCACAAAAGAATGTCTAAAATACATTAGTAAAATGTATGAATTTAACACTTTAAAAATAATCAATAAGATTATTTATGTCTATTAAAACAAAAATTAATCATTCAAATTGTTTAAAGTGTAAAACGGAATGGATGGCTTAAATGTTAAAAATAGTATATGGTAATTAGATGTTCTTAAAAATCGTTGTCCAATATATCTACGTTCGATTGCACTAAACTGTTTATGATAAAACCAGTTTTTCATATCTGGGTGAGCTCTTATTATAAACTATGTTGCTGTTTTTTAAAAAATAAACATGATGAGAAATGCCAAAAATCACGCATAATGGTTGAAAAACGAAGTCCACTGGTAACAAAACGTCGTGTAGATCAGCGTAAATTAACCCTTATGGGATTCCTTGCGCTGTAATTTCAGCCATTATTTTCTGCAGTAATATGTTGATTGTTCTCCTAACGGAGAATTATTGATCTAGTACGTGAAATTAAATCGGATGTATCCTGTAAAAAAAAAGAGTGGGGATATGAGTGTCATCTATTGGAAATTTAAGGAATGTAGCACTATAAGGAGATAATAACGGAAAGCGAAAGCGGGAGTGAAGGTGATGCTAATGACGACTTTGAAGAAAATACGGAAATGAATGTGCTGCCAATAACCTCGTACAGTGAGGCTCTCGGCATTGTTAAGCGACTGAAAGAATTTTATTATAAACAAAACGATGAAAAGGGTGTATATTTGACCCAGGATTTAATTGCACACAGCAAAAACATCATTGCTAAACCGAAATGGACAAAACAAACAAACATTAAGGATTTTTTCAAGTGCTAATATTTTACTGTACTGTGGTAGATATTGCTACATCTACATACTGATTTGAAGTTTCAAAAACTCATACGTTCTTCTTAATTTTAACATGGTGAACGGTAATAGTGTACAGTGTGCTCAATAGAGGTTCCCATAGAAGTGTTTTTGTCTCTTTAATACAGTGCATCGCAGCTGCAGCAGCCCATCTACAACTTTCTCATGTGAGTACAGTGCAGTATTTTGTTCAATACTGTATACAGTATACAATTAAAGGTACATCTGCGAGAATTGTTAACACATACAATACATGGGTTATTGTGTTCCAACTTATGTTTAATGGTACCGGTTTCATAACCTCTCGCGGGCGGACACCCCTTCATAACGGACATTTTTTTTCGTCCCGAAGTTATCCGTTATAGGGAGGTTTTACTGTATTTAATTATATGATAACATGATACCCTTATCCCTTTCTTTTATGGGATCGAGTATGAAATGAGACGAATCTTCGTTTAAAGATAAAAATTTCATTGTTCCGTATTGAAAAGTATCACAGTTAAATTGAAATAATAAATATTGTAGTTCAACCTATTCAATACAAGTAAATAAGAGATGTAGAGATTACATTCTTATTTAATTCAAAGTGGAAATGGTACCAAACCCACTGCATTTTCCACTTTCACTCAAGAAGCTTATAAAATAACTAATGTTCTTAAAAAAACATAATATGAAAATTTCCTTTAGAACCAATAACAGAAATTTTGATATATTACACAACTATAAATCACTAAATAAATCTAATGCTTTTTCTAAATCTGGATTATACAGATTCAAATGTAACAACTGCAGCTCCTCGTACATCGGTCAAACTGGCTGCAACTTCAACATCAGATACTCCGAACATATCAACGCCATTAAATACAACAGATTCGCGGCCATAGGACAACACATACATGACTCCAAGCACAATTTCACCAATATTGAAAAAGACATGAAAATACTTAAAATCATTAACAAAGGCCCCCTCTTAAACACTACTGAAAATTGCTTTATTCACCTTGACCAATACTTCAACCCCAATTTCAACTTAAACGACATTTCTGAAAAACCCAACATCCTATTTGATTTCCTAATTCCTCTTCTCAAAAATTCTGAATTTCAAAACCCCAATTCTATTTTCCATGCCTTACAAAGTTCCTACCCACATTTTCTACCTCCTAACCCACCCTAAACTACCCCTCCTTCATCTCCCTATCTTATCCTTCCTCAACACCGTTTAACTTCAATCTCTTTTATTCTTCTCTTATTCCACTATTCCTCTTCCTCTATTAATTTATCCTATCTTTTCTTTTCACCTCTTAAAAAAAAAATAAGCCACCTTCATTTCGGTTCTTCTCATTCAAATTTAACTCTTCCCTTGCGCCGAATTCGACTACTTCAATCACGAACTGAATTTTTTACGTTTTAAAAAATAGCGCACTGTGCATATGTTGTTGTTTGGGTCATCAGTCCATAGACTGGTTTGATGCAGCTCTCCATGCCACCCTATCCTGTGCTAACCTTTTCATTTCTACGTAACTTTTGCATCCTACATCTGCTCTAATCTGCTTGTCATATTCATACCTTGGTCTACCCCTACCATTCTTACCACCTACACTTCCTTCAAAAACCAACTGAACAAGTCCTGGGTGTCTTAAAATGTGTCCTATCATTCTATCTCTTATTCTCGTCAAATTTAGCCAAATCGATCTCCTCTCACCAATTCGATTCAGTATCTCTTCATTCGTGATTCGATCTATCCATCTCACCCTCAACATTCTTCTGTAACACCACATTTCAAAAGCTTCTATTCTCTTTCTTTCTGAGCTAGTTATCGTCCATGTTTCACTTCCATACAAGGCCACGCTCCAAACGAAAGTCTTCAAAAACATCTTTCTAATTCCGATATCAATGTTTGAAGTGAGCAAATTTCTTTTCTTAAGAAAACTCTTCCTGGCTTGTGCTAGTCTGCATTTTAAGTCCTCCTTACTTCTGCCATCGTTAGTTATTTTACTACCCAAGTAACAATATTCACCTACTTCCTTTAAGGCTTCATTTCCCAATCTAATATTTCCTACATCACCTGCCTTCGTTCGACTGCACTCCATTACTTTTGTTTTGGACTTATTTATTTTCATCTTGTACTCCGTACCCAAGACTTCATCCATACCATTCCATAACTTCTCAAGATCTTCTGCAGTCTCAGATATAATAACAATATCTTCGGCAAATCTCAAGGTTTTGATTTCCTCTCCTTGGACTGTGATTCCCTTTCCAAATTTCTCTTAGATTTCCTTTACTGCCTGTTCTATGTAAACACTGAAAAGGAGAGGGGACAAATTGCAGCCTTGCCTCACTCTTTTCTGGATTGCTGCTTCTTTTTCAAAGCCCTCGATTCTTATCACTGCAGACTGATTTATTCTTCGTTCTCGGTATCTGATCCCTATCATCTTCAGAATCATAAATAGTTTGGTCCAATCAAAATTATCGAATGCCTTTTCTAGATCTACGAATGCCATGTATGTGGGGTTGTCCTTCTTGATTCGATCCTCTAAGATCAGACGTAAAGACAGGATTGCTTCACGTGTTCCTACATTTTTCTGAAGCCAAATTGATCTCCAAACTCAACTTCAACTCGTTTTTCCATTCTTCTGTAAATAATGCGTGTTAAAATTTTGCAGGCATGAGATACTAAACTAATGGTGCGGTAGTTTTCACACCTGTCAGCACCGGCTTTCTTGGGAATAGGTATAACAACATTCTGCCGAAAATCAGATGGGACTTCTCCTGTCTCATACATCTTGCACACTAAATGAAATAACCTTGCCATGCTGGTTTCTCCTAAGGCAGTCAGTAATTCAGAGGGAATGTCATCAATTCCGGGTGCCTTGTTCCTATTTAGGTCACTCACAGCTCTGTCAAACTCTGACCTCAAAATTGGGTCTCCCATTTCATCAGCATCAACAGCCTCTTCATGTTCCAGAACCAAATTATCTACATCGTTACCTTGATACAACTGTTGGATATGCTCCTGCCATCTTTCTGCTTTGTCTTCTTTCCCTAGAAGTGGCTTTCCATCTGAGCTCTTAATATTCTTACACCTAGATTTCCTTTCTCCAAAGGTTTCCTTGATTTTCCTGTATGCAGCATCTACCTTTCCTAGGACCATACAACTTTCAACATCCTTGCACTTCTCCTTCAGCCATTCTTCCTTAACTACCTTGCACTTTCTATCCACTTCATTCTTTAATCGCCTGTATTCTTTCCTGCCCTCTTCATTTCTAGCATTCTTGTATTTTCGTCGTTCATCAATCAGGTCTAGTATCTCCTGAGTTATCCACTGATTCTTAGTTGATCTTTCCTTCCTTCCTAACATTTCTTCAGCAGCCCTACTGACTTCATTTTTCATGACTCTCCACTCTTCCTCTATTGTGTTTCCTTCAGCCTTTTCATTTAGTCCTTGAGCAACATGTTCCTTGAAACAATCCCTCACACTCTTTTCTTTCAACTTGTCTAGATCCCATCTTTTTGCATTCTTTCCTTTCTTCAATTTCTTCAATTTCAGATGGCATTTCATGACCAACAAGTTGTGGTCAGAGTCCACGTCTGCTCCTGGGAAAGTTTTGCAATCTAACACCTGGTTTCTGAATCTCTGCCTAATCATAACGAAGTCTATTTGATACCTTCCAGTGTCTCCAGGTGTCGTCCACGTATACAGCCGTCGTTTGTGGTGTTTGAACCAAGTATTGGCAAGGACTAAATTATGATCAGTGCAGAATTCAACCAGCCGACTTCCTCTTTCCTTCCTTTGTCCCAATCCAAATTCTCCTACTGTACTACCTTCTCTTCCTTGGCCTACCACTGCATTCCAGTCTCCCATCACAATTAGATTCTCGTCACCTTTTACATATTGTATTAAATCTTCTATCTCCTCATATATTCTTTCGATTTCTTCATCATCCGCTGAACTAGTAGGCATATAGACCTGCACTATTGTGGTGGGCATTGGTTTGGTGTCTATCTTGATGACAATAATTCTTTCACTATGCTGGTCATAGTAGCTTACCCGCTGCCCTATTTTCTTATTCATTATTAAGCCAACTCCTGCATTTCCCCTGTTTGATTTTGTGTTGATAATTCGGTAGTCGCCTGACCAAAAATCTTGTTCTTCCTGCCAACGTACTTCACTATATACCAACTACATCTAACTTTAGCCTATCCATCTCCCTTTTCAGATTCTCTAACCTACCACAACGATTCAAACTTCTAACATTCCACGCTCCTACTCGCAGAATGTCAGTATCCACCTTCCTGATGATCGCCCCCTCTCGTGTAGTCCCCACCCGGAGATCCGAATGGGGGACTAGTTTACCTCCGGAATATTTTACCCGGGAGGAAGCCATCATCAGTACATCATTCATACAGAGAGAGCTGCATGTCCTCGGGAGGTAGTTACGGCTGTAGTTTCCCGTTGCTTTCAGTCGTGTAGCAGTATCAACACAGCTAAGCCATGTTGAGTATTATTACAAGGCCGTATCAGTAAATCATCTAGACTGCCGCCCTTGCAACTACCGAAAGGCTGCTACCCCCCTTTCGATGAACCATTCCTTAGTCTGGTCTCTCAACAGATACCCATCCGATATGGTTGCACCTGCAGCTCGGCTATCTGCATCATTGGGACACGCAAGCCTCCCCACCGCGGGAAGGTCACATGGTTCGCAGAGGAGGACTGTGCATATATGTTTTCATTTGTTTCCGGTATTGCGCTTTTTACTGTATTTTTTCTCTTCACAATTTTTTTTTCACGTCAACTGTTCCAAAAATTCTACAGGATCACAATTACTTATTCAGTTATATTGAATTATATTATATGCATCTATATATACTTACATTCCCGCAACTGAAGCAAATACTGGATCATTAAGCTATTCTTCATTTTACATTGGCGTTTGAAACCACAGTGCCTGATGTTGAATATATCGCGCTGATCACTGGGAGCTGGCAAGTTACTTCAATTGATCTACTCATCTTCAGCTTCAACACGATTATGGATCTTCACATGTGTTCGATTGTGTTATGACTTTGTGCCTGACAGTGTATACAAGCTAGCTCATTTAACCGTTCTCCGCCTTTCATAAACATTATAAGACTTTGCCTAACACTGCGTGTGCCATACTGCCGTTCAGAAAATTACGCACTGTTTCTTTTAAGTGACTTACATTTTACCATTTTACTTCTGAATTTTACATTGTTTACCCCCGTCATTTTTATATCGCCTCTTCTACTGATCCGGAGTGAACTTGATCTTTTATTTTCTTTTTCCTATGCATTGTTTTTCATGTTTTAATCGGCTGATGATGACCTGGTCTAGGTTTGAAACCGGCACCACTTCTACTTATTATTAAATAAGAATGTAATCACTGCATTTCTTATTCTTTTGTATTGAATAGGTTGAACCTCTTTACTTATTATTTCAATTTTAACTGTAGTACAGTAAGTGTTAAACAATACACCTCAAAAATGTTCCTTCTTTTACCTCATATATGACCAATAATAATCAGATATCATGATCAAGGAAGGAGCCTCCCCGAAGATTGTGCTTACTGCAATCGGGCGATTCCTGGGCAACGGTTTTATACCGGCTAATTCTTCCACAAAGGTGCTGCTACACAGCAACAAGTATGCAAGAGAACTTACCAACGAAAAGTCCTTTTCAGTACCAACCATGCACAGAACACTCATCAATCCCTATTGGTAACTGCTTACGAATATGTCACTTGAACAATGAATCTGTTTCCTCTGCTAAGAGTCAATACCTTTCACGTCTGATGATGCAGAATTAAGTAGATGTTATAGCAATACAGGAGACTCACACCAAGAATGATGCAGATCTTTACAGAAGAGGATGAATTTATGGATACGGTCTGGTTGGGTCCATAAATGATGAACAGTATGTAACCGTATGAATGCAAGATCCCTAAATTTTTAGGTTAGGAAAATTTCGTAATATTGAAGTCATGTAAATTATGTAATTTTGTTTATTTATATGTAAAAAACATAATATTATAAGAAGAATTTGTAGTAGGGAATTTTGTATACATGTAATTTTAATTTGTATAAGTGTCTGCACATGGCATGGCAATGTAGGTGGCTATATCGGGAAGGACGGTTCAAGTCAGTTGAATGTGTTGCAACAAAGTGGCTTGGAAACCCGGGGTACGGCAGGTAGTATAGGCTGAAGACTGAAGTGGATCAATGTGGACGTTCTATGTCACATCAGACACTCGATAGCCAATATGAGGGCTTTGTTTTAAGCAAAGTTGGGTTGACTGAGTGACGCGTCAAGAAGTGCCTGTGAGAGCGTTGCTACCAGTAAACTTTTCGGGACACTATAACCACGTGTGGCAAGCCTATATAAGTATGTACGCGTGTGCGGCAAGTCATTCTAATTCTGATTTTGAGTTTTTCTCATTCAGACCGGTGCGCGGGAGCTACATATTTTGTGCAGTTTCCTATGCGATCTTCAATTGTTCGTGAGTATCTTTTATGAAGTGAACATGGTATAATCACAGATGCTAACGAGTTTCCGGCTTTGCGGTGGACATTCTGTAAAAGACGCTACGAAGTGTTTGATACTCAAACTCTGTATAATAATTAGGCCTATACTACAATTCTTCTATAAGATAATGTACAGTGGATGTGGTGGTGCATACTGAATCTACATTTCTTGCTTGATAAAGGAATTCATTGTCGGCCGAGCATGCTGTTTCAGTTGAAGAAACATGAGGCGTCACACTAAGCTGTGCGGCAATCGGGAAGGATGATAGGAAAAACTTAAAACGGTCCACCTTTTCAATACAAAATGTTATATTTATTTATAACATGTATTTGCACTTGGAACTAGTTTCGACGCTGTGTTTGCGTCATCATCAGCCAAAATGTGGGAAATAGGCAAGATGTAGGCATTTATATTACACAAGGCGTTACATTAAACAATACACATCTTACAAGGAGATAAAAACAGGGATGAATATAGAAACAAATGAATCGTTGGGAAAACAAAAGTTATACATATTAAAAATAACCTTAACCACACATCTTGCAGTGCGAAAGTGTTCTTCTTGAATGATTCCTGAATAAAAAAAACACACGTGCACACATTTCTGAAGAGCCAGCAGGCAGGAGAAAATAAAGTGAAGGACTCAAGACGTTGATGAAGTGTGTAAATAAGGTTAGGGATGCTCTTCGTAAAGAAGGTTGCATCCGCACGCAGAGAAAGTCGTCGTACTTTTCTTTACCAGACTAGGATTTTCTTTTGTAACAGTAGAGAGTGCAGTGGGACTCTTACCTGGAGGTATGTTAAGAAATGTATATAGTGAAAATGTTGTTATTGGTGTTTTTAGTAGTTTGTAATTTGCCTTTGTAAACGGCAAACACAGTAGGTCTCGTCAAGTGATATTTTTTTATTGTTGTTGGTGGTTTTAGTGGTTTGTGTAATTGCCCTTTTACAAATATCAAACACGAGATGGTCTCGCGTCAACTGATAATTTTTGTTGGTGGTAGTTGTTTGTAATTTGCCTTTGTAAACGGCAAACACGAGTAGGTCTCGTCAACTTATTTTTTTTTGTATGTGGTTTTTAGTTGTCTGTATATTTGCCCTTTGCAAACGGCGGAACAGGTGTTGGTCTCATCAAGTGATGATTATTGTGGTATTTGTCATATATATATTTTTTTAGTAAAGTCATGGAATGAAACTTCCACTAAATCTTCTATCAGTGGAGTAAGGGTGAACCAGGCATGCTACCCAACTTCAATTTCAGGGGTAAATAGCAACAGGTAAGGTTACAAAGTAAGTCTGGAGCTTCGTCAGCCTGATGACCGTCGCTTTAGCAGAGGGAGTTGCTCGTTGCTCTACACAGTTAATTATTCCTGCAATTGTTTTGCGGGTGGCGCCCAAACTTGTTATTTATACTTATTTTAGTCACCGTTTATTCATTTGATAATTTCAATAGCTTGCAGTAGTTACAAGTATGGCATTGCAAAATATGTCAGGTCCCATCTTACTGACTACAAAGTAACTTACCAGGATAGAACAGCAGATATTTTTGTTTCGGGTGTAGAAGTTGTCGGCACCACGCTTGCAAATATTTACAAACCACCGCAAGTTAGTTGGCCAAATCCACCTGTAAGATTCTTCAGTCATCCAGTTGTGTATGTTGGTGATTTCAACAGTCAAAGTCGTGTCTGGGGATAGCAGATAGAAGATAAAAATGGAGCTATTCTAAATAAATGGATGGATATGCACAATCTTCAGCTTGTGTATAATGCTAAAGATCCTGGAACGTTCCGATCTGGCAGATGGTTAAAGGATTTTCTCTTGATTTGTGCATCACATCTAGATCTGGAAATAATGAAATGACACAACGAAAAGTCATCAAGTATTTCCCACACAGCCAGCATAGGCCAGTCATAATTCATTTTGGTACTGAAATTCCATTAGTCACCTATGTACCTCAACCTCAATGGAATTTTCAACTTGCAAACTGGGAACTAATTCAGAAAGGTCTAGATAATACCGTTCAATGGATTCCTCCAGTACCATCCAGTTATGAACAATTTGTGGGTGCGATTAAAGCAAATGCAAGGAATATCCCACGTGGTTTTCGGAAGGAGTACATCCCCCTGGATAGTCCCAAGAATTACATGTGATAATGCGATGAGTTATATACCAAATATCAGGAATCTCACGACAATGTGACAGCTGATGACCTCTTGAAAGCTCTGAATAAGAACAGAAGAGAAAAAGGGCATAAAACAACGGCAGGATTCAACTTCACACATTCTAGTCGGAATGCCAGGAACCTCATTAGAAAACTTGGTACAGATCCCAGGTTGTCAAGTACAGTCACACATGTGAATGCTAATGCTGTTCCATCCAGACTGATGAATATTTCAAAAACTAAAATAGACAAAGAACAGACACGAACTATGAAGAATGAACTGTACATAAAGAGGTCCCATCTAAAACCACGCCCAGTCTACTCACATGACTTCTGCATTGAGGAACTTGACAAAGCCTTGAATATGCTAAAGGTAAACAAAGCCGCTGGCTTTGATGGCATATATCCAGAGTTTCTTACAGCCATCAGACCGAAAACAAAGATGTGGCTTATTGGATTTTACAATGAAATTCTGAAAACTGGAAAATTACGGAAGCTTTTCAAACCGGGAAAAGACGAAACTGATGCTTCTCATTATCGACCAATATCACTAGTCAGCATGACCTATAAGCTACTACGTAGGTGGATCAAAAGGTTAGTTGCACTAACGCGCCGCAGCAGCGCGCTGTGTCGCAAACGTGGGCACAGCGGAGAAAAGGACAGACACTGCCCACACGTCTGTTAGGCAGGTCCCTGTGGTGTCTCATCTAGTATTGTGTGAATAGCGGCCAAACGCAATGGCGCGTCAACTGGACGTACACTCCAAATATGAGGTACGTGCGACAATCCGATTCCTATGGGCCAAAAGGAAGAATTGCACGGACATTCATTGTGAAATTAGTGCTGTGTATGGGGAGCGGGCCATTTCCCAGCAAGGTATCGTAAAGTGGTGTCAGGAATTCGAAGCCGGACGCATGGAAATCACGGACAACTATCACGAAGGCAGGCCCGCAATGTCCAGGACCCGTGCAAAGGTCAACAGTGTAAATGCGATCATTAGACAGGACTGGCACATTAAACTGAGAGAAATCGCGACGCAGCTGAACATTATAATCTATTAGCTTCATTTCCGTATTGATTGGTATCACAGTATAAATTTAAAAGTTACCACCTTATCAATACACAGATTTATTTATTTCAAAATTGGTAAATTAGGTCAAGACTGGTTTCGATCCCTAAGGGATCATCTTCAGTTGACACACATATGATGAAGATGATCTTCAGTTGGCACACACATGATGAAGATGATCCCTTAGGGATCGAAACCGGTCTTGACCTAATTTACCAATTTTGAAGTAAATAAATCTGTGTATTGATAAGGTGGTAACTTTTAAATGATCTTCATACTGCAGCTGAACATGTCGTATTGCAGTGTGTTCGCCATTGTTCTCGAGAACCTTGGATATCGTAATCTGTGTCAAAGATGGGTCCCACATCTTCTCACCGATAAGCAGAAGGGACTACGTTTCCAATCCACCCTGGCATTTTTGCAATGCTATGCTGCACACGGTAAGGGGTTTCTGTGGCGAATCGTCACAAGCGACGAAACGTGGGTCCACCACTTCACCCCCTAAACAAAGCGAACATCAATGGAATGGGTGCACCCCTCATCACCACAACAAAAGAAGGCCAAGGTTAAACCTTCAGCCAGTATGGTTATGGCGACAGTGTTCTCTGACATGGAGGGTTTGCTGCACATGGAATTCATGCCGAAAGGAATGACGATCAATGCGGCGTTGTATTGTCAAACATTGTACAGTAGAACCTCGATAATTCGAAATCGGTTAATTCAAAATCCCGCCTAATTCGAAGCAGCTCTTGTTCCCGGAAACATGAGATACAGTTTTGCATGTTATTTCAATTGTTTAATTCGAAATACGGATAATTCGTAATTCGAAGTACAATGTCGGCCCCATTACCGAAATTTAGACTTTTAATTCGAAACTGCCTTTACATTTTAAAACAATAGTATGTTAGAGTAATTTCAACTCAAAATTTATCCGCTCCGCGTCATAATAGAACGCGCGTTCCGGAACGTGGAGGGGTAGCTTTCCGCGCTTACACTCACTTCGGTGGGTCTACAGTGCGCTTCATGATTGCTGAGTTGAATGAAATCGGAATTCTTTTGTATTCAACCTTTTAAGGAACGCCGTAATATCACGCAACAGGCAGTGTGCGGGAAAACAGAATCTGCAAACACTGGCGATGCCGACAGTTGGCGAAAAAATGGGCTCATATAATAAATTCGTAGGCACCGAACAATATTGTCATTGTCGGTGAAACTGCATTGCTTTATTTTAATGCGAGCCCAAACGGTCTTGTGGTTTTAAAGGAGAAATTGTCAGCCGGGAAATCGTACAAGGGTGAGGGATGGGGGTCATAGTAGTGCATTGCAAGGCACATGGAAGCGAGATACTTTATCCCCTCGTCATAGGAAAGTTCGATAAGCTACAATGTCGGGCACTTTCCATGCTAGTACAAAGCATCTAAAAATGCAAACAGTACAGAAATCCAAAAAAATAATGCATTTGCACAGAGGAACCGGCATAATTTATCCTCGTCTTTGAATTGTGCGATTTTTTTTCTTTCGTTGCGTGAGGTTATGTTTGTCATTGATTTATCCAAGTGCATTATTTGAACATTGTAAATACACCTTGTTGGATACATTTCGGAAATAGTTTTTTCCATGGCATGTGAAAGGTTTAAACTGTGAATCGAGGTGATTGCATGTATTAATGGGTTTTAGAATACTTTGTGACGCGGAAAGTGTTTACATTTCTGAAGTACGAGAGAAGTGCCATGGCGGGAAATCGTACAAGGTTAGAGTCATAGGAAAGTTCGATTTTAAGGGCATCGGGTACTTTCTGTGTAAATACAAGGCATCTAAAATGTATACAGTATAGTAATCCAATTAATAAAGCACTTGCACACGGGAGCCAGCATAGATTTATCCTCGTCTTTGAATCGTGCTTTTTTTTCTTTCTTTTGTTTCGTGAGGTTATGTTTACCAGTGAGATATCCGAGTGCATCATTTGAATACTGTAAATGCACCTTCTTGGATACATTTTGGAAATAGTTCTTTTTCCTTGGCATTTGAAAGGTATAAACTGTGAATCAAGGTTAACTGCATGCAGTAATGGGCCTTAGAATATTTTGTAACACGGCAAGGGTTGGTACTTCTGAATTGCGAATTGGCGGTTAATTCGAAATCACGTAATTCGAGGTCCGATTTTTGAGTCCCAATGACTTCGAATTAACGAGGTTTTACTGTACCAGTTGCGTAAAGCGATTAAAGAGAAGCGCCGGGGGAAATTGAGCGCCAGTGTGATTTTGTTGCACGATAACACAACACCTCACAAGGCCCGCCAAACGAGAGAACTGTTGCAGCGTTTCAAGTGGGAGGTCTGGCAACATCCACCCTACAGTCCCAACCTAGCGCTATGTGACTTTCATCTGTTCAGTAAGCTAAAACTGAGCTCGGTGGTCGACGTTTCCAGACCAATGGGGAGGTAAAGGCCGCTGTCTCCGAGTGGTTGGAGAACGCTGGAGGAAATTTCTATACATCTGGCATCGACAAGTTCGTTGTGCTTTCGCAGAAATGTTTGGAGTCTCTTGGAAACTATGTGGAAAAGTGACGTTACAGTGTATGCCGTTATAGTCGTGTTGCTGTTGTATAGGTGGTGTAATAAATGGCCATAACTGGGAAGTGCAACTTATTTTCTGATCTGCCCTCGTAGAAAGGCTAATTCTAAATCGCATTCAAGAGGCCATTGATCAAATCATCCCGATCGAACAAGGTGGCTTTAGGAAACATCGGAGTTGCTGCGACCAGGTCTTAACTTTGACAACTGTAGTAGAAAGTGGATTTCAACAAGGTCTCAAATCAGCTGCAGTTTTCGTGAATGGGCAAACTAGCAGGTGGAGGATTCTAAACAATGGCCTACCTCAGGGATCAGTTCTGGCCCTCATTTTGTTTAACCTGTATATCCATGACATGCCTCACAGATAGAGATGGGGAATATGATTCTTTTGGAAGAACCGATTCATTTGAACCGATTCACTAAAATGATTCGTTCATTTGATTCGTTCATTTAATTCGTTCATTCCAATACCACGTGACGGAGAGCCGAAAGCGAAACCATGGACTCAGATGAACCATTCCGTTATGCTCTTTATAACTGCTACTGCTTTACATGTTTACAGGTTACAAGAAGTGAAATGTTCAAGGTATAATAATAATAATAATAATAATAATAATAATAATAATAATAATTGATAGCATTTTAACAAGAGTAATATCCTTTTTAGCGGTTACAGTCGAACAATGCTACACAACTGTCTGACTAATCCTTTCCAAACTTACGTAGGTACCATTCGAAACTATACGAGAATCGAATTTGAAATTTATAGTAGATATGAACATTTTTGTGGCCATGTCACACGCGTTAGTTCACGAGAACAAGAACGTGAACGGGAACCTTGAAGTAAACTTAACCTAACATTTCGCAACGAGCTGGAAGTTGACTGTGTATTAAAGTTCCGAGAAGTGTGCGACTTGAAACTACGTGATAATTTCTTATTACAAAAAACATTTTTTCCTGTTAGGTTAGGAGTATTTGACTTGTGGACCGGACTTCTAGTTCAGGTTAAATAAAAAATAACAAAGTCGTTCTTCACAAGTAGTCATTGATTCAAAAATGGTGGATACCCGATTTGGCGATATGAATCAGAACGAACGAGGAACCAAGGAACGAGTTGCGGCGTTGCAGCTGCCATCTCTCGATTCAGATTTCGATTCACAAACGAGTCGATTCATTTCGTTCACTGAATCATGATTCAATCGTTCAGTGCAATGATTCGTTCATTTTGAATCACTCGTTCAGAATCTCCCCATCTCTACTCACAGATTCCATGAAAATCCAGTATGCAGACGACCTAGCATTAATTATCCAGAGTAAAGATTTCATGAACTGTGAGAATGTTCTAACTAGTGATGTGTGGCGAAACTGAGTGATTACTTCCACAAATGGAGACTTCAACCGAACCCAACCCAACCCAAACAAGACTGAAGTTACTGCATTCCATATAAATAATAAAGAAGCCCAAAGGAAGCTACATGTGACTTTTGACGGAATCGAAGTACCCCATAACTGGAATCACTCTGGATCGGTCGTTGGCATTCAAACAACAGTGCATCAAGTTATCGAGGAAACTTGGCTCGAGAAGATTGCCGGAAGCAGCTGGGGTGCAGACGCTGGTGAACATTGTTCCCCTGTATGGGAAAACAGTGCTAGACCATGAGGGTTATCTAGATCTACTCCCACACAGTGGCTACCCGTCCTAGCTAACATCGCTCCGTAAGATCCAAGGAGAAAGGTAACAACGTTCGAACATCCACCCAACAATGCTCACCTGGCTGAAGATCCTACAAAGAAGCTGAACCGCATTAGAACGGGTCAAGGGAGGTGTGGTCACACCTTAAAGAAATGGGGTTTCTGAACATCTGCTGCCTGTGACATTGTTCAGGAGTGTCCACTTCGTGCATGTGACGGTGGTCTGAAGACTCTACACCAAGTGACACCATGTGTTCTGGAATGGTTGTCAAATTTGGATATTTCCATTGATTATTTGGAAACTTTTGTGTACTTGTACAATCATACGATATCATGTTCACAAATGTCTATGGTGGGCAAATATGGGTTAAGGTTCAGTAAAAGTGGAGTAAAAGTGGGAAACCACGAAAAATCATCATCATGAAGGGGCTGCCGAAGGTGAGATTCGATTGCATTATCACAGATCTGTGTAGCGACCTCGCTCGATAATAATTAATTCAGTTTGAAAGTGATCGTTGATACCTCCTTGCCAGCAGGACTGCACTCCACAGGGAAGTCCCTCCAGTAGTGGTGCTCGTACCGAGGCAGCCTCAGGTCTCGTGCTATCTGGTGGAGCAACTGAGCGAGCAGCGGCAGGCTCTCAGCAGTCAGCAGATTCAGCTTCAGTTCCTGGAAAGACACAACAGCTTTCTGTACTCGGTTTGTATCAGCTAACTTGTGTACTTGGGGATCGGATGGAGCATCTACAATGAGGCCAATTTTGTTCAAGTTTTGTTGTTTTAAGAGAAAGTACAGCTTGGAAACCACCCTCTCTTTACAAACCTGTGGCCATTGGTGAGCAGAAATCAGTGGAGCAACCAAAGTCTTTATTATGTAATATTATGTAAATTTTTGTCTTGTCATCATTTTAGGTAAACAAAAACATTTTAAAAACTGAAGTGTTTATGCAAAGTAAATTATCGTATGAAGCTTTCTTATTTAAAAGAATTATTATTCCATATTTAGGCCTCTGAAGAAATGGACTATGAAGAAGATTTATGTTCTGTTACATTTCCTGATTTAAATTGTATTATTTTGTGAACTATGGAAAGGGATGGGGAAATTTTATACATGACTTGTGAGGCAGGGTGTGCCACGTGTAAGTGGCCCTTCCTGTTGTTTTGTAATATCCGTGAAGATGCAAATTCTGCAGAAAGCATAATTCTAGAATATCATTGTCATTGGTCAAAAGTATATTAGGATTATTAATATGTGAATGTGACAAACTGGAGTGTTGCTATTAGTCATTTGTAATCACTCTATTTCCTGTTTGTAGATCCTCGCGTGTGCGAGTCACTTTGTCCGCGTCTTTGAATTTGGAGCACTAGAGCCAACTAGAGCCGTCCCACAATGGGTCTTCTGCCGCCAAAGGTAAGCGCTTTGTTTTGCCTTATGTTATTTAAAAGCATTCTCATGTTTTGGTCTATTCTCACTTAACGTAACTTCAGTAATTATGTAGTTCATCTCGTGTGCCGGAGTTTCCTCTAGTTTTCCACATTTTCCAAAATAGAACATTTATATGACTTAGCGATTGTGCTAGTCCGCAACGTGCTGTTTTCAGAGGCAGACCTTCTTTTCTAAATCTAGTTGTAATTGTAAGTAACTGTAACATTTTCTTGAACTGTGTAATTAATTTTGTTTCCTTTGAGGTTGCCTCCTTTCATTCTGTAAATTCTGAATCTCTATGTCAAAGTTTGTTCGTGATTGAAGAGCTTAATTGTTTCCCTTACTCATCTTTTGTTTTGTATCTCAAGTATAAGTCAATCCGCAGTTCATTTATAATTGTATATTCATTTTCTCAAATACTATTTGTCTGTTGGGTGTATTAATGTAAGTCTTTTCTCCCCCATAACGTTATACGTTCCCATCGATCTCGTAGGGCCTAGTACCTTCCACTCTCCTTTCTTAGTTGTCATTTTTAGGCCTATAAGTGTTCCCTTATATTTTATTTAATATTGCGTATCGTAGGATACTTGTCACGTTTCCATGTTCTGATATAAATACACCGCCACTGCGTTATTTACGATTTCCTTAGTCATATTATTAAGTATTATATTATTTACTACCGGTATTACTTTGTTTTTATTATTACTATTCTTATATTATTATTATTATTATTATTATTATTATTATTATTATTATTATTATTATTATTATTATTATGTGTAAGCGTAATTGTCCCTCTACGGTTACAAAACCAAACACAAACATCACATATATACTGTATTCGCCCTTATTTAAGGAGAAAAATGGTTCACATGTATTGGTTGTGGCTGCCTCTTACCCCCAAATTCCCAGACATGTGACACATTTTTACCTGAAGATTGAGGAGAAGAGAGGTCCTGGGAGTCTTGGCTAGAGAACCTAGGACAGTGGTTCAGTCACTCTGCGCAGATAGCCAGAATGATCACCAGCATCCGATGACAGATACAGCACTAGAAGATCTAACGGCTGATTCAAGGTCCATTCAGCCTGCGTGAGAACTGGGGAGCAGCTATCTGATGGTAAGATTGTAGCCAAGAATAACAGCCAAACAGTGGTGGCTTCGTAGGCCAAGGACCATCAGGGCTGTACTGCCGTGGGGTTTGCCATTTGCATGTGCTGGTCTCACAGTCAGCGTCCTCAACTTCCAGGTTCAGGAAGAACTTTTTCCTTTCTTCTTTTTTTCATTTATCTTTAATCAGTTCTTATCCATGCAGATTAAACACAGGCTCTACTTTCCACTCACTTTTCAGGAAATAATTATAAACAACAAGAGGAATAAGGGAGTGGATAGATTTCCAACTTTTTTTGAAATCATTCAAGAGCATGCTAGGTAAACACCAGGGTGACAGCCATCTGTTTTCGCTCTCTGCAGTTTATGACACAACAGCCTCGAAGGGTCTTGGCCTACCAAACGACCGCTGCTCAGCCCAAAGGCCTGCAGATAATGAAGTGTTGTGTAGTCAGTACGACGATTCCTCTTGGCCGTTATTCTTGGTTTTCTAGACCGGGGCCGCCATCTCACCATCAGAGAGCTCTTCAACTGTAATCACATACGCCGAGTGTACCTCAAACCAGCTGTCAGATCCAAGTAAAAATCCCTGACCTGGCCTGGAATCGAACCAGGGGCCTCTGGGTAAGAGGAAGGCACGCTACCCCTACACCATGGGGCCAGAAGTTCATGGATTACTTTAATCTGTGCACTTCTCGTCACTCTGGTCAGGTTACCGTGCCATGGTAATGGAGTAGACCGTGCTGTCAACAGGCCTATAGACCCTCGGAGCAGCTTTGAGCTGGAGACGGTGATAGTTCCAAAGTGGATTAAATCCCACTGAAAGCCATCTTGTTGGAAGAGAGCAACTTTGATAGAATTGGTCTGGTGCCAAAGAGGACTTGTGTGACGAAAGGGTGCAGGACAAACCAACATGCAGATATGGATCAGCTGTACCAGTGTCATGCTGCACAGCGTACTTGAAGCACACAGTGGTCCTGATATCTTGCAGGAGGAGGAGCGACAAGTTGTACGACAACTGAAGAGTAGTGAGGCTGCAGGGCCGGATCAGGTATATGCCAAAAGCCTCAAACCAGTGATCAACAATAGCACTGATGTCCTTGCAGACCTCTTCAACCCGGTGTACAGAACCCGCATGACTCCAAATAATTGGCCTTAAGTCCACCTTCATCACTTTACCGAAGAAGACCAATGCAAAGCAATACGAGCTGGATGAGCAACAGCAGACTCTATGCAAGACGCACTGTACTGCATACAGCATAGTCAGTATGTGAACAAGGATGTGACACAAGTAAAACACAACAGACTGTTGAAAGTGCTAAGGAAGATCAATCTGGACAACAGACGCTCCCGCATGAATGCAAATCTATACTGGAACCACCGTCCAAGTGGAAGACAGCCTATCAGAAGAGATAAAAATGCAGTGAGGAGTCTGTCAGGGTTGTGTCTTATATCCCCTGCTTTTTAACATCTAGTCAGAGGCAATACCGGATGAAACACAGGAGACAACCACACAAGACGGCATCTGCACCAACATGGAGCATATCAAATGATATTGTGCTGCTTGCAGACAACACAAAAGGTCTTCGAGCTTTACTGGAGAGAGTTAACACAGCTTGTAATAACTGAGAGCTCAAGATGAACACGAGAAAGGCCAAGTTCAAGACTGCGAGCAAGCAGAGGTTCTTCCAGGTGACAATAACGCTTTGAACCGAGGAAATCAAGCGTGTTAGGCACTACAAGTACCTTGGGAGTAATCTGGATAAACAATGGGAGATGATTAGGAATTTTTCACAAAATAATGGAATAGTGTCAAAGGAAGTGAATGTCATCAAATCCAATATTTTAAGCGTTATACATATTCAAAAATAAATAAGTAATTTAAAGGAAAAAAACAATGGTGAGAGATTTAGATGGTTCATGGTGTGGGTTACTGTAGTCACGTCCAAGTTCGTGAACCATGGGCAACGGCTCAGTGGCCTAGTAAGTGGTCCTGAGAGTCGGGATCCCAGTTGCTATGGAATGGGAGTGGGCATCTCGGACATATTCTGAGTCATGGCCCTCTTTGTGGACAGGCGGCAAGGACTATACAATCCACAGGTGGTCCATAACCCGTTAGAGGAGAAAGGGTAGCATCATGTTTCATGAATCTACCGAGCTCAGAACAGTTTAAGCAAGCCTCGGACCTATGGGAGTAATGGAGTCCCACTCCCATTTCACAGGCGAGGGACTCCTTGGAAACAACTTGGCGAACGAAATGGAATTTGATGGGGACTTTCAATGTTAATGGGGCTTATGAAAGAAAGAAAGAAAGAAAGAAAGAAAGAAAGTAGAACTGGCTGAGTCAGCAAAGAGGATGCATCTGGATGTCCTAGGAGTAAGTGATATTCGGGTAAGGGGAGATAACGAGGAAGAGATAGGAGATTATAAAGTGTATTGACGGGTGTTAAAAAGGGAAGGGCAGAGTATGGGGTAGGACTGTTTATCAGGAATATGCAGTTTCTGTTAGGCACGTAAATGAGCGAATGATGTGGGTAGATTTGGCAGTTGGAGGAATTAGGACTAGAATTGTGTCCGTCTATTCACCGTGTGAGGGTGCAGATGAGGATGAAGTTGACAAGTTTTATGAAGCATTGAGTGACATCATAGTCAGGGTCAACAGCAAGGATAGGATAGTGCTAATGGGAGATTTCAATGCGAGAGTTGGAAACAGAACTGAAGGATACGAAAGGGTGATTGGTAAATGTGGGGAAGATCTGGAAGCTAATGGGAATGGGAAGGGTTTACTGGACTTCTGTGATAGTATGGGTTTAGCAATTACGAATGCATTCTTCAAGCATAAGGCCACACATGGGAGGCTAGGGGTACCAGATCCATTATAGACTACATCTTAACTGACTTCGAATTCAGCAAGCCTGTTAATAATGTACGGGTTTTTTAGGGATTTTTCGATGATACAGACTACTATCATTTCTGTAGAGAACTAAGTATCTCCAGGCCTAGGATAGAGAAAGTGAAATCTGTCTGCAAACGAATAAGGGTAGAAAATCTTCAGGACGAGGAAATTAGACAGAAGTACATGGATATGATTAGTGAAAAGTTCCGAACAGTAGACAGTAAGCAGTTTCAGGATATAGAAAGAGAATGGGTGGCATACAGGGATGCTGTAGTAGAAACAGCAAGGGAGTGCCTACGAACAACTGTGTGTAAAGATGGGAAAAGGCGAACATCTTGGTGGAATGATGAAGTGAGAGCAGGTTGTAAACGTAAAAAGAAGACTTATCAGAAATGGCTCCAAACAAGGGACGAGGCAGACAGGGAATTATACATAGATATAAGAAACAAATAGTTGTTGGACCCAAAAAGAAGTCGTGGGGAGATTTTGGTAATAACCTGGAAAGGCTAGGTCAAGCAGCAGAGAAAACTTTCTGGAGAGTAATAATCTTAGGAAGGGAGGGAAAAGGGAAATGAACAGTGTTTTGGGTAATTCAGGTGAACTCATAATAGATCCCAGGGAATCACAGGAGAGATGGAGGGAATATTTTGAACATCTTCTCAATGTAAAAGGATATCATCCTGGTGGTGTTGCGAACAGCCAAGCTCATGGGGAGGAAGAAAATTATGTTGGTGAAATTACGCTTGAGGAAGTGGAAAGGATGGTAAATAAACTCCACTGCCATAAAGCAGCAGGAATAGATAAAATTAGACCTGAAATGGTGAAGTATAGTGGGAAGGCAAGGATGAAATGGCTTCATAGAACAATAAGATTAGCATGGAGTGTTGGTAAGGTACCTCCAGATTGGACAAAAGCAGTAATTGTGCCTATCTATAAGCAAAGGAACAGGAAGGATTGCAACAACTATCGAGGTATCTCATTGATTAGTATACCAGGCAAAGTATTCACTGGCATCTTGGAAGGGAGGGTGCGATCAGTGGTTGAGAGAAAGTTGGATGAAAACCAGTGTGGTTCAGGATCAGGTTTTCAGTATGTGCCAGGTAACTGTAAAATGCTACGAGAGAAATAGACAGTTGCCTTTATGTTTCGTAGATCTAGAGAAATTATTTGAGATGATGTTTCCAACGATTATCAAAGTAAAACGATGTACTTAATATTATATAATCCAGCTGCAATGCAGAAAGAAGATAATTGTTTTCTGAATTATTAAGACTTGGTTACCGCTAAACTACGACTACATGTGAGTAAATATGAACTTATTTTGCTTATACATGTGTTTCCTTTTTCAGAATAATGTGATCATGTATATTACAAGTGAAATTTAACCCAAAAGTGCACCGTTGTAGTTTGTTAATGAAATGTTGACATGATTTGCCGCGTAGGTGGAAGTTATGTAGGAAACTAAGGATTTGAACGACATGTTGATGAGATTATATGTATAAATATTCGTTGAGATATATTTATGGTTATGATTGACACGATATTATAACGTTTAATATTGGAATATGGAGAGATACATATACACATAAATTATTGGTAGTAAATACGATGTGTTACTAACCATTAATGTTATTTGACGTGTGTGGTATGATTTTTAAATAGCAATATGAGATATGTTGGGTTAATCATACATTTATACAATGTGGGGGTACGCTGTTGCTTCACGTCCGTAGGTTTAACCTCAAAGTGCCCTACACGTGACCCCTGGGTGGTGCTAAGAAAGCAACAACATTGGCAGCCAGACAATCCTTGGGATCTCCTGGCTTAAAACATATTACAATGGCAAGACTTCATGGAAACGGTCCTTATAAGGACCAACAACAACATAGGAGACTAGGTCGAAGTATTCAAATAATGCAGATCAACATAGAAGGGCTAAGCAGATCAGAGTGTCAGTTTTTATCAAGATTATCTCTGGAAAACAATATTGATGTGATTGCTTTGCAGGAAACTCACGTAGCAAACGAAGACCAATTGCGTACCAGAGGTAAAATACCAGGTTATGAACTTCTAGGTGCAACATTCCATCATGCTTATGGAAGTGCAACATATACACGAAATACAGTAGAGAATGCTTCCCTGATCTCTACAAGCACAAGAGATGATGTCCATTCCATTGTAATCAAGATAGGAGATGTTACAGTCATCAATATCTATAAACCTCCTGCTACCATCTGGCCAGCACATGTCATTCAACCATACCCTCACCCAACTGTCTATCTAGGTGACTTTAACAGTCACCATGAGCAATGGGGATATTCTGTGACTGATTCCAATGGAGACGCTTTGACTTCGTGGGCTGAGGAGCACAATTTCCATCTTCTTTATGACTCTAAAGATCGGCATACTTTCAGATCAGCTGCTTGGAGGAGAGAGTATAATCCTGATTTATGCTATGTGTCTACCGACTGCAATACTGTTCCTCTACCAACCATGCGAAGAGTTCTCCCTGATTTTCCCCATAGCCAACATCGACCAGTTGTAGTGGAAATTGGAATTAAAGTTCCAATAGTATCCTCAATTCCTCATCCACGCTGGAACTTTCAGAGAGCAAATTGGATTGGCTATGCTGAACACCTTGATAAGTGCCTAGGATGGATTCCACCTGTAAAAGACAACTATGAGAGATTTATTGGTGCTATAAAAAGCACAGCAAAGAAGTTTATACCTAGAGGCTACCGAAAGGAATATATCCCTGGTTGGAATGAAAACAGTGATATTCTCTACCAAGAGTTCCTTACAACTGGTGACCCATGCATAGCAGATGAATTAATCCACAGTCTGGATGCTGCCCGCAGGCAGAAATGGACAGAAACAGTTGTAAACTCAAGTCGAAAAGCATGGTGCATTCTAAGAAAGCTAGGAGAGGGGTGTCGGATAGATCGAATTAGTTCTCCAGTAACTCCGGATATGGTTGCAGCACAGATTGTGAACAATTCACAAGCTCCAGAAGATCGGGATCATACTACACGGATAAAACGTGAACTGAAAACATTGAGGGCAACCATTCCAGAAGAGAGTACTTATTCCAAACCATTCACTCCACAAGATATATCAAATGCCTTACAAGGTATGAAGTCAGGCAAAGCCCCTGGGTTTGATGGCATTCACCCTGAATTTCTGTTACACTGTGGAAAATATGCTAGAATATGGCTTGCTAAATTCTACTCTGACATCCTGCAGAGAGGGTCTATCCCTCGGCTTATGAAACGGACGAAGATCATTGCTATCCTAAAACCAGGAAAATCTAACGATCAACCCAAAAATTACCGTCCAATTGCTCTTCTGAGCATAATATACAAACTTCTGGAAAGGCTAATCTATAACAGAATTAGTTCCGTCATTTTTCAAAATTTGCCTGTTGAACAAGCAGGGTTCCAACCAAACCGCAGCTGTACAGATCAGGTTTTGTCACTAACAACATTTATTGAGGCAGGCTTTCAAAAACAACTGAAAACTTCTGTGGCATTTATTGATTTGACTGCAGCTTATGACACTGTGTGGAAACAAGGACTTATCTACAAACTATTACGTGTTTTGCCATGTAAGAAGATTGCACGACTTATTGATAGCATGCTCACCAAGAGGAAGTTTCGTGTAATACTGGGAAATGGCACTAGCAGTGAGAAAACTCTAAACAATGGCCTTCCCCAAGGTTCTGTATTAGCTCCTCTGCTTTTCAACCTGTACATAGCTGATATACCTGAAACTAGCTCTAGGAAATTCGGATATGCTGATGATTGGGCTCTGGCAGTACAAGATAAATTCATGGAAAACACTGAAGAAACACTGACGGCTGATCTTACCACCTTGGGACAATACTTTCGCAAATGGAGATTACAACTGAATCCAAATAAAAGTGAAGTTACATGTTTTCACCTTAGCAACAAAATGGCCAATAGTGAACTGAAGGTTCAGTTTGAGAACACTTGTCTTGCCCACAACAGATATCCACAATATCTAGGGATTACTCTTGACAGAACTCTGTCCTTCAAGAAACATCTTCAGAATATGGGTGCTAAGTTACGATCAAGAAACAACATCTTACAGAAGCTGTGTGGAACCACCTGGGGATCATTAGCATCTACCCTACGGTCTTCAGCTCTTGGTCTTGTATACTCTGCTGCAGAATACTGCTCATCAATATGGCTGAACAGCAGTCACACGAAATTAATTGACACTCAGCTGAATCACACTATGCGTATGATATCAGGGACAATTAGATCTACTCCCACTTTCTGGCTACCTGTTCTATCCCATATTCCACCACCTCACCTCTGCCAAGAAAATGCTCTCCTACGAGATTATAAGAAAATAACTAACAACAGTCAGTTGCCAATTCATGGCGACATGAATGATGTTCTTATTAACAGGCTAAAGTCTAGACACCCACCTGTTAGAACAGCCAGAAACCTAGCAGACGCTAACTTTAATCTGCTTCAGGCCTGGAAGCAAGTATGGATATCCAGTGCTCCATCAGAATATCACTATCTACCATGGCTGAAAAACAAACCAGAGGGTTTTGATCTTCCACGGAAGACCTGGACAACTATCAACAGGATTCGCACTGGCCATGGCAGATGTGGCGACTCCCTCCATAAATGGGGAATACTTAATTCGGCAGCGTGCAGTTGTGGTGCTGTGAAGCAAACAGTTCGGCACATTGTGGAGCAGTGTCCTCTCACTGCCTACCAGGGAAACCCAAGAGACTTTTTTCTGCTCTCACCCTTGTGTGTTGAATATGTAAATAATTTGAACCTGTAAATACTTCAAATTGTAAATATTATTTATTATTATTGTATCTATAATGTGATGTGTTAGCCATACGCTAAATAAATAACAATGAAATGCGTCACAGAATTCGTAGATTGGTAGCCGTATACAGTCTTCAGATTAAAAATCCCCAAATGAGGAATAAATAAGGGTAAACTTGATATCTTCTTGGAGAATTTCCAACGTTGTAATGAGTGATGTTTGATGTTTGGTCTCAAAGCCATATTTTGATGGATAAAAGCGACTTCTCAATTTAAATCTCTGCCATAATTAAATTAATAGTATCACCAATTATATTCCTAAGAATTTTATGGTATTTAATGGAACATAGATGCAATCACGAATCATGATAAATATAATTCCTGATAGAATAATGATAATAACTGATCATTAAACGATACCTACATTTAATTTTAGGATGTAATATGGTTATATTTATCAAATGACATGGTGAAAATGACCGATATTTTTATTTTAACGATCGAAATATATTCAAAGTAGCCAATTAGAGCTATTATATTTGGAGCTTCACTTGCACTGCTGACATTACAATTTTGGAAAATAAGCATTTTTTTTATTATTAACAAAAGCCGAGGGACATTAATTAAGCACATTTACTTTACATTTCCTAAGGCTTAGGGACTTTGATTTTTATTAACAAATGATAATCTATTTGCTAATTAACTTATCATTTCAACTAATGTGATAATTAATTTCAACGAATATCTGACAAGATCTTTATCAAATGTGACTGATATCTACGTCTTATGAAGTTATGAGAATTTTTCTTTGTTTTTATGTTGCGGATAACATAACTATTTGACAAGTAGACTAATTGAGTCAAATCATAAATAATTTTGGTTCATATTTTCAAAAAAAAAAAAAAAAAAAAAAAAAAAAGAAAAGAAAGACGATTGATGTCAATGATTGTTATATTATATATTTTTTTCATGAATCATGAATAAAAGTGGGGATTTATATAACTAAGATAGCATTTTTGGAATTAATTTACGTAATTATAGCAGATAAGTTTATCTTGATACATTTTCTTCTTTTGAATGTATGGATGTGGATGATGACTTAGCATCGGTTCCTATAGATGAATGATATTGCTGGTAAATTATGCAAAGGAAATGTGGGTTCCCAGTTGACCTCGCGATAAAAAGTAATCTTTACAGATGCATGTTAATTATTCCTGAGAGGTGTTGTGTGGCAATTTGGAGAGTATTTCGACGGGAAATGTAACACGTGGACTGGAGATAGCTGCGTTATTTGAAACTTATTTTGGTGCAGCGAGTTATTTATTGACTGATTAGCAGAAGCAAGAATAGCTACCGACACTTAGCATCGTTTTATTAAATGCATTGATCCATTCAATTGATCCGAAGAGATGATAGTCGGAGGGGAAAATAGCCGGAGTATTTGATAGGTCACCCACAATGGTGCAAGAAAACAATTCCCCGCAGGATGGTGCAATACCCAGGTAAAAATGCCTGACCTGGCCGGGAATCGAACCCGGACCCTCCAGGTAAGAGGCAGGCAAGTCAGACCACGAGATCGGTTTCAAACATTAACTACTGGTACACGAGTTAAAAATCTGGATACTTAATATTCAGTTTTACCGCAGAAACTTCGTCAGTTTTCCATGAAAACTTCTTCCAGTACAGCAACTTTGATCAACCAAACTTTTTCGAAAAATCTAATTACAGTAATAACACCAAGCCAAACAAAAATTGACCACAAGTAGTTTTTAATTCTCCAATCTAATAAAATAATTCATATTAGACACAAAAGTGCCTAACATGATGGCGAAATCCCCTCTTTTCTTAATCTTCCATTGTAATTTGACCACTGGTATAGTGTTGGTAGTCAGTTTCTGGAATTCTTGTACCACATAAAATAGGACTTTACAGGTCATGTTATTCGTGACCTTGAGCTTAAGCCAGTACGAGTGACAAATGAACAAACTTTTTAAATGAAAAGTCCACAAATAACATTTTAACACAAAAACGTACAATTCCTGGATTTATATTAGAACCAAACAGTAATAGGCAATCCTAAAACCTCTCGTGCAACATCTTTTCTGGTCTTGATAACATAATCATATACGATAATATTAAAATCCCAGATTTGTGTTAAGAAGGAACAGTTTCGATTCCGGCCTGAAAGCCCAGTGACTATACAGCGTCCTGAGGAAGGTGCCAAAAACCTGTTCGGCGATACAATTGAAAAAAAAATTTAAAAAAAAAAATCTAACCCTGGGCATAATATACACATTTTACAAGTACGAAGAATTTTTTTTTTGCTAGGGGCTTTACGTCGCACCGACACAGATAGGTCTTATTGCGACGATGGGATAGGCAAGGCCTAGGAGTTGGAAGGAAGCGGCCGTGGCCTTAATTAAGGTACAGCCCCAGCATTTGCCTGGTGTGAAAATGGGAAACCACGGAAAACCATCTTCAGGGCTGCCGATAGTGGGATTCGAACCTACTATCTCCCGGATGCAAGCTCACAGCCGCGCGCCTCTATGCGCATGGCCAACTCGCCCGGTAAGTACGAAGATTTGACGAAATTCACTCCATCTTCAAGTAAAGCTGTCGAAATGCGCTCTGTCTCACTCTCTGCTTCATGATTTCTGAGGATTCTCTAAACAATACCACCCGAATGTGATGCCAATCACTTTTCCAGTACAGCACTTGCTTTAATTATTGCAATAACGAGGTGTTAAAGCCAAAATACATATGCAGGCCGTAGCCGTCCTTCCGTGAGATACAGTTTTTTGAAAAACGCTTGATCAAAGATTTAGCATGAAGGGGCTGAAATTTCTGGGCGATTAATCAGGGAAATCGTTTCTTCGAGGAACAGATAATGGGGGATTTTTACAACGTGATTTATTTAGGATGCTCGCAGGACCACGTAATTTGAATGTATAATCCGGGAAAACATACTTTCCAGGAACGGATAATCAAGGTTCCACTGTACTGAATAACATGCAAAATTACTGAAGATTCCCCAGAACATATGGTTTTAATTTTGAACACTAAATTCAAAAGATAGAAGTAATGATATAAGATCGCCAGCCAATGGACGTCAATATCAAAATTAGGTGCATTTCACTCAAACAAGTTCTGACGGAAATTGGACAGTTTAAGAGTATTTAAAATAAGCCACATTACCGTCCTGCAAAGTGCTAGTAGTACTGGTGCCTCCCACAGTGAACTTGAAGACATGTATTGTGCTGCCCTCTTGTAGCATGTACCCAACTGAACTTGTGCTGCATTATTTCCGTACCCAACGACAATATTTTAGGTCATCATCTGTTTTCTTTTCTGAATGGAGGATAGAAGAAATAAAATCTTGCTCTTGCTTTTGGATCTTTAAATTACGTATTGGCAGAGAAAAAAAAGGAGGAAAATGTACCCTTTTGATCCGAAGTAATGTGTGGTGATAGTCACCAACCAGTTTTGATGTATTTTATTTGTCAACTTGAGAAACTGTAAGTAGCAACACTCTTCGTCTTGATCCTGGAAGTATATGGATGTGATAACAGTAACTGTTCTGTGTCGTCGGGTATACCGTATTTATTAGGTCCCTTTTTTTCCCATTTTTACAGTCAAAATTAATAAAGGGGGGTCCAACATGCGATAACCTCAAAATTTTGTGCAGTGAACACATGACTTCTAGGTTATAAATAGATATAAATTGTACGTGTAAACATTCTATACTATTATTTAACAAACTTAGTGTTTCTAAACGTAAAAAGACATAAATAGTGAACACGAATTTTAGGCCTACGGTACGTACAAAAGTCTGTTTTAGTTACTCATATCACGTCATTCGATACATCTCATGAATTCCTCTGGTGAGGTCGACGTCAGGAAGAGCATACGGCCGTAAAAACTCGCTACGAAAATTCGTTAAATTGAAATAATAAATATGGTAGTTCAACCTATTCAATACAAGTAAATAAGAGATGTAGAGATTACATTCTTATTTAATTAAAAGTGGAAATGGTACCGGTTTCGACCCCAGTCTGGGTCATCATCAGCCGATTATAACTCGAAAAACAATGCATAAATACGAAACAAGTTAACGGTCAAGTCCACACAATATCAGTTGAAGAGGCGATATAAAAATGACAGGGGTAGGCACTGTAAAATTCAGACAAAGTGGAATGTAAGTCACTTAAAAGAAGTAATGCGTAATCTCCGAGCATCAGCACGGCACACACAATGTTTGGCACTGTCTCACAATGTTCACGAAAAGCAGGGAACAGTTAAATGAGCCAGACACCGTCAGGCACAAAGTCACAACACAATCCAAATATGAAGATCAAAAATCAAGAAGAAGCCGAAGACGAGGAGTTCAACCGAAGTAACTTGCAAGCTCCAGAAGATCGGCGCGGTGTTTACAACGTCAAGTGCTGTAGTTTCATACGCTGACGGAGATTGAAGGATAGATTAATGATCAAGTATTTGCTTAGTTCACGAAAATGTACCTATATATATACTTAAAATACAATTATATATAATTGAATACGTAATTATGATCTTGAAGATTTTTAGAACAGTTGACGTGAAAAAACATAGTGAATAGAAAAAATGGTAAAAAGCGCAATACCGGAAACAAATGAAAACGTGTATGCACAGTGCGCTGTTTCTTGAATATAAAAAAATTCAGGTCGTGATTGAAGTAGTCAAAGTTGACGGACGCAAGGCATGAGTTTAAATTTGAAAGTCAGGGCCAAAAATGAAGGTGGCAATGTAGCTCTTTTTTTTGAAAAAGCATTAGATTTATTTAGTGATTTAGAGTTGTGTAATATATCAAAATTTCTGTTATTGGTTCTAAAGGAAATTTTCATGTTATGTTTTTTAAGAACATTAGTTATTTTATAAGCTTCTTGTATGAAAGTGAAAGTGGAAAATGCAGTGGTTTGGTACCATTTCCACTTTTAATTAAATAAGAATGTAATCTCTACATCTCTTATTTACTTGTATTGAATAGGTTGAACTACCATATTTAATATATCAATTTAACTGTGATACTTTTCAATACGGAACAATGAAATTTTTATCTTTAAACGAAGATTTGTCTCACTTCATACTCGATCCCATAAAAGAAAGGGATAAGGGTATCGTGTTATCATATAATTAAATACTGATGCAAAAGAACTTAATGGCCAGTCATTTGTCTCTGTCAGTTCAGCAGTAGGCCTACCACACAGTAAACCTGAACACTACTTTCATTTGAATAATAGTCTTGCGCCGCCAACTTGCCTGCCTTGCTGCCGGCGTGTCGCCATTCTAAGTGACGTCATCTTCATTGCTATCTCTCATCAGTCGCGTCAGCCATGCTTCATTGTTCATTCTCTTCGAGCCATGCACTGCAATCAAGAGCATGCAAGGTCCCGTCTTTTTGAACTTTTTAAAAATAATTTCGTTCCCGACTATAGAGTCTAAACAGTGTAGATCTATTCCCAGATGGTCTCTGATATTCCCAGTTGGTGTATATGTAGCAGAAGCCACTCCTTCCGAATAAAGCCGTACTGTAGAAGGCATGTCAAACCATCAGCTGATAACTAACTAGCATATCTTGATTGATAAATTTCATTATTTATTCCGTATTGATAGTCACCATAAGTCATAAATGAAAGAAAAGTTCCACCTAATCAATACTTTTTTTTTTTTTTTTGTATTGGTTTGGAGGAACTTTTCTATCATTTATGACCTATAACTAGCATATGTTACGAGTTGTACTTCCGAATGTAATACATAGTAAATGGAAACATTCTTTTGATAACTGTGGCTGTTGAAACACAGAGCCTTATTTTTAAGTATATTTCATGCTTGTTCTCTAAATTTATCACATTAGGATTTGCGTAAACAGCTGTCCATAAGATAAGACAGACCACGTTGTTTACGTTAGGTATATTATCGACCTGATAGTGCCAAAAGTTCGACGGAAAAAATAAATAACAGGAAAATATACCGCATTTATGGATATCTACGGGTGTGGCGGTAATGAGTTTTATTAACATAATGTTTAATTTGTCCGTTCGTTGTCTGTTTTTTTATTAACGCATACCCTAGTATGTTTTGTTTGGCGTCCCGAAAATCGTTTAAAGTACATCGGAACGTAAAATTATTATTATCTGTTAGGTACGTTGGCGAGTAAAACGATCGTTTGAATCGGATAGATTTTATCACGTTTTAAACTTACTTCTCTCCAAATATATACCTATATTGGCCCGAGTTACGAGATATTAAACGACTACTTTGTTAATGATCTCGCCTGCTGTATAAATAGCAACAACCGCGAATATTTCTCGACTAAAGTAAACTCGCTTCCTCATCCCGAGGTGATACAGCTCTTTTTAAACACACGCCTAGTGGAGGGGAGTTACAGGTACTGCTTTTACCGGATATCACCCTTCCTGCCATTCGTAAATCTCTAGCAGTACGGTACCAGGAATCGAAGTCAGACCCCCGAAAACAGCAACTAATTGTGCTAGCCATTACGCTGGCGGACATTATTAACTACAAAACAAAGACATATAGCAAGACTGATGCATGCTTGCAATGCGAGTTGGACACGAAGCTAGGCCTATTCATCTATTTGTGCGACGTCATCAGAGCTGCAGTAGACGTAGGCTACAGAGGCGGACATTTCTTAACTACGAAACACAGATGTACCGCATGGATTCGAGCGTTTTTCATTGCTTAGGTCGTACGGACGAAACTATTCACAAATTTGAGCGATGTCATCAGAGCTGCAATAAGACTTGTACCCACTTCGAAGCGGAATCGTCATCGTTCTCTCACGAAGATTGTGACAACGCATGGAAGTTAATTGAGGCCCACCAACGTCAGGTGGATTAAAGAATAAATAAATTACTACAGAGTAAAAATTATTTACTACTGACCAAAAATAACAGACTTAAGTTAAACAGCAACTTTAATAATAGGAAAGAAAAGGTTGACACAAAACAAATAATAAGTCCCGCATATAAGATACAGAGAAGATTAAATTAAATTAGGAAACCTGGGACATCAAGTTAGATTAAAATTAAAATTAAAAGAAACTGCTTTCGCTATTCAAATCGTAGGATAAATCTGGAATATATTTCAGAATAAATTAGGAAACGTAATACTTAATGAAAGTTCCGACCCTAAGATCTTGGTTCGATTACGCTATGGTAGTAGAGTAGAAAAATGCTTTTCTATGACTACTTCAAAAGTCATTCAACATAAATCAGAAAAGCCAGTTACAGACCCCCAAAATGCACAAAGAGCAGATCAGGCGCGCGTAATTAAAATAAAACATAGAGGAGAAATTAGTAATAAAAAACCACCAGTTAAATAATTATTTAGATTTAAAATGTTAATACATTAGAACACCAAGAACAGCAGAAATACGAAGCAGGAACTCAGACTCGCATACTACAACCAGAACAAAAAAACTCGATCAACAGACGTCATATGTCCACCAGCAACAGTCGTATCAGACGTCAAATGTCAAAATATAATAATTACATTCACCTAGCATAGGTTGTGAATGTAACCAAGGTAACCGGTCACATGACAAAGAAAGAAAATGGCTACCCTTACAAGATCATCAACCAAAGCTAAAACCAGTCATTTAAAAACAATTTTTCTACTCGTACATTCCCCCATTTTCACACAATGCTTCGGATAGTAAGATATTAAAGATTTTCCAGGCAGGATTAATGCATAATACCCTTTTTTTAAAATTAAGACATACTCCTGAAGGTATAGTAGAAGTATGGAGACGAACTTGTCATAACAACATCTTCGAATACATTAATTATCGTTTTAAGAGAACATCTCGAGAGTGAATAACAACCCAAAATCATTCTATGAGTAATTACATTAAAGCCCCATGAAATGTTGATAACCTATTCACAATAAAGATAACCAGAAATTCAGTCTCTTTGGTTAATCGAAAATTTAACTAGCAGTGATAATTGAATTTTACTTTATACAATTTAGGTGTAGATACCGTATTTACTCGTGTATTAGACCCCCCTGGCTTTTCGAGACGAAGAAAACGAAAAAAAAAAAATCTCGCCTATAAGACCCCGGTTTCTTCGGTTTGGATTATCTTGGTAAGTGTATGATATTTATTTAATATCCTTGTTCTTACTGCCCCTGGTCGTGCAAATGCTATTGTATTATACCTCTTCGAAAGTACGCGATAGTGTTTTTGGTATCAGCGTGGTTTTATTTTATTATTATTATTATTATTATTATTATTATTATTATTATTATTGTTTTACATCTGTGTTGCTACTACTGACTAAGATTGTGACATTATTAAAGAATTTGGACTGCCTCGGCAAGTAATTTAAAATTCGTGTTACGTTCTGAATTGAAATGTGTGTGCATCGCAGCGCATCCTGTTAGCGTTCCTTGTAAACAAAGTCCTACCCAGTTGGTGGCGCTCCTAGCGGCTGCCAGTATAAGCTGCGACAATTAGGTAAATTATTGAGACGGACAAATGAAAAATGTTGTTGGTTGTCTATACGGTGATGGAGTCTGCTTCAGATAGAATGTTGTGTTTCTTGCTAGAAAAGATGGGAAAAGGAAAGGAATATGATCCGGGATAAGGATCGTTGTTGAATTAAAGGGTTGTACACCCTTTCTTGCATCACCGCCAGCCGGCGAATTTGTTTTCTTCAAAATGTGGGATAAGTTGTTTTCTTCTAAGTCAATGTAGGCCTAGTAATGTTTAAGTATGTTTTAATCTGTTGTATTTATTCCGGAACCTCTAACTAACTAAATGTGCTGATTGGTATGGCTAAATTTAGTGTCAATTTCATCACACTGTGAACTAAATCTCATATTCCGTGGACTCTATTCAAATCAAGACATTCGATATAATCAATGTTCACTTCTGGTAACATTATTAATAGTAACGTTTAAATGATGTTTCATTATTTAATGATTGGTAAGGTTCATTTAAGACCGATTAATGTGCTCGTATAAGTGAGGTTAGGCCTAAGATGGATGATTATGTGCGGGCTCACATTCTTTTCTTCTAATGTAACTGTAAACCCAAATTATTTCCGTAGCTCACTGGAGCCTTGATTTTCAATACGTTACATTTGGACCTGGCTATTGATTTGGTTGTTGCCAGCTTCTTACGTTTTTTGATGATAATTGTTTTTTAATGCCTTCCGTTGTTTTTTGTCAACAACTAGTGACTTCAGATGGTACCAAAAAGAAAAGGGTTGATGACTGGATAACTTTTCTTGTGCACCTTTAGCGTGTGACTTCGTGGAAGAATCCTAACTGATCATCAAATTTGATCTGACTCAGACTTAAATAATTTTCACCTGTATTCTTGATCCTTAAATGTTGAGAGATTGTCTCTTTTATTCTGATATTATATTATTAGACCCACCGAACTGAAATAATTTTGGGGTTCCGGATATCATTTTCTCTTTAATAATAATCTATCTTAGTTATAATTTAAATAAATATTTGGTTTCTTTCGGAATGAGGTACCTCATTTAAGACTTTGAAATTGATTATCAGCAAACTCAGTATCTCTAGTTAATCAGTTGAGCTCACTAATTTTAATTAATAACAGATATTAACTTTTAAAGCTGTTCCTTAATTACATATGTGATACTTAAATTCAAATAGATTTATTAAAATTATTTATTTCATAAGATATAGGTAAGAGAGCAGAAGTTTTAATAATAGTTCCAGGCCTTTTATAATGCACTTTTGGAGTGGGCTTCTCCCTTCCACAATAAATTATTGCCACTGGTAAGTATATTTCTTATGTGACAAAGATAAATAATAACAAAGTGCATTTTAAGAGTACTCAATTGTAAAGAGGAAGGCAAGATTTGGCTCGTGTTAATGCAAATTTATTTCTGTTCCATGTACATTTTATCATTTTGCGGGAGCCCATTGCTGCAGTGCATTCCTAATTCTTTGGCTTGGGAGCTTGGTATGCTAGCTTGCTGCTGGAAATTTGCTTTGATCTAATAATTAGCCTAGCAACTGGTGAGTTATTTTATTTTCTCTTAGTAACTTCTCAGTCCTGCAACTGAGAAATTTATTTACACGAAGAAAATTGAAAATGTCTCACACTGTTAATTGTCTTTGTGTGTATCTGTGTCTTTCTGCCTTGTGTTTGATGATTCTTTTTTTTTTTTTTTGCTAGGGGCTTTACGTCGCACCGACACAGATAGGTCTTATGGCGACGATGGGATAGGAAAGGCCTAGGAGTTGGAAGGAAGCGGCCAGGGCCTTAGCCCCAGCATTTGCCTGGTGTGAAAATGGGAAACCACGGAAAACCATCTTCAGGGCTGCCGATAGTGGGATTCGAACCTACTATCTCCCGGATGCAAGCTCACAGCCGCGCGCCTCTACGCGCACGGCCAACTTGCCCGGTTTTGATGATTCTACGGGTTTGGTCTACCCAAATCAACTGCAAAGTAAAGATTACTGGATCTCTAGTTGATTTCTTAGTGTCTAAAGGCTCTTATGCGTTGCTGATAACCTTTCTTTTGGGTGTTGATCCGCCTGTTCTCTAGTTGGAAATTTGTTTAGCAAAGGAAGTATGCATTGGGTGTAATCTTTGTTTGAGTGTTCCTTACCCACAACTATGTTTTGTATGGTGATTTTTCCCTATCAGCTTCGAAAGGCTGAGTTGATATATGAACTGTCGATCCGTAATTTAGAGGTACCTGGTACCATATGGGAGTGTGCTGCCTTACAAACAGCAAATGTTCATGTTCCTATTAACCTGTCCATTATTGATCGAACTAAATGTGGGGAAATTTTAGGTGTGATATGTGACTCGTTGCAAGAAATTAACGTTATTAGAAAAGAATTTTCTGAATTACCTCCCTCAAGAGCTCAAGTGAACAGGTTAAAGGCCAGAGCTCATCACTATCTTGGGCGCATTCAGGACATTCTTGCTGTTAAACCTGAGGACGAAATTGTGTCAGAATGTATTAAGTTAATAACTATTGTTTCGGGCATTTCAGCCGAACTTGACCTTATGTTGATCAACAAAGATTTTAGTAATATGGGAATTTCTGGGAAAGTTAACTTCATCATGCCTATGTCTGAACCTTCTCCAACTACTATGGTATCCTCTCTTCATAACCAATGTAACTGTGCTATCACAACTTCTGTTCTAGAAAACTTGTTAACCTGAGTTAATTCTGCATCATCTCCTAATTGTCTGAAGATTTTTAGAGGAGTAAACAATTTTTCAGTTAACTCTATTGAAGAAAGCATCAGGTTCTTAAGATTTCTTGTGGAGTTGACGGAGTCTGCTAATGTTTATTCTGTGGACGATTTAGGTATTTTTCGTGCTCTTTTTCCTCACCGTTAAGGGATTTTAAAAAGAGAGATCTCAGAAGCTATATCACGGAACCTAGCCATCAATGCTTTCCATGAGCTGGTACTAGGGAAGTTCATTCCATCTGTTGCTCTCCAGAGCTTAATTCCTCAACACTGTTTCAGAACTCAGTTTCTACATGAAAATTTGTTAACTTATGTTTTGGATTTAAGATTTTACTGCAAAGTATTTATGATCACTGTTCAGGAAGGTAAGATGGTAGCTAGGATTTGAAAGGCATATCACCCTCGTATCGTTCCCACCTCTCGTTGACCCGATGTCCCACCAATTTTCAAGAACTGGAAGAGGCATGCTCATTCACTGAGGATGTTAAACATGGTGACTACCAGACCTGTCAACCTTCCTCCTCCTGTTAGACCGGGGAATCCTACTGTCTCTTCAATCTCTAAAGATGGTAATGTTCGCAAATGTTTCAACTGTGGGTCTAGGGGTCATTTGAGGAACGCTTATCCAGTTGTTAAACGTTATTCTGGTGGTTGCTATTCCTGTGGATCCAAACAACATGTCAACAAAAACTGTCCATTGTCAGTTCAGAACAGTAATCAATGACTAGAGGGCAACAAGTTGGAATGTAACAGGCCTAGCATTGAAAATCCTTGGACTTCTGAAAAAATTATTTGTCCAGACCAATGTAACAAGATTTCTGTTCATGTCCCCTCCAAAGTACTTGTACCCCGGTGGAAATCAATAATGAACCGGTAAATGCCTTACTTGATTACGGAAGTGTGGTGTGCCTAATTAATTCGACATGGTACTATAAAATGAAATCTTCATGTAAATTGCCGGAACTGGAATCTACTAATGTCAAATGCATCACTGCTAATTCTCAGTTTTTGAAAATCTTAGGTTCAGTAAAGGTTAAGTTGAGGATTGGTGGATTTACCTGGAAGGTAAAATGTTTGGTAACACCTAACTTGTCTTGTAATGTAATTGTTGGTTCAAATTTTCTGTCTAGTGTAGGTCTAGTGTTAGACTTACAGAGTAGGAATTTATTTTTTAAATTTTCACCTGACATTAAGTTTGCTTTCGTTGATGCCCCATTGAAGATACCTATTGTTTCGTGTGTAGGTTACCCGCTTCCTGATGAAAATAGTAATCTGAATTGCCTTGATCTTGGTCATCTAGGGGAAATTGAAGCTGATCAAGTGTGTAACCTGTGTAAAGAATTTCCGGAAGTCTTAACAAGTAAATTAGGGTTGACTGATGTCCTAGAATATGACACTGAGTTGTTAGATCATCAACCGGTTAGTTAGATCTCCTCCGTAACATCTGTCTCCACCACGTATGCTGGAATTGAAGAAGATTGTGGAACAGATGGAAAAAGGTGGAGTTATCAGGCCTTCCACCTCTCCATATGCTTCTCCGGTATTCTTAGTGCCTAAGCCCTCTGACAGTGTTCGTACTGTTATAGCCTATCAAGCCCTGAACAGTAAGATAGTACTACAATCTATCCCTTTGCCGGATCTCCACACTTGTTTCGGATGGTTTTCTGGGGCAAAGTTTTTCACCGTACTTGATTTGAACCAAGCATACTACCAAGTGCCCTTATCCAAGAAATCTATTCCCCTTACTGCTTTTATAACCGATTGGAACCTGTATGACTTTCTGAGGCTCCTGTTTGGCTTAAGCTGTGGCCTGCAGTGTTAACGAGACTGTTAAATTCCATTCTGTCGGACATAAAGTTCAAATTTGTGTTCAACTACTTGGATGATCTTGTAATTTTTTCAAACACTTTCGAAGAACATCTGGGACATATTAGGGAAGTTTTGGTATGCCTGAAGAAGGCTGGACTTACTGTCAAGCTATCAAAGGTTGCATTCGCAAAGCCTAGCACGTCTTTCCTGGGACATGTGGTTTCCTCAGATTGTGTTTCCATCAATCAGTCTACAACTCAGGGTGTCAGGGACTTCAAACCTCCTAGGGACATTAAAGGTGCTGCCCGCTTCATCGGTATGGTAAACTTTTTTCGGAAATTCATTCCAAATTTTGCAGAAATTGCTGCTTCCTTGAATTGTCTTAGATGCAGAGATGTGAAGTTCACCTGGGGTAACGCCCAACAAGTAGCCTTCGATTCACTGAAAGTTGCACTGACCAATGCTCCGGTATTGGCAATTCCTGATTTTAACAAGCAATTTGTTGTGCAAACCGATGTTTCCAGTAAAGCTATTGCTGGGGTACTCTTACAGGAGTATGATGATGGGCATAGACCAATTGCCTACGTATCGAGAACTCTTAACAGTTTGGAAAACAAGTACTCCGTGTATGAACTAGAATTTCTTGCAGTCTTGTTCGCTCTTGAAAAGTTTAGACCATTCACTGAGCATGTGAACTTCGAGTTGGAAACAGACAATCAGGCTCTTTCTTGGGTACTAAATAGGCCCAAAAGAACCGGAAGGATAACCAGGTGGGCGCTCCGTATTTCTTCTTTCAAGTTCAACGTTCGACATATTAGAGGTTCTGAGAATGTCATTGCAGATAGTTTAAGTAGGATGTTCGAAGGGAATGACGAGTCTGAACTGAATCCTAATGTAGGAGAACTTGAGGTCAATGCTGTTGGTGTCGGCGCAATCCTTACTGACTTTCCTCTATTGTATCATGAGTTCGGAGATCATCAGAAGTCGGATCCTGAATTGAAGATCATAAACACAATTAATGATGGTAATGAAGTAAAACCCTATTCCCTGTCTGAAGGTGTCCTTTGTTGTAAGGGTACGAAGGACCGTAACCTCAAAATCGTTGTTCCAAAAGTTCTTGTACCAATCATATTTAAATACTACCATTCTTCACCCATTGGTGGGCATCTAGGTACTTATAAAACCAGGCAAAAGATTCAACAGTTTTTCATTTGGAAGAAAATGGATCGTGACATTAGAACGATGATAAAATCTTGCCAATCTTGTGGCATTAGTAAGCCTAACTTAAACTTGTTTACCTTACTAATTGTGCTTTACAAATGGTTTCTACCTACTATGTGGCTAATTTAACCTAACAAATGATGTCCTGGTTGTTTCTGCGTAGAATGCTGAACGCCGGATTAATTTATCACGAAGTGACTTGATCATTGCTACCCTAAAGAGTAATTGTTCTGATATGAATGGAGTGTGTTTACTACGTGAATGATTTCCAGCAGTCATCCTTTCTGTTGTGATTATTGGGATTCTATTATTTGGACTAGGAAAATGGCGATGAAATTGTATATATGTAATGTATTTGTTCATTTGTTTTCCCTTTTGTCTCTTCTCGGTATGTGAATTTTGGAATTGTTTAATTTGTTTGATGTTAATA